>NC_140588.1:507216218-507816218 GCF_964204655.1 Triturus cristatus | reverse complement strand
TAATCCTGGATAGCGAATCTGAAGCTGTGTTGCAACTCCAGCCTGCTTCCCAAGCATAACTGATGCACCATCACAGGCCAAGGCAATCAAACATTCTTGAAGAAAGTCCTCATGATATCCATGCTTGTGTAGACACTCCATCACAGCAGTGCTGATACCATTAGCTGTGGTGCCATCCAGTTAAAGTAAAAAAAAAAGTACGCACATCAGAATCATTTGCGACCGCAGCATGCAAGCAAAGGACAAGCACAGATTTTTCATTAAATGTGGTTGACTCGTTATTTAACAAGCATATTTTATGTTTTTTTCCAATATATCCTTAACAAGTGTTTTTCCTCATGCCTGAAGCTATATGGTCTAAAATGTCAGCACATGAATTGTTACTATGAAGAACACTGCCCATATTTAATCCGTTCAGCTGTTGCACATCAACATCCAGTGACCTATCTACAAATTGCTGCCATAATTCCCTATGTTATATGCTGTACGGAATATGCGGCATGTTTCCTGTTCTGCAATATACATTAAATGGGCATGCTTTTACATGCTTTGTCTCGGGGTCTATTGTACAATTTGTTCTTCAGTGACATGAGCTGTTGAAAATGTATGCTCTCTGATATTTTTACGTAGGGACATCTGCTGCTTACATTTATCTTCTCCATAATGAGTTACTTTGCAATCGGACCATTCATGTGCAAATCTTAAACCTTGGATTTTATTTGCACCCAGTGTTAGCGATGTACATGTTGAGCATGCTATATTCTTTACAGTAATATTGCATTTACTCAAATTTCCAGAAGTCCCCCTCTTTGAATTCCTTTGTAGCATTTGTAGTAATAAGCAGTGCTTTGTTTGGCAAACAGGACAAGCTCTCACTAGATTGATGCACAGTAGTGTCCACAGTAATATAATCATCTGCATTATGATTAGTATTATCACCATCAGATACAACACATTCAATACCGTCAGCTCACTCTGGCTCCATTTGTTTCCTTTTAGTGCCTTGAGAGGCACTATCCTTTTGTAACCACTTCAGCAAACTAATTTTCACCACGTAGGCTGAACTTGGAACTGTAGCAACCTAACATCTGACACTGACAATGTCCCTGTTTGCAATGTCTCACAAAGCCCGACTCAGTTAAACTGAAAAAAAATGCTTTGATCTTCAATGACAATACACACATGTTGCATGGATGGTGTCAACGGACTTGTCAAGACGAAATCTTGCACAAATTGATATTGACTTGATAAACAGCACACTAACGCAAATTCTGAAAAATTCGCGCAGCGAGTCCAGTCCATAAGTTAAGTGAGTTAAAGAGAATACGTAACTTGCTAAGGATCACATAATTCGGTCATAGCAGAAGACTCGCTTTGAAAGATGATATGGCTTCCTAGAACCAAGTCTTGATTAGCATTGTGCACAGAGATCTACTTAACATAAACTGAGCATGCTGTTGTAACTTGCATGGCACGAATACATTAAACAAACATTAAAAGCTGCATAGACTGATTTTACTAAAAGATGAATGATCCTGTTCCTATATTTTGGCACTGCATTAGCAAGAACATTCAAGGTTACTTACAGGTGTGAGGTTCTTTATGACAATCACAAGATTTTTGAAGCAGGGGAAAACCAAATTACATGGCAGGGATTGCATCAAGAAAAGACAATCATGCATCAAGAAAGGACAATTGCTGTGTAATGCAGCACAGTCTGTGACAGTATCAAATCAATATGGAGTGATTTTTAGACTGTAACTCTGGGTAGCATGATCACGCTACTGCCGCAGATCAACTAGTACAATTCTTCTAGTTCACTTGCACTATTCATTCATAACAGTTTAGTCTTCATGTAACTAGTTTGTCATGCCTTCTCTGCATGACATTAGCTAGAGTGGCCAGAATGAATATTCATAGAATAGAGTACCTCTCATCTCCTCACAGATCTATGTACCCTGATACTCTTCTGTAAGCCCTGGTGCCCTACCTCTATGCCCCCTGGGTAACCTACCAATCTGCCCATGGGTGCCACTTTCTAAGTACTTTCTTTATACTGGAAACCTCTGCGGTCCCTGACTCTGTACCCTCTGGTTGTCTTGGGTCTGTTCCCCCTGCACCATCCGGTGCCACTGTCCATGTGTTCTCTTGTACCCTTTGGTACCATCTGACATCTCTTCCCTGAATCCTCACTGCACTGCATTTCTGCCCTCTACACCCTCAATGCACTACATCTCTACCATATGGTATCTTTGCACCCTTAGTACACTGCATTTCAACCCTCTGGTCAATCAAGCAATAAAACATTGCTTGTTAAGCGCGCCTACTCACCTGTGAGGGTCTTGAAGCGCTGGTAAATCCGCCTGTGTACCCTCAGTGTACTGGGTCTCTAACCCCTGGTACCTCTGGACCCCCTGGTTCCTCTACCAGCCTACCCTCTGTACCCTCATGGAATAACTCTGCACAGTGCAGCAACACCACCCACATGGTTCTAAGGAGATATGACATTCTTTAAAACAGTTCACAAGAGAGCCGCTTTACAAACCAAGGCCAGAAGGCTGCTTGCACTAAACACGCTGTGTGTGTAGGACAGAGACAGCGTAAGGATTTTTAGGGCTTTGGGACAAATGTATTGTGGGGGCCCTTGCCTGAAACCGTATTGAATTTACGATCTAATTTCAGCTCTTTCGTGCCCTGGTTGGCCAGGTCACTCACATTGCACAGGTGCACTCGTCTAAATTCCAAATCTTCTTACATCTAAAATTTATGGAAAATGACATGTTTTAAATATTGTATTTATTAAAGTCAAAGGGGTAACCCTGTGTCACTCGGAACCTGGGTATTGTTGATATAGTCCACAGAAAGTTCTGTTGGGTAAAATCAATTATTTCTTATATCCTAATCATTTGAATGTGCAAGCATTCCTTTTTCTTTCTAGTCAAAACGTAGCACTTAACACACCATAAAGATACTCCTTGTTATATATACATTGTATTTATATAATTCATTTAGGCGGTCATACAAAGCACAACATAAAATAGCATGAACAAAACAACTAGTTAATCAGTGACTGATGTGTCATATAGTGATCAAAGGAGATAGATTGACAAACAATACATACGTACATGGATAACAAAACAAATAAGGCAATCTCAGTCTAATTAGAGAGTTCGACAGTAACCCGCAATGCCAACTGATTATGGTTACAATGACTAAGGATATGAGTAGGTTATACGTCGACTTTTCGACCCTGGTGTCTTCTTCAGGACAAAATACACCACTTTGTGATAGCATCAATACAAAAAGGGGGGGATTAATTAGAAAGGTGTGTTTATGGTAAGTGATACTTTAAAAAGGGGGAGGCCCGAGCTCAACTCACCTAGTTGTTCCGTTAATTGAAAAACAATGACTCGACCAATCCTGGATGGAGTCGGTAATAAATAGTTGCATCCAAAAACAAATAGGTAACTCCTCCAGATCTGGATGGAGTTAAACGGGGGTATCAAATCATTTAAGGAAAAGCGAAAAAATTGCTTAATTCAGATATCCTTCCAACTGATGGATTGCATAATTAAAAGTGCAAATGGTGAACTCGCAACAAATGCATCATCCTCTGTGCTTAAATGTACTCCAAAATGGTAAGTCTGCATGGACCTCCCATGCGACCGATCGTGAAAGATTCGTAAATGCAGGTACAGATACATTTTGACAGTCTTGTACCATAGTGGGGCCCAGGATTCTGTGGGTTGATCTAGTATAGAAAGGGAACAATTAGGGCCAGGTTTCGGATGGGCAATCCTGTCTCCATGTCGCGGACCAGAATCTCACCTACCCATATAAATCGTAGCACTCAATGCACACTGGCAAGGACAATGAGTGCGGCCAGAGTAAGCTGGTATTTCAAGGTGCTGTATGCTGCATCCACAATCACGTCTGTGGTAGGGGTGCTCGGAACTTGCTTAATCGCGTTACGCAAATCTCCGCGAAACGGTAAAAAGTCTCCGCGAACACGCAGAAATTCCGCGAACACGCGGAATTGCTTGTTCGCGATGCTTACTTCCTGTTCACAATCGCTGTTTGCGTGCTCGGGGAGAAATATCTCGCGAACACGCATTTTGAGAATGTGAACAAGCAAAAAATTTTGCGTAGTTGCGGAAAGCAGATTTTGGGCAATTTCGCGTTCTCCGCGGAACGCGATATTACCCAAATTCCGCAAATTTCGCGAGCGGAACGGAATTTACCGCCCAGGCCTAGTCTGTAGCACACCTGAAATGCCAGAGCTGAATGTCAGATTATGTCAGCCAGTGAACTGAGTCATGGGAAATGAACATGGCTGGGTTCCTTTGTGGATCATTCAAACATTGGTGACTCTTTTAGAAAAAGGGGGGATTGAAAAGGTAACTAATACTACCAATGTTAAATCCCCAGGTATACGTTTGATTACATGACTGTGTGAATGATCATCGTGTGTAATTGTGATATGCTCGAGCGGAGGTGGAATCACAAGTTTTGGTCATGGAAGACCACCTAATTCCCCAATTCGGGCTTTTGTGGAATAACGATAAGAGAGTATGTGATCTACATGAAAAATATCGATGCGCCCCTGAGATGGTCTACATGAAGGCCAAATGCATCCATGACAAAAATGTTCAATTAGTATGGGATATACATTAACAATTTAGTAATTGTAGAGCTACACACTGCAATTATAGGCAAAAATGAGCACAGGGCAGAATGTAGGGATACAATCCATGTCAAAGTTCAATCCTTACATGTACATTTACAATGAATGTGTCTAATCTAATTAACAATGTTAAAAATAAGTATTAAAAGAAAAGCAATTCATGACAGTTCAAGGAGTTGGACCATTGTAGTCAAATCGTATTATGATCGCGAGATGGAAAGGGAGGGGGGGTATTATTTCAACAAGCCATCTGTGTGAAAATGCGTTGGTGAAGGTGCCCAGAGGTTATGAAGCAGACCACTCATGGAGGATGAATATTAACCTGAGTGTTTGTATGTGTGTGTGTCCCACAGGTCATGTGTATGTCAATAGGCCTGTCTGTCTGTTTATCTCTTCCAATTCGTTTAGCCCTCCAGTAACTGAATCAAGGGTATTTATCCACCTACATTCCACCTATATCAAGTTTCAATTGAATGTCACCTCCCCTCGGATTGTGTATTATTCTCTCCAAAATCCACCATCTCAGGCTTTCAGCTGGATGACTATGTTCGTGAAAGTGTTTCAGCAAGGGGTTCCCCTGAGTTTTACACCTAATCCTGCTGCAGTGTTGAAGGATTCACATTTTAGCTTTTGTTTGGTCCGTCCCACATAGATTTTATCACATGGGCATTTGATAGCATAGATTACTTCTGTAGTGTTGCAGTTCATATGGTGTTGTAGTGGGTGTATGAGACCCATATAGCCAAAATGTTTTCCTTCAATTGTGAGTTCACATGCCTTACAATGGCCCCATTTATAGTGTCCTACAAGTAGTGGTAGATTAAGTTGGGCTCTTAGGTCTGGGATTCTGTCCTTTCTAAGAAAAGAGCTAACAACATGGTCCCTAAAGTTATTGCCTCTTTTGAAAGCAAACATAGGTTTCTCTGACATGTCGCTCTCAGTGACCACCAAATTCCGGTATTTATTGACTATCTTCTTGATCTCATTACTCCTGGTGTTGAAAGTGGTGACACATACAAGTTTGTTGGACGTGTCCTCTCTTGCCTTGGTCTCCAAAAGGTTGTCTCAGGGGCAGTACCAAGATCTCTTCCTTGCTCTGTGGAGAAGGCCTCTCTTTCAAGTGATTCATAAGTGTGTCAGTCTCTTTGAAAGAATCAGCACATCGGGTACAATTGCTTCTCAGTCTTAAAAACTGGCCGTAGGGAAGATTGTCACGTAAATTCCTAGGGTGATGAGAGTTGTAGTTTAGAAGTGTGTTGTGCTCTGTAAGTTTTCTGAAAAGGGTTTTGTATGTCTTAGCCTCCTCTATCTTTAAGGATAAGTCAAGGAAGCTGATAGCCTCATTATCACAGGCCATGGTGAACTTGATGTTCGATGATCTGGCATTGAGTCATTGGGAAAAATCAATGCGACTCCATTCATCACCTCTCCAGATCATTAGGACATCATCGATGTAGCATTTCCACATCATGATATTATTTAGGAAGGGGTTATCATAGCCGTAAATGTGTTTGTCTTCATATTTGTCCATAAAGAGATTCGCCAGACTGGAGCAAATCCTGCGCCCATAGCCACTCCCTTGCATCGGACATAGTACTCATTTTGAAACACAAAAATCATTTATACGCATGGCAATATCTGAGAGTTGTATCAAAAAGTCAGTGGGAACTCAGTAGGGTTTCTCCCTTCCTTCCAAGGACTCACGTACTACATCTAGATCCTCATTTTGGGGTAAGCTGGTGTAGAGTGAGGCACCATCCAGGGTTACTAAGAACTGCATTTTAACATTGGATGGTTGGTCTTCCACTAACTGTGTCACATGCATGGTATCCCTAACTTAGGATCTAGTCATCACCACCACTGGTTTCAGAAAAGTGTCAATATATTTATTCAAAGGTTCCAAAATGGAGCCACATCCCAACACAATGGGTCTTCCTGGGGGGTGGTGTAGATCTTTATGCACCAGAGAAGGATGTAGATGTAAGGTGGACAGGGATTTTTTTGTTGAGAAACTTCTACTCTTATTCATTGAGGAATCCCTTGTTCCCCCGTTAAATACTGTAACAGGAGCAGCTCACCAACATTACTGCAAATAATCTGTGGCACCCCCCTGTTTGTGATATGCGAAGTCCTGTTTTGATCTAAATGAACCTTTAACGGATGTTGCATGAAACAAACACAAAATTTCTGGGCTAAAAGTCTGTATTAAACTCCCACATCACCGACATTAAAAATAAATTAAACGAAAATGCTATTTCAAAGGATCTGATTGAACAATTATTTAAGGTCATCAGGGCGAAGCTCTCTGCAGAACAGAGCTACATTTAGGTGTTTTATCAGTGTGCCTTTTGACGTAATGTTGCTGTAATGATAAATATCCTGACTGCCCTTGGTTTACATAATTTAGTAAACGTTCCTGTCCTCTTAGAACTGCAGCTTCCTCCTGGAGCAGGCTAACCTGCTCAGTCAGATGAATACCCCTGCGGACAACTGTCTTGCTGAGCTGATAGGAAACTGCTGTACTCTGCTGGATGGATTGGGAGAGGCTTAGTGAATAATATTAGGAGTGAGTGAGCCTGAGCTTTCCCAACAAGCCGCATTGAGTATCTAACTAAAAAGGAGAGGCGGTGGACAAAGGCATCGATTTAAAGGGCATACTGGGTGGGGCATGGCCAAATGGTAGAAGGTGACAATCCCAAACCAAGAGAACCCCATTCCTTGCACTATAGTAAAGGGACCCTTAAGTAGTAGCAAAACAAGTGGAGGAGGGCCGAATTAAAGAAAGGAGTTCCAATATGATCAGTGGCAATTGGCAGTAGAACCACGCACTAAACAGGAGAAAATGTTGGATGAAAACTTATTGGTAAAGTGTACATTTATCCCCTGTGGCATTTTGGTGCTTCCTGAAAGAAGTATATTATTACCCAAGTTAATGTTACTTATTTTAAACCTCCTGGGATTTAAAGCTGAGACCAAGAGGTCAAACACACATTATTTAAGTGGATGCATTAGGCCACTGAGTAACCACAACACCAACTCCCACCCTATTTCTTGAACATCTAGCAAGTACCATCTAAACCTGAGACAGGCCTGCTTTCATTTCTCTGCCTTGCTTCTATCAGTGCTGCTCTAATAGCCACAGTTGTCCATTCTGGTGGTGAGGGTGGGTAGAGGAGAATCAGTGTAGCTATGAAGCACATCTAACCTAATTAGTTTGACCCTGACTTTCTGTGCCTGCATCAGTGTCTTTCCTGAGACCCAACGCGAGGAGCATCAGTGTGAAAATAGCCTGCTGCGTGCACAGCTCTTACAGTGTGAGGGAGAGGCGACCTACGGCACATGACTGGCTCACAAAAGAGTTCACTGTAGGCTAAGCATTCCACATTTAGGGCCACCAATATATCAGTCTTATATATATATATTATCTACTGGCGGTCGCCAGTAGATAGTTATAGTTAGGATCGTGTTTCCATAGGAAATCTCAAAATTCTATTTTGAATAACTTTGGCGCCGGTCGACGAATCCTCGCGAAATTTTCAAAACAAATGGGGCGCTCCGCTCAGCTCCTACCCTGAAAGTCTCGGGGTGATTCGTCAAGCGGGGGCCGAGAAAAAAAGGGGGGTCCCAAAACGCGTTTTCTCCATGCATTTTTCCATAGGACCTTTAGTCGAAGGTACAGCCCGAACGGCTGAACAGAATTACTTAAAATTTGGCAGAGAGGTAGTCCCCAGGTCAGGGAAGTGCCTTTTGCAGGTCTGGTGTCAATCTGTTCAGTATTTCCTGAGAAAATAGCATTTAAAAGCATATAAATATCTATACGCGCGCACGGTGCCGTGCGCGAGCGAAATTCTGATTGGTTGTTAGATGTCGGTAAACATTCGAATCGGTCGAAATCAGGAAGTGTCGGCCGCCATTTTGTCTCTCGCACTGAAAAGGAAAAAAGGTGGAAAACGTCAAAAGGGGGCAGGGAAGAGAGTTCCTGACCCCCTAGCCTTTGTCAGGGGGTCACAGAAGGACCCCCAAGGGGAAAAAAAACATTTTATTTTTTTAGAAAAAAAACGTGGGGTGCGGGCGCGGTGTGCGCAGCGCACTGAGTGCCCAATGCGCTCGCACGGTGCGCGCACTGTGAAAAACCTTGAAAAAAAAAATTTAATAAATACATAACTTAGCATTTAAAAAACTGTACAAATTCACTTAAAAAACCATAGGTTTCACACACGTTATAGTTAGGAATTAGCATTTAAAAAACCTTGCAAATTCACTTAAACCATAGGTTTCACACAGGTTATAGTTCAGATAACTATAACTCGCACGACCGCCACTCTATCACAAGGATGATGTTATCAGTGATGTCATGAGTGATGCCACTGACCATGTCATGAGTGATGTAATATGTGACGTCATGAGCAGTGGATTGCGGGTGCGCTAGTTATAGTTATCTGAACTAACTATAACGGGGGAATTTCATTGGTTTTTTTACGAGTGAAATATCCACCTAACTATAACCTGTGTGAAACCTATGGTTTTTTAAGTGAATATATATATGTGTGTATATATATATTATCTACTGGCGGTCGCCATTAGATAGTTATAGTTAGGACCTATTTTCCATAGGATATCCGCAACATTTTATTCCCAATAAGTCTGGCACCGGTTGACGAATCCTCGCGAAACTTTCCAACCTTTTGGCCAGCTCCGCTGCGCTCTTACCCTGAAAGTTTTGCGGTGATCCATCAAGCGGGGGCCGAGAAAAAAGGGGGGTCCCAAAACGCGTTTTCCCCATGCAATTTCCCGGATCTGTTGTCGCAGCTACAGCCCGAACCGTTTAACGGAATGACACCAAATTTGGCAAAGAGGTAGTCCTCAGTTCGGACTCGTGCCTTTTGCATATATGGTGTGAATCTGTTCAGTAGTTCCTGAGAAAATTAGGGTAAAATAGTTAGTGATATCTATGGCCGCGGAGGATCCGTGGACCGCCAGCGCACCCTCCCCGAACCGAGCGCGCACCCTCCCGATCGCGCGCTGAATGCAAATTGGCTGTCGAGTGTCTCTCTACATTCGAAACCAGGAACTGTTGGCAGCCATTTTCTGCCTCGGTAGAAGCGAGGCTGAAGAAGCAAGGGGAAAAAGTGTGTAAAACATATAAAGGGGGCAGAGTGGAAATACTCTGACCCTCTAGAGGTGCTTAGGGGGTCCCAGAAGGACCCTCTGGGGCCCCCTTTTTTTTATTTAAAAAAAACGGCGAAATGCGCGCACGGTGCGCGCATCCTATCGCATTGGATGCACGGATTCTCTCACGGTGGTTGCGCGGATCCAAAAACATGGCAAAAAAATATATAAAATAAAGTTTTGCACATATAGTTAAAAAAATATTTTGAAAAATATAAAAAAATATGTTTGAAAAACCCATTAAGTTCAAATACTATTTTTTAATTTTTTAAAGAATTAATTGAAAAAATACATTTAAAAATGGTGATAAAGTATTTTAAAAAAAATGTAATTAATGAAATGACACACTGAATTTGAAAAATATAGAAATCCAATCAAAATCATTAAACATGATATCTTCAGAGATAAGTTATAGATAGGAATTAGCATTTAAAAAACCTTTGAAATTCACTGAAAAAAACATAGGTTTCATGCACGTTATAGTTAGGAATTGGCATTTAAAAAACCTTTGAAATTCACTGAAAAAATCATAGGTTAGAGGCACGTTATAGTTAAGAATTGGCATTTAAAAAACCTTAGAAATTCACTGAAAAAAACCATAGGTTTCAGGGGCGTTATAGTTAGCTGGACATTTCCCTCGTACAAAACCCTAGAAATTCCCCTGTTATAGTTAGTTCAGCTAACTATAACTCGCGCCCACGCAATGCACTGCTGATGACGTCACATATTACATCACTCATGACATGATCAGTGACATCACTGATGACATCACTGATGATAACACTGATGACATCATCCATGTGATAAATTACTGCATCTTCTCACACCCTAATTTAACCGTTGATACACAAACTCAAAATTTCAGACGTCCATTCTCAAAACCATAGTTACTCCAATACCAATAACTACATACCCACTTATTAACTCTTAGGTCTACATACACCTCCACTCATTCACATGTACAGTCACTCATACTTACAGTCACTCCGTACAAGACTATCATATGCATTTATACACCTACATAGACACACACACACCACCAATCATCCATAGAGGTACTGTCACACCTAGTCAGTCATGCAAATAATTAATCACACTCCCATTTACTCACCTATGCAGTTATACACACTCAAGTTCACTTACTCATAAAAATAGGACCACATTCTTACGCTCTTATACAATCATTGATACAAGCACACACATCCATACAGCCACTCTCACAATCACACACTCTCACATATACCCACTAATATACTCTTACACGCATATATACTGCCTTTCACATATGTAGTTAGTCAGAAATGTACCACTGTGATATACATTCAATCCCTAACACACTCATACATATACTCACTCAACCATACAGTTCATCACAGATGCACTCTTAAAACCATGCACCCATAGAATCACCCACTCACACATCTATGCACAGAGTCGCACACAGCCTACCCACACAAACACTCAGGCACCCATACAGATACTCAGACAACCAATCGATAACCCATATAGACACTCATATAGCTATTCACAAAACCATGCAGCCACTTATACACCAACAGACAGAAACATACAGACTTTCACACAGTTTAGTCACTAGTCTGCAGTAAGATACATTTAATGACTCACTTACAGAGTCAGTTACGCACCACAGAAAATCATCCATTTACACACTTGTACACCCACTTATTCTTCAACAGGCCTTTCCCTATATATATTAAACATATTAAAATTGTTCAGAAACACATATTCAATGGATGATGTCATCAGTGATGTCATCAGTGATGTCATTTGAGATGTCATCAGTGATGTCATTTGAGATGTCATCAGTGATGTCACTGACCATGTCATGAGTGATGCAATATGTGACGTCATCAGCAGTGTATTACGGGGGCGCGAGTTATAGTTAGCTGAACTAACTATAACAGGGGAATTTCTAGGGTTTTGTTTGAGGGAAATGTCCAGCTAACTATAACGCCCCTGAAACCTATGGTTTTTTTCAGTGAATGAATATATGTATATATATATATATACATAATGGCTCCAACTGCACCTGGGACCAGCGCACTCACGGACGGGTGCTTTGTAGCGCCGAGGTGCAACCGCGCTAAAATATTCGCTCACTCCTTTTCCACCATCCGGTTAAAGGAAAGCATTCGCAGGGGTTATCTTTCGTATTCTTTATTTAGACCGCTTTAAAACATGACGCGTTTCGGCTTGCGCCTTAATCTGATGTTTTTAGATTTCGCGCCGAGAAACGAACGACATTTTAACAACGCGTCAATGCTCACGTGATACATCAACGTATGGAGAGCAAAAAAGGACCACCATAAGTCCATAAACAAGCGCCATATTGGAGTGAATAAACACCCATTGGAACATCATATAGCAACAATCCCGCTGAATAATTAACAGCATACAGTATATATGTTTACCACAAATGTGTGAACCATATCATGCATAAAATAACATCAACTGTAGTTTGTTGCTAATTAACACAATCATGCCGTGTATTGGCTATAAATCCTAGGAAGACCTATTGTTTCCTCACAAGGTGGACTCACAGAACATTTGTCAACTTTTATTGATTTTTTCCTTTTTCCTTTATTTATTATTTGAAAGTTTTATAGAGCGCGGACAAGACCCTTGCGGGTATCAGAGCGCTTAACAGTACATCAAGTATTATACATAAACCAAAGACAAATTGAAGCATCTATATGCAAAACATGTTACAAAAGCAAGGTGATCAGGTACAATAGGACGCTATTCTCATGCGACAAACAACAGGAAGATGGGATGTCCAGATTGCTTAGTAGGTCCCTTGTCCTAGTCAGGGTAATGGCCACGCTGTATTAGTTCGTCACAGAACAATGGGCCTTAATCAGGTGAATTTGGCCATGAGAATTGATTTTACTTCCTTTTTGAATGAGACAATAGAGGGGTTAAGTCTGGTTTCAGATGGTAAAGCATTCCAGATTCTTGGTGCCATTCCTGAGAAGGTACGGTTGTATGTTTTTTTCTTGTTGAATCTCTGTGGTTTTAGTAATAGTTTTTCCGCACTTCTGGAAGATCTGAGCCCACCAGAGATAGTCAACTTCTGTGTTAGATATCTAGGTGCGTTGTGGTGCAGGGCTTTGTGTGTCATACACGCTATCTTCAAGTGAATTCTGGCTTCCAGGGGAAGCCAGTTCAGTGATTTGAGGTCTGGTGAGATGTGTACATTTCTTTTAGAGCCGGTGATGAGTCTCGCTGCGGCGTTGATTGAGGCTCTTAATGGTGCCGTAGTTGCTTTGGGTAGGCCGCAGAGGGAGACGCTACCGTAATCCACTCTGGGGATAACTAGTGCTTGTACTGCTTGCTTGAAGTCCTTGCTTGGAAGGAAAGGTTTCAGCTTCCTCAGTGTGTTAATCTGGTAGTTAGCTCCCTTTGTAGCGTTGCTGATATGTTTTTGCATATTGAGGCTACTGTCGAGGGTTATTCCCAGTGATTTGGCTGAGTCAACGATGATTGGTTGAACATTGAGTGCCGTCAGGTGTTTTATCCACTCTTGCAGTACAGGGACTTGGGCGGGTGGAGCTATAAGCAGGAATTCAGTTTTTTGGGCGTTAAGTTTGAGATGGTTTTTTGCCAGCCATATCTGGGTGTCCCCCAGCGTTGTGTTGAGTAGTTTGATGTCTTCTAAAGTGTTGATCTTGAGGTATAGTTGTGTGTCATCCGCGTACATGTGGTAGTGCACGTTAGATGCTTGAAGAAGTTCGGTGAGGGGTTCCATGAACAGGTTAAACAAAGTCGGGGATAAAGAGGACCCTTGCGGTACTCCTAGTGTAACTGGTACGGGTTTTGACATGGCGTTGTTGGCCTTGAATTGTTGTGTTCGATTTTGGAGAAAAGAGGTGAACCAGTTTAGCACTACGCCTGATAGACCCATTCTATGCTTCAGGAGATCCAACAGGTTCTCGTGCTTGACCGTATCGAAAGCTGAGGATAAGTCTAGCAGGATGAGTAGGCAGGCTCCGTTATGATCCAGGATTTGTAGCGCGTCATCAATTATGTGTGTCATGGCTGATTCAGTACTGTGACCTGCTCGGAATCCTGATTGGTATTTATTCAGCAAGTCAAAGTGGTCAATAAGACACTACCTGCATACATTAAAGACTCACGGGACTTCCTCATGCACATGGAAAAACAACAATGGAACCCACAATACAAATTAATTGTATTAGATATAACAAGTTTATATACTCGGATCCAGCATGAACATGGCCTTGAAGCAGTAGCTCACTTTTTGAAAAAGAAGCCATTAAAATTTACAGCACATAATGAAATGATTCTTCAATTCACAGAGTTCTGTTTGAAAAATAATATCTTTGTCTTTGGTGAGGACTTTTACCGTCAGATCTCAGGTACGGCGATGGGCACCTGCTTTGCTCCCAGCTACGCGAATTTATTCGTGGGCTGGTGGGAGGAGCAGGTGCCCAAAGGACCCAACAGTACCAATATAGAAAGGGTGATCTCCTGGTATCGTTATATAGACGATCTTTGTATAATCTGGAATGGATCAGAGCAATCAGCCAAAGATTTCATTGATGATTTAAACAGGAACACAGTGAATTTGGAGTTTAGTGGGGAAATCAGCTCTAAAACCATTAAAAAAAAATTGGGATCTTAAAGTAAGCATTGACAATAACAACATAAATATGTCACTGTATCGCAAACCCACGGCCGGGAACTCCCTATTACATGCGGCAAGTAACCACCCACCAGGACTAGTCAAGAGTATCCCCTATGGGGAATTTTTAAGACTCAAACGGAATAGCACTAGGGAAGTGGACTTTGAAAAAGCCGCACAAGCCAGTGTCTCCAGATTCCTGATTAGGGGTTACAATAGCGATCTTCTGGATATAACCCTTAACAAGGTTAGACATGTATCTAGAGAAGACCTTTTTACCAAGGAGAAAGCTAGCAAGGAAGGAATGGGATTGAATAAATTCAGAATGATCACTACTTTTTCGAGTGATGCCAATGAATTAAGAACAATCATGAGAAAAAATTGGCACATTTTGAAAACAGATAGTGTCATTGGTTCAGATATCCCACCTAACCCTTTACTAACCTTCAGAAAGGCTAGATCTTTAAAAGACAGTCTTGTCCAAAGCCAATTTTGTACGAAACTTCCCAAGGGGGGGACCTTAAGGGAGCTTAGGGGTTTCTTCCCTTGTGGGAAATGTAAGGCTTGTGTGAACAGTAGAAGAACATTCACGTATAGGGTCATTGGCCTTAAGAAGCCTAAAGCCATAACTAAGTTTCTGACATGCAGCAGCGCCTATGTAGTGTACTGCCTGGTATGCCCATGTGGTCTGCGTTATATCGGCAGCACTATCCATCCAGTTAAAGTAAGAATCTTGGAGCACATGAGAGCGATAGCGCAAAATGATGCCACCTATTCTGTGGCAAGACATTTTGCTGACAAACATGATAGCAACAGGGAGCTGCTGCGTTTCTATGGGCTAGATCAGCTCCCCTTGAACATCAGGGGAGGGGACAGGATTAAACAGTTACGTAGACTGGAATCGCGATATATTATAGACCTAGGCACGAAGATACCCCAAGGGATGAATGTAGGGGAAGAATTAGCAGTGCATCTAGGAGATTAGTCTTTCTCATTCTTAAAGTCTTTTATGTACTGATGTGTTTCTGTAAAATTATGTTGAATTCAGTTTTATGTACTCCTTAAGGTAACCTTTTTTATACGTTGTTTGGTCTAGAATTATGTATGGAGAGACTTTGATAAAAGCCTATACACGGCGTAATAAGAATACCACCTAGGATTTATAGCCGATACACGGCATGATTGTGTTAATTAGCAACAAACTACAGTTGATGTTATTTTATGCATGATATGGTTCACACATTTGTGGTAAACATATATACTGTATGCTGTTAATTATTCAGCGGGATTGTTGCTTTATGATGTTCCAATGGGGGTTTATTCACTCCAATATGGCGCTTGTTTATGGACTTATGGTGGTCCTTTTTTGCTCTCCATACGTTGATGTATCACGTGACCATTGACGCTTTGTTAAAATGTCGTTTGTTTCTCGGCGCGAAATCTAAAAACATCAGATTAAGGCGCAAGCCAAACGCGTCATGTTTTAAAGCGGTCTAAATAAAGAATACGAAAGATAACCCCTGCGAGTGCTTTCCTTAAACCGGATGGTGGAAAAGGAGTGAGCGAATATATATATATATATATATATATATATATATATATATATATATATATATATATATTTCCTCCAATTGCCACTTACTGCCGAATCAACTTGCGGGTGGGTGCCGTTGGCGTGATTGTGGCAATCACGAATAAAATGTATTCACCAAATCCCTGCCATCGGGTTTTACAACGCACTCCACGGACTCCACCTTTAATTCAAAATTCTTTATTTAGCAGGCAGACCGGTTTCGGCATTCCGCCTTTTTCAATGCCTTGCACGCTGTTTTTAAACGCATCGCCTCCGCTTTTAATTGTCCATTTGTACTCTTCTCTTGTTCAACAAGAGTACCGGCAAGTGATGACGGACTTTCATGGCACACATTTAGTTCAATGTATTAGGTCCGCCATGTCATCGTGGCTAATACAACAATAGTCTCTTAGTGAGCAGGATTGCATGTCTTGATTTTCCATTCAATGACGGCTTGTTACTCTAGTAGACACGATCATGCATTCTTTCAATAAACACCACATTGAAACTCACTCACCACGGGGGCTGAATTAAGGTATGTTCCTCACCCTGCCGTGATCCACTATATCCAGGGGTCAGTCCACAGAAAACAGTTTTGTAACCGCATTCCTGCAATTGAAGTAATTGCTGACTTGGTGTCAATGGGCATCTCTTTCCTGAACATGTGGCGGCGGTTCTGGCAGTCACGTTAACACTTCCTCCAATTGCCACTTACTGCCGAATCAACTTGCGGGTGGGTGCCGTTGGCGTGATTGTGGCAATCACGAATAAAATGTATTCACCAAATCCCTGCCATCGGGTTTTACAACGCACTCCACGGACTCCACCTTTAATTCAAAATTCTTTATTTAGCAGGCAGACCGGTTTCGGCATTCCGCCTTTTTCAATGCCTTGCACGCTGTTTTTAAACGCATCGCCTCCGCTTTTAATTGTCCATTTGTACTCTTCTCTTGTTCAACAAGAGTACCGGCAAGTGATGACGGACTTTCATGGCACACATTTAGTTCAATGTATTAGGTCCGCCATGTCATCGTGGCTAATACAACAATAGTCTCTTAGTGAGCAGGATTGCATGTCTTGATTTTCCATTCAATGACGGCTTGTTACTCTAGTAGACACGATCATGCAGTCTTTCAATAAACACCACGTTGAAACTCACTCACCACGGGGGCTGAATTAAGGTATGTTCCTCACCCTGCCGTGATCCACTATATCCAGGGGTCAGTCCACAGAAAACAGTTTTGTAACCGCATTCCTGCAATTGAAGTAATTGCTGACTTGGTGTCAATGGGCATCTCTTTCCTGAACATGTGGCGGCGGTTCTGGCAGTCACGTTAACACTTCCTCCAATTGCCACTTACTGCCGAATCAACTTGCGGGTGCGTGCCGTTGGCGTGATTGTGGCAATCACGAATAAAATGTATTCACCAAATCCCTGCCATCGGGTTTTACAACGCACTCCACGGACTCCACCTTTAATTCAAAATTCTTTATTTAGCAGGCAGACCGGTTTCGGCATTCCGCCTTTTTCAATGCCTTGCACGCTGTTTTTAAACGCATCGCCTCCGCTTTTAATTGTCCATTTGTACTCTTCTCTTGTTCAACAAGAGTACCGGCAAGTGATGACGGACTTTCATGGCACACATTTAGTTCAATGTATTAGGTCCGCCATGTCATCGTGGCTAATACAACAATAGTCTCTTAGTGAGCAGGATTGCATGTCTTGATTTTCCATTCAATGACGGCTTGTTACTCTAGTAGACACGATCATGCAGTCTTTCAATAAACACCACGTTGAAACTCACTCACCACGGGGGCTGAATTAAGGTATGTTCCTCACCCTGCCGTGATCCACTATATCCAGGGGTCAGTCCACAGAAAACAGTTTTGTAACCGCATTCCTGCAATTGAAGTAATTGCTGACTTGGTGTCAATGGGCATCTCTTTCCTGAACATGTGGCGGCGGTTCTGGCAGTCACGTTAACACTTCCTCCAATTGCCACTTACTGCCGAATCAACTTGCGGGTGGGTGCCGTTGGCGTGATTGTGGCAATCACGAATAAAATGTATTCACCAAATCCCTGCCATCGGGTTTTACAACGCACTCCACGGACTCCACCTTTAATTGAAAATTCTTTATTTAGCAGGCAGACCGGTTTCGGCATTCCGCCTTTTTCAATGCCTTGCACGCTGTTTTTAAACGCATCGCCTCCGCTTTTAATTGTCCATTTGTACTCTTCTCTTGTTCAACAAGAGTACCGGCAAGTGATGACGGACTTTCATGGCACACATTTAGTTCAATGTATTAGGTCCGCCATGTCATCGTGGCTAATACAACAATAGTCTCTTAGTGAGCAGGATTGCATGTCTTGATTTTCCATTCAATGACGGCTTGTTACTCTAGTAGACACGATCATGCAGTCTTTCAATAAACACCACGTTGAAACTCACTCACCACGGGGGCTGAATTAAGGTATGTTCCTCACCCTGCCGTGATCCACTATATCCAGGGGTCAGTCCACAGAAAACAGTTTTGTAACCGCATTCCTGCAATTGAAGTAATTGCTGACTTGGTGTCAATGGGCATCTCTTTCCTGAACATGTGGCGGCGGTTCTGGCAGTCACGTTAACACTTCCTCCAATTGCCACTTACTGCCGAATCAACTTGCGGGTGGGTGCCGTTGGCGTGATTGTGGCAATCACGAATAAAATGTATTCACCAAATCCCTGCCATCGGGTTTTACAACGCACTCCACGGACTCCACCTTGCAAATTCACTGAAAAAACCATAGTTTTCACACACGTTGTAGTTAGGAATTAGCATTTAAAAAAACCTTGCAAATTCACTGAAAAAACCATAGGTTTCACACATGTTATACTTAGCTGGACATTTCACTCATACAAAACCATTGAAATTCCCCCGTTATAGTTAGTTCAGCTAACTATAACTCGCGCGCCCGCAATGCACTGCTGATGACGTCACATATTACATCACTCATGACATGGTCAGTGACATCACTCATGATATCACTGATGACATCCCAAATGACATCACTCATGACATCATCCAGTGAATGTGTGTTTTTCTGAAAATTACATATGTTTTATATATGTATATCTCAAGGTCGATGGAAGAATAAATGGGTATATAAGTGTCTAAATGGATGATTTGTTTTTGAAAAATTGATTGTATAACTGACTGATTAAGTGTATCATAGTGAATACATGGCTTAGTGAGTAATGTTTAAATGTGTAAATATCTGTATCAGTCTCTCACTTTGTGTATAAGTGGCTGCATGGGTTGGTGAGTAGCTACATGAGTGTCTATAGGTTATTAGTTGGTTTTTTGAGTATCAGTATGAGTGTCTGAGTATCTGTATGGTTCGGTGGGGGTATTACGTAGTGCATAGGTGCATGAATGAGTGACTCACTGTTTGTATGTGTTGAAGACAGCATGTGTGCAGGACTGTATGGGCGGATGAGTGTGTGCATGGGTGTGTAAGTGAGTGATAGACTGTCTCAATAGTGTCTTTGAGAAACTACATATGTTTTAAACTAGTATATGTGACTATTGGTGTATATAAGTGAGTATATGTGAGAGTGAGAGATTTAAAGAGTTCCTGTATGAATAAGTATGTATTTCTATAAGTGATTGTTTAAAAGACTACGTATGTGTAAGTTTCTGTAGAAGTAAGTGTGGTGGTGTGTGTATAACTGTATATGCAAGTAAATGGATGTTTGATTCTTTATTAGCATGAGTGACTATGTGTGTGAGTAACTCTATGGATGAGTGGCATTGTGTAACAGGATGTATAGGTGTGTGAGTACATATGATGAGTGGGTACATGTATGAGTGACTGTATAGGACTGTTGGTGAATGATTGGATGTGTATGTGGATCTTAGAATTACTGAATAGGTTGTTGTAACTGGTATTGGTATGTCCATTGTTTTGAACATTGTAGTTTCTATTTTTGAATGTGTGTATCAAAGGTTATATTAGGGGAAGAGGAGGTCTGCCACTCTATCACAAGGATGATGTCATCAGTGATGTCATTAGTGATGTCATTTGAGATGTCATCAGTGATGTCATGAGTGATGTCACTGACCATGTCATGAGTGATGTAATATGTGACGTCATCAGCAGTGCATTGCGAGCGCGCAAGTTATAGTTAGCTGAACTAACTATAACAGAGGAATTTCAATGGTTTTGTACGAGTGAAAAGTCCAGCTAACTATAACGCCCCTGAAACCTATGGGTTTTTCAGTGAATTTCTAAGGTTTTTTAAATGCTAATTCCTAACTATAACGTGCCTGAAACCTATGGTTTTTTCAGTGAATTTCTAAGGTTTTTTAAATGCTAATTTCTAACTATGCCTACAGAGATAGGACATGTGAAGAAAGAAAAAAAAAACGCACAGAAATAAAAAAATGAAATGCAGAAAGAAGCAACAGAAGTCCTCAAAGACGAAGAAAAGTGCAGGAAGAAGGATAACGTGCAGAAAGAACAAACAGAAGAGCAGAAAGAAGCCTTGTTGCAAAATCATCCTGTACCCTCAACTTTTTCAGACGGATACTGGTGGTAACTGAGTCTGACTAACCAGTCCTAGAGCCAGTGCTATGTTAAAAGACACTCAGAATACAGTGAAAATGCCTACATACACTAGGGAACACTATGCGTTGGGGTCCCCCTGTGATTAGCATGACCTCCTCTGTAAGCACCTAGTATATAATAGGGCAGGGGATTAAAACTACCTCTTAAAATGCGCCACAGGGCGTGTTTGCACACGTCACCTCAGGCCCCGTCCCCTCCATTCCCCACTGTGTAAACACGCCCTGTGGCCGTTTTAAGTTGGGAGATTAAGTCCCCTTGAATCCTGATTGTCCCTAGGGTCCAACTAGACCACTAGGTACCCCCAGTAAGCGCCACAGAGCTGCGTTGCAGAGAGGTGTAAAAAGTGGTACGTCCTGGACCACCTCTCTGCAACGCAGCTCAGTGGCGCTTACTGGAAGCACCTGGTGGGCTAGTTAGCCCCCAGGGGCCCTCAGGATTGAAGGGGAATTATTTCCCCAACTTAAAACGCACCATAGGGCATGTTTGCACACGTCACCTCAGGCCCCGTCCCCTCCCTTCCCCACTGTGTAAACACGCCCTGTGGCCGTTTTTTAAGTTGGGAGATTAAGTCCCCTTGAATCCTAAGGGTCCCTAGGGGCAAAATAGCCCACTAGGTACGTCCAGTAAGCGCCATTGCAGGGAGGTGTAAAAAGGGGCACAGCCTGCACCACCTCTCTGCAACGCAGCTCAGTGGCGCTTACTGGAAGCACCTGGTGGTCTAGTTAGCCCCCAGGGGCCCTCAGGATTGAAGGGGAATGATTTCCCCAACTTAAAACGCACCGTAGGGCGTGTTTGCACACATCACCTCAGGCCCCGTCCCCTCCCTTCACCACTGTGTAAACGTGCCCTGTGGCCGTTCTAAGTTGAGAGATTAAGTCCCCTTGAATCCTAAGGGCCCCTAGGGTCAAACTAGCCCACTAGGTACCTCCAGTAAGCGCCACAGAGCTGTGTTGCATAGAGGTGTAAAAAGGGGCGTGGCCTCAGAACACCTGTCTGCAACGCAGCTCCCTGGCGCATACTAGAGATACCTGTTGGGCTAGTTGGCCCTCAGGGACCCTCAGTATTGAAGGGGAATTAATTCCCCAACTTACAACTGGCCAGGGGGCGCGTTTGCAGAGTGCTGCAAGGAGGGGGCGCGGCCTCCGGCGCGATGCCGGTCTTTTATTTATTTTATTTTTTTAAGAAGGAGGGCTGTGTGGCCCCCCTTCTTTTTCTAATTTATTGGCCCTGGGGACCCCATCCCCCAGGGCCTGCACCCTAATTTTTTTTTTTGAAAAAAAAAATTTGGCCCTCCCAAGGCCTTAATCGGTCCCGGGGACCCCAACCCCCGGGTCACGGCCTTTTTTTAAAATTAATTCTTTAGGAGGGGGTTGCGTTGCCCCCCTCCTCAGGCCACTTATGGCCCCGGGGACCCCATCCCCCGGGGCCGGCCTTTGTTTTCTATTATTTAAAAAAATATATATTTATAGAAACACCTAGGACATGCTGGACAAACCGTATGTACCTTTCACCATGATGATTTGCGTGATATTCATTAAAAGGCGACTATGCGTACAATGAATCCACGTGGAATGTATTTACACCACTAGTGAAGCTCTGACGTGTCTGACGCCCTAACGTGCCTAATCCCAGCGCCCCCGCCGGTGGGTACTCTCCAAGTAGACACCCTTGTCGTTTATTTATACAAACATGGGTAGCTATTGACAGGCACATTTAACCCCTTCGCTGCTGCGGACATTCCGCTGCAGCGCTGGGGGGGGGCAGGGGGGCAGCGTGGCGGGCCTGTGCTCATGACGGAGCCGCTCCGTCATGAGCCACAGTTGAGCTGTGCTCATGACGGAACGGTTCCGTCATGACTCCGCCCATTTGCGTTGTCCCCTCGCACAGGCGGGGAAACAGCGCCGCGCAGGCGGAGCGGCCGCCAACAGGATTGTCATGACGGAACCGTTCCGTCATGAGCACACGCCAACCGTGGCTCATGACGGAACGGTTCCGTCATGAGCAGGGAAGGGGTTAATACACACGAACACCAAGCCATTCAAAGGGGATTCAACAAAAATTCGACCAAACTATGCAAGAAAGCCCCCTCACGGTTAATAAAACACACATCCACCACTGAATGTGTAATACTTTTTATTTTACTCTCTGGAAAGGAGACAAACCTCACTTGAGAGTCACAGCATGCTCCTGGCTGCGTTCAATGCTGTGTTACACCCACCAGTGCCCGCCGAGTGCCACACACCTTTGTGTTGTATTCCACCAGCTAGTGCATATGCTATGACACTCTCTAGCCCGTGTGCACTGTAACACCACCCCGTGAATATGTCATGCCACAATTGCCTTCGCACAGGTTATATTGCCCCATCTAACGTGCCTTCCTCGATGCCTATGTTACAACACACAGCGCTATGCCATACATATTACAAGCTGGGATCCATATCTTTGTCACAGTGCATATACAATGTTACACTCCCCAGCACATATTTTATATTACAACTTTAGAGACTAGTTAGGTTACACAACACTGCCCTGTGCATATTACACTCCAAGGCGCATATCGCATAGCACGCGCTAGTGCCTGTGCTATCTTGCGCTCTCCAATGAATCTGTCATTGTGCACAATGTATTGCATATTATATTTCACACCCCGGTTCATCTTATATCACACTTTTTGGTGCATAGTTTATACCATATACTATATCTAGTTTTTATTTTCAATCGTCCTCTCAGGACTATGTTCTATATAACACTGCGTCCACCTACCCTTTTCAAGGGCATTACATTTTGCGATGGGGGGTGGAGGGTCAGGGGTAGGCCTGGGTTAAAATTCCGTTCCGCTCGCGGAAATTGCGATAATTTGACATTTTCGCGTTCCGCGGAGAGCGCGAAAATGTAAAAATTTCCGCAATCCGCATTTTACCGGAAATTTTTTGCTTGCTTGCGCTGTAAAATAATACATTCTCGCGTGCGCGTGATCGCCTTACCTGAATCCCCGCGTTCGCCGACAAGTTTTCCAGATCCGGTCGCGTTCTCCACAAGATGTTGGATTGTTGGTAGCCATTTGCGCTGTCTCGCGACAGTTCGCGCCCGCAGTAATGTCATTCGTCGTGCGATCACATCTTTCGTCTCGCGATCATGCACCGCGAGACAAGTGAAAACAAGATGGCCGCGCCCGCGAGCAACCGCATGGGTAAGTTGGCGAGCCGCTACCAAGCAGAAAATACCGCGAACGGGCGGGAAAAAAACTTCCGCATCTTCGCAATATTTCCACGTGTTTGCGGAGATGTTTAACATTTTCGCGATAAATTGTGAAAGTGAATTTCGCAAATTCGGCCCACCCCTAGTCAGGGGGTGTTTCTGACAAGTGAGCCCGGAGTCACATCACAAACGTCCTCTTCTTCCTGAATAAAAGTGAGATTATGCTGCATACTTGTGCATATTTTAAGTAGTTCACACAGACACACATTTTAAAAACAATAAAGTTCCTAATACCCACCTTCTCTGAACAGTTAACTTGCTGCCCCATCTACCTCCTCCCTATCCTCTGTTGTCTGAATCCATGGACTAGCCTCCTCCCTCCTGCCATGCATGGTTTAATGTGCTGCCACTGCCCTCCATTTAGCATGATGTACCAGTCCACTCCTCCTGCCCTCCATTGCCCAGTTCTATGGCCCATCATTGACCTCCTGCTTAGCCTCTGTGCTTAGCTTGCCAACCCTATTCTCCTTCCCCCTGCCCTCCGATGTCTTTGTGCATGCCCCTGCTCCATCCTTTTTGCCCTCCATTGACCTGCCACTCCTATCTACTCTGAGTGTTCTGTTGAGCTGCCACTCCCCTCCCACCTGCCTAGCATTGTCCGATGACTGTAACCTGTCCCTGCCACCTCCACCCTGCCTGTCCACATGCCATGCCCCTATCCCCTTCCTCCTGTCCTCCATGGTCCATTTTACTGCCACACCCTTCTGCCCTCCCTGGTCTGTTGTGCTGCAACTGCTCTTCCTGCCTGCCCCACGTGGTCTGTTGTGAGGCCCCTTCCCTTGAACTTTCTTATCTGTGCCCAGGTCCTGACCCTCTCTTCTATCCTCCATGGTCCTTTGTGCATGCTCCTGCACCCTCCTTCTTGCCCATCATAACCATTGTGCTGCCACTAACCTTCCCGCTTGCCATGCATGGTCTTCTGTGCTGCCATGGCCCCTCCCACCTTCCCTGTGTGGTCAGCTAGTTGCCCCTGACCCCCTCCCACCTTCCCTCCATGGTCTGTGTGTATGCCATCATAGTCTCATTGTTGCTCTCCATGGTGTGTCTTGTTTCTAGTGCCCATCCTGCCTGACCTCCATGGTCATCTTGCTGCTCCTGCCCTGCCCCCTTGCCCCCAGCCCTCTGTTTCCATGTGCAGACCCCTATTCCCTCCCTCCTGGCTTGTCTGTTCCATTGTAATGCCCCTGATCCGTCCCTCATGCCCTTTATGGTCTGTTATGCTGCAGCTTTCTCTCCTGTCTGTCCATTATGGTCAGCTAGCTACCATTGCCTCTTTCCCCTCTGTTCTCTGTTGTCCATGTGCATGGTCCTGTCACCTCCCTATTGCTTTCTATGGATTGTTGTGCTGCACTCCTGTCCCGCATGCCCTGTGTGGTGTATTGTGCTGCTGCAAACCCTGATGCCTGCCCTGTAGGGTCAGTTTGGTGCACCTCTCCATGTTCCTCCTGTCCTCTGTTATCCAAGTCTATGTCCCTACCCCAATTCATCCTGCCTACCATGATCCAATGTACCATACTTGTGAACATTTTGAACTTGGTAAGAGGGAGATTTTGAATAACAACTGGGGTATTGATTTTCCCCTTTGAGTTAGATTGAAAAAGAGGAGATTGTAGACAGGAGACAGATCAAAGAAAGCCCATTTGAGCTTAAAAACATTGGACGTTTCCTGGCTGAAACGGGTCTGTTGGCATGTATGGTTGTACTACCACTGCCTCTTCCTTCTGCCCACAATGGTCTATTATATTGCCACTGCCTCTCTTGTCAGTCCTGTATTGTTGGTTTGTCTCCCCTGCCCCGCTTTCCACTGCCCTCCATAGTCTGTTGTGCTGCCACTGCCCTTCCTGCCTGCCCAGTGTGGTCAAATTGTTGCCTCTGCACTCTCCTACCTGCCTTCAATTTTCAGAGTCCGTGCCCCTGGACTCTGCCTCTCAGCAGTATCCCAATGAACAACTAGATTGCTAACATTCTATATTTATTACAAAAGTGTGGAACGCCTGACGTCATCTTGATGTAATCAAAACTGTAATACCTAGAGAATTTCCTTTAGAAATTACATATATGAGAGGGTCTTATTTGCATCAAAATTATGGTTAGTGCTCTAAAAAACTAAAATGAGGACATATTTTCTGAATTTTCAAATAGCGACAAAGAACTTCTAAATTATTTGTAATCTTTGTTTTTTTATCCAGTTGACCACTTGGTTAAATGTTGCACCTAGGGGAGAGGATGTAGTGTTATTTCCAGAGTTGCAGACTTTGCAACTGGGGAACCAGGTTGGAGTTTCTGCTTCAGCTCAACATTCTGTGATTCTGGTCAAATCACTTAGTCTCCCCATGTCTACAACCAAAATGAATTTGATGTTGTGTGATGTAACCAATGCTCATGTAAAGCACTCCAATACCTGACAAGTCTGCACTATATAAAACGATAAATACACAAAAAATAAGTGTTTTGCACACTTCTGTCATTGGGCTACATGTGGGCTACATCTGGGTGGTATTTGTGCTGCATTTGGGCTATTTTGTCTCTGGTGGCCATCTTGGGAGATTTATTTGTTATGAAGTTTCCTAATTTCCTCATTTACTGCAGTCTCCTCAGTAGGAAATGCTTTCAGTTTTTTACTTTGATTCCATCAAGAAGGTATTCAGATATGTCACACATTTGCCATAAATTCTGAATGTTAGCACTCTAGTTGCTCATTAGATCACTGTAGTAAAGCTACTGCTCACCAGGGAAGTCTGCTGCTGGTATTGAAAGTGCATGTTTCAGTCTGCATATCAGAATGTTTTAATGCAATAGAAGAGGATTTGAGAAGTCACTCAAAATGTGCCCTAATGTTTCTTTCTTCAGCACTAATCATATTTTCTATGGGAAAATGAACCCCCTCATTGTGTTCCTTTTTAAATTAAATGTTTTAATTGTTACCAGTTTATTCCAAACAAGATGACTTCAAGTGTGCCATACTTTTGTCATAAGTAAGACAGTAAGCGCTCTAGTTGCGCTTAAGAACACTCTGGGACATTCTGTCATTGGGCTATACTTGGGCTACATCTGGGTGATATTTGGGCTACATTTGGGCTCTTTTGTCTCTGGTGGCCATCTTGGGAGATTTATTTGTTATGAAGTTTCCTCATTTCCTCATTTACTACAGTCTCCTCAGTAGGAAATACTTTCAGTTTTTTACTTTGATTTTCATCAAGAAGGCATTCAGATGTGTCACACATTTGCCATAAATTCTGAATGTTAGCACTCTAGTTGCTCATTAGATCACTGTAGTAAAGCTACTGCTCACCAGGGAAGTCTGCTGCTGGTATTCAAAGTGCATGTTTCAGTCTGCATGTCAGAATTTTTTTATGAAATAGAAGAGGATTTGAGAAGTCACTCAAAATGTGCCCTAATTTTTCTTTCTGCAGCACTATTCATACTTTCTATGGCAAAATGAACCCCCTCATTTTGTTCCTTTTTAAATTAAATGTTTTAAGAGTTACCACTTTATTCCAATCAAGATGGCTTCAGGTGTGCAATACGTTTGTCATAAGTAGGACTGTTAACGCTCTAGTTGTTCTTTAGAACACTCTGGGAATCTGCAGTAGAACTCAAAGGAATCAACTGACAGTCTCTGCCCTTGTTGGATGTACATGTTTTACTGAGAATGTCAGACTTCATTCTCACATGACTGAGAAAGACAATGTGAATTTACAGAAAATATGCTCTCAGTTTAGCTTATAGATCACCTTCCAAACCTCTGTGGGAAAAGCATGAGAAAATAGTTTTCTCTCAAACATGATTCATGATATCACAGCAGAAGGCTTTTTCACATGGTAAAATCACCCTAGAACACACCACAATTCCTAAAATGAGTATGGTACCATCAACAAATTATTTATAATGTAACTAAAGTCTTAAAACCTTCTATTAACTGCAATGCTTTTTAATGAGGTGCTATCATGTATATTGGTCCCAAGATGGCTGCCAACACTTCTTGGATGAAGTACTGACAGCCAATCAGATCTCACGATGAGATGTGTGGTTAGGCTCCGCCCAGATATATCTATCTTTTTAACTCTAATTTTCTCAGGAACTACTGAACGGATTTACACCATTTAAGCAAAAGGCATGAGTCTGAACTGAGGACTACCTCTTTGCCAAATTTGGTGAAATTCCGTTCAGCAGTTCGGGCTGTAGCTGCATCAACAGGTCCTATGGGAAAATGCATGCGGAAAACGCGTTTTGGGACCCCCCCTCTTTTCTCGGTCCCCGCTTGACGAATCACCGTGAAATTTTCAGGATAGGAGCGGACCGGAGCTGGCCTAAAGTTTGGAATATTACGCGAAGATTCGTCAATCGGCGCCAACGTTATTCCAAATAGAATGTTGCGGATATCCTATGGAAAATAGGTCCTAACTATAACTACCTACTGGCGACTGCCAGTAGGTAATGTATCAAAAACTGCTCAACAGTAAAAACGCCACACGCGATGTGTAAGATTTCTCCTTTAATGTAGGGCAGGCAGCTGCACAGTCTGCCGACTTGCCATACGCGTTTCAGTATTGTTCCCTTGGTCACTGGCTCGGCTTGTGGTGAAATGCAGCTTAACAAAATATCTCGCACCTGCGTTTTCTGTTTAAATAGTCCTGCCCATCCGGGAATATTTTCAAGTGCATGCTGGTTTAGACAGTCCTTTAACTTTAACCATAGTGCCATCGCTGTATTAATCCTCCATCTGTATAAACCAGCGGGTTGCTGTTTAGTCCGTCGCTGTTGTGCCACTTTTCTTACGCTTGCCGAACAGGTTACATCACTCCTTAAGTGCGCTTGTGATTCAAAGCGCAAGGACCCACTAAACCACAGTGGGGCGTTTTCGTGGCTAGAGCAGGCCACTGTACTTTTCAATTGAAAACTGCTCAACAGCAGAAACGCCACACGCGATGTGTAAGATTTCACCTTTAATGTAGGGCAGGCAGCTGCACAATCAGTCAAGGCTTTCAAGCACGAAATCTGCCGACTTGCCATACGCGTTTCAGGATTGTTCCCTTGGTCACTGGCTCGGCTTGTGGTGAAATGCAGCTTAACAAAATATCTCGCACCTGCGTTTTCTGTTTAAATAGTATATATATATATAGTATAATATATATCTTTCTACTGGCCTGCGCTCATTTTAACATAGCTGTTGAGGTACCTGATTCTGTTATAAATGCATGTTGTTCAACCGTGATAGCTTGCTGCTGCAGGGTATGTCTCTTGCTTTACTCAAATGAATTGTGACAGCCAGCAGTAAACTACAATGACATGACTACATCTCAAAGCTATTTAAATATTTAATTAGAGGATAAGCCTTGATAGACAGAGCTTGAACAAGGACACATTTCACTGAACTATGCTAAACGATCAAAAGGGAAACTTCACAGAAGAAGATTATCAAAAGATAGAAGCAAATTTAAATTCTGAAAACAAATCACTGACATAAACCGTGTTCAAGAATTGAAATATATCACTGAGGGTTGAGATTTCTGGAAGAATACACACTGCATTGATCAAACTTTTATCATGCCAGATGTACTTTAAAAAGTGATTCAAGCACAACATAAGAAAACAGAAAAGCACAACCATAATGTAGGGAAATCCCAGAGTGGCAATTACAAGTTTGATTCCAGTGTGCAGCTGGACTATGCTGCAAACTAAAAACACTCGGTGCATATCAAACAGTTATAAAAGAAAGCTCTGCTCAGTAAACACTGAATTCCAGATGCACTAAACAGAAAATAGCATCAAGTACAATGGACAGGAAAATGTTGTAGTAAAATATGGACCACACCACCTGTAAAGAAATCTAGAATACCTGAAGAGTCTCATTGCTGACTGTCAAATTGCTTCTCAGTAGCATTTGATGTACTACGTGTGATAACAAGTTACAGAGGACATTATTTGGTCTGTAAGAGTGACATAATAAGTTTTAAATGAAGCTGTAATTCTTTTATGTTTGAAAAGAAGTATATAAGGTTAATTTGCTAAAGGCGCCCAACTTTTAGGCAGTCTGATTTTTTGTTTCTTTGTTGCAAATTCGAGGTGAAATTGTGGATTCATGAGAGAGGAGGAGAGTCTTGCTGAGGCAAGATGGCGGCTGCCAACTCTGACGAGTGAGCTGGCTGCTCCTGTACTCCCGCACCCATGAGAGGATTGACTGTAGGGGAAAGTAAGAGGAGGAAGCTTGAGATCAGGCCCTGAGTACAGCTGAGACTCACCGGCATGCTGGGCTTTAAGGAGGCTACATTCCTTGCTCGGTGTGCGCATCTCCACGGTGGATACATTGTGTCTGCGAGGAGCTGGCAGTGGAGGCTGAGACGCCCAGTCGCAACAGTAGCAAGTTTGAAACTCTGAGGTTCGGGTGGAGGAACTCGTAGTGCGCTGACAATGCCACCGAAAGGCGGAAGAGGGAAGCCCCAGCTTCAGGCTGATTCCAAGGCTACAGCGAAGATCACAGAGACACCAAGCGGCAAGAATACTTCAAACTCAAGCGGAAAAGCGAACAATGGGAATTGTGCTCCCAGCACCATTAACGTCGCAGACAAAGAACTTGCAATAAACGGAAGAGACACTATCAACAGCTCTGGTAAGCGAACCATCCCCCAAATATTTTCGGTGGGAAAGGGCAAAAAAAAAGATGCTCAGACTCCCCATTGGAAGCACCTTCAGTGGTATTGGGGGATGAGGACGTCGGTGACTGTCTGGGGGGGCAGGAGGTAGTGGAGGTAGTGGAGGAGGGCCCTTGTACTCCCCTGCTTACCCAATCTTTTGCTGTGAGTGATCTCAGCCCCGTACCAGGCAATAATAATGACATGAGCAATGGTGAGGTACAACCAGTAGAAGGAGAGCCAGACAGGACAGTACTTAGTAATGGTGAGCAGGGGCTTGAGATGCCTTTGGAATATGATATAACTACTAATGCTAGTGCTGGCAATCAGGAAGGAGCTGGTTTAGCTGGTATCAATAAAGGGGCAGAACAGCAGAGCAGTGAGCCTCTCATGAAGGAGGCAGAATTGTCGGGTATCTCTCCTTTTATTTCTCTACCTTATTGGACACTGTATTAAGAGTCTATATGGATGGTGGAGATTTGAATGGGTGTCTACGTTTTAAATCCTTCTCTGCTTATGGTGTATTATACTCCATGAGCATTAATATTTCATATGTGCTTAGGGGGAAAAGAATAAGTAAGGAACTTTGGAATGTTTTTGAGTTTGCTAGGTGTTTTCTCTGTGCTTAATTGGAGAGGTTACGGACTGGCTACTGCACATGGGGTATCATACGGGTGTGGGAGGCACTTTTTGGGTGGTGGGAGCATGTCATCGTTAGGACTAGTAGTCCTAAAGCCTCATTGTAGGGGTAGGGTGGGGCGGTTCGGGGGGGGGGGGTTTGTGGGGGGAAGGGTAGTGGTGGGAGGAAGGGGGATGGTGGGGGTAAAAATAGGAAAATGATCCACAGCAGCAAAGAAAGGTGCAGAGCTTTGAGCATATTTATGTATTGTTCTGAACAAGTGATAATATTAATGCGGAACATATGGCTAAGATAGGCCTTTGAATATGTACATTGAATGTGTGTGGGTTAAATAACCATTATAAGAGGCAGAGGGTGGCTACAGAGCTAGGGGTGATCCAGGCAGATGTAGTGTGTCTGCAGGAGATGCACATTCCGTGGGGGAAACCAAAGATTTTGTCAGAATTGGGGTATGTAGTTTTGAGCAGCTTCACGGCAATCAAATATGATCAGGGGGTTTGCGATCTTAGCAAGACCCTCTATCCAAACAACGGGACTTATATTGGTTGATGCGCATGGACGATGAGTAATATTTACCCTATGTACAGTATATGGCTCTAATTTCGACGAAGCCCTGATACTGGAATATCTCAACCAATGTATACATTTTGTTATTTCATCTTTATGGCTACGGCGGTGGCACGGATATCAATAGCTTCCTTCTGGCTGCGACAAGAGGTTCCATCTTTTGAAATGTGGCGAGCCAAGCTGCTTAATATCTTTAATATGGAATATAGGCTATATTCTGGTAAAGTACCTAGAAAAAGAAAGTTGGGTTTACAGGTTTGGGGGGCTTTGAGGGATTATATGGCAGGATAATTTGTTATGGATATATGAAATTTGTCATTTTTTGAGTTATTTAGATGGAAAGCTATATTTATGTAGGATCATGTATGGTATGTCTTCTGTTATTGCTTGTAATAATCAAAGATGGATATTTTTATGTATCTTGCTGCTTGGGATTTCAATTAAAAAAAATGGATTTATTAAAGACTGACTGTGAGTACGAGCCCCTCATATTGGCAACTGCAATAATGACAGCGGAGATAATTTGACCTCAACCTCCTCAAGTGCTACCCTGATTTTTTTCTTTTTCCTGACTTGCTCTGGTGTTTTTCTGCTTGAGCTCATCAATGTGTGCATCACCAAAGGTGTTCTTCTTTGCTGATGCTCTCCAGCAGAGAACTAGAATCTGCAGCCCAATAGCAGCACCTTAAAATAGATTTTCAGGGAGAAGGACATTTGGTGGTTAGTGACTTTTGGTGGTTAGTGTAGGCTTTTTATGTGTACCTCTTATTGCGAGGTGGACTACTAGCACTCCCTAGGAAATTTGTTTAGTCCCCCATATCTGGGGATTCTTACTTCCACCCCCCCAACTCTATGGACTGTGCGGTTTTAAGAAATTAAGTTACACTTCAATATATGAGACTGGGTAACTATCTGCAATGTGCATGGTGTCAGGTCTAAGGGGTGTCTCCACCACCTGCTATCCTCAGGAGCAAAGATGGGATCCCATCTCTCCCATAGGGTACAGTCAACTCCTACTCATAGAGCAACAGGATGGCTTACTCGTACCCCTAGGGAGAGGAAAGACACTTCAGGACCTCCAGAGAGAAGACACAACGTTTTCTGTCTCAAGAAGGGAACTCAGGAGAATAAACTGCAGAGAATAAAGAGAGAAACAGAAGGTAAACAGGAAATCATTTAACCCCTTCGATGCTGCGCAGATTCCGCCGCTGTGCTGACGGAATCTTGCGCGGGCGTGGTCATGACGGAATGGTTCCGTCATGAGCACAGCTCAACCGTGGGTCATGACGGAACCATTCCGTCATGAGCACCGAAGGGGTTAAATAGCAATCTAATGTGTGTAAGCTAATAGCTACAACTCATATGTCCCTTATTGTGTGTGGTCCCACACTCACCTTAAACGGAGGAGGAGGTCTGTATAATATGAGAAGTTGTAGTCCAAATAGAAGAGGAAGCAATAACCCCTGCTGGAGACACTCTATCCCAGTCCGAGTGAAAAGTACAAAGAAAACAGCAGCAGCAGCTTCCGTAATGTGTTTTCTCTTTCAGCTCAGCAGGTCACTATTCCGTTCTTATCAGCTAGAATCAGAATATCCCACAAAAAATAAAAGTCTCCTTTGTTTTTGTACCCAAAAAGTATGGTCTGAGTTCAAGGTTATACGTGCCTCCTGGTGTAGACTAACGAAAGGAAGTTAAAGAAGTCTGTGTCTTCCGTAGCTTTTCGGAAGGATAAACGCCGTCCTAAACGAAAACAATGATTAATGGAAACCAGCAGGGAGGCAATTATCCCAGCGGGGCAGAAGCTTTTAGCGAGTCCGTGAGAGCGCGTGAGTCTGTATAGGACGATTCGCTTTCTCGCAGCTGGCGCGTTCTCATGCAGGGAAGAAGAACAGCGCCCAAAAATAAAAGTTCAATAGTCTCTCACGAGAGTTTCCAAGTCGGCGCTTCTTAGCGCAATGAAGGGGGCATGAACAATGCGATGACTATTGGAATTCCAAGTGCGTACTGCACCGCACAGCAGATCAGAAGTCCTGAGAGTCACGACGGATCAGGACAGGCAGGTTCCAACGGTAGTAAGAAGCCAAGCAATTAGTGTTAGGGGCGGTTCTCATTTTAAACACATGGTCAGCTGACACCTCCTTCGGCAGCGTGAGATCACACACAATCTGCTCGCCCACCCAGATGCATTGTAGTCCTAGTAGTGCAGTAAGTCCACCCACTGTCTGCTCAACCATCCAGATGCATTGTGGTACTAGTAGTGTAGTGAGCTGTGGGCCTAAGACTAGGTGCAAGAAGTTGGGCGTGTAACACATGGTGTCTAGTAAACAACATGTCTAATGTTGTACAAAAACTTTTTTCGCCTTCAGTTGTATGACATTATATTGAGAAAAACAATATTGACATACACAAATATCACCAAAAAATCAACATCATAAATATTTTGACCCTATATGGAAAAAAACCCTAAACTAAACATCATGAACAAAAAACACAGAAATAATATTACCTATGCATTAAAATGAAGGAAATTTAACAAAAATCCCATAAAACTAAATATTGAACACTGGAAAATTTACATAATTCTAAATGGAACTCACAATATCATATTAACTATAAACACACATGGAAATAAAATAAAATCTGCTTTACATTAATTGAATAATAAAAACATTAATGCCCCAATTACGAGTCTGGCGGTCAATGGACCGCAAGAATCGCCCGGGGGTGGCGGAGGTGGTCTCTCGACCTCTCGATTACAACTCTGAACCACTGTTTCCCGGCAGTGTTGTGGTGGTCAAAAGGAATAAATATGCTTGCGTTCCTGGCAAGCATATTAGAAGTTTACTATCTGCCACGGTTTTTATGGTGGTTCCACCGATAACAAAACCATGATGGAGAGGAAACAAAGGGGGCCCTACAGGGCCCCCAGGTGCCTCACGCCCTGTGGATGCACACAGGAGGGGACAACAGGGGCCCCCCTGTGTGCATGCACACCAGCTCCTGCACGGTATGGACTTTTCAGTCCATGCCGTGCAGGAACTATTTTTGGCATTCCAATTGCAGTGCCCATTGTAAAAAAAAAAGCCTACTAGACAGGAGTAAACTCCTACTCTGGTGGGCGGTCCGACCATGGCTTTGGCGATGCCGTGGCGGGGCATACCCTGCACCGCACTGCCAAAGTTGTAATCGGGCCATAATTGGTGTTCACCATGAATAGTCCAAATTATTCTAAATAGTCTCCAATCAGCTAATCAAATTCAACTCTAAAAACTGCTAGCAAATAAGAACGCTTTTCCAATTAACAAACAGTACAAATAGGCCAGAAAAATGAACAAGGAATTGCTTATTAAAGAGAATTACAGTAGTATAGTATCACTTTGCAGGGTTGCAAGCCTTCAAAAGATGACTTCAACACTTTAACGTGCCCAAAATACTACAAACAAAGTTAGTTTGACAATAAATGAAAATGAATACCTTTAAAAAAAAAACTAAAAGTATATTAAGATGACAAATAATAAAGATTATGCTGCATGTTTATTTCTCCAAATTACAGAAGCATCCTCTATTAGAAAGAGAAAATGCTGAAAAAGAAACTTAAATCAGGGATGCAAAATTACTGGAAAAACAAAAAGACCACCTAGAAAGACAGCAACAAAAGAAAACCTAGTTTATCATAAAATGTAAATTACATGTATGTATTAATTGTGTTTATGTATGTACATATAACTATCTATCTATGTATGGATATATAGGGCGCTGCGGCGGGTGAGACTACCACCTGCGCCGTGGCCACGGCAGATGGTTCTGCTGGCCCCAGTAAGTCAAGTTTATTATCATTTCTTACTTTTACCTATTCCCACTATTAAAATTATGGTCTTGTATTTTTTTATTCTATATATTTTTTCTCTCAACCTCCCTATCTAATGTTTTAGGGGGTGGAGAACTTAGTGTATGGATTGCAGGAAGGCGTTGACATTTCAACCCAGGAACGTGCGTTAATGAACCAATGTCACAATGGGCCTTCTTCAGGACAGGGGAGTGGACAGCCTATATGGGCAAAATGAGTCAAAGATTAAAAGGGGTGTGTTTCAAAGAAAGACGTAAGTACTTACTGGTTGGTCAAGCTGACCTACCAGATATAGTGGTGTTGAATTCCACCTGTGGGCCTTAAAGGTAGCCAATTAATCCACCGTTTGATTGGATTTTGTTGAATTCCACCTGTGGGCCTTAAAGGTAGAAAATTAATCCACAGTCCGGTTCGATTCAGTAATTGAAGCGTATTTACTTTAGGAAAAGAAAAGTTAAGACTGAACGAATAAGCCTTACTGCTTTAGAAGTGGTGGAGTGTACCTTTAGGTCAGTTTAAGCTGGAGTTATGAGGTAGCAGTGGGGTTAACCAGATGTTCGTGAACCAGAACTTAATCTAGGATGGAAAAATTAAGCAGTTTTAGTGTGGTGTTCCGTGAAGTGAGTGGTGTGCACAATTGATTGTGAAAGGTCAATCACATTTCGCCCTGTCATGTCGCTAAGGGAATCAAGGTCCAAGCGAAGTGTGAGAGATGGTTCATGCAGCTGAGGAACTATTATATGGATATTTTGAAGGGTGCCAACCATTAAATCAATTATGATATGCCGGGTGTGCATATTTACATTATGTGTAATTAATCAAAATACGCCAAGTCATGCCGCTAAGGAATCTGGGTCCGAGCGATGTGAGTCATGCAGCTAAGGACCTGTCATGTGAATCATTTGCGGGACGGCAGCCATTAAACCAAAATTAATTTCAATACGTTGGGTCATGCAGCTAAGGACCCGTGTCCTGGGGGAAGTGAAAGCCAGAACACAACAACGTGTGATCTAATTCATTCTAAGGCATATGGGTACGGGCAATGAGAACGCCGGTAAATATCAAAGTTAATGACTCCATCGTGTGGAGTATTAATGCGAGATGCAGTATAGACAGGTTCAAATTGTAACAGCCCCTAATTGAAAAAATTCCAAATGTGAAGCAAAATACAAGAAGGAATGCGAGCAGAGGAGTGTCCAGGCGTGTGTTTAGAAAAAGGGGCGTGCCTCAGCATCTTACTTATCTTAATGGTAGCCTCTGTAGAAATCAATAGGCTGAAAGACAAGGAAAAAGTATGCTCAAGGACTCTTATCCACTACGGATAAGCCAAACAAGGAGTCAAAGCATGCAACGAAGTGCTCGTGTTTCCTACCTGTAACCGCATATGTAGGTCACTGACTACGTTTCATGCGTGCGGGTAGAAAAAAGGAATTTATGGATGCCTCTGTTATTTCTTGACAGGATGCAATGTACACGTTGCGGAGTGACGTGATGGTGTAATGGAGGTAACACCCATAGAAACAGATATGCGCGTATTCCAGATGGCTTACAAAGTGGAGGGTCAGCGGAATTAATTATATAGGTCAGGATGTCTGTGCAGACAAATCAAAATTACCACTCAAAATGCATATCAACAATATGCAATACATATTTGATTACCATTGAGTTAACAAAAATTGACCTAAGAGGATTTATCAACATAATTTAAAAAATCCAAATAAGCAAAATAGGTTCTGTCTCGGGGGAAGACAGTCCCTTCATAGGTACATGAATGAATATATCAACACATAAGCAATGGGGAGAAAAATATTTACAATAATTTACAATGTGCATATTAGAGATGTATAACCATATACATGAACAGTTATTCAATTACAAGCAATTACAGGTTATCCAATGTTTATAATGTGAGTGCATATTAAAGACCCTTGTACTAGTGTACCCATAAAAAGGTATAACCATATGCATGACCAGTTAATCGGTTACAAGCAATTACAGATTATCCAATGTTTCTAATGTAAGATCTTATTAAAGACTCGAGTACTGGTGCACCCATAATTAGGTGGCATCAACCTTGGTGCACAAAGATGCCAGAGGCAATAGTGTATGTAGCACTAGGGACAAGAACAATATGGCAGAGGTCTGATGTAAAAACTGCGCTCATGTTGTCATAACTTTTTTTTTATTTTTTTTATTTTATTTATTTGCAGTTAGTACACCTCATAAAAAAATAAAGACACATCAGCATAAATACATAGCAGGAGAATGCAAAGTGCCATACATGAGATACAGTAAGAAATTTATAAAAGCAGATTTAAAAAAGAAAAAACTTTTTTTAAGTCTAGCTCGACTGATTACTGGTCATCTCTCTCCAGATTGAGACCGGCGCCCATAATTTTTGGCCAAAATCACGCATTTTTTTACCCTTCTGTTCATACAAACCGTTCTCCATGTTATGAATACTCAACAGCCTAGAAAGCCACATTTGAAAAGACGGGGCCATAGTATCTTTCCAGCCTGAGGAGATTAAAATCCTCAATACCGCAACCGACATAAAAACCAACGCTTCTTCAGCTTGAGACAGTTTTTGCTTATTATCACAACCCAGCAGCATCAGGGTAGGGGATAGATCGATCTTATGACCTAGCAGCCCCTCCCAAAATTTACAGACTTCCCTCTGTACTGGAGCAAGTGAGCTACAATGGAAAAACATGTGCAGGAGATCTGCTGGCCCAGAGTTGCATCTAGGACATTTATCATCCCCCCTGACCCCCCAGGCATATAATTTGGCTGGGGAATGATATAGATTAAATACCGTTTTATAATGCTGGGCCCTCAGGTTGGTGGATCTAAAAACTTTTTTATTCAGGGAAATGGCCAGGTCTAGGTCAGCATCGGGGTCATCTAATTTCCCGGCCAGAGATACTTCCGTTTTTTCCATATCATCTGGTATTTCCAAGATAAGCTGCTTATATACCAATTTGATCTTTTTAGGCCCTGCCATTAACAGTTCAATAACAGAGACAACCTCCATTGACAGGGGTTTTGGTCTCACTGCCTTAAATGCTCGGGCAACTTGACCATAGAGAAACCACTGATTGGTCGGAATACCATACAAGTGATGGATAGTATCAAAACCCAGCGGAGCATGGTTCCCCCAAATATCGCCTAGAGACCTAATACCAAAATTTCTCCAGGTCTGTAAATTCCTATGAGACCCAACAAAGGGAAGCAAACTAGAGTTACAGAGCTGGAGATAACGATTTACCTCAGGGATTTACATAACTTCGAAATAGATCTCCAAACCTCCCACACCCCTTCCAAAATCTTCAAACGAGGCCTCTTATAAAACCTGCGATCCACCTCACGCCACAACAGCCCAGCAGCCTGTTCCCCGATTAACAGCTCAAAGATAGAAGGTAGATCCGAGGCTAACAAATTAACACCATCATGGTTGACCTCCTGTTGGAACAGGATGGACATTTGTGTCAAAAGGCATGACCAATGATACAATCTTAGATTTGGTAAGGCCAAACCACCCCTTTCCCTGGGAAGGGACATATAGTTAGTTGAACGCCTAATCCTGCCATACTGCCAAACAAATTTGATAAAGATAGACTCCAACCTTTTAATAATTTTCTCATCCAAAAATAAGGGTATGGCCCTAAACAAATAGAGAACTCTAGGGAAGATAGACATTTTTAATACGTTTACCCGCCCAATCAAAGAAAGGTGTAGCACGTCTATCCTCTTTAGCTCTTTTTCAATGGATTTTATGATTGGGGGATAGTTCTCAGCAATTATTTCCCCGACTGAGGCATTGATCTTAATCCCTAAATAGGTTGCTGACTCCACATACCTCGAGTCGCTTTTAACTATATTCGGAGAGCAAATTATTTGGGTTTTGGTCTCGTTAAGAAGGTAACCAGACCGCTTACCAAATTCCTCTGTTATTTCAACCAAGGCCTTAAGCGCCTGCTGGGGGTTGTCTGTAATTATTGCCAGGTCATCGGTATAGGCAAAAATTTTACTAGTATGACCATTGCAAACCACCGGGCTAATCCTAGAAGACCCCAAGATTTTCTGAATAAGAGGGTCTATATAAAGCGCAAAGAGGATTGGGGAGCATGGGCAACCTTGGCGGGTGCCCCTCTTAATAACTAGTTTCTCGGAGCTCTCACCCATAACCACCACCCTAGCAACAGGATCTACATACATTGCTTGGAGAGCTCTGATAACCTTTTCACCAAATCCTCTGCCCACCAATACACCCCAAAGGAAATCCCAGACAACCCTGTCGAAGGCTTTTTCTGCGTCGAGCAGAATCATGGCGATCTCCCCTCCCCCCGCACCCTGGGCGTCAAACAGTGCTATAGCTCTTCTAACATGGTCAGTTGTACCGCGGCCCGGAATAAAACCATGCTGCCAGGGGGAGACAAGACCGCCAATGATCCTGCCCAACCTCTTAGCCCATACTTTAGAGTATAACTTCGTGTCTGCGTTTATGAGCGATATCAGACGATAAGAGCCAAGTTTCTCCGGGGGTTTCCCCTTCTTATGAAAAACCACGATGTTGGTTTCTCGCCAGGAGGCTGGAACCACTCCCGTGAACATTATTCCGTTGAACAAATCCACTAATAATGGAATGACTACCGATTCAAGACTTTTATATACTTCCAGGGGGATCCCGTCCGGGCCAGCGGCCTTACCAGAGGCCAGTTCGTGCAAGGCTTCTAAGATTTCCCCCTCGCTAATATCCCTATCCAGTTCAGCCTTCTCACAGGTGTTAAGACGGGGGCCGTTATCATCCACATCGAGGTCTTGTTTATCACCCTGAGCTTCGTCGTCATACAGGCGCTGATAGAAATCTTTAAAAGCCTGTAGAATCTCGTTTGGCTGTGTAAATATCTTGCCATTTTCCTCGATCAAGGAAATAATATTTCTGGCTCTCCCCTGTCTTATTTGCAGGGCCAATACTCTACCTGCCTGCTCCCCCGTTTCATATCGTTTAGCTCTGGATATCTGATACTCTGCTGAAACTTTCTGAGTCAAAGACTTCTGAAGTTCAGCTCTGATTTTTAACAAATCGCTCTGACTCCTCCTACTGTCCCTACCCCTGATTATATCTCTCATATGCTGTTCTTCGTCTGTAGTCATAATACCTACTAATTTCTCCCCTTCCCTCTTGTCCTCCTTTCTTAATCTAGCCCCGAAGCCTATAGATTCCCCCCTTAAAGCCACTTTAAAAGAGTCCCAAACAATGATCCTGGAGGCACTATAGCGATTGGCAGCAAAAAACGCATCTGCCCATTTCAAAATATGCCCGGTGAATCTGGCATCTCCCAATAGTTGCCTCTCAAACGTCCACCTAGACCTGACCCTAGCAGGACCAGATATTTCATAGGACAATATAAGCGGATTATGGTTGGACAATATCTTCGGGGGTTTAGTTATTCCAACCTTATTTAATTCATTGGCAGAGATGAGGAAATAGTCCAATTTGGAGAATTTCTGAAAGGGATTTGAAAAGTAAGTATAACCCTGATTTAATGGCTCTTTTGCCTCCCAGACGTCCTTAAGCCCATGTGAAGTAATAAGGGCCTTTATTGCCCTAAACACTCTTGGTTTTCTACCCCGATATACCACGGAGTTACTCCAATCAGCAGAGATATTGAAATCGCCACACATAATAATGGGGGCTGGCCAGGACGCGAGTTCTAATTCTAGAAAGTTAAATAGCTCCGGATCGTCTTCATTTGAGCCATACACCACACAGAGTGTCTGGCCGCTTGCGAGTTCGACCAGAGCCCATCTACCATTGCTATCTGATTTAGTCCTTCTGACCCCACCCAGAGTTTTTTTTACTAGGATCGCGACCCCTCTAATTGTAGAGGATTGAGTAGAACATGCTACCAACTCAAAACCAGTAAGGAACAACAATTTCCTTTTAGACCATGGAATGTGGGTCTCCTGAAGGCAGAGTATATCAATTCTGTTATTCTTGGTAAAATATCCCAACCTTAAACGTTTCTTCCAATCATTCAACCCACCTATATTCAGAGAACAAACCCTAATGCAGATCATCTTGACATGAAAAAACAACGGCACTATAAACCTGCTTTTCAAACTGCTTCTGAAGCATTACCGCTATTATCTGACAAAAAAGAAAAAACAGAGAAAAAAAAATAAACAAGGTGAAACAAACTGCATTTTTTACCCCAATTTTTCCCCCGATGAACCCCACCTCCCCCCCAACCACCCTGAACTCCCTCCCTACCAGAGAGATACCCACCCCTGAAGCTATCCCTCTCCAGAACCCCCCTAGGTGAGGCGCTCAGACTAAGTCTGTGCATGTGATGATAACGCAGTACGTGAGTGAGGGCAATGCCAGGAAACCAAGAAGTTAAAAGACCCTTAAATGCCCCTTAATTTAACAATATCTCCTTTCATCTATTTTTAATCAGCAGAGCGACCAACAACCCCACCACCCCAATGTATGAGAGATTAACACCCGAAGTCCAGTCTACCGGTTAATCGGCCTTCTTCTCCAGAGAGGCCAAGTACTCCTTTGCTTTTATTTCTGATGAAAAAAAGAAGGTCCTCCCTTCATTAACCACTTTTAACTGAGCCGGGTTAACAAGAAAGGCCTGGATTCTCTTCTCCTGGAATGGCTTGATCATTTCCCTCAAGCGCCACCTCCTTTCCACAGTCGTATGACAGTAGTCCGGGCGGACAAAAAAGGAAAACCCGTCACCATTCCTCCTAGCATCTGGCCTAGCCTTTTCTGCGATAGACTGTCTCAAAATGAAGTTTCCGAAAAATATTAGCACTGCTCGGGGTTTATCACCTTCCTTAGCGTTGGGCGTACGATGAACTCGTTGAATCTCGTTGGCCCAATTCCAACTTGAAAGCTCAGGAAATGCTTGATTAAACAGCTTGATTATCAATGCCTTTATGTCCGGCCCTTCCATCCCCTCCGGGATCCCCAAGACCCTCAGGTTGTTTCTCCGTAGCCTGTTCTCCATCTCTTCCATTTTCCAGTGTAGGTCTGTAACCTGAGAACAATGGGCGTTCACTTTACTAGTAGCCTCGGCTACCTCAGCCTCCGTTGACACCACCCTCTCCTCCAAATTTGAGACTCTATCAGCCGTATTAGTGCAGGCTTTCGAGAGCTTCCTGACCACTCCCTGCATCTTCCTCATGGCAGCCTGGACTTTGCGATTATCCTGGCGCGTTTCTTTTCTGTGAGCCAGGATCTCCTGATGTATGGCTTCCAGGAGGGGACGATCAGAACTATCCGCTACGGGACCTCCCTGCAGTGCTAAGTCGGGAGTGTGATCCCATCTCAATTCTCGGGTAGAGTAACCCATTTTCAAAGTCTGACTTTTAGCCACCGGGGGCCGCACAGTAGTTGATGTAAGGCCCTCCTCTGATTCTGAATCGGAGCCTAGGTAGGAGCTGTGTTCTTCTTCTTCGGACCACTCCGCACCATCGGAAACTGAAAAGTAATATTCACTTGGCACTTTTTCCTTATCAGCATTTACGCCAGTTAGCAGCAGGACAGTTTTCTGTACTTCTGTATTTGCTTCTGCTCCTGAACCCAACTGGTTTTCCACTGTATTACTGTTCTCCTTCCCAGTATCTAGGGAGGCTTCAATAATATCCTCGGAGACCGGCTCATCGAGGGCAACTATAGAAACTGAAGAGATGGGGGCAGTGCATTCCTCCGAGATCGTGCAGGGGTAACTAGACATACTATCCACCGAGGGATTTGCGCCAACCCCCAATAACTCAGAGCCCTTCTCCTTTTCCTTTTCCTTTTCCTTTTCCCTCCCCGCCTTGGGGAAAATATCTGCAATTGATGCTGCCGCCAGCCGGGTCCTACCTGCCACCTGCTGCTTTTTCTTAGACTGTGCGGGTAAAATTTGGGATCCTTGTGAGACCTCCACTCCTTCTGGCTCTATCACATCTCTTTGAGATTTCTTCCTGTGCGGTATTGATTTACCCCCAGCAGCCACCTTAGGAGCCATAACAGCCCTCTGTGCTCTCTGCACTCTCTGCACTCTGCTCTCCGCTCTCAGCACTCTCAGCCCCAGTGATTGAATTCCTCGGCTGCCTCCGCCTCCAATCTGGGAGCAGCACGTCGTCGCTCTCCGATGCCTCGAGACGAGGCTCCGCCTCTCCTCACCTCCGCAGAATTCTCGCGTTCCGCAGGCAGAGAGAACGGCAGCAAACGCGGCCAGGGCAAGACGGCGAGCCAGCTTCCACTGCTTCAGCTGCTGACACCCGGTGAGTACTGTCGACATATTCGGTTTCCAATGATCCGTTATTCCGATGGTATAATGAGCCCGTAACTACGGGGAGTCCGTAACTACGGGGAGACGCTCCTCGGGGGCTTAACTCATTGCCCTCACTACACTGCTGCGTCGGCCTCGGTTACGGGGACGCCATCTTGCCTCTCGACCTCGAACAGCTATCTTTCCTATGATGTGTCCGAAGCATCGCTCATGTTGTCATAACTATGTATACTAACTTGGATAGATGTACATTGGTCACAATGGCAATCCCCTATCAGTACTATCCTCATGTTGTCAACCCATGTCTTCTATTTGCCTCATGTCTTGAACAGGAGGCCTAGTTGTCTGTTTCTTCGAATTTAATCAAACCCTGGGTGACTGTGTCCAACATGTGTATCCATTTGCACTCCCTGTAAGTAAGGGATGATGTAATTTAGCCGCCTCTGGAGTGTTGTAAAATCCTTTCCACCACCCACCATTTCAGGCTTTCCACCTGGTGTGCCATGTTGGAAACGTGTTCTACCAAAAAAACACAACCAACGCATTTTGTTCACCACTGTGAACTTCTTCAGGGTCTTTAATAAGCCCTTACGTTAGAAACATTGGATAATGTGTAATTGCTTGTAATTGATTAACTGGTCATGCAACCGGTTATACCTATTTATGGGTACAGTAGTACTCAGGTCTTTAATAAGCCCTCACAATATTAACATTGGATAACCTGTAGTTGATTAACTGGTCATGCATATGTTTATAAATCTCTAATATGCACATAGAAAATTATTGTAAATATTTGTCTTCAGGGCTGTAATTTAACAAAAACATACTTAAATAAAATTACAATACAATACATAATATACCAAAGCAACAATAAAGTCAAAGTGAAAAAAATTCAATACTTGGCCTCCGAAAACAGAGAAATTGTATTTTCTTTTAAAATTATTATCCTACTACCTATATTGATACAAAAAATACAATAGAATCATAGAACTGTATTAAAACCCAATTAAAACCAATCACCTTCTAAATTGTGGAGTAACAGACAAACATGTCATATAGTACATGTTACAGTTATATCAGAACACATCCAACCAATTTTTCCTAATATGCAATTTTCAAGTCATAGGAGATTATGTAGCATACATCAACAGAAGGGAAAGATACCAGAGTCCGAAAGTAAATAGACATAATTCGGCTCATGTTCTAGTACATATACTAGCAGAATTACTATCATAACAGACAAAGGAAAAAGGATGAAATCGACAAAGTCAATATTTCCAGTAAGTACATAATTTACATTACAGTATTTCTTTAACAAGAAAAGAGGGAGGGAAAAAAACACAATTAACCAACAAAAGAATAATACATAATTTACTTGACATTGGCAAGGCTCCTACTCTCAACTAATATATCCATATATATCTTTTTAGCAACAATTATAAATACAAATCATCCCTATAATACACAGTGAATATACAATGATGTGCGTCTCAGAATACTGTAGTCCACCATGTGGAAAAATACCATATATGCATAGGGTCTCCTTTGTATTAAAAACTCTGGAAACTTTTCATATCAGGGCAGGCTGCCCCATACTTGACACCTAGGGCCTCATGTAGGTAGCATACCAGTTACCACTTCTAAAATACCGAACGATACCGAATCGGTATTTTAGAAGTGGTAACTCGTATGTAGGTAATGAGTCGGTATTTTTTACCGATTCGTTACAATTCGGTAATTACCGAATCGGTATTTACCGATTCGGTAATGAGGCATACCTTCCCATTGATGGGAAGGTATGCCTCATTACCGAATCGGTAAATACCGATTCGGTAATGTGGTGAACACATGCAAGGGTGGCAGGGTGTCACATTGACACCCTGTTGCACCCCTGATTCGGCCATGTGTACACATGTGGCACACATACATGCCCTAAGGGCATGTATGTATGCCACATTGCACACTGCTACGCGCGTAAAAATGCATAAACACATACATTGATTATTTACCACCAACTATAAGTTGGTGGTAAATACCGACTCTTAAACACACCCACACACTCCCCCTACATCTCGATTTTGGTTTCGGAATTTACCGAATCGGTAAAATTACCGATTCGGAAAAGTTACCGATTCGGTAACATTACCGATTCGGTATTATTACCGAATCGGTAATTTTACCGATTCGGTAAATTCCGAAACCAATAATTGTCCCCCTACATACCAATAGCCAAAATACCGGTCGGTAACGGTATAATTACCGAAAATCGGCCGTTACCGACCGGTATTTGGCTACCTACATGAGGCCCCTAGTGAGATAACAAAGTGCCCCATCAAACCAAACTCTAAAATATTATCAAATAGAGGACACAGCAATATAAATAGGCTTGTGTGCTTTTCAGGACTGTTTTAAATATGTTTATGTTTAATTGTCTTTTATAATGTGCTACCATTGGGTATGTTTGTACTTTTATGTATACTTCGTATCCAAATAAAGATGAATTGACTGATTAATTGTCAAGAATCCATGGCATTGCAATATAATTGAGTCCATCTGAAAAGCAAGAAAAGACAAATACCTTCTAGTCCGGCACTATCCCCTGTGGAGAAGTAGATATCCCTACAGCCAGCTTTGGATCACCTCACTACTCAAAAACATACAGACGACATATTGCGTGAATTCTAAGATGGCCTCCAAGATAACAGGAGAAAATTCTGGGCGGTCTAGTTGTTTGATCCAGTCCAGGCCGAGGTGCGTGCGTGTGCAGAGCATAACGCACTTCAACTGAATTCCTGAGGAGATCTGTAGCATTTCACCTGCGCACCTGTCCTAAGGAGAATTAGTGTCTCTTCTGTGCACTGGTTAAAAGAGGAATTCAAGTCAGAATCTGGAGAAATTATTGCACCAGTTATCCTGATGTCGCTTTTGGAGAGAGAATAATATTTTTTGAATCTGAGAGAGATAGCGAGTCGTGAGTATTGTCTTTTGACAAAACCTGAACTGAGGTTGAGAAATGTTTAAAAGACACTCAAATCTAATTATCATTTTCCTTCAACAACTATGATATATATATATATCCTTGTTACCGCGTCGTGAATTCGGCAATCATCCGGAAATCAACAAACAGGTACACGGACCTCTTTAAGTGCAAATTATACTTTATTGCAAAAAGCAACAGCCATAACGTTTCGGCTCCTCCGAGCCTTGCTCACATGACAACGTACCCACCAATGAGTGCAGCTTTTAAAGTGACAGGATCAGTTGATACAACATCACGTGGGAAACTCAGCCATAGACACAGAAAATATACTGCAAAATATATCTAGGACCCTATGGTACTCAGCCATCAAATAACCGACAGTTGTACACCAGATTGGTAAAGATATCGAACTGTAGTAGGTCATGAATAATATGCATAAATAAATGCAGAGTGAGCTGCGTGATTTACAATCAATGCTTAAATGCTTGATCTCAAAAATAAATGAATCAATTCACAAAAAAAAGCTCTACGGACTGTTAGTAGATACCAGATCCTAAGTAAATATACTGTACTGTGCCATCAGGTGACCTTTCCCAACCGTAAATGAATTTAAAGTGCTAAAGTGCATAAAAAAAATATATAAAACAAATCAAATCTTTAAAAAAAATTGTATCGCTTAAATGATTCAAATGTCAAAAGATGCGGTCCCGCATCAATTGTACAGATAATTGGAAACAGAGCAAAGCAAGGGGAAAAATGGGGAAATAGAGTTATCACAAATACAAGCAGATATTTTTTGGACCACATTACCAATGGAGTAATGGCTGAAAATGTGTGCAAAGAAAGGATCAAGGATCAAGGATCATGCCTCCATGTGCAAAAACCTGCATACAGTACTAATATTAGAAATAAATTATGATATAAATATAGAATAAATATCCATAAATAACAGAATAAATAGGTATAAGAACATATCAATAAAATATTGCATGATTCCAATTAGTCTGAGGGAGTTAAAACCAATGACCCTCCCTTTAAAAATATCTTACTTCAATATTAAATATCATATCTTCATTGCAATCTATACCATATAAGATCCCTAGATCGTGTTGTCACATTATCTTAACGTGTTCTAGCCATTATCAGGGTGATGGAGAGTTACATAAACCATGTTCAGAGTATTATGTACACCACATTGCAAGTTTCAGAAGATCAGCCTAAACATGTATGGAGGTCCTCTGTAATATTCAAACCCACTGGGAACTTAGAGTCCAATTGGAGAATATATCGGGTCTCTAATCTACGCAAGTTAGACTCCCTGTCACCCCCCCTCCTACTTGGTGCAATGGCATCGATGATAAAATACTTAAGACCACTGTTGTCACTGTTATGTGCTTCTCTAAAGTGTCTAGCAACTGGATAAGTATGATCCTGGTTAGAGATTGCACGGAGATGCTGCAATATGCGTTTGTGTGCGGCTAACTTAGTGCTACCTACATATCTGATGATGCAAGGGCATATGAGCACGTAAACAGCAAACTCTGTCTTACAGGTAAGCAGTTTATTAATCTTATGTTCCCTACAACTAAAAGGGTCAACATAGGTCTTAGTATTAATGCCATGGAGACACGCCTTGCAAGTCTTACATTTGTAAAACCCACTATTGGTTTGTAACCTAGTGGTCTTATCGATCACCTCCGGGTTGGTGTTAACCAAGCAATCCCTCATTGACGGTGCCCTGCTGTGTGTGATCGAAACCCTTAATGGAAGCATGGGGCCAATAACAGGGTCACTAAGGATAATGGGCCAATTCCTATTGATGATTTTGTGAAGACTAGAGTGTTGTTGACTATAGCCCATACTAATTCTAAAGGGGTCAGTTGTAATCCCTTTGGCTCCTGCTACTGTAGCATCCTGTTGCTTCGGTAACTTGGCCGTGATGGTATTGCGGCCCAGTAACTCCTCCCTACTCATGATCATGGATTTGGCGATGGCACTGTCTATCATATTATGGGAATACCCTGTTTCCCTGAATCTCTGTTTGCTCAGAGATTGTGCTAATATAAGATCATCTTTATTACTGCAAATCCTTCTCAGGCGCAGCATTTCCCCGTATGGTATGCTGCTGATAAGGTGGAGTGGGTGTGCACTAGTTGCGTGCAATGTAGAGTTACCCGCAGTTGCCTTACGATATAGCCTAGTTTCGATGTTGCCATTGTGTATATAGACCTCAGTATCGAGAAATGTAATACTGGTTTGACTAAAAGAGGCAGTGAAATGAAGGTTAAGATCATTCTCATTCAACTCAATAATAAAATTAACAGCTTCCTCATTAGTACCATTCCATATCAGAAAAAGATCATCGATATAACGTAGCCAAACAATCACCTTCTCTTCAAAATTCCTAGCATGTTTGTTCTTAAGCACAAATACCTCCCAGTAACCCATGTGCAGGCAGGCGTAGCTAGGGGAAAAACTAGCCCTCATAGCTACGCCTCGCAACTGGCGATAAAGAAGATTGTTATACATGAAATTATTGTTCATAAGGCAATGTTCCAACATCTCAACCAACATATCATTGTGATCCTTAAACTGCAGTGATTTTTGAGAAAGGTAATAATGAGTGGCCTGAATACCATCTTTGTGCCTAATACTCGTATATAAAGATGTTACATCCAATGCCAACATCCAATACTCTGATTTCCAGGCCACATTCATGATTTTGCGTAAAAAATCCCCAGTGTCTTGAACATAGGAATCTAATCATTTAACAAAATCCTGTAGAAAAAAATCAATATATTGAGAGGTTTTTTCATACATCCCATTCCGGGCTGAGATAATAGGTCTACCTGGTGGATAGTCCCGATTTTTATGTATCTTCGGGATGAAATATATGGTAGGGATGACAGGTTTGTCCTTTCTCATTAAGTTATACTCAGCTTCCGAAATCAAACTTTGCCTTCTCCAACACGCCAATTTGATATTAAAATCCTTATTTGATCCATTAATGGCTGCTGAAGTGGTTCGGACATAACAGTCTCTATCATTGAGTTGTGAAAAAGCTTCACGGCCATAGTCATCCCTTGTCATAAGTACAATATTGCCTCCTTTATCACTTTGGCGAACAATAACATTCTTTTCCTGCTTGAGTTTGCGCATAAGATTCTCATACTGCTGAGTTTGGTAGGTGTATCGACGTTGTTTTTTCTGGGTCTCAATGTGCAGTTTTTTTATTTCTGCTGTCACATTTTCATGATAAATGTCAAGAGAATCCCGTGGCATAATGGGATTGAATGTGGAGGGGAGTCTAAAAGGAGTTGTCGGAGTGAATTGATTAATACCTTCAGTTCCCATTGTATTGATGATGCTACTAGTTCCCTCCGTGTCCCCTAACTCTTGCATAGCCTCTAATAATGGGACCTCAGATGAGGGAGTAGCTATGGTGTTGCATTGTTTGATGTTTTTTAATGGAAAGGATTTTTTTAGTTTTAATTTTCTCACCGTTTTGTATACGTCTACTTTTGTGGCGGCATAGTCAAAATTAACTTGGGGTGAGAAGGAAAGCCCGATTTTGAGAATAGCCTTTTCATCCTCCGTGAGTGTTAGTGGGGTCAAATTGACTATAGTATTGTTACTTGTGTCCTTAGGATTTATTTCTTCATCCAGTGGCCTCTCCCCCTCTTTTTGTTTTGACTTGGGGCTCCTCTTCCTCGCCCTGCTCCTCTGCACCTCTGCCTGTGCCTGTAATTGGCGTGTTTTCGTCGTAATTCTTTACTGTTGGTCATGGACGTAAGGTTTGTCTCCTTTCTACACATAAAAAATTGATTTCTTCTCCCGGGGACGGTTTAGAAATCTGGCCTGTTGCCAGCCCATTGCGTAACTCTGACTCTGAATCGCTGCCCCCTGCTGAGCTCAATTTGGAATGTGAAGTATCAGCCACATTAGTATTCCTGCTAGGCCCTTTGGGGGTCGGTACACCTTTGGCCTTGGGAACTCGCAATACATCATATTTCTTAGCAAAAGTAAATATATACCATTCTCCCATTCTTTCTCCCAGGTAGCACAAGAAAAGAGCACGACATAGCTCCAGGATGGCTTTAATGATTTTTCTTGCGCATGATGTAAGCAGTCCATAAAACGCTTGGCAGACGCGTTTCAGCCTCAATTGGCTTTCTCACAGTCTCTTCATTATCCATGGCATCCTTCTCGGCCAGGCTGCCGAGTTAAATGCATCCAAAAGTTGCGAAAATACCTGCCCAAGTGGGCCGAACTGAAAACACCAGATACCGCTTATTACTTTAAATCAGGCAGCCTGGCCGAGAAGGATGCCCCACCATAAACCTTGCTTGGGGCCAAAGGGGCTTTGGATCTGCGGACCTCGAGGCGCAGCTTAGGACAGTAAGCGGTATCTGGTGTTTTCAGTTAAGCCCACTTAGGCAGGTATTTTGTAATAGAAAAAGACACTGTATTTTGAACTGCACCCACGAGGGAAAAATCTTTTTGCTAACACTGAACTACGGGTCACAGCATGCCTGAACGATGACTCACCTGTGAGACCCACGTGGGTAGTATTTCAGCATGCAGCAAATCGGCACTCGAGCTAGCTTGCTGGTTTGTACAGTGTCAACCTCTGATGAAGGAGCCTCCCGGCTCTGAAACGCGTAAGGACTTTGCATTGAGCAGAAAATACCGGTTCTGTTAAATGTAGCTCTTGTATGGAAGCACTCAGCAGCGTGGGCGTCCTTGCTTCAGAGCAACTTTTGTATGTATATGTATATATATATATATATATATTCAGTGAAAAAACCATAGGTTTCACACACGTTATAGTTAGGAATTAGCATTTAAAAAACCTTAGAAATTCAGTGAAAAAACCATAGGTTTCACACATGTTATAGTTAGCTGGACATTTTACTCGTAAAAAACCAATGAAATTGCCCCGTTATAGTTAGTTCAGCTAACTATAACTCGCGCGCCCGCAATGCACTGCTGATGACGTCACATATTACATCACTCATGACATGGTCAGTGACATCACTCATGACATCACTGATGACATCTCAAATGACATCACTGATGACATCACTGATGACATCATCCTTGTGATAGAGTGGCAGACCTCCTCTCACCTTAATATAAGCTTTGATACACACATTCAAAAATAGAGACTAAAAATTTCAAAACAATGGACATACCAATACCAGTTACAACAACCTCTTCAGTAATTCTAAGATCCACATACTCATCCACTCATTCACCAACAGTCCTATACAGTCACTCATACATGTACTCACTCATCATATGTACTCATACATCTATACATCCTGTTACACAATGCCACTCATCCATAGAGTTACTCACACACATAGTCACTCATGCTAATAAAGAAACAAACATCAATTTACTTGCATATACAGTAATACACACACCACCATACTTACTTCTACGGAAAGTAACACATAGTTAGTCTTTTAAACAATCACTTATAGATACACATACTTATTCATACAGGAACTCTTTCAATCTCTCCCTCTCATATATACTCACATATATACACCAATACTCACATATACTAGTTTAAAACATATGTAGTTACTCCTGAAGACACTATTGAGACAGTCATTCACTCAATAACACACCCATACACACACTCATCCACACATACAGTCCTGCACACATGCTGTCTTCAACACATACAAACAGTGAGTCACTCATTCATGCATCTATGCACTACGTAATACCCCCCACCGAACCATGCAGACACTCAGACTGATACTCAAAAAACCAACTAATAACCTATATAGACACCCATGTAGCTACTCACCAACCCATGCAGCCACTTATACACAAAGTGAGAGACTGATACAGATATTTACATATTTAAACATTACTCACTAAGCCATGTATTCACTATGATACACTTAATCAGTCAGTTACACAATCAATTTTTCAAAAACAAATCATCCATTTAGACACTTATATACCCATTTATTCTTCCATCGACCTTGAGATATACATATATAAAACATATTTAATTTTCAGAAAAACACACATTCACTGGATGATGTCATCAGTGATGTCATCAGTGATGTCATTTGAGATGTCATCAGTGATGTCATGAGTGATGTCACTGACCATGTCATGAGTGATGTAATATGTGACGTCATCAGCAGTGCATTGCGGGCGCGCGAGTTATAGTTAGCTGAACTAACTATAACGGGGCAATTTCATTGGTTTTTTACGAGTAAAATGTCCAGCTAACTATAACATGTGTGAAACCTATGGTTTTTTCACTGAATTTCTAAGGTTTTTTAAATGCTAATTCCTAACTATAACGTGTGTGAAACCTATGGTTTTTTCACTGAATTTCTAAGGTTTTTTAAATGCTAATTCCTAACTATAACGTGTGTGAAACCTATGGTTTTTTCAGTGAATTTCTAAGGTTTTTTAAATGCTAATTCCTAACTATAACGTGTGTGAAACCCATGTTTTTTTCAGTGAATTTGCAAGGTTTTTTAAATGCTATTTTTTGTTTTTTTTCTTCATTTTTTTCAAACATATTTTTAATTTAATTTTTTACCTTTTATAAAGACTATGTTTATTTTTTTAAAATCATTAAATATTTATTTTATATAAATTTTTTAAAATAAACAAGTGACATTTATTTCAAGATTTTTTTTTTTTTTTTTTTTTTTATAGTACGCGTACCGTAAGCTCACGGTAAGCGTACGGTTTACGCACTGTCCGTAATCTATCTACGCTGCTTGCGTATAGTTACGTACTTTGCGTGGCGCGCGTACTGCACGTGGGACGCGTGCGCGCTTACGCAACACGCGCACGTTACGCGGAAGTGCCGGGAAATGACTGTTATGCGCATGCGCGCAAGCGCGTGTCTTTTTTACGCGCACGCGTACTTTTTGCCGTAAGCGTACCGTAAGCGTACCGTAAGCGTACGGTAGGTCATGTGATCTTGAAACACAACTTTTGATTGGTTGAAACTACTTTCAGTTCTAGAAGTCTCCTACACCACACCCATTCCCCTCATTTCTGCTTGTGATCCCTTGGGAGAAGGAGCTGGTTTGTCTTTGGGATACGATGGCAGAACAGCAGAGCTCTTCTGAGAGTGAGGCTAGCACCAGCAGCACTGTCTTGAGGCAGAGAGCGAGGAAAGTAAAACCTTCTTATGTTTGGGATTATTTTACTTTTCCAGAAGGCCAGCAAAAGGTGAATGCACCCTTAGTTACTTGCAAGCTGTGTCAGCGTGTACTTTCTAGAGGTAATCCTGACAGGAAGTATTCCTTTGGGAATCACACCATGATGAGGCACCTCAAGGATGTACACAAAAGGACACATGCTCAACTTTTTGGAGGTAACTCTTCAGAAAGACGAGCCAGTACATCCACAGCAGCTCAGCCTGGACCATCACCTGCAGAGCTTACTCCTTCTTCTGCAGCTCAGGTGAGCCCTTCATCTGTGGGGGGAGAATCTCCTTTTGCTGGCCCTCTGGAAATGAACCCTCGATTTCGGAAGGTTGATATTCATTGCACATTTTGTAAAGCTCTAATTTGTTATAGGGAGACCAGTGTTTCCCTAATGAATAACAAAATAGATCAGCACATTTGTAGCTTTGAATGATTTTCCCATGGTTCCTTTCCTCTGTCCCTGCATGAACACAACGGTTCTTTTAAGAGCCAACCTTATCTTTCATCTTTTTTTTACATTTTTTTTAAAAAACTTTTTTTTTTTTTTTTACCGTACGCGTACGGTAAGCGTACCTTTTTTTTTATTTTTTAAAAAAAACACTAAAAATCATTTTTCACATTACAAGGTCCTTGAAAGACTACAATTATTACTATTGACTTACCATACTCACTGAAAAAAATATTTATTCATTTGTTTTTTTAAAAAATAGTTTTTAAAATGGTTGTAGTTTACGAAAATTTTCTATATCGATCTGAAAAAAAAGAAAAAAGTATTAATATTTTTAAAACATTTTATAATACAGTACACATATTTACATTTTTTTCCAAAAAATATTTTTGCCTTATTTTTGCTGTTTTCAGAATATATTGCATTTCACTATAAATTGTGAAAGCAATTGCATTCATCATTTTACAGCGGGCAAAAAAAAATAACAATCTCAAAGATTGTATTAAAAAAGCCCAGAATCTCTTCTCACTTAAACTTATCATTACAGAAATGCATATTATTCTTAAAAAATATCATCTAAAAACAATACTTTTTTCTTTAAAATACCGTCTGATATTTTTGTTTCAGGAGTATAATCACAATATTATATCTCAAATAACTCCAAAATACATCTGATTTTATTTCCTTTAGGCCAAATTGTATTTTTTTTTTTCCCTGGAATAAATTTCCAAGGGAAAACCATTAAAATTCTAAAGTTTAATCTGTCCAGATCTCACCGATTCTCTGTAACATTTTGGTTCACAAAAATTTTTTGAATTATTTATTTAGTCCACAATAGAATTGCTTACTTTTCCACATGGCCAAATAGTAATTTTTTAAATCATTTTTGTAAAAATTTCCAATGGCAGTCCAATAGCATTCCAAAATTTAAAATGTGCAGAAGTTACCGTTTATCTCTAAATTATTGGTTTTTCAGAATTGCATGAAAAATTTAAAAAGTCCACATTACAATTGGTTATCTTTCCTTTAGGCCAAATGATAATTTTAAAAAATATTTTTTCTACAAAATTGCAATGGTAATCCAGTAAAATGGTAAAATTATTTTGTCCACATCTTGCCAAGTCTCTCTAAAATTTAGGTTTCAGAAAGATTAGATAGGAATTTGCTAAATCAAAAGGCAAACGTTGTTTGAAAATCAATTGGGAATCATTACACAGTGTCCAGCCTTTTTCACATTTAAGATAAACTGTGTAATGTCCAGAAGTAACAGTAGGTCCATCATGGAAAATTATTGCAACAGTTACAAAAGTTTTTCCTGAAATTGATAATTGCTGTCCTGTAAACTTCTTTATTAAAGTATCCAATTTTGATCCATCAGCTCTACATCGTTGCATCATTAAAATTACATACTGTCCGTATTCCCTTAAAATTAATGTTGAAAACATGTCAGAATTACACTCACCACATTTCATGCTATGATTAGCATCTTTAACTAATTTTGCAAAAGTGACTGTTTTACTCTCTGGCAATGTCAAATAAATAAACCTTTCATTATCAACAATAGAGCCACATATATTATAACAATTTTCACAACTATGTTCCCATTTATAAGAGAGACCAAAAAAAATGTCAATGGGAACTCCTTCTTCTTCCACTACCTGAAGAAAATACATCAAAAATTCGTGTGCATCTTGCTGTTCATTTTGAGAAAACTGTGTTCGTCCTGAACATACATCTAAAAGTTTTCTAATGTCAGTAGCACTTTCTATTTGAGTTTTATCTTTACTCAGCTTTTGAAAAAGGAGACTGAGCTCTGAACAGAATCTTTTTCCCTGATTTACTATTATCTGCTCTTGCAAACTTTCCAGATAAAATGCAACATTCAGCACTACATTAGCGTAGCAGTTGACACCAGAGCTATTTTCAAAATGACATCCTACAACCTGTTCTTCATTTTCCTTATTCTTTTTGCTTGCAATTACATCACTCCTCTTTTTTTTCCTCTTCTCTACATCTTCATTACAGATATTCTCATTTCTCCTTTTACGAGAAACTACACGTTTCTCCAACACAGGATACTGACCTAAATGAGGAGCATAGCTTCTTCTTAATCTATTATACTCCTTTACACAGTTTGTATCAGCACTAACTTTTGAATCATCAAAGTCAATCATGAATAAACCTGATAATGTTTTGACTCGTGACAAAGCTACATATGCCATACCTTCTTTGAACACAGTTGAACCAATGTTCACAAATGCACAATCTACAGTCAATCCTTGAGACTTGTGGATAGTTACAGCATATGCTAGTGAAAACGGAAACTGCTTCCTACGTACATATAAGTCTTTCACAAGCATGAAACGAACTGAACAACGACAAATGTCTTTAACTTCCTCTATCTGATCAAATTTTATTTTTAAACATTCAATTCCATCTTTTTTCTGATAATTAATAAAACCCACAACTCTTCCCATCGCTCCATTCACTAAGCCTTTTTCAACATCCAAATTTCTCCTTAAAAACACTCTACAGTTCATGCAAACATATAGATTTTTTTCTAATCCTGCTGTTTTGGAGATATTCTTCTCTAGTGAGTCCAATTTATTTTTCAGTTTGCCTGTTACTGTGACAGTAATTCTTCCATCCTCAATTTTGTCCACTGCTTCCAATTTCATGATGTCTTCATTTTCCAATTTCAAAAGCTCCTCATTAAATATTGAGCATTCACGTAGAGTTGGCATTAAGCAGATGACACTTTTGTTTTCTGCAATATTCTTGTATATTTTCTCTGCAACTATTTCTTCCTTTGGAAATAAGTTATGTAGCAGCCGACTCTGTAATGCTTTTTTGCCAACTTCTGTGAGTAGTCCAATTCTGATATCTTTCAGAATACTTCCATATTCTTCATCGTTTGCTTGCCTCATATTAGTTGTAAGTTCCTTGTACTCAAAGAAGGACCAAATATTTGTATTTCCAATGCTTCCCAATGACTTCTTCGTGTCTTCATGTGTCACAGTATTAAACACTGGTTGACCTTTAACTGGAGTAAGTTGCAAAAGATCCCCAAAAACTATGACGTGTTTTCCACCAAATAACACGTCATAGTCTGTCTTCAAAATTTGCTGCATTCTTAAATGCACAAAGGCAAGCATTAAGTTTGATACCATGCTCACCTCATCAATAATGAGAACTTGCATCTTCTTCAATACTCTTGACACTTCTAAGGATGCTTCTCCAGTTAGCTTGTTGAATTGTATTTTGTTCTCATGCTCCACTGGTAACATTAGCAAACGATGTAAGGTGATTCCTTTTATGTTATATGCTGCTAACCCAGTTGGAGCAGTAACCACACAAGACAAAGTAGAATCCGTTTTTTGCTTTAGGTAGCTTCTGATGACTTTAATTAGGAAACTTTTTCCAGTGCCAGCTTGTCCGCTTACATACATCCTGATTGGATGAAATGATGTGCATGAGCACTCTTTTTTAATATGTAGAAATCCGTGATCAATTTTGTTTTTGATCTCTTCATAAATTTGTTGCTGCTCTTGATTCAGTTGTCTTTCCAAATTTTCTAAGTCTATAAATTCTTCTTGAGCTTGATTCATAGCCGTTTCCACTTCATTCATGGCTATTGATGCTTCATTTTCAACGATTGGTTGTCCTAGGGGATCTTGACTGTATGTTCCTGAACTTTGGCTGTCCTGAGAACTGTCTCTAGCTATTTCTGCTGCAATTGTAGTTTCCTTTTCAATTTCTTCATTTAACATTTGCAGATAAGTTGAGAATGTACTGCATTGTATGCTGTCTTTGCAAGCATTAAAAGAATCTTCATAGCTCTGAAATTCGCCCAGTAGTTCATCCTCTGTACGCCATGGTTTAAACAACTGTAAAAGAGCCAAGTAGTAAAATTCTTTCTTGTCGGTAGTGTCGCAACTCAGCTTCCGGTGATTTATCAAACTTCCTTTGGTTTGCTTCACCAAACATCCTTCTTCACCAACAACTTTATATTTTCCACTGTTGATGTCTTCTGCAGCTTTCCGTGAATAAATGTAGTTCTGCAGCACTTCATAGAGACACATGTTCTCCAGATGATGACTTCTCTTGGGATAATATGTGTCCAACATGTTTGTTTTCAATATGTCTGTACTTTCTGGGTCATTCTCGGCCAAATATTCAATTTCTCCAACAGATTTCAGTACCCGATTTCTCATTGCTGCAAGGCCTAAACTTGCCCAAATTATTCTTCTTGACTTCGAGTAGAGACTTGCAGAAGATAACCTATCTGAACATTCGTAGGATCCAATTTCTCGATGCGATAACATCTTCAAACTAAAACTGTACAGCTTCTTACTGACAGTCTTCTCGTGAGAAATCTCTTCCCACATTTCCTTCAATTCTGTTTTTTCTGATTTCGTAATGTAAGACGTTACATATCGAGCAACAGCAATGGAATTGTCAGCAACATACTGTATATCCATGTTAGCGTTCCACATGGATAAAATGACTGGGTTGTAGTCATTTATATTTTTTGATTCTTCTTTTCTTTTAAGGTTGTAGGTATTCTTAGGTGATTTTCTTGTGATAGTATGTCTCACAGCTGACATAAAACTGTTGACTCTTCCATTTGTAAGAACAGGTCTAGGAAATCCAAATCGACATTTAGTGTAGTATTTTTCTTTGCTCTTGTATTTCCGTCGACAGTATTTTCCACACCGATGACTTTGGAAACGTAGAACTTGCTCCTTTAACTTGTTCTCTTCTGTGTTTTTAGGTATAGCACATGTTGCATATTCTTCAATGTAAGATAACACTGCTTCATCAGTATCTGTTCCAAACTTTGGGGCATCCTTGATCCACAGCAGCATATGAATATGAGGAGCACCTCTTGCCTGGTACTCTTTTCTCCAAAAGAAATCCACTACTTCTCCAAGGGGTGGATTTTTTTTATTGCAGATGAAGGACATCATAGCCTCAAATCTATGATTGAAATATCTGCAAACATTAACCGGATCCAATGAGCACAGTTCTCCTGCTGTCTTGTATTCGATGTTTTCAATGTTTGAATTGGCCTCTCGTAGAAAATCCAGTAAATCATCCCAAGCGTACTCGGCGCAGCTTAGGGTAAGGAACCATGTTGGTGTTCCTAAGTTGCGTAACATGCATTTTAGTTCACCATGGCGTCGGTACCAATATTCATTTGTCCCACGCTGACAAGCCATCAGATTGATCAGTTGTGTTTCCAAATGATCATCTCGGTGCTGCACTTTCTCCATAAAATCCTTAGCAGACACATTTTGTAAATGTACTCCACTTTTTAAAATGTGATTTACTGCATAAGACAGTGCAGACAAGTCGCTTTCAAATAAAAGATGGAACAAATAAGGGATACTTTGTCGAAATCTTGGATCTTCAGCATATAGTCTTGTAGTCCGATACTCAGAAGCTGGAATCTGTTCCGGACGTTCATCGTATCTTCCTCCTTTTCCTTTAGGAAACAGCTGGGGAAAACATCGAGCTTCCAAGCTCTCCTCCCATACACTCACAGGATTTCCTTTTGCTTTCTTCATCTGAAAGAGATCAATATTGTCTCCCATAACTTCTTTCGAATGGAGAGGATGTATGCTAAAATGTTCATAAATTTCTTCTTCCTTTGACTTGTCCACTTTTTCAATTTGTCCAGTTGGTGTTTCTGTGTCTCCTTGTAAATCTTCTTCTTCTTCTTCTTCTTCTATATAAATTGATTCATACCATTTGTTATTTTTTTTCAAATACAAATTTGCTCTTTGTACTTTCCGCACATCTACCAGCTCCTGCCAAATCTTCTTATTCTTTGTAGGGACACCATTAACCAGAATAATTAATGGTTCAGTTTCCAAAGTATCCGCATCAATAGTTTCCATATTTTTTTTCAAATCCAAGGGCAAATACACCACTCTACCTTTTAAACCTCTCAGTAAATCTGAAGGAGGTAATTTACCAGTTTTGGGCTCCATACGTACTATGGTCTGGAACGGATGAACACATTGAATGAGTATAGACTCATATGTATTTAATTCAGAAAGTTCAGCAGGAATAGCATCCAATTCGAAATTATTATGTACAGCTCTGGTCGGCATTCTATTTTCCTCTAACTTGTTGTAGCAGTATTTGCAAATACGCTGATCTTCACCCAATTCAAAACAATTTTCAAGAAATATATATGTGGCAAAATCCATCCACTTATAATTATCTTCAATTTCACTCTTTCTGTAGAGATCAACATTCCTAGTTTGTTTTCTATAATGAGTTCTGCGGCAACAAATACAAGTAACATTTGGTCTTTCATTAGAGACTATTGCAAATTTTGTTATGTGATCATTAAATGTGTTACTTACAGAGGGTTCTACATTCTCTTCCACTTCTGCCTCATTTATTGTGTCCTTCTCTGCACTGTTTTGTTCAGGACCAAAGTAACAAAACTGAATTTCATCAACAACCTTCTCTACATCTGATACCGTTCCTCGGAACAGAGCCCTATTCAATTCATTTAACTTTATTGCTGGACTTTTGGCAAAATACAACCGTCTCACAAACTTTCTCATTTCAGTATGATGAACAGCCAGCATCCTAAAATGATGGAAAACACTATTGCACACTTTTCTAGATAGACAAGCAAGAGAATGACCCTGCAAACCAGTATTCTCTCTCACTCTGCATGGATCCAGACTTTGAAGCACCTTAATCTTTTGTTTTACACTTTTTTTACTATATTCTCTTAGAAACTCTCGAAATCTGTCAATAGATTCCTGACGCACAGTGCAAATACTACTACAATTCCAAGTGTACACTGGGGCTTTAGGACGTCTCCCCATTGCCTCATCTGCCATCACTTGTACCTCATCTCTTGGAACCATTATCTCCTTCTCCATTATGCAACCATTTTTTACTTCGTATGAACGACCTCTGGTGTCAACTGCATGCAGCAAACTATTACTTTGAAAATAGCTTTCTTCATTAAAAAAAGGTTCACTACTTGAACTATGCATCCACTTTCCTAAAAACACTTTACAAAAGTTTGTTCTGTTCACTACTCTTTTGCTTTTGCTTTGTGATTTCAGTACATTAACCATTTTATCTAATGTACGCATCCTATTCAAAATTAATATGAATAGTTTCCTTTTTAATTCTAATGCTTTTGCTGCAATGGCTTCAATTTCTTTTTTTCTCTTATAATATTTAGCCTTTTGCTTATATTTCTTTATATCCTTTATCAAATTGGACATAACTCTTCTCTGAAACATTTTTCTACGTATCTCTTTAAATGCTGTTTTTCTGTTTATGTTAAACTTTTCAATTGCAGAAGGTATATTTGCATTAACTAAATCCTCAATTTTTTGCTGTTCTGTAGGTTTTGTTACATTTTTCCGAGAACAGACATTTTGTACATTTTTGTTTGTTTTCAATATTTTGTTTAGGAATTGTCTTTTTTGCTTACCAGAAGATTTTTTCTTTTTCCCAACATCAGCATCTTCTACTAACTTTGATCCTCCAGTTGTCCTCAAATATAGTTTTTTTTTTAGCGTTTTTTGAACTCGAGATTTTGTAGGCATCTTAAATTTTGTTCACTGTTCTTCAGCAATACCTGAAAAAAACTAAAAAAAAAATCCTTTATTGTATTTAAATATATTACTACATTTCTTTTCACAATAGTCACAAAACGAAATTTCTTTGCCATTTTCAATGCACACAAACTGCTCTTTTTTTAAAATTTATTTAAATGCACATGTCCAAGCTTTTTTTTTTTTTCAGATCACCACCGTGTGTATTCTCTGTGACTGCCTACACTCCAGCAGGGGCCACCAGCCTTAGTGATGCAGAATATATTTGCATTACAGACTTAAACCTGAAAACCCCACTCGCTTCTAATTACTGTGCATGACTATAAATGGCAAGCACATGGGTGTGTGCTAAGCCTCTGCTTCTTCCCCCAAAAATTCGCTCCTCTTTTCCATCTACTGCAACTGTGAAATCACCAGAGCAAGACGCAATAAATTTCTGCCTATAATTCTTCTATGCACACAGAGTCATGTTTTCACATAAGTGCCAAAACGAAATTTCTTTGCCAATTTGAAAGCACACTTACTGCTCTTTTTTTTTTGGGCCAAGTGAAAATCTCTTTTTACACTTTGAAATCACTTTTACAGACTGACACATTCTGAAACCTTTTTTTTAAATTTATTTAAATGCACATGTCCAAGCTGTTTTTTTTTCAGACCACCACCGTGTGTATTCTCTGTGACTGCCTACACTCCAGCAGGGGCAACCAGCCTTAGTGATGCTGAATGTATTTGCATTACAGACTTAAACCTGAAAACCCCACTCGCTTCTAATTACTGTGCATGACTATACATGGCAAGCACATGGGTGTGTGCTAAGCCTCTGCTTCTTCCCCCAAAAATTCGCTCCTCTTTTCCATCTACTGCAACTGTGAAATCACCAGAGCAAGACGCAATAAATTTCTGCCTATAATTCTTCTATGCACACAGAGTCATGTTTTCACATAAGTGCCAAAACGAAATTTCTTTGCCAATTTGAAAGCACACTTACTGCTCTTTTTTTTTTGGGCCAAGTGAAAATCTCTTTTTACACTTTGAAATCACTTTTACAGACTGACACATTCTGAAACCTTTTTTTTAAAATTTATTTAAATGCACATGTCCAAGCTGTTTTTTTTTCAGACCACCACCGTGTGTATTCTCTGTGACTGCCTACACTCCAGCAGGGGCAACCAGCCTTAGTGATGCTGAATGTATTTCCATTACAGACTTAAACCTGAAAACCCCACTCGCTTCTAATTACTGTGCATGACTATACATGGCAAGCACATGGGTGTGTGCTAAGCCTCTGCTTCTTCCCCCAAAAATTCGCTCCTCTTTTCCATCTACTGCAACTGTGAAATCACCAGAGCAAGACGCAATAAATTTCTGCCTATAATTCTTCTATGCACACAGAGTCATGTTTTCACATTAGTGCCAAAACGAAATTTCTTTGCCAATTTGAAAGCACACTTACTGCTCTTTTTTTTTTGGGCCAAGTGAAAATCTCTTTTTACACTTTGAAATCACTTTTACAGACTGACACATTCTGAAACCTTTTTTTTAAATTTATTTAAATGCACATGTCCAAGCTGTTTTTTTTTCAGACCACCACCGTGTGTATTCTCTGTGACTGCCTACACTCCAGCAGGAGCAACCAGCCTTAGTGATGCTGAATGTATTTGCATTACAGACTTAAACCTGAAAACCCCACTCGCTTCTAATTACTGTGCATGACTATACATGGCAAGCACATGGGTGTGTGCTAAGCCTCTGCTTCTTCCCCCAAAAATTCGCTCCTCTTTTCCATCTACTGCAACTGTGAAATCACCAGAGCAAGACGCAATACATTTCTGCCTATAATTCTTCTATGGACACAGAGTCATGTTTTCACATAAGTGCCAAAACGAAATTTCTTTGCCAATTTGAAAGCACACTTACTGCTCTTTTTTTTTTGGGCCAAGTAAAAATCTCTTTTTACACTTTGAAATCACTTTTACAGACTGACACATTCTGAAACCTTTTTTTTAAATTTATTTAAATGCACATGTCCAAGCTGTTTTTTTTTCAGACCACCACCGTGTGTATTCTCTGTGACTGCCTACACTCCAGCAGGAGCAACCAGCCTTAGTGATGCTGAATGTATTTGCATTACAGACTTAAACCTGAAAACCCCACTCGCTTCTAATTACTGTGCATGACTATACATGGCAAGCACATGGGTGTGTGCTAAGCCTCTGCTTCTTCCCCCAAAAATTCGCTCCTCTTTTCCATCTACTGCAACTGTGAAATCACCAGAGCAAGACGCAATACATTTCTGCCTATAATTCTTCTATGGACACAGAGTCATGTTTTCACATTAGTGCCAAAACGAAATTTCTTTGCCAATTTGAAAGCACACTTACTGCTCTTTTTTTTTTGGGCCAAGTGAAAATCTCTTTTTACACTTTGAAATCACTTTTACAGACTGACACATTCTGAAACCTTTTTTTTAAATTTATTTAAATGCACATGTCCAAGCTGTTTTTTTTTCAGACCACCACCGTGTGTATTCTCTGTGACTGCCTACACTCCAGCAGGGGCAACCAGCCTTAGTGATGCTGAATGTATTTGCATTACAGACTTAAACCTGAAAACCCCACTCGCTTCTAATTACTGTGCATGACTATACATGGCAAGCACATGGGTGTGTGCTAAGCCTCTGCTTCTTCCCCCAAAAATTCGCTCCTCTTTTCCATCTACTGCAACTGTGAAATCACCAGAGCAAGACGCAATACATTTCTGCCTATAATTCTTCTATGCACACAGAGTCATGTTTTCACATTAGTGCCAAAACGAAATTTCTTTGCCAATTTGAAAGCACACTTACTGCTCTTTTTTTTTCGGGCCAAGTGAAAATCTCTTTTTACACTTTGAAATCACTTTTACAGACTGACACATTCTGAAACCTTTTTTTTAAATTTATTTAAATGCACATGTCCAAGCTGTTTTTTTTTCAGACCACCACCGTGTGTATTCTCTGTGACTGCCTACACTCCAGCAGGAGCAACCAGCCTTAGTGATGCTGAATGTATTTGCATTACAGACTTAAACCTGAAAACCCCACTCGCTTCTAATTACTGTGCATGACTATACATGGCAAGCACATGGGTGTGTGCTAAGCCTCTGCTTCTTCCCCCAAAAATTCGCTCCTCTTTTCCATCTACTGCAACTGTGAAATCACCAGAGCAAGACGCAATACATTTCTGCCTATAATTCTTCTATGCACACAGAGTCATGTTTTCACATAAGTGCCAAAACGAAATTTCTTTGCCAATTTGAAAGCACACTTACTGCTCTTTTTTTTTCGGGCCAAGTGAACATCTCTTTTTACACTTTGAAATCACTTTTACAGACTGACACATTCTGAAACCTTTTTTTTAAATTTATTTAAATGCACATGTCCAAGCTGTTTTTTTTTCAGACCACCACCGTGTGTATTCTCTGTGACTGCCTACACTCCAGCAGGAGCAACCAGCCTTAGTGATGCTGAATGTATTTGCATTACAGACTTAAACCTGAAAACCCCACTCGCTTCTAATTACTGTGCATGACTATACATGGCAAGCACATGGGTGTGTGCTAAGCCTCTGCTTCTTCCCCCAAAAATTCGCTCCTCTTTTCCATCTACTGCAACTGTGAAATCACCAGAGCAAGACGCAATACATTTCTGCCTATAATTCTTCTATGCACACAGAGTCATGTTTTCACATAAGTGCCAAAACGAAATTTCTTTGCCAATTTGAAAGCACACTTACTGCTCTTTTTTTTTCGGGCCAAGTGAAAATCTCTTTTACAGACTGACACATTATGAATCCACCATGTGTAACTACAACAAAAACAATTCCCATTTCTATTATTCATTTCTTTAGTTACCACATACATCCCCTCTCAAACTGTAAACTCACCTTTAAATTTAGTTAGTTGTGAAAGAAATGTGTCACTCAAACAGCAGATTATCAGAGCCAGGATCTCTGTTCTGTACACCTCTCTCCTCTCAGCAGAACCAGATAATGGCAAACTTTCCCTCTATTTTTCCACACATATACATGTAAGTTTCAAATCTCAGTGCTTCCCCCTTTTTTTCAAATGTAATGACACATTTCTATTGGTTGAAAACCAACCCTTTTCCAAAAGTACCCTGCCCCCAACTTGACTTCTGCCTAGTACCCTTCCCCCAACTTGACTTCTGCCTGCTACCATAGCAACAGCTCTTGGAACACTGCTGTGTGCAGTTAGGTCAGAAGTTCGACACACAATGTTTCAATTCCACAGAGCAAGAGTGCTTGACTTTTCAATCCTAACTGCAAATCCATAGTACTGTTCTTTGGTTACACATTTTTTTGTACCAATACAAAACATGCTTCTATTAATTTTCACATACAGCCTAGTTTTTATTCTAGAATGGTATGAAACAGCCAATCAGTTCTTTTTGTTTTGTAAAAAATATGTATGCCTCCATTTCCAAACTGTCTTTATTTTCATATTGCCATTCTACTGAAAGACACCTCCTGAGTGCATCCAGTTCTCCTTTGAAGATGTTCACAGTGTGGATTGTAGGGCACAGCTATGTCTTCTGGAGTGAAAAGTTTGCAGAGAAAACAGATATGGTGAGAGACCTTGCTTTGCCAAATGTAGACATTAAATGGATTGGTCAGAGAGGGTTAAAGTGGCACCAATTGATGCCATTGGTGAAATCCTTCATGCAAATCCAACACCCTGACCTCATAATAGTGCACTGTGGTGGCAATGACCTAGGCACTTTGACTGGGGTAGGTCTGGAAATGCTTATGAAGGACACCTTTGCACAACTGTTTACACTTTTCCCTAAAACTGCCTTTGTGTTTTCCAACATATGCCAAAGGCAAAAATGGAACTGGTCCAATCATTTCTGTCCACAGATTGACAAAGCAAGAAAGCACGTCAACAAATCTGTTTCTGCTTTCCTCCGTGACTATGGTATGGGTGCCATTTACCACAACAACTTGCGTTACGACATGCAAGACATTTATAGAGGAGATGGTGTGCACTTCAATGATGAAGGGAACAGAGTCTTCCTCTTGAACCTTAGACTCTGCATCGGTACTTACTTGTAAGTACCACTAAAAAAATGACTCCATAAACACAACAGCTCTTTTTAGAGCTCCCTAATTTCTAAACTCTTAAATCTGATTTTCATTTATTTATTTTTATTTTTTTTACCGTACGCTTACCGTGAGCTTACCGTACGCGTACCCCGTGATTTTTTTTAAAATCAATAAATGTTTTTTTTGTACTTTTCTGTCCTTCTTTGACCCCCTTACAATTGTTAGGGGGTCTGTAACTCTCCTCATTGCCCCCTTTCTTTGTTTTCACTCTTTTTTTTCAGAGTGAAATACACAAAATGGCGGCCGCCGCTTCCTGGTTTCGGCCGATTCGAATGTTTACTAAGATCTAAGAGCCAATCAGAATCTCGCTCGCGCACGCCACCGTACGCTTACCGTAAGCGTACGGTAAGCGTACCGTAAGCTGGCTCAGATATATATATTGATTTAAAGGCTATTTTCTCAGAATCTACTGAACAAATTTACACCAAACCTACAAAAGGCACTTCCTTGACCTAGGGACTACCTCTCTGCCAAATTTCTAGTAATTCTGTTCAGCCGTTCGGGCTGTAGGTCGTTCTAAAGGTCCTATGGAAAAATGCATGGGAAAAACGCGTTTTGGGACCCCCCTTTTATCTCAGCCCCCGCTTGACGGATCCCCCCGAGACTTTCAGGGTAGGAGCGGAGCATAGCGCCCCACCTATTTTGAGAAATTCGCGAGGATTCGTCGACCGGCGCCAAAGTTATTCAAAATAGAATGTTGCGGATTTCCTATGGAAACGTGGTCCTAACTATAACTACCTACTGGCGACCGCCAGTAGGTAATATATCTATATATATATATATATATATATATATATATATATCCAATACTTAACATCAGCGCTCACCGCACCAAAAGTCGCCCTTTCCCCGCCTCTCACAATGGCGGTCCGTGGTGAGGAAGCGAACCTCGACAAATGCACCCAGGCTGAATTCTTCGTTGTACGAAAAAAAGGACAGCAACCACGGACTCTTAAGATTTAAATGCGCTTCATTTATTTCGCAAAAGATGGCCCACTCTACGCGTTTCGGGATTGACTCCCTTGTTCACGAGTGTGGTGGTTCCAATAAAGTGTTGTTTAAATAAACAGTCATGTGATTACATAGAAATACATCAACATAGAGAACGGACTAAATGTTTGGGAGTTACTTCACTCCAATTTCAATTCAAAAAAGCAAATCCCACATCTTTGAACGGTGCGAGTCTCAGGGTAAGAAAACAAACTTTTCAAATCATCCCAGTGTTTGAATAAGACCATTATTACATAAATGACAAAGGAGCAAATCATTCAATGTTAATCTTCCCCGCTTTGCTAAGATTCAAAATTGTATCTAAATCTCTGAATATGTCTCAAACAACGTATTGTGCAATCATATTTACCAAGTGGAATCACGGGACACGAAAATGTACTTGCTATTCAACCCAAGTGGGTCAAAATGGTCTTTTCAAATTAAACTCATTAATATGGAACAGTCATACCATAAGTATTACTCTTATCTTCCTTCGTGGAACAATCCACAGATACTTTGGCTTATTTGCATTTCATTGAAGAATAATCTGATCTCTATGAAAACAAAAAGAAAAAATACAATTACCATTCAATTACATTGTCGTTTTATCATTACAAACTACACTGTACCACAAAAATAGACACTTTTAGAATGATGAATTCATAAATACTTAAAAATTCCTCTTTTGGCTGAGACTGAATGAAGAAACAATGACCTTGTTTCTTTGATTTCTTATTCCAAGCTGTACTAAGAAAATATGTAACACGTGCAGTGTTAAACACATCCAGAACGGTGTACTCTCCTATCCCAAATGAACTTCCATTTCCTCATCACAATTATGCCCATTGGGAACTAGGGTCTTGTACTGTATAATCAATTTCGACTCAAGGCGTCTAAGATCTTGCACTCTGTTCCCACCTCTTTCATTAAATCTTACTGAATTTAGTACACAAAAATTGAGCAGGGAATTGTTTTGCCCATGATGGCTTTGAAAGTGTCTTGCCATAGGGTATTGCTTGTCGCCATTCTTAATTGCACGTAAATGCTCCAATACCCTTTTCTTTGCCTTGTGGATCGTGCTACCAATGTATGCTTTTTTACATGGACAGAATAAGGCATACACTACAAATTCAGTATTACAGGATGTGTGTTTCAAGATCTTAAAAGGTTTACACTCTGCTGACAATTTACATTCTTTCTTGTGGGAATTGTTTTTGCATGCCTTGCAATTGCGGCATGGATAAAACCCCTGTATTCCAAGACTTCTCACCTCTACTGGTTCAACTGCTCTACAAAGAGTGTCCTTGAGAGATTTGGCTTTTCTAAAAGTAATCTGGGTCAGTGTCCCTATGTTACTTGTGAGATCTTTATCCGTGTGTAACACCGGCCAGAATTTAGTGATACTTTTCCTTACATCGTGTGCCTGTCTACTAAAGGTGGTAATGAATCTGATTTTAGGATCCTCTGCACTATTGTTTTTTTCTATCAGCAATGAGGCTCTCGTTCTCTCCTTCACTTTAGCTCTGGCCTTGTTAATCACTGTTTTTGAATAGCCTCTCTCAAGGAATCTTTGTATCATTATACTTTCCTCTTTTTCAAAACTCTCAAAAGTGCTGCAATTACGTTTGGCACGGAGGAGTTCTCCCAGGGGAATGCTGTCAATTAAAGAATGTGGGTGACAGCTCTTAGCGTGAAGTACACTGCTCCCTGCAGTGGTTTTCCTGAAAAGTGAACTTTCTAACTTGTTCTTGTGTACAGTCAGTGTTAAGTCAAGGAATTCCAAAGTTCTATTGGACCATTGACTAGTGAATTGTAAATTAAAGTCATTGGTATTGAGAACTTTTACAAACTCTTTAGCCTCACCTTCATTCCCCTTCCATACACAGAAAATGTTGTCAATATAACGAACCAAAAGTGCCACTCTGTCATTGAAGAACTCTAATTTCCTCACAATCAATTTCTCCCAGTACCCCAGATAGAGACCCGCAAAGCAAGGAGCAAAGCAGGTCCCCATCGAAGTACCGAGGGTCTGTTTAAAGATTTTGTTGTCAAAAATAAAAAAAAATTGTTTAAGACAGATGGACATCATTTCAATGAGCATTTCTGTGAGAACAAAGTATGAGACAGATCTTTCATTCAGGAAGTGCCTGCATGCCTGGAGCCCCAGTTCATGTGGTACATGTGTATAAACTCATCACGTCCAAAGACAGCAATGAGAATTCTTCTTGCCATTCGAAATTGTCCACGCGTCTCAAAAAATCCCCCGTATCTTTCACGTACGAGGGTAATGTTTTAACAAAAGACTGGAGAAAAAAATCAACATATCTGGATGCATTTTCCATGCAGCTCCCTCTAGATGAAACTATTGGCCTCCCAGGGGGATTTTGCATGTTTTTATGGATCTTAGGCAGTAGATACAACGCAGGGAGTTTAGGATATTTACAGAGAAGAAAGTAATATTCCCCTTGGTCTAAAAGTTCTTTATCTTTCCACTCTAAAAGACGTTTATGAAATGCTTTGATGGAATTCTCGTAATCCATTCTATTACTCCTCTCATAGCTGTCTTTATCAGCTAGTTGTCTAATCCCTTCCTCAATGTACTTTTGTTTAGATAGTATAACTACATTCCCTCCTTTATCGGATTTTTTAATGACAATGGTGTTGTCTTTCTTTAAATTTTCAATAACCGTCATCTGTTCTTTGGAAATATTTCCCCACCCATAATATTTCTTATTGGCTAACTTGGACGATTCCTGAATAACTCCCTGTTCAAAGACATTGATCGCCTCATTCTTAATTTGGGATAGAAAGATCGACTTTGGCTTAAAACTTGTTTTAGCACTCAGATTCAAAGGAACATTGTCATGCATTAAACTGGCAAAGGGATCAACATCAATTTGACTCTCATCGGCCAACACTTGCATAGTATGTAAAGTTTCAACATCAGACATTGTTGTTAAACTCGGGGATTCCCCCTCTGTATTTTTGTTACCTGTGATCTTAGTGGCATACCATTTTTTTATGCGTAATTTACGTGTAAAATAGAACAGATCAATACGAGTCTGTGTGTAATTAAAGTCATTTACAGGACAAAAGGTAAGTCCTAATGATAATATATCTACCTCCATCGGGCTTAATGTCCTTTCTGAAAGGTTGATGACTGCTTTTTTTAATTGAAATTGGAGTGAAGTAACTCCCAAACATTTAGTCCGTTCTCTATGTTGATGTATTTCTATGTAATCACATGACTGTTTATTTAAACAACACTTTATTGGAACCACCACACTCGTGAACAAGGGAGTCAATCCCGAAACGCGTAGAGTGGGCCATCTTTTGCGAAATGAATCAAGCGCATTTAAATCTTAAGAGTCCGTGGTTGCTGTCCTTTTTTTCGTACAACGAAGAATTCAGCCTGGGTGCATATAAATATCAACATCCTAGAGAACAAGATCGTATATACAAGAGCAGAGACTGTGAAAATATAGATTTCAAGCCTCCTAAACAATCATGAGGATTTTTCTCTGCTAAATTCCTACGAGAGAAGCTATTCCTCAGTAGCCCTCAGGTAATGGCGATACACATAGCCTAAATAGAAATTATAGAGTTGTGTTAATTAAGCTCTGGAGAGAAATTAAACTAAATGTCCCTAGTAATTGTTTTTACCTGTCTTTTAGGCACAACTTCAGACGCTTGCATAAAAAGCAGAAGTCCAATCGAAAAGTAGAAGAATATCTATAGAGGAGTCTCTCTTTTGTCCCATTCCACTTTCCCCCTCACTGGTATTGGAGATAGATATTATAATTCATCTGTCTCTGGAAGTTGTGGTTGGGACTGATGACAGCTCTTCTGCTCCTGTGGAAAGAATACGTGTGATCTCTTACATTCATTGAAATAGAGAACAATAGAGAAGTTGGAGAACAGACAGATGAAAATAAAAATAAAATAACAATAAAAAGAAAAACAAGGTGGTCAACAAAATGTGTACATTCTTAGTGTTACTGCAATCTGGCTTAATGCTCGTGCATTGATTCTCCTTTCAGAGCTCTTCATTGGGTTTCTGAAGAGATACCTTTTTCTCTCATTATTCCAAGTTAATTTAGAATAGGAATGTTTCCTTTATGGAACATGCTTGCTGTATTATTACTATATTAACTGTGATTTTACTAACATGTTGTTTCTATTTTATAATCAAATATTGATTGATGGACTATATTACCTTTTAATGCTTGAATCCAAAGATTAATATCTAACGAATAAAAAGATGAAATACTAAATGAATTGAAAATAAAACCCTTTAACTCACACTAAATTGCATATTGACTGAACTAAAATTCTTTTAATGATTTATTGCTATTCAGATGATTGCTCCTTACTTACAAAGGTCCATATGCCAGTGACGGGGATATTTAATGATTACACCCAAAAATGTAGATATTGAAAACCCTGCTCTCTCAATGTGTGACTTTTTAGGGTAGAGATTTTGTGTTATAAACATACCTGGAATACCTCCCATATGACTTTATGAAAGCGGTCTCGTGTTCCTGAAATTTGTCCCGAATTAAGTGGATCCAAATATTTTCACACCTTTGAAGTGAGAGGAGACCTGTTGATGAAAATGATTCCAGGGTTTCTTTTAGAGTGACATTAAAGGAAGGAAAAATTCCAGGACTCTGTCAGATCGGCAGGAATGAATGAACGAGGGGGTAAAGGAGATTACCCAGCTTGTTCGTTGAAGAAATCTGAAAACCTGAGTACCTAAGTTAGTAGCAAAAACAGAACAGCTTACTATCTTTTTCTGAGGTGGATGTGAAATTTGTTTTCCTGGTTGCACAACATTCCCTTTTTATTTAGTTAATAAGGATTTTGGCCACAAGATGTCAATGTTCTAATGAAAGAACCATGAAGGGTATAGGGTCTCTAGCCCCAAGGAGCAAAGGCACTTGCACTGGCTTGTTGACAAAAAGGCATTACTGATAAATCAACGTTTTATGGAGTAAAGAGGTTAAAACAGAATTTAGAAAGTGTAGGTCTGTATAAGCCACATGCGATCAGATTAATTTCGCACTGTAGAGTTTATTGCAAGCCATCAAGTACATATTGGATGTGAATGGTACTGAAATAATACCAGGCAGCTGTTGCAGCAAATAGAATATACCTATTCTAATTGAAACACGCACATATAGCTTTAATCTAAATAAACCATAATATGTTTATTTATAGCAGCAAAATCAGATTACTATAAAAAGAATGCTTTACACCTCAATGAGGGAACAGTCAGCCCTAGCAAGAACCCATTCTTGAAAGTTGTTGCCACCTGAAACCTGGTTGAGTGAAGGCTAAATCATTCTATTTCCAACCAAATCAAATGCAGTCAGACCCAACACTCTTAAAACAGTAAAAAAATAATCTGACACACGGTTATGGAGCTGTATAGATGAGAAGAAATGTTGGAAATGTAAGATCCACAACAACTGAGGAGTCTGGGGCAGATTGGTATTAAAGCAGCAGGTCACACAACTCTGCTAAAATATCACAATGCTCAGAAGGAGGTAATAATATAATACATGACCAAAAACACAGAAAATAGGGGAGAGGCAAACCAAAGGTCAATAATTTTAATTTGCATTAGCAAGGTAGCAGATAATTTTGCAGACTAAGGGAACACATTGGGCCATGAAGAATGACAATCTGAACATGAATCACAGGGATCAAGCTTTCATCTCTTACCACGTAGGCAATCACAATTGTTTGAAACATCAGAGCAGTTGTGAGTCTACCATTAGCATCAAGATCCTCTAATAAGATTCAAAAAGCTAAAGCTGGGGTTAAATTAAGCAGAAGGAAATCGTGACCATTTATCATTGCACCTTAGGCAGAACTGAAACGATTTAGTGCTCTCTTAGTTGAGCAAACAGCAATAAGTGATATGCTCAAGGAAGCACCTCGCCTGAATGACCAGAAGCAAAAAGATGTATGTTATATGCCGAGTCACTTTGATTCAGCAGAAATGTTCAGCTCTTTTAACAGACCCTTCTAATTGCACAGAATCTATAGGGCTTATGGACCCTAAAGATCAGCCTGAGGCTGACACAGGTACTAAGCAACCATGCGACTTCACTGGAAGCAAGAACAATGATAATGACTTGCTTTCCCCTGCCGACTCTGACCTCAGTAGGTGCATGGAGACCTAACTATTAAGGAAGAACAGTCAATACATGCATGCAATAGTGTCTAGATGTTCAAATAATAAACATGCTGCCTATTAGAGTCAAACTCAAGAAAACCAATCAGAAGAGTAACATGATTGTATGAGATTTTAGAGGCTGTCCAATAGTCTAATCAGGTGCATCTACATACAGGGCAAGATTTGCACCAGATTCATACTAAATTGGAATACTTTGCACAACAACTGGTGAAGGTTTAGGGAACATTTGAAAAATCCTGGGTTGCCTGCAAATACACTATAGCCTCTCATAGACTAAGAGGGGAGGAACTAGATGGATATGGGCATTGGGATTTTAACCCTCTAAACCATTTGCAAAGAGGAAAATTAAAACCCTACAAATCAGTGCTGTTCCCAAAGGGAGATTTCCCACACAGTGGGAGCAGTCTGAATACCCTGTGTGTAAAATGAAAATAAAGTGAACATATCAACATTTTCAGATAATCCCCCACACATCAACCCAGGTGTTGTGCTTCACTCTTGGGCTTTGCCATTCACCAAGAATGATTACGATGGGGAATGGGCTTCCTACATGACTTGAAGCACTTCAGCGCTGTAATTAGCTGAAGTGGGATTTCAAAAGTGAGGTTTAAAAATCCCTAGGGTGTTTTGAATATGTCTATATTCCTTGAGTACTGAGGAGCTAATTATAAATTTAATGTACATGAGACTGAAGAGAACTAATACTCCTGCACCTTGGTTGTCAACATTGTGTGCCTTTTGGAGTCGCCTATGAATCTCGCCTTGTGGGCTCACACCCTGTTTGACCATCTTGTTAGGAGGAAGTCACACCTCTTCGAAAGACAGGACCTCTGTGTTCCTTCCTAAGAGTCATTCACATCTCTCCACAGGACGGGCAGGGGCTGTCTGAAGGACAGCAATTTCCGTGCAACTGTAAAAGGTCACTGGAAACTTTGGGTTCTAAAGTTGCCATTTTTGAAAAATGTACACTAAATTCGACTTAGGCATCAGGTTTACTGCATTAATTCATTTGATACCGTAAAATATAATCTAGAGTAGCCCCATTCAGCAATTACCACTGCGGCATTGTCAGAGTGTAACTATATACTCACCGATCAGGCTACTAATCATTTCACAGTAAAAACGATGGTGCAGTGTTTTTACTGTCAGGGCATGTAAAATTTCCACAACACATGCCCATCTTTTTTATATAATGCATCCTGTCTTTGGTGCTCAGTTGGCCTGATTGAGGGGTGACTTCTAAATATTCAAAAGGAAGCTTTGAGATGTGCCATTACTTTAAATGGCAAAGTGTAGTCAACAGTGTAAAACTGATGTGCCAACCGGCAATTGTGTGCTGGGAGTCCTGCTTTGCTTTGTCACACTTTAGGTGGCACAACAATTGCTGCAGTCCACAAGGAAAACTTTAACTCACAGTCCCTGGTACCATATACTAGGGATTTATAAGTAAGTTAACTTATGCCAATTGTGTTTGAGACAATTAGACTTTTTTTATATATATAATTGGTTTTTAAAAGAATACAGAAAAATAGTGCAATACAAACAGTAGTCGATGAAAACATAGCCAGATTACATATCACAAACTTTAAAGAGTAAATTAATTCAAGTTATAAGGAACGACAGGTATTTTTAAGAGGGTCATCACCGCCTATTCATTTCAGAGCAAGAAACTGAAGACTATTGTGATGGTCTGTTAATGTGTAGCAAAGCTAAAAGTGATGTGCGTAAGTATATCAGAACAAATATAAGGGGAAAGGGGAGAGAAACAGGAAATAGTAGGGGGGATCAGGACCAATGGGACAGTAGAAGCCACGGATAAAGCCAACAAATAGTGGCAAATGAGGCGCCTGGAGAGGGTTATGCTGATTTCGAATCCAAAGCAGTATATTTGTCCAATGAGCATATTAGATTAGATATTTGGGGGTAGACCAGATGGGAAGATTGCGAGCTGTTTGCACTCCTGAGGAAAGAAACCCATGCCCACCAGTTGTGGTGTGAGAGATTAGTAAAAGATTTCCACTCTGAGAGGATAACTTTCACTGCAATCACCAGTAGAAGGTTAAGCAGGCCATACCATTGCTGTTTCAGGTAAATGTAGGCCTGGAGGCCCATCGACCTAGGACTACAGTGGGGAAGTCAAGGACAATATATACACAAAAAGCTCAGCTGCTTGTAAATTGGGTCCCAATAAGGGACTAGGAGTGAACACTGGAAGAACATGTGTTGATGTGAGCCAGTCTCTGATTACAGTTCCAATAGGTGTCACTGTCTCGCTGATTTAGCTTATGGAGTCTGGCAGGGGTCCAATGGAGTAGGTTAATTGTATAGAATTTAGATTGCAGGGGCAGCAGAACAATTGTATTACAAAATGTGAGCTTGGTAATCTTTTTCCAGGTCTTGTCAGCGATATGGCCAAATATCTTAGGCCTATTTTGAGTGTGGGATCAAAGTTTGTGTTTGGGACGGGTTGGATAGGAAGTTATACATTTTTCAGGTGCTACGGCCTGCAAGAAGCCATGTAGTTAACCAACATGGAAGGGAGGGATGGTTTGAGTGAGTAAACTTAGAGAATTTTACTTTGATCTTTAAGAAACTATACAAATCAAGGTTAGGAAGATCATATAGCTGTGCTAGTTGGGAGAACGAAAGTGGGGAGTTAATAGTATCATCCAAGTCTTTGATCTGACTAATGCCTGTGGAGGCCCAAGAGAGGGAGTGACTCCGCCACATCAGTCATAGTTTATGGTTCTGCCAAAGAGAGTTCATCTTGGAATTTTGGACAGAGATGGGCATCTGTTTGTCCAAGATCTTTAGTGCTGCCGCTGTGTCTGAAAATATGCAAAGAGAATGCTGAGGTTTGAATCTTGGCATAGTAATGATGGAGGACAGATGGAAAGGAGATCAGAGGTCTTGTTCTATCTCAATCCAATGCAGGATCAGGCAATCTGGTATCAGACATAGCGCCCTCTATGTCCCCAGAAAAGCTAATTGGTATTAGCTTCAGTCTGGGAGATTGCAGCCCCCTAGTGGAAAGCTCTTTCTAAGGGCTTTGTAGGACACCCTCATCTTATATCGCTCCATAAAAGTTTTGATTTAATTATATCAATTTCTTGAAGGAAAGAGGGAGTGAGTTTCATTGGAAGCATGGCGGAAACCAAATTTACAATTGGTGTAATCATCATTTTGAACTTTTGGAGCCTACCCCACCACTTAATATGTTTAAGTGATCAGCAGGTAAGCAGATCTTCAACTTTGGTAATTGTTTGGTATTCATTATTTTTTAGAGTTTCAGTTAATCTTTACAGAACGAAATATCAAGATATTCAAAATGTTTAGGTTGCCACCTAAGTCCTGAGTCGCCAAAAAGTTAGGAGAGATCACTGGGAAAACAACCATTTTATCCTTGTTCATACACCCGCAAGAATTCCTGAATTATATTATTGATATTTGGGATCGCATTCTCAATGTCTTCTGTGGAGATGAGAATGTTATCTGCATATTTTACGGTTCTGTAGACTTTAGCGCCAAACTAAAGACCCTTAATGTAGGGGGATTAGATGAGCAGTCTTTGTAAATGGTCAATATTGAGGAGAAAGAGCAAAAAGAAAAGGAGGCGCCCTTGTCTCGTCCCTTAGTGAAGATTGAAAGAAGTGGAGGTGGAGCCATTGATTCAAATTTTTGCCCTGGGATTGGCATACAGGGACATAACCAAGTAAATGATCGCACTACCAAGATTATGGGACTCAAGCACCGCTTGTAAGATGGGCCAAGAAACCTTGTTGAAGGCCTTTTCGGCAGCTAGGGTGGTCGTGGCAGCCGAGGATGAGGACGGGTGTGCATTTTCAATTACATGGATAAAAGTACGGATATTGTCATTAGCGAGTCGCCATTTAACGTAGCCGGTTTGAGATTTGTGAATACATTTGGGATTAGACGGGCTCTAGTACTTTGGCAATAATTTTTGCAAAGATTTTGGCCTCCATATTCAAAAGTGAAATGGGGCTCAATTGTTTTGGGTCCGAATGGTCTTTACCCTCTTTGGCGATAACTACTATTGTGGCATCTGATGCCATTTCTGACACCTAACCACTAGTAGCAAAATGAACAATGGTGTTCTTAAGGTGCCTGATAATATGACCAGTAAATGTTTTATAAAAGATTATGGAAAAACCATCTAGGCCTGGTTGTTTCCCTGAGTGGATCGAGTTTATTGGCGTCATAATCACTTTTTTGGTCATTGGATCACTCTTTCGGAGTCTGAGAACAAGTCTGCAGGGAGGGAATTTAAGAAGCTCCAGACATTTTGTCTTATCTTATGTAGTTTGAAGGGGTGTAAAGTTTTTAGTAAAATTCCCTAAACACTTCAAGGATGTTTTTGGTTTTGACCTTCTGCGATCCATCATGCACCTTAATATGTGTAATTTGGTAATTACAATTCTTGAGTTTGAGGGTGCTTGCAAGATCTTTTTCTGCTCTATTCCGAAAGAGGAGTTGTGTTGATTTTTGGGCCTGAACATATAAATTTGCTTCTTTACTAACAATGGTATTATATGTGTTCTTGAGCTGTTTTATTTCCTGTGGTGGGTTTCTTTTGTTAGAATGTCTTAAGGTTTACTCATTGCGCATAATTTCAGCTCCTAGAGATTGTAGGGATTGTGATGGCTCTATTATTCTTAGACTTAATGATTTGACCTCTAATTACACTTTTAAATGAGTCCCAAAGTGACACCAGGGAGGGGACTGAATGTTCATTCTCGTGGAAAAAGAACTTTATTTCCTTTTTCAATTCCGAAACATCAATTTCATTTTCTAAAATGCCAGAATGTAACTGCCTGATCTGGTCTACGCCTTTAACTGGTCCATTAAATATGGATATGGAAATGGCAGCGTGATCAGAGACCAAAATGGGGTGAATCTTTGGGTTAGAAGCAACTCTAAGGATTGAGGCATCTACAAGAAGATAATCAATATGAGAGAAACTTAAGTTGGGAACTGAAATTAAAGTGAAATTAATGCCTTTGGGATTGTGTAGTGTCCACACATCTGACAGACAGTGAGTGGAGCAAAGGTTCAGCTTTTTTTTGTGCGCCCTGGGAGTTCTAAATTTCAAGGCTGTATGGCACTCAAGAAAGGGATCCATACGGAGGTTAAAATTGCCTCCTAAAATCAGTTTTGAGTCCTAATGAATGTCCACTAACCTTTTGTTAAGTACGCCAAAATGCTGGATAATCAATATTGGCAGCATATATATTCATAATGTAAAGTTCCTTTTCTCTATTATTTGATCTATTCAAGAGCCATCTGCCATTTCTGTCATTTTCAGAGGCAATAACAGTACCTGATTTTTTTGAGAAAGTAGTGTAAGGATGCCATTCTTTTACCCTTGAGCCTCAGAACAAATAACATCAGATACTCATTCCTTCCTCATCAACAAGGTCTCTTTAAACCCAATCTTTTTTCTTGGAGAAGTACGATATTGCCTGCTAAATATTTACAATACTCAAGGATCTTAGACCTTTTAATTGTGTGGTTTAGTCCCTTCACATTGAGTGAAATAACATCTAATGAGGTCATTGGAGCTCTTGCTGGCCGTGATCCAAGTGACTAGGTAAGAACCAAGTTAATGAGACAGAGTTGGAATCGAAACAAGTACCTCCATCTAGTATAATTCTACAAAGAAAGCCACTGCTTAGTCAAACCAAGATCCAATATGTATGATAATATCAATACTACAAATAACCTCTATGAAAATCAAGCAGAGGATATACACAATGAAGTTCCTGGAACTCTGTCCACATCCATTCATGACTCCGATTTGTTATCGAGAAACGTTGATAGCTCAAAAGATTCTTGCCTGTCCTTTAAACGTAATACGGAACTTAGACAGGCTCGAGAAGGGTATCTCCATGTCTGTAAGTCTTTTACGTAATGCCATGAAACCTTACTGATGTATGACCATCTCTCTTGCGTAGTCTTGTGAGATGGAGATTATATGGTTCTGCCACAAGATCATTCACGTCTTCCATATCTGTGACAGGATTTGTTCCATATGCTGATGATGTAGTGGTTTAAAGATCAGTGGCCTCAGAGAGGACGTGGATTTTGGTCTAAAAGATAGGACCTTTGAGCTCGTTCAATCTCAAAGACTTTGGAAAAGGTAGTTTGGAGCACTTCTGGAATCCATGAGATTAGAAAGTCAGATTGAGACCAGGCTGAGTTTTCAATGCCCTCTGGTAGTCCAAAGATACGCACATTGCTCCTACAGTTACGGTCTTCCTCCTCAGTAAGATCCCTTCTCAGAGAAGATATAGACCGTTCGAGGCATTGTATTTGTTTTGCTTGAACATTGGTGTAATCCTGCACTGTGCTTATTCAAGATTCAACATTGGAAATTCCTATTGTTAAATCCTTGAAATCCTTACAAATACCTGTGAATAAGACCTTTAGCAGATCTGTGTTTGTCTTAGTGCTTTGTGCAGTATTATGCACTAAGTTCAGTTTGAGAAGAAAGGCCTTCAAAGTGGAGGAGGAGTCAGGACTGCCTTTCACTAGAGACTCCGGAATTGGACATGACTACTTGGAGCATTTGAGGTCTGCCTTGGCCTCTCTCTCTTTTATATTACTCTATCTAGAATCTGACATCTTGTAGGACGCAGAGACGCCGCCGGTTCCTAGATTGATAAAACCATTTTAAGCTCTACCTTTATGACGACATTCGTTTCTTTACAAAAAAAGTCCGTCGTTGTCATCATTCCACGACGTAAAACGCTTGACTAGTATATCTAGAATTTTATCTGTTACCGTACAACATAAAAAAAGAAGAGATTATCATCCCTAGAGAACAAACCACTTACCTAGAATCAACCACTAACGAAGTGAAGGAAGCATAATTACTAGAGTGTGAGAAACGTATCTAGAACACAAATAACGTTAACGTGTGGCTCCTCCTGATGAAGACGCAGCTTGCGTCGAAACGCGCGTCGAGAAAGAATCTACTCGTCAGCCACTAAATAATGTGTATTTTTGTAATTGTAATTATTATGTGATGGGATAAAAAGTGTAATATTTCAGAAATTTTAATAATTGTATCTTATTCTGTATGGTGAATTGTTTTTTAATATGTCATTAAATGAATGTTTTTAAATATAGTAATTGTTAGTTGACTTTATACGATTTGCACTCCAATATCTCAAAGAAATTAAATGCACTAATTGGGCATATATTTACCAACAGACTACAGACAGTCTAACCATATTTGCCTAGGATTTATACCTTACTTGATAGTACCCTGCCCTAGGAATTACATAACTATTGTACAGGGGGCCCTTGTTTACTTTCCTGGAGGAGTCAGGACTGCCTTTCACTAGAGACTCCGGAATTGGACATGACTACTTGGAGCATTTGAGGTCTGCCTTGGCCTCTCTCTCTTTTATATTACTCTATCTAGAATCTGACATCTTGTATAAGGTATGTGTAAATCCAGTTCCTTTAGGCTAACTTTAAAAACTCTAGCTTGAGATCCGTTGTAGCAGATTCAGAAGGCACCTACTCCACTGACACAGATAATTGAAATCTGTCGGCTATAGCAAGAATGACTCTTTGATAACACTCTCATGGGACTATTATAGGACCAAATAACTGCAATGAGTAGAAATTCCTCAGAGAAATGGTGAGTTAAGTAGAGCACTGAACAGTGTTTCAAGAGGAACATGTATATAGTTGAAGGATGGTCTTAGTTGCTGGGCAGTTCTCTCTGGTTAATAAGTGGAACCCCAGCTACCCTCCAGCACAGAGTGACTCTGCTCTGGTTGTGTCCCCGATAGAGTTCAAGTTGTCACTAGGCCTAATAGGACTGTAACCCAGCAATAACGACTAGTCTAGATCTTGTTGCAGATCAGCATGAACACAATAATTTCCTATGAGGTACAATACATTCCAGAAGACCAGAGGGGAACTGCCACACAATGGGATCTCACTCGAGCAGTTGACAGAGCTCAGGACAGCTTTCCAACCATTTCACTCAGTACAGCTTTACAACAATATCGTGGGTAGATTATGTCCCTCAGATCACCTATCAGTGTGGGCCAGTCAAGTAAAGTTGACTTACTACCACATAACATCCATATCTTCGCTAACAAGCAACAGTTTGACAGGCTACACTGAAAGCAGCCATCTTAGGAGGTCAGGATAGCAGATGTAGGCATTTCAAGGCATCATTAAAACAGTTCCAGGAAGTGGTCCCGCCCAGGCGTCTTGTTGGCCACCAGTGGGCAATAGAAAAAAGAGAAAGGAAAAAAAAATCAGTCACAAACCTGCACCCATCACATTCTGCGCTCAGGTAGGCTGGCAGCAGGACTCCTGAGAAGAACTACGTGGCATCAGAGTGCCGCCATCTTAGACCATTCTGTCATGGAATGTTAAGATCAGAAGACTGGTAAATGGCATTAAATGGTAGTTTTGTGTTAGGCAAACTGCATCAAGCAGGGGATACGACCGGTTCAAGCTTGCTTCAGCCAGGCTCCATAAGTAGCCAGCCAGAATGCAGATAGATGGGGTTTCAGCAAGAGCAGCCGGCCACCACAATCTTAAGTGTGAGGTCTCATCCATCCTGGGACTCCAGGGACGTAGTAAGTGGACATCAGGGCTGATAGTCAGGTTGATACTCGCTCCCCTCTGACCATACTCAGTTCCGCTTATTAGGGAGCACTGGCACTGAGTCCTGTTTGGCAGTACTCAGTGGACTTACAGAGTTGAAAAACCAGCAGCATCAGTCCAAAACCCTGGGTGTATTCATTAAAAAAACAGATCTTCATTTACAGGGAAAGGTCCGAAACGAGAGTTGTCTATTATTAAAGCTCAATGTGTTCCTTTTTAATAAAGCTAAACCCAGCCAACAGACACAAACAGAACTTGCCTGTTTTTCTAATTAGTTAATCAAGGAAGAAATCTTCGCCGAAGCAAGGGGTGATAGGATGGTTACATCGAAAACTAGATTCTCCAAAACACAAATTTTATAGCAATCCTGTCTGAAAATCCGATTGAATAACAATTTCAAAATAAAGCATGAAGTTGGCAAGGCTCTGGCGCTAGTACAGGATATGAAAGATGACAAACGATGAACAGCTTAAGGTAATTTGTTTAGGCCAACTAATATGAATCAATTCAGAAATACATTTTGCTAACTTTTTCTTTTAATGGACACAGATGTCTCTGACGTAGAGGTGCACTACCCCAGCTAGGATGCTTACCAGCGGATCCAGTCAATTGGAGAAAGAGAGCGGGGGGTTTGACCTGCACAGGTGCATGAGAGGGGGGGGCTTTTTTGGGGGGGGGGGAAAGCTTGGGGCTCATTTGCAGGGCTCAGGGATTCAGGAAATAAAGCATGTAAAATGACTGAGAAAGTATACTATCTTGATAAACAATAATTATATGCAACACATGTGAATGTTCTGTGGTGCTTCTGGACTAAACATTTTAGATGGCTAATGAAGCTACTTTGCTGGAACATTAAGGGAATAAAGAACCAAAATAAATGGAGAGCTATGAGAGTCAAAATAGAGGGAGGAGATTAACCATTGATAGCCTGCCAGCAGGAGCCACATGTATCCTATGCTGAACAAATGAAGATGAAGTAGTTTGCACTTAAAATAGCTGTTTGTAAACTCAAGCTATAATCATTTAAGAGTGACAATGTCTTACATATGGTGCAAGCTCTCACAGATACTGAATGTTAATGGCTGATTGCTGTATTACCTATAATTCTGATAGTTCCACCTTATGTTCTATTTACAGTCCTAAGAGAAATGATCGAAAAATATTCAATTATTCAGCTTTAGTGTTTTCTAATTAAAATGGTCTGTACATATTGGGCGGGGCTTCGCATTGTACCTTGAACTTAGCAAGAAGCACTACTAATTCTCGAAAAATCAATCCTATTTTTAGGTTCAAGCTGCCATTTTTATTCTTATGTTCAATAGCACAGGGAATCCCGGGCATTCCATAGTGCCTGGGGAAATCAATAGTGTTAAGTAACAGTGCTCCAAAGAATATTAATGATCTTCCAAAAAAATCAAATCAACATAGCCAAACAATATTAAAGAGCAATCAATTTATATACAGTAATAACAGTGTGGTGAAAAAACTGTGAATTGTTATGCATGCGCTCGGCGCTCAATCAGTGATACATATGTATGTGTTATGCAATATTTGTATCATATGCATAGTATTCAGCCCGTATGTTTCAAATTATTCTCATATAGGTGGGTCTGTATTTTTTATCAACGGCCTTTCAATCCATTACAATGGTGGGACATGATCAGGACAAAAAGGTCAATGATAGCTCGAGATAGTTGTGTTTGAAATAAAATGGACACGCAGGTGAAAAAAAGGACAAACATGCATTAATCAGAAAACTAAAGGCTGACAGCGAGAATCATTCTCACTATTTACTAACAATGGTGTTCTATCACAATGTTCGAAGTGGTGATAATGTCGGTGGAGCTGAGAAAATAGATAAGGAACAGGAGGAGAGGGTAAGTGACATATCGTGTAAGAATCAAGAATATAAAATAGTTCTCAGGTTTCTGGAAGGGCTTACCGGTCAAGGCGAGCAGGCAGAAAGCAGGCTGGATTAGAGAATGGTCACTGGTTGGTGTGGGGTGGTACACAAAGTGCCCCACTTCATTAGTGTTATGGCCATCAACTGGATATAAGGAGTGGGGTGAGAAATTTCTGCAGTGGGTGACAAAAAGTGAAAGATGTGGCAGAACTTTAAAACATTATATAAATTACTTATGGCCGAAAAACACTTTCAAAGCTTGGAAATGCAGAGGCGAAAATGGATAAGATGAAAGATGGATTGCTAGTGCCTGGAATAATTCTCTGGCACCGACAGTAGCAGAATGGTGAGCAATGTTGCAACAAGATTATGAGTCCGATGCTACCATAGCCAAGGTTAGAGGTCCTAGATTGTTTGAAAGGATCTAGTCCAGCTTACATTGGGAATAGTTCTGGGACGGGGGCGTGGTTTGGATGTCGGTGAAGATGGCGGCGTGAGCCTTCATCTCTCCTCATTGTTATGCCAATTTCAAAGTTTTCATCCGTTTTCAGCAACGTATGAAGTCACTTCTACCAGCGATTTTGTGGCAATACCTGTGAGGCACCCAACGGTATCAAAAAGTTGGTGCTTTGCCTGCTTGCCTTGCCTGCGTGTGAGTGCTTCCTGCACACCAGTCAATCACCGTATGTAAGGCGGAGCAATTTTAAAAGGGTCTGGAGCCACGTCTGTAATGTTAGGCACTAGGCCAGCATGCTGTGTGCAATGGCTGACACAGTACACATAGTTAGGGGTAGTGGGAATGGCCACGAGCACGTGCGCTCGGCCTTTTTATTAACAGCGTCACCTGACACAGTGACGTCTGTGGTGGGTGGGTGCATAGAGTATTACTAGGAGTAAGAACACTAGAACGTGTCCAGGCACGGACACTACATCCCTCCCAATTTTTAATGACAAAACCCAAAGTCAAAGTTCAACCTGTGGGAGAAAGAAAGATATATACAGATGTAATACAGTGACCAAACTTCTGCAGAGTCTTTTACGCCTCCGCTGCTTGGAGTCACAGACGATGTTCTTCCTGTCGCGGAGACCACCAGTTCACTGTGGCCCCAGCCATGGGTGCTCGATGGATCCAGTCCGTTGACGACTCTGCCTTGAAGTTGCCCTCACAGTCTTTTCTTCACCTTACTTCAGTGGCGACAAATGCGGTTGGAGTTCTTGTGGTTCACCGCTAGATGTTGCAGTTCATCTTTCAGTCCTGTCCTTTCCTTCATCGGTAGCGTGTGTTTTGCTTGGCAAAAGACGGGTTGTTTGCAAGACACCCCTCTCACCATGATGCCCCTCTCGCGGGTGTTCCCCTGCCACGGGATATCCCTGAGGCCCTCTTCATCAGATTTGTCCTGGGTTGGGTGTACTGTATTGTGTTACTCCCACTCCGATCAGTGTGGGTGCGGAGGAGACAACAAGTCTCACCTCAGATTCCGCAGTCGCACCTGGAGGGTAGCTGTTGGCTCCTGTCTTCGCGTGCGATGTCTTCATCCTCCCGGGACCTTTGCTGAAGGGCGGCTGATGACCATCTCTCGTCACGGGGACGCTCTCTCACTGGCATCCCTGAGGCCTCTGCCCCTGAGTCACCACGGCTGGCATTGTCCAGTGTCCGTGTGACCCCAAAAGTGGATGTTCTGAATGGTCCAGCCTGCTCACCTCTGCAGATCCCAGGTGTGCTGAAGCATCGTGAATCAGATGGTCTTCTCTCCGTGCCACGGGTGTTCTCAGGACTTGCGCTCCGTGTTCTGGCACTTGTCGCCTTCCTTATCTTCGGGGTGTGAGTAGTCTTGCCACACTCTTCTCTCTTTCCCTCGGTTCTTTTCTCCGTGAGGATGTCGTGTCACTCTGACTTCTTCTCCTCCCGCTCTTAACAGTGGCCAACGTGCCACGGATCTATTTCCTTCTTCTCCTCTTCTTGCAGCGGCAACCGTGCCACTCAGATCTCTTTCTTCTTTTCTTGTAGTGGCAATCATGCCACTCCGATCTCTTCTTTCTTCTTTTCTTGTAGTGGCAAACGTGCCACTCCGATCTCTTCTTTCTTCTTTTTCTTGTAGTGGCAATCGTGCCACTCCGACATCTTCATCCATTCGCTTCATGACGTAATCTGGACCGTTTCAGTTCTCCTCTGGTCTGGCCAGGCTTCTCCATGCAGCGCGCGCACTCTGCACGTGTTCCCCCTGGTCTTGTCCTCGTCCGAGGACACACTCTCCATCTTCCTCAGAATCTAGAGTTAGCGTTGTGACCTTCTCTTCGTCTTCTCCTTTCACCGGCTACTTTGGTTGTCGAAGTTCGTGGGGCCATACTCTTGGTCCTCTTCGTTCTTGAATTTCTTGGACCACTTGGCGGTCCACTCTGCCGATCTCTGGCAGGATACCTTCGGTCTTTTCGTCAGACCTCTTGTTCCGTAGTTTCACTGACCCTTGCGTTGGTCACCTCCTTTTGCAACCCCTGGTGGGTTGGCTTCTGTGTGTTGACCACCTGGCTGGTCACTTGTTGGTGTGATGTTCACTCTGACCCTTGCGTCGGTCACCTCCTTTTGCAACCCCTGGTGGGTTGGCTTTTGTGGTGCAACCATTTGGCTGGTCGGCTTTACGAGGTGCGTCACGTCGTGTGACTACCTGTGTCTTCTTACTTGTCGGGCGCTGGTGCGTGCCTCTCTTCGTACCGTCGTGGTACATCTTCAGTGTAGCGTTGCTCCTTGCACCGTGTGATCTCTGGTTGTGGTGGCTTCTTGGCGCCACTGGGTGTGCCCTCTGCATCCTTACCCTTGAGTGTCGTTGGATACTTGCTGCGCACATCTTCTTCAGTGAGTTCCACTCTTGTAGGCGCTGCTGTGTACCTTCCGCGTCCAGGGTACATCTGCGCAGAGTCCTTTAGCTCTCTCGAGGGTTCACTCCACTTGATGCGGCGACAGCGCAATCCTCGCTGGGGTGGATGTGGCTTGACCCTTTTTTTCCTCTTCCTCCTTGTCGCTGTGGGATGGCACTGCATCCCTCTGGCACACTGTTGTCTGCCTCCAAGGCTTCCCCTTGTTTTCAGACTTTGAACATGCTGTACACATTTCTTCCAGTGCAGTTGCTGGAAACGGCCACTAGATGGCAGTGTTGCTTTACGCTTCATTCAGCAGCAACCTTCTTTGCTGCTAAACTTTATGCCGTGTTTTCTTTCACTTTTCCCAGGCTTCACACGGGCCGTGTAGGAGAGCTGGAGCCACAGCAGAACATTGGGAGCAGGGCACCGCCAAGCAGCAGGTAAGTCTCTTTACATTTATGTATTTGCCTTAGTTCGTGCTGGGACATAAAGGGCTGGCCTCCTGATTGTTTTCTCTCCGCTACCCGCCTGCAGCAGTCCCACAGTTATCACGCTGCACAGGGGAGGGGAGAAAAACCAGCGCTGTTGCGGAAACATGCTGCCTCCATGCTTTGGCAGTCTCCAATCCTGCGGGATATCATAGCGGACATCAGCAGGGTCTCGAGCCAACGCTAATCCCCCTCCTGCGTCTCTTCTCGTTGCTGGGCGCAGCGGCCAGCTCTTCTCATTACGCCGCTTTTACGGGCCTTCACCTTTGACTCGCTCACTTCTCCCGCCCGCCTGGAGTCGCCTTGAGTGCTCTGCTTCGTGCTCCTCGCCCACAGTTTCAGTCACACGCTGCGCAGGGGAGCGGGCGGAGATTGGTTACTCACCGATGCGGCTGCGGGTGGGCTCCGCTCTTCGTTTCTGCTTCTTCCGCCCCCGCGGCAGGTCTCCTAGATTCACGGACCGCACGGGGGGTTTTGCCGGTGCCGCTCCACCGCCGCCTCATGCGGCGACAGACCTCTCCTCCGGGCACAGTCTCTCTGCTCCACTTCACTTTCGGACGTGGGGTGGGCACCCGCGGACCGTGCCGTGCTCCAGGCAGGCCACGCTTGGTCGCGGGGTTTGAAGGCGCGGGGTGGGCACTCGCTGGCCTTCCTTTACTTCCTCCCCTGCGCGGCTCCTCACCTTCAGCCGGCGGGCCTCCTGCTCCACGCGGGTGGGCTCTGCGTGATTCACGCCACTTGCCGGGTCGCGGCCGATGCGGGTGGGCTCCGCCTGGCTTGCCCTTCACCACGGGGCACAGCGGCAGGCTTAATGGGGTCGGGGTGGGCACCCGACTTCCTCGCCTTCTCTCTGGGGCGGCTTGCACGCCCGCTGGTCTTCGTGGTGGTCCGGGGTGGGCTCCCGGGCGCCGTCTTCGCGCCTGGGGCTCTTCACATGCCCGCAGGCGATCAGGCACTTCTCGCCTGCTGGGGGGCCTTCACGCAGGCCGCTCTCTCCCCCCCTTCATATGAGCTGGGCTGCTGCACACCAGGGCACAGCCCCCTCGTCGCCAGTGTAATGTTGGGCACTAGGCCCGCATGCTGTGTGCAAGGACTGACACAGGACACATAGTTAGGGGTAGTGGGAATGGCCACGAGCACGTGCGCTCGGCCTTTTTATTAACAGCGTCACCTGACACAGTGACGTCTGTGGTGGGTGGGTGTATAGAGTATTACTAAGAGTAAGAACACTAGAACGTGTCCAGGCACGGACACTACAACGTCGACGTTCTTCTAGCTGTATAAAGCCATAAAGTAAGGTTTTACGTGCTGTGACCATAGATGTGTGCGCGTAAGATGGCAACCATATCTGCAATTCGCACTTAGGTTTAAACCTAGACCTACAATCAATACAGCACAGCGGAGCATTGACAGCATTCAAAGGACCAAGACTCATTGCTCGCAAGGATTGTATAGCAACACAAGCAAGCACAAGCAGCGTTCGTGCATTGTGATGCCTGTTAGCAATTGGCACGAGAGCAAACTGGCGAGACCGTAATAATTACAAATGCCGCAGCTCCACAGCGGTCTCAGCGATCACACTTTTTGGGGGTACTTAAGAAGCATCACAACAGTAACAAAACAGATTAGTGCACGGCTTAACCAGGCTCATTTATCTTAAGAGAAGCCTCGTAGCTAAACCATGTGCGCAGAGAGGCTTGGGCACAAAATGGCGGACAAATCAGGTCCGTAATTATTGCAACACTGTAGCCCCTTCACACTGCAGTCACAAGTTTTAGCGCATTACTACGCTTCAGTGCTCTGTATATCAAGCTAGTGGGGCAATTTAATGCGAAGCAGTACAGTACGATCCTAATCATTTCAACTCTTCGCCACATGCGAGATGGAGTGCTAATGCACAGGTTTATCATGACCTTTTCAAACTGATTGCTGGAGCGGAAATTGCACGCATACTGTATTTCAGGACTAGAGACGTTGCGTGGACGTTTACTTCTCAGCTGGTCTTCCTATTATTGATTACGGAGTGATTATTCAGCATATCGATACATACTAGCCTTACGAAACACGTCTCGGCTGCCTGTACCTATATTATAGTTTTCTAAAAGAACAATAAAGAACAAAGTAAAGAAAACCTTGAATCAACCTGTGATCTTCGACTGTTTTGTGACAAATGATGAAAGCCAGCTTCACTGGCTTGGATTACCATTGAGTGTGTCTCAGTAAGTGTGCGATACATTTGTGGACTCCAGAGGGGATTTTGTCTCCTGTGGCGGTTGTTTTGTCTTCCAAAGGCAGAGGAGGACGTTTTGCCTGAAAAACACCTAAATACATGGAGTTAATGTAAATTATTTTATCAGACACACAAAATAGTAGATGTGCATGTTAAATCTGGCAGATTCTGCCTGGGTTTCTTTGTCCAATAATGATCCTATTCATGCTTTGCCCTCGGGATGCCTGACTTTAAAATGGCGGAAGCCATGTGACTGTGTCTTTGTTGTTCCTGCCCTGTAAAATCGCTATTCTGCTTAGAGCTGTTAAAATTCTTCAAGCTACTGCCTTTGAGGTAATAATCTTCAAATTGATACCTATGTGGTTCATCTATGCTGTGGATCAGACAATCACCATCTGCTACCCTATGCCTGTCCTTAGCATGGCACTCATAATAATATTCTAGAAGATTTTAGCAGATTCTGCAAAGCCAAACAGCAAAATATCGTCCAGACAACCAACTCTTCTTTCCTCTGTTGTCTCGCTCTGCTGCACTAGTCAACAGTAATCAACGTTCAGTGACAATCAGTGACAACCTGTGCCTAACGTTCTACGTCAACCAATAACAACCAGTGTTCAATATTAACCAGGGTCATCCTACTCCTAGTAACTGGTGTCTATCAATGACTATCAATGACTACCAGTGTCTTCCACTTTCCTTTCTTCCAGTGTCTACCAGTGGCTTATAGGGTTTAACAAATGTCTTCCAGTGTCTAACAGTGACATCCAGTGACAACCAGTGCTAACCAGTACCAACCAGTACCAACCAGTCCCACCAGCGCTTGGCTAACAGCAACCTGTGCCCAGTGACAAAGAGTATTATTCATGCTGCAACATTGCAACACTTCAAGTGCTGGAGCTGGTGCAACCAGAGTAAGCAATACTAGTACAAGTTTTACCAATAGTGCCAGTTGTACCTTTGGCACTGTCTAGTCAGTGGTCATCAACTTGTAGAGTCAATATTGAGATAGTGTCCATTGTGATAAGTGTGCCTCCAGGGTGCTCTTGAGGTTACGCTTCCTTTTACCAATAACATAACTTCTAAGGTCATCACTATGGGCACCAGCCGGTGTCTACAAGAAAAACTGAAGAAGCAGGGTAACTGCCCAAAAATGACTGACAAAGAGGTTATGACAAACCTCAAAAGAATCAAGGCTGACCCGCCAAATCCAAATTCTCCTATCAAAAGCAAACAGGACATCAATGCTATAATGGATACCTTATTAAGTAAGCTAGCAGAGGTCCACGCTAAATTCACGAAAGAAGAAATCTCTGCAATCAGACAAGATATTAGGGACACCAACGCTAGATTGACAGAAACAGAAAGCAGAATCAGCCAGCTAGAAGACACAGAAGCTAAAGTGAACAAATCCCTCAAAAGCCTAACAATCACGACGGACTATATTACAAAACGTCTTTCAGGGCTCGAAGACAGAAACAGGAGAGGAAATTAAAGATTTTTGGGAATTCCTAAAGGTGAGGAAGACCCATCTGGGTCATGCATCACTTTTTGGGAAAGTTGGTTAGGGCAAGACACTAACCTGTCTTTTAGTAAACCCCTAGAGTTTGACAGAGCCCATCGGGTTCTAACTAGAATCCTTGCGAGCCAGAAATCTCCAAGACCAATTGTTTGTAAACCTCTCCGCTACCAGCATGTAGAACAGATTCTTGCCTTCATGCGTAAAAATAACAACATCCTTTGGAAAAACAACAACATTTGTATCTCACAAGATTAACAGCAAAGTGACTGTGGATACAAGGAAAGGTTTTTCTGGCACTTCGCCCAAGACTAAGAGCCTTGAGCTATCATATTGCCTTTGCGGGCCCAGCAAAATTTCCTGTAATGATTCAGGGCTCTCCACACCTCTTCACAGATCAACTACAACTGAAAAGATTTCTTGACGAGAAAGATGATTCTCTTATGGACACGGCGGCTTCAGGGCCATCTACCATAAACACATTATTCTCCATTGTATCAACACTCCACCCAAACTGCACAATGGCAATTTGAACTCTCTTGACCTCTACCTGAAGCTACTTGCACGATTCCGCATCTGAATCGTATAGCGTCAATTTGTACTCTTCTGGCCTTTATCTGAAGCTACGTGCACGACTCCTCAAAATAACTTGATATGTTAAGGTCACAGGTCTGATTCTTCTCTCGGGTTTATCTGTCCTCAAACATCGGTGAGATGAACTCTCCTGGTCTTCAATTGATTTCCATTCACGACTCTTTAAGCTAAATTGATTTGTTAATTGATATGATAATGTCACAGGCCATGGGCTTGAATCTTTGGTCCTTACTGTAGGGCAACAGGTGAGATGATCTCTCTTCGTCTTCAATTGTTCTTCATGCATGACTCTTCAAGCTAATTTGATGTATTATTATGTTAATATGTTAATATCACAGGCCACTGGTTTGGATCTGGCTTGAGTCTTTCATCCTTACTGAAGGTCATCAGGTAATTGTCGGATATATACTAGGTAATATTATATAGACATCAGGTGAATGGATAGACACATTGACTGTTCACAGGTTTTTTGAGGGTAAGATGTGTCTCTGCTCCTGTTAATGTTTAGCTAGGTATCTGGTCCCTCCTGTTCACTATTGTGCTGATTTGACAATTGTTTATGCCCCGTTAGCAATCTGTTGTTAAACGGTCTATGAATATAACTACTGGCTAGGCGCGGTTAGATGACCAACTGGCCTGGTTGCCAATAGATACTGTTGATTATGGAGTTATATCAGACTACTTACTCCACTCTGCGTCATATGGCTAATACGCATAGGCGGTTATATATGTTAGCGCATAAGTTCTTTGTTCGTTCATGTATTGCAATGGTTCATATCACAGTCTAAGCGCACTCAGTTATCAGTTCTCTGCCTTAGACATTTTTACGTTTATTCCTTAAACCACAGATTGGACTCATTTATTCATGCGTTCAATGCATTCTTGTCTGGCCCCCATGGGAGGAGAGCTCTATTCTCCTGTTACCACACTAGTTCACTTCCTTCTGGGTTGGGTGGGAGGGTTAGTGATGTGGGTGGGTAGGGCATGGGTTTTGGATCTTTTTCTGATTTCATTTTGTTTTATTTGTTGTTGTCGTCATTTTCATTCTGATTATAATTATTGTTTTCCTTCCTCAAGTGCCATGTCACTTTAGTAAAGTGCCATGTTTTGCAGTGATAATCTTGTATATACAGGTGGTACATCTTTGAATGGTAAGCTTCATATACGTGATATGTTTCTTTACTCAAGTGCCATGTTTTGCAGTGATAACCTTGTATATACAGGGGATACTTCATTGAATGGTAAGCTCTAAATACGAGTCATATACATATTGCAAAGTAATTCAACTCCACTGCTTCTACTAACTTATTCGCAATTACAAAAAGGTACTACAAGCTCTCCTCATATATAGAGTAAACCGCACAAAACTAATCCCCTAATTAGAGAATGACTTACGATTATCATAACGCAATTATGATGTTGCAAACTTCCCCCGGTGCTATGACCCATAACAGTCACAAGATAGTCTCACTGAATGTTAAGGGCATAAACCACTCTATTAAAAGAAGAAAGATCCTTGACTATCTCCAAAAACAGAAGGATTACGTCTTCCTCTTACAGGAAACGAAGATCGATTCCAAACAATTTAACTCACTTAGAAATAGGTTTTACAGTGATGTTGCTGGTTCAGATGCACTAAGTAAGAAAAATGGTGTCCTGACTTTAGTAGCCAAAAAAGCCAACATAGACATGGTGACAAGCGCATCTGATACTCAGGGGAGGTGGATCACAGCGAAATTGGTAAAAGATATTACGGAATTCTACATTACTAATATTTATGCCCCCAAAAGGGATGACTCAAACGTCTGGGATGGTCTTAGCAATAAGGGTGGGCGGAATGTGCGAAATTGACTTTCGCAAATTATCGCAAAATTGCGCAAAATCTCCGCGAGCATGCAAAACTTTCGCGAAGATGCGGAGATTGCTTTTCACGCCCGTTTGCGATGTGTTTTTGCGTGCTTGCGGGGAAATATATCTCCAACTTGCCCATGCGGCCGCTAATGGGCGCAGCCATCTTGCTCGCGATGCTTATTTCCTGTTCGCGATCGCAATGACGTGTTCGCGATCGCAAACTCTTGCAGGATAGCGCGACCGGCAATCAACAATTCAACATCTTGTGGCACGCGCGAACGGATAGGAAAACTCGGCGGCGAACGCAGAGACCCGGTAAGTCACGACCGCGTGCGCGAGAATGCATTTTTAAAACGCGAACAAGAAAAAAACGTCAGTTTCGCGGCAGGCTGCGAAAGTTTTGACATTTTCGTGCTCTCCGCGGAACGCAAAAATGTAAAAATATCGCAAATTCGGTGAGCGGAACGAAATTTACAGCCCAGGCCTACTTAGCAAGCAAATTGAAACGATCCCAGATACTGCTATGCACATCTTAGCGGGCGGCTTCAACCTGCTCATGGACCCTGCCTTAGATAGGGATTCACGCTGTCCGTTTCGTACAAACAACTCTCACAAAGCCCTTATCAATCTTTGCACACGCTTCAACTTGACAGACACTTGGAGGCTACAAAATCCCACAGGGAGGGAGTACACCTTCTATTCTTCTCCACATAACTCTTACTCACGCATTGATTACCTAATTGTTTCTGGTAACGCTATAGCCAGGATCGAACATATCTCCATTGAACCTAGAGTGATCTCAGACCACTCATGTATTAGCTTGTCTATAACTGACACGAAGACTTTCAAGAAACAACCTCTTTGGAGACTCAATAATGAAGTCTTCAAAAAGGAATTAAATAGACAAAACATTGAAAGTGTGATCCGGAATTAAATAAAATAAAGAATTAAATAAAATAAAATGGGAGAAACCTTGGACCTCACAAGGTGGGAGGCTTTAAAAAGCACCATCAGAGGTGAGATCATTAAAATTAGAACTGCCATGAATAGGGACTCCAATAGCAATCTTGAAAACTAGAAAAGGAAATTGCTGTGCGAGAAGAAAAACATGTTATATCTAGAGATATCTCAGTCTTGAACGACATAGTGAAAAAGAAATACGAGTATAATAAAATAATAAGTGAAAAAACAGGGATATGGATAAATAAACAAAAAAACATCAAGCTTTGTGAATCCAACAAGGCAGGGAAGAGCCTAGCTTCATACTTAAAGTTCAAAATACAGAAGAATACGATAAAGAATCTAATAGACCAAAAGGGAATAGCTCACTCTGACCATGATAAATTTGCAGAAACTTTTAAGAACTTCTACAGCACTCTGTATAGTAAGAACCAGGATCTGGACAGCACAAACACCCAGGTCTATCTCAACAAATGTACCCTACCTGCCCTCTCAGAACAAGAAAAAAATGAAATTAACAGCCCAATCTGCGCAACAGAAATTAAAAACGTGATAAAGGCCCTCAAAGTTGGCAAAGCTCCCAACCCGATGGGTTTAATGTTTTTACTCTGCGCTGATTCCCCCACTTCTAAACATGTTCAACAAATTTAGTGACTCTGTCCAGATTAATGAGACACTGGCTGAGTCTATCATAGCAATGATTCCCAAGGAAGGGAAGGACCCAACACTCCCTAAAAACTATAGGACTGTATCTCTAATTAATATAGACTGCAAAATGTATGCAATGATCCTTGCTAAGCACCTCCAAATATTTTTACCAAATCTCATCCATCCTGCACAAGTTGTTTTTTTTAAAAACAGACAATCTCGTGATAATACTCGTACTCTATCTCACGTCCTAGAGAAAGCCAAACTTACTGACTGACCGACAGTGGTAATCACTTTGGATGCCGAAAAGGCTTTTGGCAAAATTGATTGGACCTACTTGAAAGTAACACTCGATAAATTTAACCTGGGTGAGAACTTTACACGTATGGTAATGACACTATATTTTAACCCCTCCGCCAGGGTCAGTTCAGGAGGATGCCTCTCATCTTTCTTTAAACTAGAACAGGGTACAAGGCAAAGCTGTCCTCTGTACCCTTTCTGTTCCCTCTTGCAATTGAACCTTTCCTCTATCAACTTAGGAACAATAACCAGATCACTGGGATACGCTTTAACAACCCCACGGTCAAAATAACTGCTTACGCCAATGACATGTTAGTTATATTCGAGAATGCGGAAGCTGCTATTCCTGCACTTATGTCCTCATTAGAAAAATTTGCTGCAGTGTCTGGTTATAAGTTCAATAAAGATAAGACTGAGGTAAAACTCCTGAACAACCGCGGTGGAAAATTAATCATTAACAACTTGGGTCTTTTATGGCGACCTAATTGCTTCAAATACCTAGAATTAAACTTCAAGAGAGATTTGATCACCACCCTTCAGACCAATGAAAAAAAAACCTTCAAGAAAATCTCTTCATTGCTAGATTGTTGGTCACCTAGATTTTTATCTTGGTGGGGAAGAACTGAGGCATTAAAAATCATGATTACTCCACTTGTTAACTATCCAGCCAGCATGCTACCAATGACGCTCTCAAATGACATCCTGAGCAGGATCTATAAACATTTTTAATTTGTTCCTTTGGCAAGGTAAGAGACCCAGAATATCCATGAAAAAACTTCAATTGTCCAAAGAAAAAGGTGGTCTGGGCCTTCTGAACTTTAGGAACTATCAAACTGCCTATCTTTGTAAACAGGGGTCTAACTGGCTACTTCCCCAGGCTGACTACATCCCAGTCTGGTTGGACATAGAAAGATCAATCATCAACAATATGCCCTTGCCTGCCCTCCTCACTATGGATATATCTTCCATGGATTCTCTATTGGGAACAGTGGTCTAAAAATGGCATAAATGTAGTCAAAGACCTTTTTACAGGGACACTCCCCTTACCTTTCTCCGAGCTTCAGTCTCGAGTCGGGCTAAACCCGGTAGATTTTTATAAATTCCTAAAACTAAAATCACTCCTCTCGTTGCGCTCTATAAAACCTTTCGATCCCTCGTTACTTTCAAAGATGCTGCAGCTACTAAAGTCAGGACACACCGTCTCTAAAATATACAAGCTCCTATCCCCTAAGTCACGCAAATCTCACATGATGTGTGAGGTAAAATGGGAATCCGAACCTAACTCTAGTAAAATCTAATTCGAATAAAAGAAGATATATATCATCCCCTTCTCGAATAAAATCTCTCCAATATTATCGCAAACCAAGCTTATAATAATGAATAGGACATATTGGACCCCCAAGAGGATCTTTAAACTTAACCTCAGCGAGAGCCCTACATGTTGGAATTGTAATTCTCATGTTGGCAACCTTGCTCATATGCTCTTCCATTGCCCTATCCTACAAACATATTGGGATAAGAGCTACGAATGTATAAGCAAAACTTTCAATACTTGCATGAACGCCAGTGTTTTGGAATTAAGAATAAGAATAGACCACAAGGTTGGAGAGGTAATCATGGTCAGCTATGAACCCTTCTTAAAACAATGCTCGCTTATCACACACAGGTGTAACAGATTACTGATCTCATTGATCTAAAACTGTAATATTGTTAAAATGGTTACTTTACTTGATTACATTTTGGGCAGCTTTGAGGTTATGAACAAGCTTATTGAACTATTACATTTTTAAAAGAAAGTTTATTGAGCTTATACCCACTTTGTCTGAGGCTCCAGGATTCGGGTTATCTGGTTAGGTTTTCAGATCCACAGTCCTTCAAACGAGTTAGATTATGGTAGTTAACAAAGTATTGTACATATGGCTGGCATGATGTAAAATGTTTCAAATGTCTAGATATATAATGCTCAGTCAAGATTCTCAATCATCAAACATTTCTCATAATCTTGGGAAAGTTGTTTCATGGCGGTATATTGAGCACTCCAATGAGCATTCAGTTGAATTTGTTCTGTCAAGTGGTGGGATTTATTGTCATACTTTGCATTTAGGCGGGGGTAAAGGGCTGTAAACCAAGCGCCTTTCAAATAGGGGAGGGGCAACAGGCACTCTGCCTTGTTTGGGAGTGGGTAGTTTGAAATCCACTGGCAGGGGGGAAGGGAGGGGGAGTTGTAGGATGGGGCAAGGGGGGAAATGTTCTGTTATTGTATTCAAGTCACAAAGTCTGGAAAATTTGATTGTCAAGTATACTCTCTCTGCATTAGCAAGGAATGGGGCCACACTGCTATTTAAGCCCTGTATACCTGACCATCAGTTCAAGCCTACTAACTCACAAGAAACGTTGATTATTGAAGTCACTGCTCCATACGATGTGCCCCGTGGCTCCTGTAATATCTATCTGCAAGAACTATGGCGGGAAACCTAGTAGAAACGTCACTGTCCGTCCTGACCTGGAACTTACACAGGATGGGGGATAAAATAAAACGCGAGGGAACGGAAATTGTCGCCCACCCTTAGTGCTTTCTCCCCATATCTACCGTCAGCAATTTGCTGTTATCATTGATGGAGGTCTGGGCATCCATGGGTTTCTCGAGCACAATCCCCGTATAGTTCCTGACACCAGTAGGTTCTGTCTCCTCATCTGCTGCTCTGGTCGGTCTCTGACCCTTTATAAACAAGAGGCATGTAAACTGCATACGTAAAAGCCCTGCCCCACACACTGGCGGTGTGTAACGTCTTCCCACCCTTTCCCCACTATGATGGACAGCTTACTCGAGGGACCCCGGTACCCATCGGCGCGGAGGCAAATTTACAGACACACATGGTCGCTGGAGACAACTCTTCTGGCCCTTTACGCAGCTGTAGTGTAGGAAAAGCACTATACATTTACCCAACGAGGTAGCACTTACTGATTAGCCAGTAGAAAGTACTAGAGTTGAGTAGAGGTATTGCACAAAACGGTGGCATCTTCTTGGATAAATATGCAGAGCAGGATTCATTCTGGCACGATGCTCCTGTCACAAAAATTAAACCTCAACAGGAAGCACTTATACTGAATTTGACCTTTAACTCAGGCACCTGCTTTATTTATATCTGTAAGTCTTACAGAGATAAATAAAGCAGGTGCCCGAGTCGAAGGTCAAATTCAGTAACGCATTAATCAGCACAAAATCTCAGCGATCACGCGAAATTTCGTGTGATAGCAGAGATTTTTTGCCATTTCGCGATATTTTGCAAAAGGCACTTTCGCAAATTCCGCCCACCCTTAATTTTAATATGACCATGGACGACCAAATAGATAGACAATCACTACGCCTCCAGATGCGACCCAGTACATATATGTCGGAGTTCACGACGGCCATGAGACTCACTGATGTGTGGCCCACTTTACAGCCGGACCTAACCCGCTATACCTTTAATTCAAATGCACCTAAAAGCAGGTCCCGTATAGACTATTTTCTGACATACCTGGCAGACATTGGCAACTTTTGGAACCCAAGTTGCCTATCACGGGGTATCTCGGACCATTCTCCGGTGTGGGTAGAGGTCACCTATTACAACAAGCGACATCGTATAATAACAATAGAAAATATTACAACTTGAGAGTGAACTCCAGCAGCTTGAGGCAGAGCATACCCAGTCGCCTAGTGAAGCTATTACACATAAACTGACCATTAAACAACTAGAATATAGAACCCTGGCTGGAGAGCGGATGCGGGCCCGAATGCTTCATACATGGCATAAATGAAGTAGGAGATAGGGCGGGGAAAATGCTGGAAATGGTTGGAAAAAGAGAACAGGGAGAGCGCTGGATATCCAGATTAACTCTTAGTGATACACAGTAAATCTCATACCCACAAGAGATTGCGGAGGCTTTCGCAGACCACCTGGAGAAGGTTTACACCTCCTCGAATGACTATATGGCAGAGGACTCCAGACAACTGCTGGCAGACATGCATATGCCTACCCTGACTGATGTAGACAGGGTCATAATGGAGGAGGATCTCACAGATGATGAAATCTGACAAACAATAAATAGTATACAATCGGGGAAGGCGATGGGACCCAATGGGGTCCCCATTGCATTTCTTAAAACAATGACCTCACAGGTCGCGCCCCACCTAAAGGAAATATATAACGAAAACTATGAAAAAGGAAACCTACCGGAAAACCAACGTTTGGCTTCTATTGTAGTTATTCGTAAGCCGGGGAAACCGACTGATTGTTGCAGTTCGTATTGACCAATTTCCTTTATCAACGTGGAAGCAAAGGTCCTTGCAAAACTCCTAGCCTCTCGACTATCTCCATAATCCCATCATTGGTCCATCCAGACTAGTCTGGCTTGGTGCCATGTCGGAACACGGCACTGAACATGCACCGCCTTCACAATGTCCTAGGTCATAAACAACTCCTAGAGGAAGATGCAGTGGAGTTATCTCTCGATGCCTCAATGGCATTTGACTCTATAGAATGGCCATGTCTCTTCGAAGTGCTTCAGTGCCTAGGGTTCGGCCCAAAATATATGGGCTGGATTAAACTGCTTTACAAGGATTTACGGGGCCAGGTCAGAGTTAACAACCGCATGTCCAGGACATTTACACTAGGCAGAGGTACTGGACAGGGCTACCGCCTGTCCCTTTTGACCTTCTCATTAATGTTGGAGCCATTGGCAACATGGGTGAGGAGTGACCCATTGCTCAGAGGGCTGAAATGGGCGGAGGGATAAGAAGAAAGGATATCTCTTTATGCTGACGATTTCCTGTTATATCTAGCGAACCCTCATAAATCTGTGAATAGAATCTTAGATATCATTATGAATTTTGGCAAATACTCCGGCTTTTCAATTAACTGGTCCAAGTCAGTAATTTTTGCTATTCAGGAACCAATTCCAAAACTCCCCCCCACCCCAGACTGAGAGGTGGAAATAGATCTCGATGGATTCCGATACCTAGGAAACTTTATAACCCCAGATTCTTAACTCTTCTACGACAAAAATGTAGTCATCCCCCTGGAAAGACTGAGTAATGATGTTAAGCACTTGCAGATCCCTGCCTCTTTCTTTGCTGTGTCGGGCTGCCCTATTTAAGATGTTGGCTCTCCCTCATTTTTTTGTACATCCTTCAGAACTGCCCTTACAGGGACCCTGACTCTTACTTTCGGAATGTAGAATTGAGGTTAGAACTTTGCTGTGGGATGGAGGAGCGGCTCGTATAGCGCTACATAAATTAACTAAAGGGTGGTATGATGGAGGGATTGCACTCCCAGATATACGACTCTATCATTGGGCCTCACACTTAGTGGTATTGAATCACTAGATATATCGCTCCCTGACAGACCCTGCATACTTGTTAGACAGATATCAGATGGGAAGGGAGGGGTGCCTAGGAGCTCTCTATATGAAAGTCCGAAAAGGGCGGTACTTGCGAAATCTGTCGCCAAGCTACTAGACGTCTTGGCTGGTCAGACGTACTGACCCAGGCCCCACCATTGTGGTCAACTCAAAAACTTGGACTTTTATGTAACCAACCTGTTTTGATAAATGGGGCACAATTGGAATCTCCACAATAAGCCATCTAGTAAAACAGGGCAAAATCCTCACATTTAAGAAGTTATGGGAATAGTATGAACTAGCTCAGGGGGAGACCTTCTGCTTTTTGCAGATCCGCCATGCCCTTTAAGCAGCACTCCCAGACACAGAAAGCCTACCAGAATAGCCCCCTTTGGAGGATTGATTGCTCTCTGAACCTATTTTAAACAAAGCCATATCACTAACGTATCGGAAACTATGTAATAACTTACCGGATCCGTTTCAGGCCCTTCGAGAAAGGTGGCAAGCTTATATAGGGCACATAGAAGATGATGACTGGCAAACAGCACTGATGTCCCCAAGGGAGGCAGCCATCCCTCTTCGTCTCCATCTGATTCAATTAAAAATCCTACATAGATCTTATTTCACTGGGGTCACACTAGCAAATATGGGGAATAGACAAGATGCAATATGTCTCCCCGGATGTCACCAAGAGGCAACCTTTTACCATACTATATGGGAATGTCCATTTGTACGATCTATATGGGAAAGAGCAACAAAACACATACAGGAAGCACTGGACAAAAAAATTAACCTCACATCACCACTAGGGCTCCTTAATATCTGGGAGGCGACTGACCTTACAGAGGTGGAGCAACAACTGGCCACTCTAGGGTATACATTAGTGAAACGCGTAATCGCAATGAAGTGGGGTGTGGCAGAGGGACCGTCGACAAGGATTGGGCAAAGGAACTAGACAAATGTATGGCTGCATAAAAAGAGGTGTTTAAATCTAGAGGCTTTCCTAAGAAGTGGGATAAAAATGGAGCAAATGGAACATATATCGGGGGGACTTGTGTATCTCTCCTACTAAAGAGATGGAGATGACAAAACACGGTGGGTATACTATGGATGTGCATGACTGAATCACTGTTAATTACTGTTAATCGCAATGTATTCCTGCACTTCATGTAACGAGGCTGAAATATATGAATACAACTGTTTATGATTATCAGATTTTTTTAAACAATAAAAATAGAACCTAAGCCTTTTAGTTTTGAATACTGTAGGCTAAATATGTAACATATATGAAATGCCCATATCAATTTATTGAAGTAAGTGAATAAGTAGGAGGTTTAGGGGCATTCATTAATTGGATTTATATGCTTGAGAGCCAATGATTAATCCGTGTATACATAAACAGAAGGAATTGAATATTCTTTCATAGTGATGAGCTTAATCGCTTGATTAATGCAATATTATAATATCTGACAATATTTATGCGCATCTATGGTTCTTTTTCTCCAATGTCTTAATAAAAACATCCACCTCAAATGAATGATATAAGCAGTGTTGCTTGAACTGACTGTGCATTATAAAAGGCAATAGACAAAGTTATCATCTGTACAGAGTGGTGCTGAACTGGGGTGGCGGAGTGAGCTAAAGAAAGATGATGGATTAAACCCAGATCAGTTGACTGGGGGTGAGGGCTTGCAATGTTCAACATTCCGTCCATCATCCCCTTTGGTTTTGCTTTGTTCACCCTAAGTTGGCAGGGTATGCCCAGACGTGGGTCCCTTGCTCACTTTGCCACTAGATTCAAGCTAGCCTGGCTGATGACGGCTGATTAGCCAGAAACCGGTCCCAGGATTCTTGTTTCTGGTCCGGGAAGACATGGCTTGGCAGTTCGGGCTGGACTGTTCCCATGAGGCAGAGGGTCAGACTGATTTGCATATGGCCATGTCTGAACTGGGGTGGTGGAGTTAGCTAAAGAAAGATGATGGATTAAACCCAGATCAGTTGACTGGGGGTGAGTGCTTGCAATGTTCAACACTCCGTCCATCATCCCCTTTGGTTTTCCTTTGGCACTGTATAGAGGCTCTTCCTGTTCATTTAAAGCATTTACTGAGCTATGCTGAATCATCTAGTCTGAAACCATCAGACTGGACAGACAGTTTTCTTCCCATAAGGTCATGCCATTGCCTCAGGTTGGTGTAGTCTCTGAAGACCGAGGAGGTATGTGAGTACCCTATATTGTTGCTAGTTTATTTCAGTGCTAACGTGAAATAAATAGCTAATGTTTCTTTTGAGAGGCCAATCTAGCACCCTCAAGAGTTAAGGATTAGCCTGAAGACAGATACAAATAACAAAAGAGCAAACAACACCTAACGAGCTTGTAGCAAGTTGTAGGCCATGCACAGCCATTCCCTTTATCAATAATATGTGGAATAAGTGTTTTAAATATCTTCATTCATTTTAGAAATCGCGTTTACATTTTTTTTTTTAATCCTCTTGATTCCCCACTTAAAACTGTTTTAACATTCGTCAATTTCGGACTCAGCACTATTCTAACATCTGTCATATTTCAAAGTAATAATATAATTTTTAGACACTATTAGAAATCCAGTCCTCAAAAAATGATGGAGTAATTTAGAATTTGGCGGATGCAGAGCATCTGCCAAGAAATAGTGGATGCACCACACAGATAAACTGAAGTTCCTTCGCCCCATTTGGTTTTGAGGAAAGCACAGCATTCCTGATGATACAACCTCGTCTGGCTCTGCCATTGGAACCCTGATGACGTCACCCAAAGGACCGCCAGGTCACAGAGGCCCCATCTTGGTTATGATGTCTGGCACCGGATTTCCCTGCACTGAACCAAAATTCAGTCCACGATAGGCCACCCGCCATATTGTATGTAACCTCCAAGTGCCTCTATGCCCTCTTGGGTGATTAGTGCGCTATACAAGCCAATATAACATACTCTACTTAGTTCTTTAATTAAACTTTATTCAGGCGGTCTCGAACCCTAATTCTAAGAATAGTTCATGCTGCCCTGCAGTCCTGGGTCATGACACTGGCGGAAACAAACAATGAGACAAGAAGACAGTGAGAAAAGAGGAGAAGTCACAAAAAATCCTGCCCCGTTTCGTTTCGAAAATGAGCAGAAGATAAGGGCTCCACGCTTCTAGCTCTCTCACAGTTACATACAGATGCTCTCACTAAAAAGTGTATGGTACTACAAATGCTTTTGATGTGTCCACCTCCAACCAGACTTTTCGAAAGAACAGAATGATCTTAAGCAGTACTTTTTATTAAACTATTTTGATGTCTGGATTTGGAAAAACACGCCCCCAACCAATGCTGTGCAGCTGAGCAATAGGGTCAAAAACTTCCTTCCCGGCAGGGGGTTTGTAAATAGCGTTAAAATCTGTATTCGTCTTGTCACAAGGGGACCATAGCTCCAGGGTTCTAACAGTATTGGAATTGTTGCCCTTTGGGAAACGAAGGCTTCTAATTTGTCGCATTCTAAGCCTTCCATATGTATTTGTGTCTGAAACTGGTGGAGTGAATAGGAAAATCGATGTAAATCACTAGCATCTTCTTACTTTGTTATACATAAAGGAAGATATGGAAAGTTTGACGAGTGCCTTCTTTTGCCTGTCAGAGGAACCCATGTCAAGGGTGTTGAAGGAGCTTAGGATTTGCATGTATGCAATTCTGTGGCCACTCTCCATCCACAGGCTGCAAACCGATATCCCACACATACATTAGCAGACGATGGGCCCTTAGATATTTCTGATGCACAGGGGAGGGACTTGGTGTTTTAGCATTATCCCACGCAGTTCTAATAAGTGAATAATTGTGGCAATAAATTGTGTCAGCAAGACAAAACCATGAGCTGCAGCTCAATGTTGTTCTTGACATGAAATGTCAGCAATGTATAAGCTGTGGGTGAAAGGGATAATTTACATATTAGTTAGGAAGGAGCACTGAATGCCAGAGAGGCAGCCATTTCATTATCTGTGAAGTTGAATTCGATGTATGTGAATGGATAGTAGTTGAACACACAGAAGACGATGCCTTTTATGTTAGTGCACCCTTTGCTTCTCCTAAAGGCTTTTGCATGCTAAGGAAAACAAGTGTGCATGACTGTTTGGCAGCAGTCGGCTCAGAAAACTGTCGACTTCTCTCCTCTCTTTTGCTTCATGTGACCTAGCTTGGAGTAGATTTGCAGTGGAAGGGGATGACAGAGTGATAAGCATTTTGATTGCTGCATTTTCCACCAGTCGCACATGTATATTCTTTCTAGGAAAGGTAGTGTAAAAAGTATATTTTGTTCTCAGGCACGGAAAAGGGCATTGAAGGAAAAAAATAAAAGTCATCAAAGGGCACAAAAGCACAGACGGCAGGAACCATTCTGGTCCTCTTTACACCAAGCAGCTTCTGAGAGAAGCAAGAAGGCTTTTTGGTGCATTGTAGCCTTAAATTCAGCCATGAATAAGAGTCCAGCAGTTATTGAAATATCTATCGGCAGAAAATTGGGCAAACTATATTAAAGATCTGTATAAACTAAATACGGACGCCATAGCCTATGTGATGCCCTACTCACTGACTGAATTAATTGACTCATCTTCCTGCGACCAGATGGTTGGGTATATAAATAAAGCTGGGGCTTCTTTTGCAATGGCACCCAATGAAATTCCGATTTCGGTTCTTAAAAATAATCCCAAAATGTAGGCCAAGTCGTTGGCCACTCTATTTGAGTACTGTGGCCACTGGTCGACTCGCAAGCTTTTGGAAAGAGAGCATCTTTGTCCCTCTCCACAGGACAGGAAATAAGGAAGTTGTTGGCCTTTATCTCCAAATTGCATTATCTGATGCAGTCAGAATTTATATTGCTAAGAGTATCTTGGACCATTTAGAGAACCGGACCCAGGAAGCAAACATTATTCCATTAGATCAATCTGGTTTCAACAGTCTGTAACAGACAATATCGTGGTATTTCAGAGTATATTAGAGAAATATATAGTAAGAAATAAGTCATCCATATATGCAGCTGTTTTTGATATTTTTCCAATGCATTTAATACGAGACCCACTTTATGGTCAAAACTGTCAGATTTGTGAATTTTAATAGAGATTTGTAAAACAAATATTATTTTGGCTATCTTTGATTGCAGGCTTTATTGAAATGATTGGTGTCCGGCACTGGGTCAGATATTCCAGGTTCAGTTACAAAGGCAAAAACACATACGTGATCAAAAGTGCATGTGTTGAGAGTGGCAGACCTGGCCACACCGCGTGGAAACATAATACCAGCACTATTGATCCACAAAGGACGGTTTTGAAATGTTAATAAGTATTTGATGAAGATGTAATTGCGTTTTCTCAAAAAGAGGACATATTGTGTTCTATTTGGAAAGGGATGCTTAACATAATGTCTTCAAGTGCTTTCACCAAGTTCTGCAAGTGAATCCATCATTTTGATGTCTATGTAGAGATCATCCTTCTCAGACAGAACACACCAAGAGCCAAAAGCCCAAAGCCCATCTGCTCATCAAGATGTCGCTATTCAGGCACCCCGAGACATCCGCCATCACATGCAACTTGTTTGTCTAGATTGGCCCATATTTTATTATTGCTTGTCTGAGCTTCATTCTTTTGAATTTAAATGATTTAGTATTTCTGAGACATTTGCTTCATTTAACTTTTAACTGAAACTTTAAAGTGAAAAAAATGTGCAGCTGAATGTGCAAAAGCAGTGTCACCTCTTCCAGCCTTGACCCCTGCTTTCAATGGGCTGTGATGCATAGAGTCCTTTCCATTTGTACTCAGTATAGAAAAAAAAAACAAGAATTGGAAATGCAATTGGTCTCACATTTGCTTGAATTAGAGCTATTGGTGCTGTAAACAACAATGTCTTTTACCCATGTGTTATGGAGTGTATGTATGTGGTGTGTGGTGGAATTATGTTGGTTGGCTTGAAATTCATAGTTGTGGATTTGTGAGGCATGGAATTGTGTTTTGTGGAGTGTATTTGTGTAGTGGAATTATGTGGCATGGCGTGAAGTTGGAATATGTGGATAGTAATTATGTGGTATTTAGTTTACTGGAATTATGTGGAGTGGGATTGTGTGTTATGGAGTGTAATTATGTGGAATGGTATTTTGTGTTGTGGAGTGGTATGTATTTGAGTATATTGTGTGGTGTGCTGTAGAATTTTGTGGCATGATGTGGATTTCTGTGGTGTGGATTGGGTGTATATGGTGTGTTGCGTAATTGCGTTGAATTATGTGGTTTGGTGTTGAACTTTGTGGTGTGGATTGGAAATGCCTACCATTGCAGACAAAATGAGTGAGCCCTATTCAGCGGCAGGCTGTTCTGCCTGTGATAGAATTTCCTGGTAACATGTGCACATGCCCCTAGAAAGTAGAGCACTTCAGTGCTAAGGCTGTTGGGCCAATCTCTCCTTCCATTTATTCTATTTTTTTAAACAGTTTTTTATTCTTTTAATTTCTATTGCATATGCAGAAAAAATACAAAAAAGCATAATTGCCGATGCCCTTCCCACGTGTTTTGGCAATGTTTGCTAAAAAATAATGTTGAAACGAAAGCCAAGGAGGGAAATCCCCTCAGCCACGAACCCATTGGTGTCCATGGAAATAGATGCATCTGCACACACACACACAAACACACACACACACGCTTCCACACACACACTGCACAAACACCTCAGCCAGGCACCACACACAGACAGGCACCGCACAATCACCTTAGCCAGGCACCGCACACACTGAACAAACATCTCAGGCAGGCATCGCACACACCGCAGTAAGTGAATGCTGCACACGTATTGTCTGTAAATCATTTAAGTCATCGATATTTCAACAGAAAAATCCTATCCCACAAACAACTCTAAAAATAGTTAACTTATTTTGCACTATGTTTCCTCTTTATGTAATAAAAAATGTATGTTGCTTCAAAAGCCGATGTTTTGCATTTCAAACGTTGCTTCCACTTATAAATATGTAAACAAAAAAAATGGTTTTACGTAAATTTGCGTCACAGTGCAAATTCCATAAAACACAAGCAACTCAAATCATACCTATGACGTATCCCGTTTTTGCAGCAGGGCAAATGTTCTTTAATATGGCCCCTGAGATAAATCATTTGCCTTTCGAGTTGGATGAGCTTCTTCTAAGGCTGATCAAACCCCAAAACCCTATATTCTCTGAAGTGAGGAACAAAGCAAGGACATTTTAAAATTCTTCTGCTTCATGTTTTCGGAGCGCTCGTACAAAGCCAGAGGCTCGTTTGTGTGTGTCTGCAGGGGCTGCAGCGGGTGGTCGCTTTCTGCCCTCAAGCTGTTTGTACCCATATCACGGAGGTACAAAGGTAATGTTCTGTTGGCTGTGTCTGCTTCTGTCTCTTTAAAACATCCATGATGTATGTTCGCTATAGCTCTTACAGTGATTGGCCGCAGTGCTTCATAAACAAACAAGTAAAAACAATGAAGTAAGTGTGAATTAGACATGTTATGTAACTGGCGATACACCAGCATCAATCTCTACTCTCATGCTTGTCTGCAGCGCCTCATGCTTATGCACAGCTAACAGCTCAGCATGCCATGACTGGAATGTTTATGATGATGTCACACCAGTCCCCAAAGCTCTCACATAGACAAACGTATAAACCTCATCCTATCAGCTGCGCACTCTTTAAAGCCACCTAGTATTAAGACACAAAGCAGAGCGCTTTATAGCCTTGCCGTCGGTATGAAGCGCTATGTAAATTCTGCAATATTAGCTCCTCTAAAGTAACGGCAAAATGACATAACAAGGGGGAGCAGATCTGGCCCAGCGGCCAGTGCTGCTGACCTTAGAATTGAGGAACCAGGTTCGAGTCTTGACGTCGGCTCAGCATCCTGTGATTAAGGGCAAGTCACTTAACCTCTCCATGCCTACCACAACAAGCTGTAAATAATTACAAGAGGAGAAAAGCAACAAGAAACCCCGGCACTGAAAACTTTCCCTGAATTTTTTTTTTATGGTTCAAATCTTTATATTCAGTTATGCCAACTCGCAGTGTAAATGCCATCCAGTATACAACGCTTTCATCAAATCTACAAGATGCAGCTCCTGTGAATAATAGAAAAACAATTGAAAACATACCCCTCGCCCCCCCCCCCCGCCCAAAAACACGTAGCTTGCTTCTCGACTATATTATTCAGAACATTCAGTTTGTTTTAGGAGTCCGTCCCTGAGCCGAAGATGGCGGTCAGTTCGGAGAGCCGTAGTATACAGAGGCATTTAGGGCATGTCAGTTCTCAAAAGTCTTGGGAGAGAAGGGATAGGTATGGCCTCCAAAGGTCTACATAAGATGCCCCATTGTTTGTAATGAAGAGTGTAATCTTTTCCATTCCAAGGATATACCACAGGCGGTGAAGCCATCCCAGGTGTATAGGTATGTGTGTCGTCCCCCAGTGTGTGAGTGTGTTCTGCATAGCTGCCTCCAAAGCCATTCCAATTTGCCACCCCATAGAGATTTCAGGGGAAAAGTGAGATGATTGGGTAAGCCTGGTAGAATATAAGATGGGAATCAGGGAAGTTGAGTGTCTAGGTAGCGGTCAATGCCACTGAATGTTTTTGTCCAATATACTTGTATCTTTGGACAGTCCCACAATATGTGTGTGGGAGACCCTGCCATCCCACAACTCCTCCTGCAGTCTGCGCTTTTGGTTGGGTCAACCCTGCATAGCCACTCTTGGGTGAGATACCAATATGTCACCACTTTGGTAAATGTTTCTGTAAGGGCATTGTGGCAGGCCGTGTGGCAAGTCCTGTAGTAAATATTCTCCCAATCCATGGAGGGCAACTGTCTCTCAAGTTCCTTCTTCCATTGTGTTTGGTTGGGTTTATGTGTCTATCTCGTGGGTTGGATCAAAAAGGCATACATGTCAGTGATCATTCTTTTGTCAGAAGTTTTAGTGATCACCCACTTTTCATAGACAGTGAAATGTCTCTGGCTAGTGGCCTTATTGTAAGGGTGGAGAAGCCAGTGGTGGGGTTGCATGTATTATATAAGTTCCATCTCAGGAAGAGCAATTCCACGCGTAATTGTGGAAATTAGATTACCCCCTCCTCGTCTAACATGTGTCCTATGGAGCGGCATTTGGTCTGTCGCCAGTTGGTGAACGCTGCAGGATTGTTCCCGGGTGTGAGGTGCAGATTGTCAAATAAAGGTGTCAGCGGGGTGGGAAAAGACGACAGCCCGCGACGAGTACTGCACCGATCCCAGGCGTCCATAGTTGCCTTGGTGATTGGCTAGAGGTATAAACTCGGAGGTCAATGTGATCTCTTCAGGAAGGGGATCTTCCATACAGAGGTTCCCGCTAGTGCTCGGTCCTGGAAGACCCAATGTTGCTCTGATTCCTCCTTGTTCCATTCGATCAAATATCTTTGCTGGCCAGCCTGGCAGCATAATTGAAGGTTAGGGACACGCAATCCCCCAGCAGCTGGGGAAAGATAGCTAACTTCTCTCTGCTTCCGAGGTTTTTTACTGACCCACACAAATTGATGAAGTTCAGATTGCAGCCTAGGTATCATTCCTGTCTGAGGCATCAGCGGAAGTGTTTTAAATAGGCAGAGAATTTTGGGTAAGATAGTCATCTTAAGGGCCGTAACTCTTCCAAGTCAAGAAATCGTGAAGCGATCCACCAAGCCAGTTCTATTTTGACATGCCTGTATAGGGACCGATAATTGATGATGGCAGTTTTCTGTAGCGAGGACACTAATCAAATTCCCAGGTAGGAAATTGCATCCTTCATCCATTGTATAAGGTATTGTGCTGCAAGTTGGGATTCAATCTCGGGGGTAGGGAGAGATTCATGGCCTGAGACTTAGCAACATTAAATTGAAAGCCTGAGGCGAGGCCACACACCTCCAGTTTGGAAAGAAAAGCTGGCAGGGCTGAGGTTGGTTTGTTCGAGGCAACAAACACATCATCCGTGTATAGGCTGATTGTGTGCTGTTCTCCTCTGAACGTGGTGCCAGTGATCTTAGGATTGTCTCGGACTCTCTGGGCTAGGGGTTCCATATATAATGCAAACAGAATACCAAAATGAGTAAGTGCCTTCTATGAGTACCAAAATGAGTAAGTGCCTTCTGTGAAAACCAACATGGTAGTAAGTTTAGGATTTTGTCAGTTAGTTCTGTGAATCGGACCCCTAGGTTTTGCTTCCTAGTGTGCAATTTGTTGGCCAAGAGACGGCCTCCGTTATCTCCCCCTATGTAGAAAGCATGATGCAACCTAAGTGCGGCATATTCGACTCTGTCAAGATTGATGCTTGCCAACCGTGTGCATGCAGCTGTCAATTGCCGCCAGATCCTTGGCGCTCCAGTGCCCTGGTGGATGCCCTCAAGCTTTTTCCCATGCCTAGTTAAAAGGTCTCTCTTCTCTTTACAAACTTTGTTGTCTGCTGCTGAAATAGCAATGTGTTCCCCGTGAATGACCGCCTTTAAGGCCTCCCGGAGTGTAGTGACAGAGATTTTGGGGGTGTCTTTCAACACTTGGAAATCAGAGATAGCCTGTCCAACCTGTTTCACCACTTCAGGGCATTACAGTAATGTGTGTCTCTTAACTGTCAGGTCCATGTAGAATGTAAATGTAAATCCATATTTGTAAAGCGCGAACTACTCACCCTTATGGGTCTCAAGGCGCTGGGGGCCATTGTGGAAATTAAGTGAGCTATTGCCCAGAGTCACATGGTGCTGAGCTGAGCTGCCGCCGGAGCCGGGGATCTAACCGTGAACCCTGCCGTCCGAAGTCAGCTGCCTTGGTCGCTGCACCACACCTCTCCACCAGAATGGCGTGTGGGTGGAGATATAAGTGTCAGTGAGACCCTGAGTGATCTGACAACATGGCCGGCAGTAACTCAGAGTCTGAGGTGAGATTGAGAATTTCCTTCATGCCCAAGAAGAGACCGTATGTTTTATGTGCATGTGAAAGGTAAGAGTATTCACGGGCCTTGGGGTGATGTATTCTCTGGATGTCTTGGAGACCCATATCTCTACCTTGATAGTGCTCCCACCTGGCCATATCTGGATGTGGACCTAGCATTGAGGTCATTGTCTACTACCAAATTAAAATCCCCACCAACAAGAACCCGTCATTCTTGGGTGTACAAAACCTCTGTGAGCACGGATTGTATGAATGCCTCCTGACCCTCATTAAGGGCGTAGATAGATGCCCCCTCCAATGACTAGTGGCTGAGGGTAAGGTAAAATGCGAGGTGTTGGCCCTTCACCTCTGCAACCTTAGTGCCTATGTTCCCTTTAAAGGTATGCAAGAAGAGGAGAGCCGCTCCCGCTGTCTTAGTGCGTGTAGAGGAGAAGAATTGATGCAAGAAGGTGCGAGAATAACGCCTGTGGTAGTCTTGTGGGAGGAGGTGTCTCTCTTGAAGGTAAGCATATGTCTGCTCCTGTATCCAGCGCCGGGACACCCCTATTTGGGGTAGCCGTGCGCTCTATAAACTGTATTAATAATAATAATAATATTCTCCAAGTATGACAGGACTGCACTGGTTTGATTGGGCTATTAAAGCCCTTGACGTTAAAGGTAATAACCTTAAGGGTGTAAGTACCCTGAGAAAGCTGTAAACAACCCTACATGAGAATCAGTGTATGGCCTGGGGTTGATCTGTCATCCCAGGAACTTGCGGCTGCTGCAGGCATGTTGTATTGTGAGTGCTGTAAGCATGAGTGAATCCCCGACTTAAACAAAAAACCCTTCAACTGAACAAACAAAAATGTGAGTGGAAACATGAATATTCAAGTGAGAAGAAAGAACTTAACAGTCCACATTTCTAGGTACCCGATGTGGTAGTGTGTTCCGGGGGCCATTCCGCTCCATCCCCCTGCCCCGCCCTGCCACCCACACACCAGCTGTGCAGTTTGCAAAGTTACTTGCCCATTCACATTAAGAGGGGTCAGTTTTCGCTAGTGCTCCAGGTAGTGACTCCAGGGCTGCTTGCTTGCCTTTTGCGATGGTGCCTGGGTCGGTTCTGGCAAGCATTTTCCCCGGTCCATGGGTTCACCAGTGAGAGTGACCATTCGGCAAGCATGGCAGGGATGTTCAAGATGTGGAGCTGTATATTACAAGATCTATGCCCAGCACCTTGCATGTTTCTTCGAAGGAGCAGAGTTGGAGAAGCTTACCATCTAAGCGGAAGACCAAGCAGAATGGATACCACCAGGAGTAGGGTACCCCCATGTTTTGGAGGTGGGAAGTCGCCAGTCTGTAAGTGCACCTCTTTTGCAGGGTGGATGCAGCTAGATCCTGGTAGAGAGTGAGCGCTTGGTCTGGGAAGGTGATAAGGTGTTTCTCTCGGATGTTACGTAAGATGTCCTCTTTTAACTGTAATTCATGAAGGCAAACCAATATGTCAGCTGGTGGAGCTGTCTCTGCCCACTTGGGGCCTACTCTATGTGCTCAGTCAGTTTTTATCTCAAGAGTTGGGGGGAATTCAGAATGAAGCAGAAAATATCTGTGACGAAGCCCCTGAGGTCTGTGTACCTACTGCCTTGCATAGTGCTCCTCTGATACGGATATTATTTTGACGGGACCTGTTTTAAAGATCCTCACTGTGGGCTTGTAGTTCCAATTGCTGATCACGAAGCCGTAGGATCTCCTGCTGCAGTGCAATTGCTCTGGTCCTCCAGCGTAGCGACTCAGACCCCAAAAGAATCCATGAACTTCTGTTTTTTACATTGGAAAGCCAATGTACTGTCAACAATTCGTCACAATCAGGTGGACATATAAATAAATGTTTCTTATTACTAATGGTTTGCAATACCGTTTTCCAAAGTTATTTTGTATTTGCCCAGTGTAAAATTCTACACTTTTTTGCAGATGTATGCAATGGAATTTCTGAGTGCCAGTGTTAATCCTTAGACAAAAAGCAAAACGAAACAACAGCGGGCACTGCTGCCCAAAACATTGATATATTCAGAGCCTTTCAGAGACAACAAGAGAAGATTCCACAGAGACTCTTAATTGTAGCATATTTTAACATAAATTACGTCAATGTCGAGAATGTATAGCATCTTGTTACATACATCTTCATAATGTCTTATGAAGAAACAAATAATTTCCACTTCACACCCAGATAATGGTTTGTGACACAATCCAAAATGTCTGCCTTGTTTCAAAGGGTTTTCTAATCATATGTGCCACAGTTTAACATAAACACTACCATTCCAAGATGTCATTCTCGCAAGCAGCTAAATAAAGGTGTGGCAGGCTCCCCTACTCATGTTGTTGAGAATTGATCCATACTAGTGTGCTGTATAATTAGGTTAGAGAAAACAGTATTCTCTACAATCCATAAATACTCCCCATAAGTTGCCTTTATTGGGAGGGAGAGGATCAATTCCTAGAACTGCTGACTTTGGCAGTGGGGAACCTGGTTCAAGTCCCGGCGTGAGTACAACATAAAGTGATTGTGGTGAACAACTTAACTTTCTTATGCCTAACAAAAGCAGTTTTTTTTTCAAGTTAGCGAAGTGGCATAGCAAACAGAGCTGTCGACTTTGATCCTGGGGAACCGAGTTAGAGTCTCTGCATCAGCTCTACAAAAAACATGCCGATGGTAACAATTTTAAACGCATAAAAAATATAATTAAAAAATGGTTGAACATGTACAGTTACCGGATCAGGTGAACAAACAGTGGAGGAGCAAAAGAAAGCAAGCGGGAGGGGGAAGCATACAGAACAGATGCCCTCAGAACGCATCTGATGAGTAGGAAACAAAGAAATGCAAATGCTGTGTGTGTTTGTTACCTCGAAAGCCAACACAGGAGGGGGAAGTGCATGGAACAGGCATTCTTGGAATGCGTCTGATGAGCAGGAAACAAAAAAATGCGAATACCATGTATGTGTTAGCTCAAAAAGTCAACCAAAAAAAAAATACCCACAATGTATCAGAAATAAAAATCAAGAGTAAGAGCACAAGTAACATGGGCAGCTCTCATGGCAGTTTACAAAGGTCTATAAGGAAGGATTACCAAGTGTATTCACCAATCAGGAGCCTGCATTTACAAAGGACAGTAAGATTAACGAATAAAAAAGATGATTTGTACTTGAGGCCCATATTTTAGATACAGCATGTCTCGAAGAGACAGCGGATGGGCTGCCTATGAGAGAATAAAACCATCACTGAATTTTCCCATTTCAGATGCTGGGGCCAATTCAAAAGGCATGTAAAAGTATGTAAAAGAGTGTTACTCTTTTATACATACTCTTTTACGTACTCTTACATGCCTTTGTGAATCAGTCCTAGAGTATCTGATCCAGAGAAGGGTGGTAATAGAGGATCCCCACAAAAACAGGGCTAGTGGAATTTCCTCCTCAAGTTTAGTTCATCCAGAGGACTCACCCATGGAGAAATTATCATAGCGACACTATAGTATGGCAGTGGTAAACCCTCTACAAGAGAAAGAGCTGAGTACATCACACAAATGGAAACATCTTTTCTCTTAATTAGACCCTAAGCATGCATGACACGTGAGTAGAAGTGTATTTGTAAGCAAATGTAACAATCATTGAAGAAACAATCATTGATTCCTGCTGTCACAGGCTGGGGCTGATTTAGAGAAGGGTGGAAGCATATCAGCTCCAGAAAAGCTGTGATTATTTAGTTTCCTTCTAAGTGTCATTTCCACCACAATATGCTCTGCAAGAGAACCTTCCTTTTCCATGTCGACTGCTCATTTATGTAGCCAGACCTGTCAATCCTGCACACAAGCTGGCTTTGTTAATCTGGCCAATCCACAGCATTGTTCCACAGGTTTATAACCAAATTATTTTCAGCAAATATAAGACAAAATTGCATTCTATTTATGTATTTATTTTTTCATTCACTGAGTGGTAAGATGGCTATCAGATATGAGACATAGGGAAAACCTAATGAAGCAAGTCTTAATAAAGACCCCAGCCTCTTTTGGAAGACTGTGGCTACCTTTTTTCAAGACACTCATAACAGTTGTATTGATGTTACAATCATGCATGAGAAATGGGTTGAGAAATTTGCTGTTGTGTATAGAAGTGAGGTGGAGGACTTTTGCACCTGTGAGTCTATTGAAAATCAAGTAAGTGTGACTCTTGCAGAGTTGGCACCTCCTACTTATGAGGAAGTCACAAAAGCCTTAAGCCAAACCATAAAGAATAAGACATCTGGCCCGGATGGTGTCCCTGCCGATCTCTTACTGGCGAACCCTGTTCTTTGGCTCCCACTGTTAACCATCATCCTAAGCTGTGTAGCACACTTGGGCCCACCAAAATCTTGGGCAAAAGTGAATATAATACCTATTTTTGTAAAGGGAAACATGTCTGACCCTAAGTGTTATCGCCCAATTTCATTAATTGACTGCACATGCAAATTAATGGGCAGGGTCATACTGAATTGTTTGGAAGCTTGGGTACCTGAAAGAGGGAACCTTTCTGCCATACAGTATGGTTTAAGGAGGGGCATGGGTACTGTTGAGCAGGGCCTCAACCTCCACCTGGTCATAAGTAAGTCTGCACCAGCAAACAATGCTTCCCTTTAATTGGGATTTATGGATTCAACATCTGCTTTTTACTGGGTGGTGAGAGGGAAGCTGTGGAAAGAAATGCTAGACATGGGCATAGATGACACCATCAGCACCGCCGAACACCTGCACTTCCAGATCCACACTGACCCCAACACCACCCTCATATGCACCCTCATCTACAGACCCCCCCAGACCCCGACCGCAGTTTAGCGACTCCATCGCCGACTTCATCAGCACACACGCCCTCGCCTCCACGGTCTACATCCTCCTCAGGGACCTGAACTTTCACCTCAAACAACGACTCCAACTCCTCCACCCTGATCGACAACCTCAGCAACCTCGGACTCAGACAACTCCTCACAACACCCACTCACTTCGCCGGCCACACGCTGGACCCCATCTTCTCAGCAAGCACTCACATCTCCTTCGACCAGACCACCGAACTCCACTGGACTGACCAGCGCTGCATCCACTTCACCTTCCGGAAACCCACCACACACGACCGCACCCAGCAGATGCCTCACCGCAGCTGGGGCAAGATCACCGAGGACCAGCTAACCACCGCCCTCGCCCAGAGCCCACCCACAGACCCAACCGACCCCGATGCCACAGCCCACAGCCTCAGACAATGGATCGACGACTGCGCCAACACCCTCGCCCCGCTGAAGAACCCCCCCAACATCCACACCAGCAAGAGAGCCAGCTGGTTCACCAAAGACCTCCAGGCCTCCATGAACCTGCCGAAAACTAGAAAAAAACTGGACCCGCGAAAGAACACCAGAGAGCTACACAGCCCACAGGAACGCCACCCGCCAACACCACCAACTCATCAGATCCGCCAAAAGGACCGCCTTCAGAGACCGCATAGACAACAACGCACACAACAGCAAAGTGCTCTTCAGCATCGTGAAGGAACTCTCCAACCCCAGCTCCAACACCAACGACATCCCACTGTCACAAGATCTGTGTGACTCGCTGGCCACCTTCTTCTATCGCAAGATAGCAGACATCTATGACAGCTTCGACGCCTTCACCACCCCGGCAACCGCCGATACCCCCGCTCCCACGACCACCACCTGCACCAACCGCCTGCTCGCCTGGACCAACATCAACGATGATGACACCATCAAGATCACGAACACCGTCCACTCCAGATCCCCGGAAGACCCCTGCCCTCACCACATCTTCAACAAAGCTAGCAGCACCATCGCACCCCACCTCCGGAAAACCATCAACATCTCCTTCGAGACAGCGACCTTCCCGGAGAGCTGGAAGCACGCAGAGATCAACGCCTTACTCAAGAACCCAAGGCGGACCCCAAGGACCTCAAGAACTTTCGACCCATCTCCCGTTCCCGGCGAAAGGCATCGAAAAGGTGGTAAACAAACAACTGACCAGCTTCCTCAAAGAGAACAAAATCCTGGACCCGTCCCAGTCCAGGTTTCGCAGCAAACACAGCACCGAAACGGCCCTCATCGCCGCCACTGACGACATCAGGACCCTGCTCAACAACAGAAAAACCACTGCCCTCATCCTCCTGGACCTATCAGCCGCTTTCGACACAGTCTGTCACCGCACACTAAAAGCACGCCTCCACGACGCCGGAATCCAAGAGAATGCCCTGGAATGGACCACCTCCTTCCTTTCTGGGAGAACCCAGAACGTCCGCCTCCCCCCCTTCCACTCCGAAGCCACCAAGATCATCTGCGGTGTACCCCAAGGCTCATACCTCAGCCCAACATTGTTCAACGTCTACATGGCACCGCTCGCCCACGTCGCCCGACGACTCAACCTAAACATCATCTCGTACGCCGATGACACCCAGCTGATCCTCTCACTCATCAAGGACCACCAAAACCAACCTCCACGAAGGAATGAAGGCCGTCGCTGACTGGATGAGAAACAGCCAACTGAAGCTGGGACGACTCCTGGTGGCCGACAGCACTAGGAGCACCCCCTACACCCACCGACCACGCACAAAACCTAGGGGTCATCCTTGACTCCACCCTCTCCATGAAGAAGCAGGTCAACGCCGTTTCCTCCTCCTGCTTCCACACCCTCCGCATGCTTCGCAGGATCTTCAAGTGGATCCCCACCAAAACTAGAAGGACGGTCGCCCAGGCCCTCGTCAGCAGTAGACTGGACTACAGCAACACACTCTACGCAGGAGCCCCGGCCAAACTCCTGAAACGGCTCCAACGCATCCAGAACGCCTCCGCACGCCTGATCCTCGACATCCCCCGCCGCAGCCACATCACACCCCACCTGAGAGACCTGCACTGGCTCCCCATCAACAAGAGGATAACCTTCAAGCTCCTCGCCCACGCACACAAGGCACTCCATGACACCGGACCAGCGTACCTCAACAGCAGACTCAGCCTCTACACCCCCACCCGCCAGCTACGCTCCGCAGACCACACCCTCGCCACCGTCCCCCGCATCCAAAGAGTGACCGCCGGCGGCAGATCATTCTCCCACCTTGCCACCAAGACATGGAGCACCCTCCCCATCCGCCTACGGCAGACCGAAGACCTCCTAACCTTCAGGAGACTTCTCAAGACCTGGCTCTTCGAACATTAGCAGCATTCCCCCCCTAGCGCCTTGAGACCCTCACGGGTATTTAGTGCGCTTTACAAATGCTATGATTGATTGATTGATAGACATTTCTCTAGTTCACTTTCTTGCACAGATGCCCCAGGGTGTTACTGGGAGAGTCGGGTATGGGGCAGATGGGGAATTCATCACCCCCATTAAAATGAATCGTAGAGTATGAAAGGTGCGTGTTAGCCCCTTTTTTATTCTGTTTATACATTAACGACCTGAAAAGCTACCCCAACCAAGGGCAGGTCGATGTTCCAAGGGTAGGGACTAGATATCTCCCAGCGTTGCTTTATGCTGATGACTGTGTGCTGATGTCCAGAACTGGTGTGGGTCTGCAAACCGTTTTAGCCAGATTTAATGATTTTATGTGTGACTTGGGTCTAAAGACCAATACGGCCAAATCTTATGCCATGGTGGTTGGGAATACCCCTCCCCTCTTAAAGTCCTGATTTATTAATGATGTTAGGATGCTCTATGTTCTAAATTTCTCCTACCTAGGTCTGCCCTTTGACCAGAAAGGATCTTGGCACCACCTGGTTGAAACCAGGGTAAGATGTTTCAACCGAAACATGGAGGCACTATTTAAGTTTGTGAGAAAACTAGTTCTGTATGGGGCAGGAGTTTGGGGCTTTTGCAACTCGTCACACCTCCAGACGGCAGATAATTCCTTTCTTAGACACTTAGTAGCAGTTCCTAGTAGTCTCCCGATCATATGTTGTCATTTGGAATTAGGCCTGACTCCTCTGATCTATTGTATACAAATTGCACTAACTTTGTTATGGCACTCGGTATGGGCAACCCTTAATCATGCTATAATATTGGACTATATGAGCCTTGATCCTATGCAGAAAATACCATGGCTTAGCTACATAAAAAGCAGCTGGAGCTAGCAGGGAGAGTGGACTGTTTTTCCAACCCCAAACTTATTGTCAAAATTTCGAAAACCCAGCTAAAAACTGGATCTTTTATCTATTTTAAAGGCGAACAGGGAGCGCTTAGAGACTGTGAAGAAGAGAGTAGGGGAAAATTTGCTCATAGTTTGCTCTGAACGTCCAGAGCCCTATCTTTGTTTTTTCTTTTGCCACTCAAAATGGGTTTATCTTATGATTTTCAGGTATAGCATCGCACATGTGATGGTTTCCTACCACCGCAAGGCCTACTGTGATGCTAAACTTGATTCAACTCTACAGCAGTTTGTTTACGAAATTTTGTTAGGAAATGAGGATTTCTATATCACTAGGTGATGAGCTATATCTTTTCAAAGGATGCACAATGTATTTTGATCTTAATTTAATAACGTTATGGTTTTTAATCATGATCCCTGAAATGTATGTGTTGCTCACTTACCTATTATTGGTAATTTGTTTATCGTATTTACTGAAATCGTTATATTGTGTACTTTTTAATTTTTACTTTATGGCAAAATACACTTTACTTTTTTCCGAGTGGTCAAAAACACATGCTTGATGTACAGGTATTGTTTTTATATTTCACATCCGAAAGCCTATAACCTGATGCTGTCCTACGGAATATTATTTAACCACCCAGTCTACATTGTTTATAATGAATTTTATTATATTTTCTGTTTTTTCTATTCAATGTTCTCTTCTATGGTTGTGAAAAGAACCGAATAAAGAATATTTGACTGACTGACTGGTTTTTAAAGAGTGAAGACTCACTACGAAGGTAGCAGAGTGATTCATATTGTGCCTGATCTCGGGTCTTGTGGTTATGTACGTTTCTCTGAATATCGTGCTTGTGGGATGGTTTGTGCACTTGGTGGTGGCTTTCCTGCACTTATTAGCACAGTCCATTCTTGTGCCTCCCTTGGCCCCTTGTGTGGGGTAAAAAAGGTATGGACTATGGGAAAATGTTTATATATAAGTGATAAAGACAGGCTGGCTGTCAGCATATCTAAATTGTTCATATATACAGTTGTGTGGCATATTGATGCATCTGCCACAAAACTAACATTTTCTTTTCACATAAACCAGTGTATTGTCATACATCTCTAATGTGAATCCATTGTGCAGCATGTATGTCTCCATGTGGCTCTCTACACATGTCCGGTGCCACCAAAGAACCCACACAAGCATGTATTCGTGAGAAGTCTCCTTCTACAACAGAATCCTCGCATCAGAGACGATGCATTGGTTCTGCTCTAGGTTGATCCACGCAGCAGGGTTGATGTGTTGATTCTGCTGAATCCACAGAGGGCTGGCAGAGCACCTTTAGGCCCACATCCAAGGTTCCAGGATTTGGGTGGCACAGTCCAGGTGCTGGTAAAAGAGGCAAGCCCTTGGAGTCACTCTGGTGATCCTGGGTTCAGGTTACAGGACCAGTTCTTCTCACCCAGGAAAGAGGGAAGCAAGTCAGCACGGTGGGCAGAAGTCTTCCAAGGCAGTAGTCCAGCAGAGAGGCAGTCTTTTCAGCAGCACAGCAGTCCTTCTTACTAGCAGAGTCTTCCACAGGCCCAGAAGTGTACTGAAGAGTTGGATCTAAAGGTCCAATAGTTATACCTGGTGCCCACCTTCAAGTGGAGGAAGGTTCTAGATGTTTCGACCCACCTAGGGTATCAGACAATCTCTTACTCCCATGCCCCAACGTATCTGGTGTCACAAAAGACTAGTGATAAACCCTTTGTGAGAGTGCTCAGGCAGAGCCCTTGGGATGTGCAAGCGTGGTAGCTGACATCTCCTACCCTCGTTAACTCAGAGTGACCTATCCGGCCAACACATACCTTCCTTTTATCTCACTGTTTGGGAGTAATACACAAATACCAGCGGCCAACTACACCTAGTCATGTGACACAGGATCTGGCTGTAGGTAATAAATGGTTAGGACAAAAAATGCCAACTTTCTAAAAGTAAAAACAACAGTTGATGGACAGAATGCAGTACAATGTCATACATTCACCCCAGTACAGAGATCTAGGCCTAAATCCATCGTTTTTTTGCTCACCATGCCGTTCCAGTTTGAACCCAGGCATATGCAAATTAGTATTGACCCTGTGCCTCATGGGAACAGCCCAGCCCGAACTGCCAAGCCAGGTCTTCCCTGGACTGGAAACAAGCATCCTAGGACCGGTTTCGGGGTTTCACCCCTCTTCAGCCAGGATAGCTTGATTCCAGTGGCATGGAGTGCACGGGACCCACGTCTGGGCATACCCTTCCCACTCGGGGTGACAAATGCAAAAACAACAGTTGATGGACAGAATGCAGAACAATGTTATACATTCACCCCAGTACAGAGATCTGGGCCTAAATCCATTGTTATTTTGCTCACCTTGCCATTACAGTTTGAACCCAGCCATATGCAAATCAGTCTTGACCCTGTGCCTCATGGGAACAGTCCAACCTGAACTGCCAAGCCAGGTCCTCCCTGGACTGGAGCAAGCATCCTAGGACCGGTTTCGGGGTTTCACCCCTCTTCAGCCAGGATAGCTTGATTCCAGTGGCATGGAGAGCACGGGACCCACGTCTGGGCATACCCTTCCCACTCGGGGTGACAAATGCAAAAACAACAGTTGATGGACAGAATGCAGAACAATGTCATACATTCACCACAGTACAGAGATCTGGGCCTAAATCCATTGTTATTTTGCTCACCTTGCCATTCCAGTTTGAACCCTGCCATATGCAAATCAGTCTTGACCCTGTGCCTCATGGGAACAGTCCAGCCCGAACTGCCAAGCCAGGGCCTCCCTGGACTGGAAACAAGCATCCTAGGACAGGTTTCGGGGTTTCACCCCTCTTCAGCCAGGATAGCTTGATTCCACTTTCTAAAAGTGACATTTTCAGAATTGTGGCTTGAAATCCAACTTTACCATTGATGAGGACTTTTAATTGCAATCTGGAGACACTAAACGTGACCTGTCTACCTGCTCCCAATGTAGATGTTATAGCATATTAAATGTAATAAGTTAACTCCAATGTTATCCTATGGGAGGAATAGGCCCTGTAGCGGTGAAACAATTAATTTAAGAGTTTTGCAGTACCAACACATGTAAAACTTAGACGTACATGCCCAACATTTTAAATACACTACACCCTGCCTCTGGACTGTTGGGCCTACACTGTGGTGAATTATGTGCTTTAAGAATAAAGGTTTGGGACTGGCAAAAGGTTTATTTTACCAGGTTGACATGACAGTTTAAAAACTGCACACACAGGCTGCAATGGCAGGCCTGAGGTGTGTTTAAATAGCTACTTAAGTGGGTGGCACAATCAGTGTAGCAGGCCTACTAGTAGCATGGCCCTGGGTACATGTAGTATAATTTTCCTAGGGACTATCATGTAAATTAACTATGCCAATGGGGTGTAAACCAATTCCAGAGAGCACAAGCACTTTAGTACTGGTTAGCAGTGGTAAAATGTGCAGAATCCTAAAAAGCCAACAAAAATGGTTCGTATAACAGGAGAGTGGAGGCAAAAAGTTTGGGCATGACCCTGCAGAAAGTGTCAAGTCCAACACTCCTCCTTGGCCAATATGTTGTATGGCTTCATGGGCTTTTCACTCAAGAAATAATTGCAGTTTTGAAAGCATAGTGTGAGGTCAGTAGCACCAGCTTCTACTCATTCAAGAAAATTAATGTACTGCCTCTTCAACCACACAGGAAGCTTGAGTGATGGGGTCTTGTATCCTACAGCAGAGATATGGATTTAAGTGAATGTGCCACAGAAAGAGACGACACCATCATCTGCATGATGTGGATAGCCTGTCTCCTTCTTTCAATGTAAAATGATCAATATTCAAGCAAGTATTATCACTGATCCCCTGGTAGACAAGGGTTTGGTGGGCATAGTTGAAATGATGATGATGGTTACTGAAGTGGAGTCCTCACCATCAACTTTTGAACACATCACATTGGAGGAGACACTGGGAGATATTTGTTGTCTCAAATCAGGATCACTGCAGATTCCTGCCCTCCTAATTTCTTAGAATTGTGGCCTACTGGGTACTTAAGGATTTATTGTCCACCGCGATAATGCTGCATGTCTGGAAACAAGCAATAAGTCTCCCCCTCTCCCGGTACCCGGAGATCAACAAACCTCTTGCACCTGAACCAGTCTGGCTTCAGACCTAATTTTAGCACTGAGACCGCATTGATGGAGGTTACTGTCCATCAGAGGGACCCCGAGATGCATGGTGGAAGGCGGTGCTGATTACGGTGGACCTGTCAGCTGCCTTTGACACACTCCTCCATTCCAGGCTCTTGGCTTACCGACAGTCAATTGGAGTGAAAGGCCAGGCTTTAATCTGGCTTGCATCTTTTTTGAGCAATATGGCTATCTCAATTTTCTTCAGGATCCCTGGAATTAACAATGGGAGTGCCTTAAGACGTTGTTCCAAACCCCACACTGTTCAACATCTATCTCATGCCACTAGCCCAGCTGGCAGAAGCCCTTGGGGCAAAAATAATTTCCTATGCCGATGACAGGCAGCTGGTATTCTCCTGTAAAAAAGGAAAAGAGATTGCAGGGGAGTCTATTAAATCTTGCTTAGCAGCTGTATTCAACTGGATGACTCTCAATTAGGCCTGGGCAAAATTTCCGTTCCGTTCGCGGAATTTGCGATAATTTGGCATTTCCGCGTTCCGCGGAGAGCGCGGAAATGTCAAAATTTCCGCATTCCGCAGCTTTGCGATAATTTGGTTCTTGCTCGCGCTGTAAAATAATACATTCTCGCGCGCGCGCGATCGCCTTACCTGAATCCCCGCGTTCGCCGACAAGTTTTCCCGATCCGGTCGCATTCTCCATGAGGTGTTGTATTGTTTTAGCCATTTGCGCTGTCTCGCGACAGTTCGCGTCTGCAGTGACGTCATGCGTCGCGCGATCACGTCTTTTTTCTCGCGATCATGCACCGTGAGACAACTGAAAACAAGATGGCCGCGCCCGCGAGCAACCGCAGGGGTAAGTTAGCGACCCGCAACCATGCAAAAAATATCGCGAACGGTCGGGAAAAAAACTTCCGCATCTTCGCGATATTTCCGCTTGTTTGCGGAGATTTTTAACATTTTCGCGATAATTTGCGAAAGTCGCTTTCGCAAATTCCGCCCACCCCTACTCTCAATCAACTGAAATGTGGTGCAGACAAAACAAACATTTAGTTTTTTGGTCAAAATTCTCCTGCACCTTGGTAGACCTGTTGTCCCCCCTCCTCTTCCCACCAGGCCCGCATGGTGGAGTAGTAGAAAATCTCTGTGTCAAATTTGATAACAGTCTATCCTTCCAACCACAAATACATTATGTGGTGTGCTTTTGCTTTGGCGTGCTGTGCATTTTCAAAACATTTCTGCATTATCTTTCATTCTCAGTTAGGAAATCAGTTATTCAGGCACTTATCACATCTAGGCTGGACTATGCAAGTGCCTAGAAATTGAGACTGCTGGACTACCTGGTCAGTAGACTCCAGGTGTCCAGAATGCTGTGGCCTGCATACTCCTCAGCCTGCTATTGAGAACACATATGTCGCCTCACCTTTTTTCCCTTCTCTGTCTCCCAGTGAGGAAGCAAATCCTGTTTAAAGCTCTGTTCCTGGTTCATAAAACACTTCATCACATGGGTCCGCATTATTTCGGCCCCAGAATCAGTTTTTACCTCCCCACTAGGTACCTGTGTTCTGCCAACAAGCTACTGGCAAGGGTACCTAAAATATGCCATGCGTGAGCAGGAGGGAGTGCTTTTTCCTATCTGGAGCCATCAGCATGGAATAATCTCCCTCTTGAGCTTCACTCAATGGAATCAATGTCAATTTTCCCAAAAATATTAAAGACATGGCTCTTTGTTCACAATGAGTGAAATATGGAGTGCTTGGTAGAAAGTATTTTGTGAATACGTCACATACCTGCGTCCACTGGCAAGCATACACGTTTATTGGAATACATAGACACTGAAGATATAGCACCATACATATGATTTGAACAACAATTTCTAACAAGCAAACAAATCAGCAAGTACATCACAAGCAAAATTAGCATGTTGAGGTGATCAATCCCTAAACAGGGGGAAGACACTTAAACCATCTTATTTCATGGTCAAAGTCTAGCTACTTATCATGATCCCTCAGAAAAATAGAAGTGATGCTCTCTATGTAACTGCTGACAGAGCTTTTGGAATGTTTCAGTAGTTTTACTGCCCACTCATGCTTGCACTACATTCCAGAGCCACATGTTTGTTTTAACTTGGATTGCTACTGGCAATCTGCAGCCTTCAAAGTTACACCCTGAATGTGCACCTATGATCTGTGTTTCACCTATCTGCATTATTGAAAGTTCACTAATTGCCAAACAGTTTTCCAACATTGCTTGGGGTATTTAAAGATGGCTAAGCGGACCGCGCTGACTTGCTAACCCTCTTTGAAAATTTCACCAACTTCAGAAAGATGGAAATGTTTTTTAAAAAGTGCTGTTAAATTAAAGTTTATATGTTGTGAGAGAAAGAGTTGGCAAAGTCTACTTTTTTGGGAAATGGAGAAATATTCAGTACATTTTTCAGGGGATTGTTTTCTCACAAGCAAAGTTATTTGTGACTAGCATATTTGTTTTACCCAATTTTGTGAAACTTCAACATTTGTAATCTCCTTAAAAGTATGTGTCCTACTTTGCTCTTGTCACCCATTTGGTATGGTCTGCTTAAACAATTGATACTCAGTATCAATTGTAGATGGTCACAAAACAGCAGCCTTCTTTAGCAGCACACCACCATTACAGTCTAGTGTGAATCTGAAATTTATTGAGTGGTGTCTTTTTGTTTGCATGTGTAAAAGGAGGTAACAAGGTAATTGCATTGTCTGTTTTCTTACACTAACATACAGTGTCTCATTCCACATATTACAATGTGACAAGATTAACACATCGTGCACGGGTACTACACTCTGATCTACCTCCATGAGGTTTGTCGTCAATATGAAGCTGACATAGGAAAAAACGTTGTCATGGTTCCGTGGTTGATTTATCTGACAATGTTCAGCCTGGACTCCTTAAGACATAATAGCAATCTTCATTAATCATGACAAATATCTATATCACGTGGCTGTGGGCTTACACGCTTCACCTCTTTTCTTACATGCCCACAAACAAGCAGGCCAGAACAGATCAGCAATGAAATGAAATGAAATGAAATGAAAAGGTGATTTGTATAGCGCGGCTGCTGCCCGAGGGCGTCCAAGCGCTGAGTAGAGGGCAAAGTACTCTGAGGAGGGGGTGAGGTGCTTAGTTTCTGAAAAGGAGGGTTTTTAGTTCTATATATGCACAATGGGTTTTTATGCCCAATAAAGCAGATTGCGACAACTTGATTGTCCATATTCAACTTTTCAGTGGTCTTTTAATGGTAAGTATATATTTCTATCAAAGGAACTGATTCGAAAACGTGGGGTCGCACGTGCAAACTAATTACCTTAGGAGTGCCAGATTCTGGTAGGAGTCTGCGGCAAGTTGGCATGTTTTCCGTCTGGTTTCCACCTAACAACCTGAAATATTTGTTCAATTACTTGAATTTTAATGTCGTTCTTTGCAACCCAATACTTTTTATTTTATTTAAGAGACTTATAATGCATGCTGCTACCCACACTGAGTGGTTTCTCAGTGTGGGACAGAGGCAACCAAAGGTGACTCCAGCAGACAGCTAGAAAAGCCAAGTCTTAAAATTCTTACTCTAGGCAAGTAAGGAGTTACAGTCCCTAAGACAAGCAGGGATAGAATTCCACAGCTTAGTACCAAGGTAAGTAAAGGAATGTCCCTCCATGCGGGTAAATCGAAACCTAGGAATAGCGAACAGCAAGAGGCTGGATGATCTCAGCAGACGTGTGGGAATATAGGGAGTCACCAGCCCTTGAATGTATAAGGGAGCTAGGCTGTGTCTTGCCCTGAACATATAGCACAGTGCCTTGAATTCAATGCGCTTTGCAATCTTCAGCCAGTGCAGTTTGTGAGGCAAAGGAGAGACTGACGCATATCACGGTAGCCACTGAAAAAGTAACCGGGCTACTGCATTCTAAATGATCTGTAGATGATAAATCGAGGTCTAATGCACCCAGGCACACCACATTGCCATAATCCAATCTAGATACGACCAGAGCCTGAATAACTGTTCTCTGGGCTGCTAAGGGCATTAGCCAAAGGATCTTTTTCAGCCACTTGAGGACAGAAAAACAGGTAGCAGTAACTTTAGACACCTGTGGCTTCAGGGAAAGCTTATCATCAATAATAAAGCCGAGATTCTTGACCTTAGTGGCCTGGCTAGGTAACGGTCCAAGGGAGTCTGGCCAGTGGGTGGATCCCAAAAGATCAGGGTTATTTCCCAGAACCAGAACTTCAGTTTTATCACCGTTAAGCTTCAGCACATTTTTATTCATCCATAAGGAGATATTCCTCAGGCCCAATCATAGCAATGAGGAATCATGATGTTGCGTGGCTGATAATGAAAAGATGAACTGATTGTCATCAGCATATAAAAAGAGGGTAAACCCATACTTCTCAATTACATCTGCTAATGGACGAGCATAAATGTTAAAAAGCAAGGGGCTCAAAATGGATCTCTGAGGGACGCCCGAGGCCAGAGCTAATGTCTTAGGTACTGCATAGGCCAAAGAGACCTTGAAGCGGCGATCCTTTAAAAAGGAGATCACCACTTCGAGGCCAAACCTCTTATGCCCAAAGACTCAGGTCTGCTTGTCAGAATAGAATGAGACACTGTGTCAAACGCCACACTCAGGTCAAGCAGAATGAGATTAGCCATGCCAGCAGAGTCAAAATGTTGTCTAAGACATTCTCCAACCTGAAGAAGAGCGGATTCAGTGCTGTGCGCAGCCCAGAACCCGCCAGACTGCGAAGGATGGCGAAGCCGATGAGTTACAACAAATGTGGAGAGTTGATAGTTAACATGCTTTTCCAAGATTTTGAAGAAGACAGGAAAAAGGGAAATAGGTTGGAAACTTGACCAGCAGGAAGGGTCCAGATCATCTTTTTTTTTAGGAGGGGGAGAGTAATAGCGTGCTTTTAATTCTGAGGTGTGGTTGCCTTATCTCAGAGAGGTATTAAGGAGATTGAAAATAACAGTTATAACGTAATCGTCTAAAAGTCTGAGTTTCGCGGGGGAGGGACTTAAGCCAGACTTAATAGATTGCAGCAATTTTTTTAGTGTAGCAATATCCAAAAAGGGCCATGTCCCAATTTTGGAGGTCTCCTCAGGCTTATTAACTGGAAGAATAACTTCCTTGTGACTGCTCGGTGTGGCAACGAAACGCATGAAGCTCTCTGTCTTTGCAGTTTCTTCTGCTAATTGGCAGTGAATTTTATCTACTTTTCCTTGAAAAAAACTGGCTAACTCGTTGCACTGATATTGTGAGAGAGAAAGTGGAGGCAGGATGTTGCTAGCAGCTGAAAGATCTTTCACCACCTGAAAGAGAGTCTTCTGGCAGTAATGAGAGCTGGCAATCTTTTCGGTAAAATACTTGGCACACGCTGATTTACAGAGGGCATGATATTTTTTCAGCGCTGCCCCATACTCTGACTTAGCCACTACATTATACAGTTTTTTCTATGGTCTTTCTAGGATTTTACATCATTTCTTTTCTTGTCTCAGGGTGTCAGTAAACCAAGGAGGGTAAATTCTACACGTCAATTAGAAATAGGTGTCAAGATGGTATCAATGGCCTCGGTAAGCCACTGGTGAACAGAAATTTGGTCAGAGTTGGGTTAGGAGATAAGGGTTGGTTTCATAGTAAGAAGCAGCTCATCTAACTCAGAAATGTTAAGTTTAGACCAGTTGCTGGCTCTGGGTTTCAAAACAGGCTGAGAGAAAAGGACGGAGGGGACCCTAATTCTGAAAGGCACTGCAAAGTGATCCGACCAACAGAATTGAAGAGGAGCAGTGATAGTCAGAGTCTTTAAGTTAGAGGAAATGTGGTTCAAAAGGTGCCCTGCAATGTGAGTGGGTGCAGAGTTGAGTGCTAAATTAAAAATGTCTAGGTCATCGATAAAAGCTGAGGTTGTATTGTTGTTTGCATTCTCAAGATTAATTTTGATGTATCTATTTCTTAGCTTGCCTCTACAGGAAACCTGACTTCCATTTAGTTATGATTCCTTAAGACACCACTACTTTGGATAGGATAGGTCTAAGTTTGAATGTCAAAGTAAGTTGAAATGGAGGGGTTACATTTCTGTGGAATGGCAAAATATAAATGTGATTAACTGGGTTGTTGCTTTAGGTGCTTCTGAGCCATTCACAAGCAACAGTCACAGTTCTTAAAAGGGTGAGCCACAAAAGTTACTAAATTAAGCTATACTTAACCCTCCGGTAGCCTGGCAGAAAAGAAGTCAGGTTCAACTTAGAGGCAATGTGTAAAATATGTATGCAGTACTTCAAAAAGTTATAAAGTGAAAAAACAACACAAGAAAAATCCCACACCAATTTGGAAAAATAGAGTAAAGTCTAATAAATGTATTGAGACCAACAAGACAAAAATCGAGACTGGGAAAAGTTGAAAGTTACTGCTGACCGTAAGTGTGGTTTGGATACACAAAGTAGATTGGGCCCGGTCTTTGCTTACCTTCAGACTTAAATTTTGTTTTGAAGAAAACTGTCTTAGGAGGCAAAATTCAGCAGGGCATGGCAGTTGGCAGTGTCTGAGGCAGAGGTGTCATTGTTGGGGAGCCGCTAGATGAAATAGCTGTAAAGAGTTCTACGATCAGACTTAGTCTCTTTTTGGAAGCAAAAATCTCTAGGAGGACAAAGCTGGAGTCTGTTTTCGACAAGGGCTCCAGGAGGCTAGATACACTTCCAGCAAGAGCATCTGAACAGGATCTGCTGCTGTGGAGAAGAATGTAGCAGGAGCAACCGTGAATTCAGGCCGATCGGCGATGTACCTTGGGTGGATTGGCAAGCAGGCAGGTCCTGGTCTCCTCTCAGTTCTCGGAGCATTTTTTGGCAGAAAATTTTCTAGGTCTCAATTTGTGGATCTCGGTTGTCTGGGCACCTTTAGCACCACTTCCGAGGGTCCAGGATCAGAGAGGCACCACTTGGAAGGTTAGGGCTCATACAGGCTGGGTCCAGGTGAATGTTGAAGATGGTTGGAGCCTTTTCGGTCCCTGAGTCTCTGATCAGGAAGACAGCCTTGAAGTTACTCTGGAAGTCCTTGGTTCAAGTAGAAGTTCATGTCTCAAGCAGCAGGGCTGTCCTCTGAGGGCACAGGGTAGGCTTCAGGCAGCAAAGAAGTCTTCTTGCAGCAGCAGGGAAGTCTTCTGAAGTGCCCAGCAGGCCACAGGCAGCAGGGCTGTCCTTTGAGAGTCCTCCGCAAGTCTAGAAGTGAACTGAAGACTGAGCCAGAGGGGCCTATTCGTATACCCAGTATCAGCTTTGAAGTAGAAGAAATGTCCAGAATCCTCCCCCTCCCCCTCAAGTGTCTTGAATTTCCTTACTCTCTGCCCTGGTCCCAGGGCGTTTTAGGTCACAACGGCCTATTGTGAAGTATTTTGAGTATGCATGCTGCGGCACTGTCTTTAAAGTGCAAGTGTGGCTGTGTACAACTCCACCCCTATCCTCTAAGAGTGTACCATCCTGCCACCACCTAGTCCCTGTATTGTGTGGCTGTCTGGGAGGAATAAACAAAGGCTAACTGCCACTCCGACCTAGTCATGTGACCCAGAAGCAGGGTGCTGGTACCAAATGAGTAGGACAAAAAACGCCAAATTACTGAAAGTGTCATTTTCTAAATTGTGACTTAAATTCAGACTTTACTATTAACTGAAGATTTAAGATTGCAATTACATAGACACCAAACATGATATTTCTGCCTGTTCCCAAACAAAGTTTATAACTCATTTAATTTAATAAGGTAACAAAATGTTATCCTATGGGAGAAGTAGGCCTCACATCGGTGAAAAATGAATTTAGGGGTTTTCTCCACAAGGAACATGTCTGTCGTGATTCCTCTGCCTTTGAAACAAGCAGAGTTATTCAACCCTAAAAAACCCTCCCCTTTCCCGTGCAAACCTGCACCACCGAAGCGTAAAATGCAATGTTTTATGTCTGCACTGTGTAAAATGTAATGTTTGGTGTCTGCGCAATGTTTTGACAGTTTACTTTAAAGTTTCATGGCATTGTTGAATTGCGGGGACCATTCGCTTTTCGTTTACTTTTAAGCTGAACTATTTTGCATGACAGGATCATTTTACTTTGTTATACCCAGCACTGTTCAGGGAAAGTCATTCTCTGTGATCGCACGATGTTTAGAGGCTTCAGGATGGCAGCGATCGCAGCGCCTGTTACCGACGGTGTGGCAATTCCAATACGGACATCAGAGGAAGTTTCTTCTTAACCCGTTCAGCTGGAGAACCTGAAAGAAAAAGAAAGACAAAGAAAGGTAAGTTACTTCACTTGATTTAAGGTGCCCATCGCAAGACAGTTAATTGTACTAACGCGAGGAAAGAAATTTATGACAATTTGTGGACACAATTTATTTTTAAGGAAAAGACTTTTGGAACCTAAGAAAGCTACAACAAAACCCATGTTGAAAGTTTGTAACTAAAACTGTAGAAGCCTGTTTGTTTTGGAATTTTATTTTCTTTTTTCTTAGTGATCATATTGATGGACCTCATTGGGGATAGTAAAATAATGTAAGTACAGTTAGAAAGATATCTTTTGTAAAAGCATATTGTGGTATCTTAAATGGAGTAAGATTGTTCAGAAGTAATTTGATAATATTTTTTCTCTCAAAGAAAAGAAGAGGTAACCGAAAGTGAGAAAAGGCTCCCTTAGAGCATACGCACTTTTTCATCCCCACAAGAATCATCATAGTGGACATCACAAAAACTACTAGGACGCTCATCACACTTACTTGAGTTCGCAGGTAGGGAATCTATCACTGACGTAGTATTTTTAGCAAGAAGAAGTGAGATTATGCTTAAATCACAGTCTAACTATTGCTATTAAGTTAGTGTCATATTGTTCCCTCGCAGGTCGACACCAAGAGCCCAGCAGCGTCCAATATCTGGCCCTCCTCCCTAAATTCTATTGTTTAGCTTAGTGATTCTATAAAACACAGGTTATCAAGTAATGTTAAGGGAAGTTGATCCTTAGCGTCTGTGCGAAACCAACGGTGCATATACAAGGTAAGAGTGCATGGTTACCCTGACAGAAGGCTAAGAACACGTAAAACGGTTCGTCCAGACGCCATGGATCAAGCTTAGCAAATCTCTTTACAAGATATCACCACCATGTTAGCTGATATTAAATCAAAAAACGCGTCTTTACGCTGAGATTTATAAACACTGCAAAATTCTATGCGAGATCATTCGGCTTGGGGTTCCTCCACTATGCACAAACCTGTTCTTAAACCACCTACATTTCAGCCTAATTTTCAGTCAGCAACGCAAACGTTGCATTCTTCTAGTGCTACTTCTTCTACCCAACTTCAAGTGGTAACCCCAGTATCTGTTCCTTTAGCCCCCCCAGAACTGTTTCTTGGGGACAGCAACAAGTTTACAATTTTCTTGAATCAATGCCATTTGCATTTTATAGGTAAACCTGCGGCCTTTCCCGAAGATTCTTCCAAAGTGGCCTTTGTTCTGTCATATCTGGGAAGGGACGCAGCTTTATGGTCAGTCCCTTTAGTAGAACGTGACGATCCATTACTATATAACTTTGATCATTTTAAGGCTACAATGAAAACATTATTTGCCAAACATGTGTTTGTACAATCAGCAGACCATGAACAGGGCTCATCAGATCCATTACATTATATTTCCATATTCAACCAGTTGGTTATTGAAGCAGAATGGCCAGAAGAATATAGGCCAACGAGATGAGCTCAAGGATATGGTAACTCAGATTATAGATCCTCCTGATGATATTAGTGTGTTTATCGATCTCGTAGTAAAACGAAACCACCGTTTACAGGAACGTAAAGGGGAAAGAAGAAAAACAGAACATAAAATGTTTGTCTTTAAAGAAAGGACTTATCCAAAAACAGAGATCCCCAGTAAACCTGATTTAGGGGAACCGATGCAAATAGGAACTATCCAAGGACCCATCACTAAAGAAGAAAAAGAGAAACATCGTACATTGAACCAGTGTCTTTATTGTGGGAAAACGGGACACTTCGTTAAATAAAGGGAAACCCAAGTCAGTGGAAGTAGCTGTCAGTCAATTATCGGAAAACTAGAAAACTCGACGAAAGACGAGGTCAGTTTCTCGAGTATGTTTTCTAGTTTGGCCCCCACAGCTCCTGCTGCTTCCTTCCACCATCTTAGCATTCAGGTTACACTAAGGTCAATAGATAATGACACGCATACCTGGTCAGTAGATGCTTTAATTGACTCCGGAACTACGGGAAATTTCATGTACAATTTTTACAAAACTTAGGGTTAAGAACCGAGTCTAAAGCCCATCCCAAAATCTTTCGTGCAGTAGATGGAAAAGAATTGACTTCAGGTCTAATACAAAATCATACGGAAAGCCTAATTATGATGTGTTCTGCAATTCATAGTGAAAAAAAATGTATTCAATGTCATAGATGCCCCTCAATTTCGTCTCATTTTAGGTATTCCCTGGTTAGTTCAACATAACCCAAGAATAGATTGGATCAAGAAAACAGCATTTCGCAGTAAATTTGGCCTTTTCAAATATCAGGTCATGCCCTTCGGACTCTGCAACGATCCCGCTGCTTTTCAATTTTTATAAATGAGGTTTTGCGTGAATTCACTGACATCTGTTGTGTTGTCTACATTGATGACATACTTATATATTCCAACTCCGTATCAGAACATGTAAAACAAGTACGAGCCATCCTTAAAAAATTGTTGCAAAATTCCTTATATGTCAAATTGGAAAAAAGCATGTTTCACACCTCCAGTGTAGATTTTCTGGGATAAATAATTAGTCCTTCTGGAATTGAAATGGCCCCGAAAAAGATCAAAGCAATACTTACCTGGCCTAGCCCTTCGTCTGTGAAACAAATCCAAAGTTTTGTAGGGTTTGCCAGTTTTAACCGGCGGTTTATTCCCAACTTTTCCCAGACGATAAGATCAATTACCAAACTCAGCTCGTATTTTAATGCATCCCGACCCTTCCCTTCCATTCATAATTGAAACAGACGCTTCACAATTTGCTTTAGGGGGTATTTTGTTGCAAAGACATAAGGACACCGGGCAAATGCATCCTATTGCTTATTACTCCAGAAAACTATTGTCTGCAGAACAGAATTACGCCATAGATGACAGGGAACTATTGGACATAAAAGCCGTTGTTGAAGAATGGCAACACTACTTGTTGGGAGCAAGACACTCGGTTAAAGTTTATGCAGATCATCAAAATCTGCAAAGCTTAAGAACGTAAAAGCTCTCTCAGCTCGCCAACTTCGCTGGACATTGTTTTTTATCGATTACAACTTTGTTCTCACCTTTCGGCCAGTAAAATAAAAGAATAAAGCTGATGCTCTGTCATGTACAGGTTTAGATGAAGGAATCACAAACCTTCAAGAAGACCCTAAAACTATTTTACCCACACACTGCTTTCAAGCCAGCATTGCAAATTCAGATGTGGTATCAAACGTACAAGACAAATTAAAATCAAGAACTGTTTTAGAATAGCAGCAGTTGTACCCATTGTTACAATGGAAAAAACAAACACTATTTATGAATGAACAGATATTTGTGCCTTCTACGACTTCCCAAAAACAAGTTATACAGCTACATCACGATACTTCTTTGTCTGCTCATCCTGGGATTACCAAAACTTATCATTTAATTAAACAAACATTTTGGTGGCCTTCCATGTTTAAGGATATTCAAGAGTATGTTGAAACCTGTGCCATATGCATTCAGAATTAATCTGACCATCATGCGCCTAGTGGTTTATTACAACCATTACCAATACCTCCTCTACCGTGGCATATTGTTTCCCTTGATTTTATAGTTGAACTCCCTCCTGCAAAAAATGGTTTCTCTACTATTTTAACCGTAGTTGACCATTTTACACGTCTGGCCCATTTTATATCACTAAAGAAACTTCCTTCAGCATTCGAGTTGGCTCAAATATATGTGCAAGAAATCATTCGTCTTCATGGCATACCATCTGTTATAACTTCTAATAGAGGCCCCCAATTTATTTCCCATTTTTGGCATAATTTAAATAAGGCACTAGGCCTGGATGTGTTTACTTCTTCAGGTTATCATCCCCAAACTGATGGGTTAACAGAACCCACTAATCAAACAATTTATCAATACTTGAGTTGTATGTTGGGAGCTTGTGATCAAGAAAGGTGTGATATTTTAGGGGCATTGGAATTTGCCTATAATAATGCAGAACACTCCTCCATTGACATATCACCATTCTTCTGTGCTTATGGTTATCATCCCAAAAAAAAAAACCTGGACAGTTACCTTCTTCGTAATCTGTTCCATCCACTCATGATTATGTAGCTAAATTGACAACCATTCAACAACAGGCTCAATTTTATTTAGCAAAGGCAAAAGAAAATCAAAAAAATAAAGCAGATCTCAATCGCTCTAAACAACCATTATATGCATAGGGGACAAGACATCTGCATATAAAAGGAAATAAAAAGTTCTGCCCTCGGTTCATTGAGCCCTTCCCAGTTGAAAAAATTATAAACCCAGTTAGCCTAAAATTGACTCTCCCACCAAAATACCATTGTCATCTCGTTTTCGATGTTTCTCTTCTGAAACCATACAACCCCATGACTCGCATGAAACCTCCACCTCTTCCTATTGACATTGAGGGTGTTCCAGAATTTGAGGTTAAAGCAGTACTAGATTCGAAGAGAGTGAGAGGAAAATTCTATTATCTAGTGGATTGGAAAGGGTATGGTCCCGAGAAGCAATCTTGGGAACCCCAGGCACATTTAAAAAATGTTCCATGCTTGGTGAAGGCTTTTCATCTTCGATATCCTGATAAACCAAGACCGATTCCTATGGTTGAGGGGAGGTTTTGAGAGGAGAGTACTGTCGTGATTCCTCTGCCTTTGAATCAAGCACTGTTATTCATCCCTAAAAAACCCTCCCCTTTCCCATGCAAACCTGCACCACCGAAGTGTAAAATGTAATGTTTTATGTCTGCACTGTGTAAAATGTTTGGTGTCTGCGCAATGTTTTAACAGTTTACTTTACAGTTTCATGGCATTGTTGAATTGCGGGGACCATTCGCTTCTCGTTTACTTTTAAGCTGAACTATTTTGCATGATGGGTTCATTGGACTTTGTTATACCCAGCGCTGTTCAGGGAAAGTCATTCTCTGTGATCGCACAATGCTTAGAGGCTTCAGGATGGCAGCGATCGCATCGCGTGTTACCGCCGGTATGGCATTGCCAATTCAGAACAGATAATGCCATGCCCCACGTCATGTTAAAACATGCTCCAACGTGACGGCCATTTTGGGTGTGGCACTTCTATTTAATAACCCCTTCAGTGCTCATGACGGAGCAGTTCCGTTATGTGCCACGGTCGGCGTGTGCTCATGACAGAACCGCTCCATCATGGCACCCACCCATGGGGGAAACGCTGGTGCTCCTCCCATGGGAAGCCCAACATTGTGCCACAATGGGGGATGGCAGCGGAAGAGCTTCTGTTGCCACCCATGACCCCCTCGGCGATCCTGTGACATCAGCGCACACAGCACCCGCCGACATCATCAGGAAGCGCTGGATGCCTGGAAACCATTTTTTTCCAGGCGTCCATAGGAGGAAGAGGTGAGTTTTGGGCTCCGGTGGTGCCGGGGGGCAGATCCGGTCACATTGAGGCATCGGGGGAGAGGAAATAGTGTTTCCTCTCCCCTGATGTCTCAATGCATGACATTCCTGCTGCACGATCGGCACAGTGTTGCGATCGTGCAGCAGGAATGGCTCCACTAGACACCAGGGATGTCTTTTTTCTTTAAAGAAAGTGACCCCTTGGGCAAGGGTCGCTTCCTATGGGGGATAATTATTTCAAAGACTTTTCTGCCCCCCCCCCGGGGACAGCTCGCCCAATGTTTTGGGCATTTCTGGTCCCAGGGGGCGGCAGAAAGCCCACTAAAGCCATGGAATTTTTTTTATTTAATTGGAAGCGACCCCTTGGGCAAAGGTCGCTTCCAGGGGCCATATTTTTTTAAAAAGTATAATTGTTTATTTGGCGCCGAAATCCCCACTAGACACCAGGGAGTGTTTTTAATTTTAAATGGAAGCAACCTTTGGGCAAGGGATGCTTCCTTTTGGGCCTAAATAATTTTAAAGACTTTTCTGCCCCCCTGGGGACAGATCGCCTGCATATTTTGGCATTTCTGGCCCGGGGGAGCAGAAAAGTCCACTAGAGCCAGGGATTTAATAATAAAGAAATTGGAAGCGACCCCTTGAGCAAGGGTCACTTACAGGGGACATATTTTTTATAATGTGTATTCTGCCCCCCTGGGGACAGATCGGCTTGTTTATTTTGCCTTTCTGCCCCCGGGTGGGCAGAATACCCCACTAGACACCAGGGAGTTATTTAACATTCAAATGGAAGCGTCCCCTTAGGCAAGGGTCACTTTCAGGGGGCAGATTTCTTTTATGTGTGTATTCTGCCCTCCCTGGGGGTGATCGGCCTGTTTTTTTGGCCTTTTTGCACCGGGGGGGAGGTGCAGAAAATCCACTAAGCACCAGGGATTTTGTTTTTTGTGTAATGGAAGTGACATGGTTGCTTCCAAGGGGGTAAAATTTGGTTAATGTTTTTTCTGCCCCTCCTGGGGACAGATATGCCCCTTTTTTGGCCTTTCTGCCCTAGGCGGGAGGAGGGAGGCAGAAAACCCTACTAGGGACCAGGGATTTATTTCTTTAGCAAGGGGGGGGCACATTTCTGTCTGCTGTTTTCTGCCCCACTTGGGGACAGATCGCCCTGGCAGACAACCTCACCCGATCCCTTGGGCAAGATCACCCCCCATTTTTCTCAGCTCTATTTGAAGGCCCATCTAGTAGATTGACTATTTGGGTAGTGACATAGCGTGTTATAATGTTAATTGTTTTATTTCTTGTGAATTGCAATTGTAATGCTTTATTTCTCCCTTTTTGTTTTAGTTCAAGGCTTTTGCTCTTTAGACTGTTCCAGGTTGCTATTTCGTTACCAGTGGTTCTGCTGTTTGTGTACTGTCTTGCATGTGTTTGGTAAGAGACTTTTTTTGTACAATGTAAATGAGTTTCATTTTGCTGCATACATTTGTTTTTTGCAAATGGTGTAATAATAGCAGTATGTTTGGCTTCTGTTTTTTGAGTGTCAAAAACTTGTTGTGTTCGTGCTCAATGTGTATTTTGTTGTCTTGTGAGTAATTGGTTTTGTTGTTTTCTTTCTAGTGGGATATTGTTGGTTTTTGCTGTCTCTCTGCAGAGTAGGTGCTGGTGAGTGTAGCTGTCTCTTGCGAGGGAATTGTATAGTTTTTGAGTATATAGATCTTTGTGATAAAGGCACACATTTATTTTACTTATTTTGCACAGTGTTGGTTGTTGTTGACTTGTTTGTGCAGTCTCCTTTCTTAGTAAGGATAATGGCTAGCCGCAGGATTACTGCTCAGCAGGTTGTTGGTATGCTTTTTGAGTCTTCCTCTGACCATGGTTCAGAGACTGACTTTGCATCTGAGGCAGAGGAGGGAGGGGAAGATTCAGGCAGTGAGTTGTCTCTCCAAATGGAATCATCGGATGATGAAGCTACTCTCAGTGCGGATGAAGTGCCTGTTTTAAAGGAGGACATTGATGTGCCGATAGTGCAGCAAGAGGCACCTGGGCTGCAGCCAGGGGCTGCAAGGCTTCCAGTTGGAATTGATGACCTCTGGGTTGCCCCAGGCATTGTGCAGCTGGCATTGCCAGACTTTACTGGTGTTCCAGGGTGTATAGTGAATACAGAAACATTTTTGCCAATACATTTTTTTCAGTTGTTTATGGATGATGTGTTTTTGGCAGAGATTGTTGAGCAGACTAATTTGTATGCCAATCAGTTTTTGAGGTGGTACAAAAGGGGGTGGTGATGGACAGAGCATCAGAACCAATCAAACACTCACACCCAGTCAACTGACCTGGGTTTGATCCATCACCGTTCTTTAGCCCACTCTGCCACCCCAGTTCAGACATGGCCATATGCAAATCAGTCTGACCCTGTGCCTCATGGGAACAGTCCAGCCCGAACTGCCAAGCCATGCCTTCCCTGGACCAGAAACAAGCTTCCTAGGACCGGTTTCTGGCATTTCAGCCGTCTTCAGCCAGGCTTGCTTGAATCCAGTGGCAAAGTGAGCAAGGGACTCACGTCCGAGCATACCCTGCCAACTTATGGCGAACAAAGTGGTACAAAAGGGGGTGGTGGTGGCAGAGTGGGCTAAAGAACGGTGATGGATCAAACCCAGATCTGTTGACTGGGTGTGAGTGTTTGATTGGTTCTGATGCTCAGTCCATCACCACCCCCTTTTGTACCAATCAGTTTTTGAGGGACAACAGTGCTAGCCTTAGGCCCCACTCTAGAGCTACCCAGTGGACTCCCACAAATCTGGAAGAGATGAAGAAGTTCTTGGGGTTAACACTTTTTATGGGCTTACTAAAGAAGCCATCAATGTCTTCATATTGGTCTACTAGTCCCTTGATGACAACGGCTATATTTCTGGCAGTCATGAGTCGTGATAGGTATTTGCTTCTGCTTCGGATGCTGCATTTTGTAGATAATTGTTTACCATTTCCACGAAATCGCCCTGAGTGTGACCAGTCATTGATCATTTTGTAGATCGATTTTCTGAGATCTATGCTTCAGGGAAAGAAATAGCAGTGGATGAGTCTTTGGTCTTGTTCAAGAACTGCTTGGTTTTTAGGCAATACATTCCTAACAAGAGGGCACGCCATGGAATTAAGCTGTACATGCTGTGTGACAATAGGACTGGATATGTCTCTAATTTCAGGGTGTACACCGGTAAGGAATCTAGGATTAACCCCCCTGGTTGTCCGTCCACTTTTGGAGTGACTGAGAAAATTGTGTGGGAACTTGGTACAGGACTTTTAAACAAAGGTCACCATTTATATGTAGATAATTTCTACACTGGTGTGTAGTTGTTTAGGGAATTGGCCAAAGTGGACACTGTTGCTTGTGGCACAATCCGCTCTAACCGTAAAGGTTTTCCAAAAGAACTTGCTTGTCAAAAGCTTGTGCGGGGACAGTGCAGTGCGTTGCGTTGCGAGGAACTTCTAGCTGTGAAGTTTTCAGACAGGAGAGATGTCTACATGCTGACTACCATCCATGATGAAAGCACTTCACCTGTGACTGTTTGGGGCCAGGTTGCTGAAGCGCGCAAACCCGTGTGCATTTTAGACTATAATAGGCACATGGGTGGTGTTGCTTGAGTAGATCAGAGGTTGGAACCTTACACTGCTCTTCGTAAGGCTTACATTTGGTATAAGAAGTTGACTATCCATCTTTTCCACTTGGCAACCTTTAATGCTTTTGTTATATTCAAGGATTCTTGTCCCGAGTCAAAGACGACTTTTGCTAAGTTTCAGGAGTCTGTAACTGGCAGCCTTGTTGTAGTGGAACAAACAAGTGTTCCTAGAGGTGGAGTGGTGGAGGATGTTCCCAGATTGAAAGATCACCACTTTCCTGATCACATTCCTCCCACACCCTCAAAAGTCTTTCCCAGTAGGAGATGTAGAGTCTGTTGGTGAAGAGGTACGCGGAAGAAGACTCGTATGTACTGCCCCGAGTTTCCTTCTAACCCTGCGCTGTGTGTGCCTGCTTGTTTTGAATGTACCACACGCAAAATAATTTTTGGGAGCATCCATGAGTGGTAAAGTGAACTGCCTGGTCTCTATTGTCTTATATTTTTTGTTCAGTTTCAAGGTTGGCATTTGTGCAATGTTTTTAGTTTCAGATGTTGTGTTAGTAGATTTGTATCTCTTTGTAATTTGTTTGGGTTTTCTTTTTTGTATAAAAAAATCCTAAATGTGATGGCGGTGTGTGCTGGCGATTGGCTGGTGGTGTGCATGGACTGGCGCTTGGCTGGCGGTGTGCGTGGACTGGTGCTTTGCTGGCGGTGTGCGTGGACTGGTGCTTGGCTGGTGGTGTGCGTGGACTGGTGCTTGGCTGGTGGTGTGAGTGGACTGGTGCTTGGCTGGTGGTGTGAGTGGACTGGCACTTGGCTGGTGGTTTGCATGGACTGGTGCTTGGCTGGCGGTATGCCTGGACTGGTGCTTGGCTGGCGGTGTGCCTGGGCTGGCGCTTGGTTGGCGGTGTGCCTGGACTGGTGCTTGGCTGGCGGTGTGCCTGGACTGGTGCTTGGCTGGCGGTGTGCCTGGACTGGTGCTTGGCTGGCAGTGTGCGTGGACTGGTGCTTGGCTAGCGGTGTGCGTGGACTGGTGCTTAGCTGGAGGTGTGAGTGGACTGGCTTTTGGCTGGCGGTGTGCGTGGACTGGCGCTTAGCTGGCGGTGTGCGTGGACTGACGCTTGGCTGGCAGTGTGGGTGGACTTGCGCTTGGCTGGCGGTGTGGGTGGACTTGCACTTGGCTGGCGGTGTGGGTGGACTGGCTCTTGGATGGCGGTGTGTGAGTAATGACTTGCTGCTGGTCACTACACACACTGCTAGCCACACGCCTCTCCACGCAATCTGTGAGCTGGTGTGGTTTCTGTGTCAGGAATGTAGGCATGTGAAAGTGATGGGCCCTTGAATGGTGCTGTCTGCTGGTGTGAGTGTTGTAATGTGCTGGGCCCGCGGCTGGCAGTGTGAATGGTTTTGTATGTGTCACACGTATGAAAGGTGTATGAATGGCCTGTAAAGAGATTGGTGTCAATGGTTCAGTTTCTCATCCATTCAATTATTAACAGTGCATTTCATTTATGTGAAATCTCTGGTTAATACAACTGTATATACTGAATTATCACTCACCCTCGTGCCAAATCCAACCAGTATGTATGTGTGCTTGAGGAATAGGGGGTTGTGCAGAAATATTTGTCTTTTCTGTCTTTCTCAAGCAGTGTGTATTTTGTCCCTTATTGTGAATGTTGTAATGTGTTGGTTTCATGCCTGGTGGTGTGAATGGTCTTGTATGTATCACGTATGAAAGGTGTGTGAATGGCCTGTAAAGCGGTTGGTGCCTTGTCGTGGCTTTACAGCTCACGAGCTGCAAGTAACTGGTTCAGTTTTTTGTCCTTTCAATTATTGACAGTTAATTCCATTTTTGTGAAATCTCTTGGTAATCAAATGTTATATACTGAACCATCACTCGCCCTCATGCCAAATCCAACCTGTATGTGTGCGTGCTTGAGTAATATATGGCTGTGCAGTAATCTTTGTCTTTTTTGTCTCTCTGCCAAGGTGTACATTTCATCTGAGTAAAAAGTACAAACTGTAGATATTGTCATAAACTAAACACCCATGGGAGTACATGGTGATGTCTTTCTTGTGGATCCCAACAAGTTGTCTTACCCACAATGTCCTGTAAACCTCAAAATGTGTCTGTCACATTTTCCTTGCATTAGTGTGCCCTATTTTAATGCTGCAGAAAGTAACAACAAATGACCAACCCCCCAGCATTTCTCCAAGTATCCCATAGAAATGGTACCTCATGTGTGTGAGTGGGTCAAGTACCCGCGGCAGGGAAGGGCCCAAAACGTATTGAGGCGAAATCAAAATTACCTATAACCTGGGGAAATGCTGGGTTGGAGAAAATTTGTGGTTCCATGCAGATTCCAGAACTTTCCCACACAGAAATTTGAGAAAAAAATGATTTTTTCAGCAAATTTTGAGGTTAGCAAGGGATTCTGGGTAGGAGAATGTTGGGGGACCCACGCAAGCCATAGCTCGCTGGACTCCCCCGGGTGTCTAGTTTCAAGAAATGTGTGGGTTTGGTAGGTTTCCCTAGATGGCCGCCGAGCCCCGGGCCAAAAACTCAGGGGACCTCCCTTGCAAAACGAGGTTTGTGTGTGACTGATAGGTAATTTTGATGTCGCCTGAATAAGTTTTGGACCCTTGCCTGTGGTGGGTCCTTGACTCACCCACGCAAGTGGGGTACCATTTTTTTCAGGAGACATGTAGGAACGCTGGGTGGGAGGAAATTTGGCGATCCACACAGATTCCAGAACTTTCCCACACAGAAATTGGAGAAAAAAGTGATTTTTTTCAGCAAAATTTGAGGTTTGCAGGGGGTTCTGGTTGGGAGAATGTTGGGGGACCCACGCAAGTCATACCTCGCAGGACTCCCCCGGGTGCCTATTTTCCAAAAATGTGTGGGTTTGGTAGGTTTCCCTATATGGCTGCCGAGCCCCGGGCCAAAAACTCATTGGACCCCCTTGCAAAACCAGGTTGGTTTTTGATAGGTAATTTTGATGTCGCCTCAATAGGTTTTGGGCCCTTGCCTGTTGCGGGTACTTGACCCACCCACGCAAGTGAGGTACCATTTTTCTCAGAAGACTATTGGGAATTCGGGGTGGGTGGAATTTTGTGCATCCACGCAGATTCCAGAATTTGCCACCACAGAAATGTGAGGAAAATGTGTTTTTTGGGTCATTTGTTTAGGTTTGCAAGGGATTATGGGTAACAAAACCTGGTGAGAGACAGTCAAGTCACCCAATCCTGGATTCTGCTGGGTGACTAATTTTCAAAAATGTATAGGTCTGCTAGGTTTCCCTAGGTGCCGGCAGAGCTACGGTTCAAAAACTACAGCTAGGCACTTTGCAAAAATAAAATGGTAATTTTTCACTGTGAACATGTGGGGTGTCCATGTTGCATTTTGCACCATTTCCTGTCGCGGGCACTAGGCCTACCCACACAAGTAAGGTACCATTTTTCTTTGAAGACTTTGGGGAACACGGGGTGGGTGGAATTTTGTAGATCCATGCAGATTCTAGAACTTTCCACTACAGAAATGTGAGGAAAATGTGTTTTTTGGAAACATTTTTAGGTTTGCAAGGGATTCTGGATAACAGAACCTGGTGAGAGCCTGTCAGGTCACCCCATCCTGGATTTCCCTGAGTGTCTAGTTTTAAAAAATGTATAGGTTTGCTAGGTTTCCCTAGGTGCTGGCAGAGCTATGGTTCAAAAACTACAGCTAGGCACTTTTCAAAAAAAGGGTCATTTTTCACTGAGAAAATTAGGTGTGTCCGCGTTGCATTTTGCACAGTTTCCCGTTGAGGGCACTAGGCCTACCCACACAATTGAGGTACCATTGTTCTCAGAAGACTTTGGGAAATGCTGGGAGAGTGGAATTTTGTGGATCCACGCAGATTCCAGAACTTTCCACCACAGAAATATGAGGAAAATGTTTCTCTTTTGACAAATATTTAGGTTTGCAAGGGATTCTGGGTAGCACAACCTGGAGAGAGCCAGTCAAGTCACCCCATCCTAGATTCCCCTGGGTGTCTAGTTTCCAAAAAAGTATAGGTTTTGCTAGGTTTCCCTAGGTGCCGGCAGAGCTAGGGTTAAAAAACAACAGCTAGGCACTTTGCAAAAACAGGCTCATTTTTCACTGTGAAAAGTGGGGTGTCCACGTTGCATTTTGGGCTGTTTCCTGTCGCGGGTACCAGGCTTACCCACACAAGTGAGGTACCATTTTTATCGGGAGACTTAGGGTAACACAGAATTGTAGAGCAACTGTTATTACCTATTGACTTTTGATGCATTTCTGCCTTCCAAATAAAAGACAATGTGTAAAAAAGAAGTCATTTTGAAAAATGGCCTATAATTCTCATGCTAGTATGGATACACCCAATTTCGGAAATATGCAAATATCTACTGTTTCTAAACTCTATATTTTGTTCTCTTTTCAGAAATACATAGGTGTCTTTCATACCGATTTTTCCATGTATACATTTTCCCAAAATAATTGCTATATACCCGGTACATAATAAAAATCCATTGCAAGACGCTGCTCAGTTATTGGCTCTGGGTTCATTGGGTTCTTGGTGACCTAAAAGTCCTATATATCCCCACAACCGGAAAGGTCCATTGGATGTAACGGTATATTGCTTTCAAACAGCTGTCATAATTAGAAGAAGTTACAGGTGAAAACGTTGACACAAATGGCTGTTTTTTTCAACTAATTTTCAATGATTCCTATATTTAACTGTTAGTTTCTATAAAGAAACCTTGAAGGAACTACACAAATGACCCCTTGCTGAATTTAGAATTTTGTCTACGTTTCTAAAATGTATACCCATTTCTACCATTAACTGGAAGAAGCTTGAAAGCACGCAAAAAAATTCAGAAATAGGCTATATCCAGGTAAAATGCCAAAACTTTGTAAAGACTTTTAGTTTTCTGACAAAAGTCTGTCATTCCCTAAAATCTGGGAAATTGGTGATCTCAGCCCCACAAACCCTTTTTTGATACCATTTGCAGAGCAAATATCAGAAGCTTTCATTTGCAGCACTTTTTTCCCATTTTTCCCCCCAAAAACAAAATGTTGCTGTATTTTGGCTAATTTCTGGGTCCCCTTCAGAGTAATCCACAAACCCTGGGTACCATTAAAATCCCCATGATGTTGGAAGAAAAGGACGCAAATTTTGCGTGGATACCTTAAATGGTCAAAAAGTTACAGAGTCCTAAGCGCGAACTACCCCAAATAGCCAAAAAAGGCTTAGCACAGGGGGGTTAAAGCCACACCCAAGTTCCAGAACCTGCTTAGCCTTCCTCTCATCTTCATGGAAGGTTCCCGTAACTCCATCTTTACCTGCAAATCCAGCGCGGCAAGTCCTTGGCTCAAGATCTTCGCAGATATCATCCTTCGGACATCAGGGGAAGTTTCTTCTTAACATGTTCACCTGGAGAAGAGGAAGGTGCACCAGTAAGAAGTCCAAAACAATATGGATAGTCCTTATTATGTTTCTTTAATCCTTGTATATTTTCTTAAAAACAGACATCAGCCAACGCGTTTCGTTCTATAAGACAAGAACTTCTTCAGGGCTGAAACAAGTAACAAACAAATATACAGACATAACTACATTGATATAAAAATATATAATCATACATTATGTTGTAAACAACAAAGAAGCACATAGGACCATACAAAACGACATAGATATATACACAAATATTCATACAATACATATATATATATATACAAAAATACATCAAACCTTTGTACTATAAAAACATACAAATACATTCAAATGTCATGAATAGTATAAAATCCAATAGCAACCATTAATTCAAAGAATAAAGTTCATTGTGAATATTCCCAAGCTATTTCGAACACTTATATATTTATATTTTTCAAGAATATATAAACAACTTAAACTTAATTGGTGTGCAGCCTATCGGAAAAACCCCAACAGAAAAGTTAAAATGGGGGAAGGTATATATAATTAAAGCAATCTCACCTCTACTTTAGCGAAGTTGGATTCCCGCAAATATCAATCTGTTTCCACACGATCAATAGATCGGTATTGTAATAAAATTCAGTAAAGAATTCAAAGATGTATATAAAATTGAGTCATACAGATGTCTTTCAAAAGGTCTAAAGGTTCGGTAACCGAGAAGAAAAGAGAAAAAAGTTCTTCAATAGAAAAACCGCAAAAAATAAGAAGTAAAAACGAACAATAAATTTGGCTCGTAAGTACGTGAAATGAATGGTTATCAATAATCAACAAAAATAATTAAGCAACAAACTTGTAAATGTTTGATCCATAAAATATTGTCAGCGATTCAATTAATATACAGCATGCCAATGTGTATTTAAAACGAGATATCCAATTTATTAAACCATAATATGGTCATACTAAAGAATAATCCCAAATAATAGCTCACCTAAATAATTTGGAAATTCACTTGAGAAATATAATAAAGGATGCCAGTATGTCCATTAAGTCATGACGCCAAGTGGCAAGAGTCTGAATGTTATTTAAACATTTCAGAGCGCTAAAACAAAGTGAAAGGAAAACGATGAACGAAGGAAAAATACACAAAAGTAAACAACAGCAGTAAGTGAAAAAGCAGAAAAATGATACTCAAATAAAAATAAAGCTATAAGTATGAGAAATAAGCATGACCACAGTGCTAGTAGTCACAAATAGAATTAATTCTTCTTATGATTGGTAAATATTCAAACAACGCATGGGCGCTTGGTCACAGGATACAGTCGCGATTTAAGAATTAATTCAAGTTGTCAAACATATGCGATGCTATTCTAATGACATAGCATAAAGACCATAAGGCATGTAACATGTATATCACCAAAACAAGTTTGGACACAGTATCACTGACCCCAATAAAAGGCAAAAAATCCTGTTGTTTATCCATCCCTATTAGAAGTCTGACCGTAAAGTTAGATAACGAGTAACTTTAACGGAATTTCCAGTTACCAAGATTCAAAAGGACGTGTGATATAAACGAGATGAGAGCTTACCTTTTCCTGATACGAAAAGCAGCGAAAGGAGTAACGCGATCAATCAGCACACCTGTGTGTTCACAGGTTACCGCGGGAATGCTGTTTAAATCTATTGCCGGAAATGAGGTGGCGCCTCCCATGGTATAAATTGGAGGGCCTGTAAATAAAGGCGCCATATTGGAGTGGCGGAGAGTTAGCATCAGCAAATGTAAACCCAAAAATAAAAACGGCTTTAAATATATAAAGAAGGAAATAAATGACCAAAAGGTACCAAAGGTAATAACTAAGGCATTACCAGTCTGCCAATATATAAACAGAGAAGAAAAAATAAAAATAAAATAAGAACAATAATATATAACGTAAAAAGAAAAAATATAATTATTAATATATCGCGTCCAAAATGTAACCAGACCAGAGTAGATACTCCCACTTGATCATAATTACAAAGGCGGAACGTATGGTCCGGATAATACTGGTGAACCAAATATCAGAAAAAAACGGCTATATATATTGTAGAATCGGCCGAGAGGCGCCATATTAAAGTGGTATAATCACACTTAATCACAAGTGTGAATTCAGATCTTATTGCCGGAATAGTATTATTAGACCGAACGTCTGAAAAATACAAGCATATGTAAAATACAGTCGAGCGAAATGTGCCGTATTTTGAGTAATGTATAAGTCAGGCAATGTTGTTTATGCAGAATTACGGGCCAGACAAGAGTAATATATTTGGGACTGAAAAAGAAATGTTATATATATCTTAATTAATTGGAGGTAATATGTCTCCACCTATATTTTCGAAATAGATGTCTTTATAGAGAGAAATATATTTATTTATTTGTACCACATCCCAGATATACATTGGGAGTGAGAAAATAGACAATAGCACTATGGACATACACACATGAAAAGAGAAAGGAAAAATAAATCAAAAAAATATATGTATATGTAAGTGATGCATCGGACAGATATGAACTGATCCCAGATCATATCCAAATGATTAAATACACATATTGATTATGACCGTATATCGTCACGAACATAGAACAGAGGCTCAGCTTAAATAAAAAAATATTTTTTTTAGTTCAACCATCATAAGAAATAATGCATCTCGGTATCAGAATTGTGTCCCAAGGTGGCAGCTCGTAGACGACAAATCCATTTAGATTCACATTGTCTCAGTATCAACTCTCTATTTTGTCCTCTTTTGCCTCCAGGGATATGTTCTATTCCATGGAACCAAAAAGAGGAAGGGCAGTCTGTATGTTTCATCCTGTAATGTTCAGTGATGGGGTATCTGGTATCATTATTTATTAGTGCTCTCCTATGTTCTTGTATACGAGTTTTTAAAGGGCGGATGGTACTACCCACGTAAATGATGTCACAGTCACATCCCAGGATATATACAACATGGGTAGTATTACAATTGATAAATTCGTTGATGTAAAACGTGCGTACACAGTTGTACGAGAAGCTTTTGATTTTGTTTTTACCCATGGGGCATACATTACAGCTGCCGCAAACAAAGAATCCTTTAGGTTTGTTTGGAAGCCAAGTACCACTTGTTTGTGGGGAGGTAATATAACTGGGACACAAATCATTTCTCAAGGAAACGCCTTTTTTGTATGTAACACTAGGCATTAAGGAGATGCTATCTTTGAGTCCATCAATGGAAGTCAAAAGATGCCAATTCTTTCTTAGAGCTCTAAATATACCATCACTATGTGTAGTGTATTGAGTAATAAATCTTGCCATGTTGTTAGATTTGTCACCAATTTTGTTTTTGTCCAGTAGTGTTGCATCCCTGGTTGAGGACAAAATTCTTCTTTCAGCATTATCAAGAATCTTCTTACTGTAACCTCTGGTTTGAAATCTTTTTTTGGTTTCACTGACATTTAAGAGAAAATTGTTCTCCTCGCTGCAATTCCTTCTAATGCGTACAAATTCCCCAAAGGGGATGTTCTTAATTACTGAACTTGCATGGGCACTAGAGGCATGTAGAACTGAATTGCATGCAGTCTCCTTTCTATAGAGTTTACTTTGGATCATGTCATTTTCAACATAAAAGTTGATATCTAGAAAATTCATACTGCTTTTATGGTATGACATAGTCAGTTTTACATTGAACACATTATCATTTAGATATGTGTGGTATTGCTCCAATTTTTCAACAGAACCGGACCAGAGACAGATGATATCGTCTATGTACCTCCCCCAGAATACAATGTATTCGGTCCAGGGGGAGGCACATCGGGCCCAGGCATGCTCCTTCTCGTACCACCCCATAAAGAGGCAGGCATACGAAGGAGCAAACCTGGAACCCATCGCCGCGCCCTTGATCTGCTGATACCACTGGTTGTCATGTAGGAAAAAGTTGTTCATTAGTATGATATTGACCATCTTAATGACCATCTCGTTATGTTCGTAACGCTCCGCACCTTCCCGGTCCAAAAAAGAGCGTAGTGCCATTAGGCCAAATTTTTGGTGAATACACGTGTAAAGACTTTCAACATCAAATGTTACAAAAAGTAATTCCTCAGACCATTGAAAGTCTTTGAGTTTGACAAGAATATCTTTACTATCCTTTACGTAAGATGGTAAGTCCAATACATATTTGCATATTTGAAGATCTACAAAGTGTGAAAGTTTTTCTGTGGGTGAACCAACTCCCGAAATGATAGGTCTTCCTGGGGGGAATTGTCCCCCCTTGTGTATTTTCGGTAGAATATATATACAAGGGAATGAAGGACATTCAACCTTTAAGAATCTATATTCATCCTCTGATAGTAATGAGATATCCCTCCACTCGACCAGTGTGGAATTGATCATAGTGGAAAGGGCAGGTATTGGGTTATTTTTGACCTGCCTGTAACATGTGTTATCCTTTAGTTGTCTATTGATTTCATTGAGATAGTCTGTGCGATTCATAATGACCACATTTCCCCCTTTATCTGCCTCGCGTATCACTATGGTATCATCATCTTTTAGACGCTGCAGGGCCTGTCTTTCTTCAAGGGAAATGTTCTGCGTTTTGCGTGGTTTATATTTATTAGGTGTTTCAAGTGCATAGAATTCTTCAGTCATTTTTTTATAGAAGATATCAATGTTTGGATCGTATCCAAATATAGGTACAAATTTGGATTTAGGACGTAAACCACTATCATTATGAACATCTTGACAAACATTAAATTCATTCAACAGAGAGGGTATATCACTTGGACAGTCATCACAAATAGACAAAAGACATTGGATATTCTTAATGTCCGCTATTGTATGAGAGCTAGGCTCAGTAGTTGTTACATTGGTGTCCTGTTCATGTGGTTTGTTTGAAAAATAGTCACGGAGTTTAAGATTTCGAACAAATTTATAGAGATCCACATGTATGTTAACCAAATCACCACATTGAGTAGGACAAAAGTTCAAACCTTTACTTAGGATACGGATCTCATTGTTATCAAGAATTTTATTGGAAAGATTGACAATTTTCAAAGTATGCTCATCTTCATTAGCAACAATATCATCAGATATTAAATCATGTTTCACTTTTTGGCCTTGGTCGATGTATCCCCCTTGCCTATTGTAGCCTTGGTGTTTCCTTTTGGACCTCCTCCCACCACGCCTGATCTTAACTGTTCCTGTTTTTGTTGTAGTCTGTTGGAGATGCGTAGTTTCGCAAGTTCTTTTTGAAAGGGCGATGTCCCTTCCCCTAAAGGGATGTCCTGCGCTACAGAGGTTGATGCAACACTCCCTTGTGATGAAATAGATATGTTGCTAGTTGATCCAGTATCATCACTCTCTCCCTTGTCATCTCTGTTCCTTTTCTTGTCCTCAAGCCCTTGAACATTATCAAACTTTTTGTGAAAAGTATAAATTCTACCATCACGGTAGTCTCGGTCGTCCCTCTTAATCTTTCTGAGTTTTTTATCTCTAAGGTATGTCTGGTGATTATCTATAACCTGTTTCAAGATGTTATAATTTTTCTCGACTAGATCCTTCTCAGCCATATCATTAATCTGCTTTTCAATCACTGCAATCTCCTCCTGCAACTTTTCCCCTTTTTCCTTCGCATGTTTTACCAAAATTTTCATCATGATCTGTGATGCTCCCTCCAGATTGCCTTCCCATTCCTGAAGTAAGGCATCACTAAGATCCTCAAATGTTGGGAAGATCAGGATGCGTAACCCTCTTGGCACCTTGCCATTTTCTATATATTGTTGGAGGGTTACGCCATCCCACCACCTGCTTAATTCCGCTTTTTTAAGGCGTTCTAATTTCCCCTTTGGGGAATTTGTACGCATTAGAAGGAATTGCAGCGAGGAGAACAATTTTCTCTTAAATGTCAGTGAAACCAAAAAAAGATTTCAAACCAGAGGTTACAGTAAGAAGATTCTTGATAATGCTGAAAGAAGAATTTTGTCCTCAACCAGGGATGCAACACTACTGGACAAAAACAAAATTGGTGACAAATCTAACAACATGGCAAGATTTATTACTCAATACACTACACATAGTGATGGTATATTTAGAGCTCTAAGAAAGAATTGGCATCTTTTGACTTCCATTGATGGACTCAAAGATAGCATCTCCTTAATGCCTAGTGTTACATACAAAAAAGGCGTTTCCTTGAGAAATGATTTGTGTCCCAGTTATATTACCTCCCCACAAACAAGTGGTACTTGGCTTCCAAACAAACCTAAAGGATTCTTTGTTTGCGGCAGCTGTAATGTATGCCCCATGGGTAAAAACAAAATCAAAAGCTTCTCGTACAACTGTGTACGCACGTTTTACATCAACGAATTTATCAATTGTAATACTACCCATGTTGTATATATCCTGGGATGTGACTGTGACATCATTTACGTGGGTAGTACCATCCGCCCTTTAAAAACACGTATACAAGAACATAGGAGAGCACTAATAAATAATGATACCAGATACCCCATCACTGAACATTACAGGATGAAACATACAGACTGCCCTTCCTCTTTTTGGTTCCATGGAATAGAACATATCCCTGGAGGCAAAAGAGGACAAAATAGAGAGTTGATACTGAGACAATGTGAATCTAAATGGATTTGTCGTCTACGAGCTGCCACCTTGGGACACAATTCTGATACCGAGATGCATTATTTCTTATGATGGTTGAACTAAAAAAAATATTTTTTTATTTAAGCTGAGCCTCTGTTCTATGTTCGTGACGATATACGGTCATAATCAATATGTGTATTTAATCATTTGGATATGATCTGGGATCAGTTCATATCTGTCCGATGCATCACTTACATATACATATATTTTTTTGATTTATTTTTCCTTTCTCTTTTCATGTGTGTATGTCCATAGTGCTATTGTCTATTTTCTCACTCCCAATGTATATCTGGGATGTGGTACAAATAAATAAATATATTTCTCTCTATAAAGACATCTATTTCGAAAATATAGGTGGAGACATATTACCTCCAATTAATTAAGATATATATAACATTTCTTTTTCAGTCCCAAATATATTACTCTTGTCTGGCCCGTAATTCTGCATAAACAACATTGCCTGACTTATACATTACTCAAAATACGGCACATTTCGCTCGACTGTATTTTACATATGCTTGTATTTTTCAGACGTTCGGTCTAATAATACTATTCCGGCAATAAGATCTGAATTCACACTTGTGATTAAGTGTGATTATACCACTTTAATATGGCGCCTCTCGGCCGATTCTACAATATATATAGCCGTTTTTTTCTGATATTTGGTTCACCAGTATTATCCGGACCATACGTTCCGCCTTTGTAATTATGATCAAGTGGGAGTATCTACTCTGGTCTGGTTACATTTTGGACGCGATATATTAATAATTATATTTTTTCTTTTTACGTTATATATTATTGTTCTTATTTTATTTTTATTTTTTCTTCTCTGTTTATATATTGGCAGACTGGTAATGCCTTAGTTATTACCTTTGGTACCTTTTGGTCTTTTATTTCCTTCTTTATATATTTAAAGCCGTTTTTATTTTTGGGTTTACATTTGCTGATGCTAACTCTACGCCACTCCAATATGGCGCCTTTATTTACAGGCCCTCCAATTTATACCATGGGAGGCGCCACCTCATTTCCGGCAATAGATTTAAACAGCATTCCCGCGGTAACCTGTGAACACACAGGTGTGCTGATTGATCGCGTTACTCCTTTCGCTGCTTTTCGTATCAGGAAAAGGTAAGCTCTCATCTCGTTTATATCACACGTCCTTTTGAATCTTGGTAACTGGAAATTCCGTTAAAGTTACTCGTTATCTAACTTTACGGTCAGACTTCTAATAGGGATGGATAAACAACAGGATTTTTTGCCTTTTATTGGGGTCAGTGATACTGTGTCCAAACTTGTTTTGGTGATATACATGTTACATGCCTTATGGTCTTTATGCTATGTCATTAGAATAGCATCGCATATGTTTGACAACTTGAATTAATTCTTAAATCGCGACTGTATCCTGTGACCAAGCGCCCATGCGTTGTTTGAATATTTACCAATCATAAGAAGAATTAATTCTATTTGTGACTACTAGCACTGTGGTCATGCTTATTTCTCATACTTATAGCTTTATTTTTATTTGAGTATCATTTTTCTGCTTTTTCACTTACTGCTGTTGTTTACTTTTGTGTATTTTTCCTTCGTTCATCGTTTTCCTTTCACTTTGTTTTAGCGCTCTGAAATGTTTAAATAACATTCAGACTCTTGCCACTTGGCGTCATGACTTAATGGACATACTGGCATCCTTTATTATATTTCTCAAGTGAATTTCCAACATTATTTAGGTGAGCTATTATTTGGGATTATTCTTTAGTATGACCATATTATGGTTTAATAAATTGGATATCTCGTTTTAAATACACATTGGCATGCTGTATATTAATTGAATCGCTGACAATATTTTATGGATCAAACATTTACAAGTTTGTTGCTTAATTATTTTTGTTGATTATTGATAACCATTCATTTCACGTACTTACGAGCCAAATTTATTGTTCGTTTTTACTTCTTATTTTTTGCGGTTTTTCTATTGAAGAACTTTTTTCTCTTTTCTTATCGGTTACCGAACCTTTAGACCTTTTGAAAGACATCTGTATGACTCAATTTTATATACATCTTTGAATTCTTTACTGAATTTTATTACAATACCGATCTATTGATCGTGTGGAAACAGATTGATATTTGCGGGAATCCAACTTCGCTAAAGTAGAGGTGAGATTGCTTTAATTATATATACCTTCCCCCATTTTAACTTTTCTGTTGGGGTTTTTCCGATAGGCTGCACACCAATTAAGTTTAAGTTGTTTATATATTCTTGAAAAATATAAATATATAAGTGTTCGAAATAGCTTGGGAATATTCACAATGAACTTTATTCTTTGAATTAATGGTTGCTATTGGATTTTATACTATTCATGACATTTGAATGTATTTGTATGTTTTTATAGTACAAAGGTTTGATGTATTTTTGTATATATATATATATGTATTGTATGAATATTTGTGTATATATCTATGTCGTTTTGTATGGTCCTATGTGCTTCTTTGTTGTTTACAACATAATGTATGATTATATATTTTTATATCAATGTAGTTATGTCTGTATATTTGTTTGTTACTTGTTTCAGCCCTGAAGAAGTTCTTGTCTTATAGAACGAAACGCGTTGGCTGATGTCTGTTTTTAAGAAAATATACAAGGATTAAAGAAACATAATAAGGACTCTCCATATTGTTTTGGACTTCTTACTGGTGCACCTTCCTCTTTTGTTAAAAAAGTCTGTATATCTGTAAATCAGTAAAGTCCTTCTGCGGCGGACTTTTGGAAGAATTGTGCACAGGACCTATATATTTTTGTATACAGTAAGACTGAGGTGCAGAACCGGTGGTCAGCCGTGGTGGTGCTTTGTGTTAAGTATGTTCACCTGGAGAACCTGAAAGAAAAAGAAAGACAAAGAAATCTAAGTTACTTCACTTGATTTAAGGCACCCATTGCAAGACAGTTAATTGTACTAACGCGAGGAAAGAAATTTATGACAATTTGTGGACAGTATTTATTTTAAAGGAAAATACTTTTGGAACCTAAGAAAGCTACAACAAAACCCATGTTGAAAGTTTGTAACTAAAACTGTTTTGGAATTTTGTTTTCTTTTTTCTTAGTGATCATATTGATGGACCTCATTTGGGATAGTAAAAGAATGTAAGTACAGTTAGAAAGATATCTTTTGTAAAAGCATATTATGGTATCTTAAATGGAGCAAGATTGTTCAGAAGTAATTTGATAATATTTTTTCACTCAAAGAAAAGAAGAGGTAACTGAAAGTGAGAAAAGGCACCTCAGAGCATACGCACTTTATCATCCCTACAAGAATCATCATAGTGGATATCACAAGAGCTACTAGGACGCTCATCACTCTTACTTTTGAGTTCGCAGGTAGGGAATCTATCACTAACGTAGTATTTTTAGCAAGAAGAAGTGAGATTATGCTTAATTCACATTCTGACTATTGCTATTAAGTTAGTGTCATATTGTTGCCTCGCAGGTCGACAAGAGCCCATCAGCATCCAGTATCCGGCCCTCCTCCCTAAATCCTATTGTTTAGCTTAGTGATTCTATAAACCACAGGCTATCAAGTAGGGTTAAGGGGAGTTGGTCCATAGCGTCCCTGCGAACCCAATGGTACACATACAAGGTAATCCTGACAATGTCCGATCATTTAAATACAATGCATCCTGCTCTTTTGGCTGTTTAGAGCCTACCCCAGTTCTGACTTCCATTTTTATAAAGGGAGTTTTAGGCTTGGCAAAGGGGTTAATTTACAAAGTCGAAGTAGCAGTATAAGCTGCACTACAGACTGCAATGACAGGCCTGAGACATGTATTACAGGGCTACTTAAGTGGGTGGCACAATACGTGCCACAGGCCCACTAGTAGTATTTAATTTATAGATCCTTGGTATGTGTGGTATCACTTTACTATGGACTTACAGGTAAATTACATTTGCCAATTAGGTGCAAGTTAATTTTACCATGTGGTAAGGAGTGAACACACGTACTTAGGAACTGGTTTCAAAAAGGTTAGTGCACAGAATTCTATGGCCAACAAAACAATTTCAGAAAAAGAAGAAGAGTGAAGGCAAAGACGTTGGGGTTGACCCTACAGAGAGGGCCAAGTTCAACAATAAAACACAACAGCTATGTAAGGGTAAGGTCACTGATGACCAACTTAGTGAGGCAAAATACCAGTTGAAGCTGTATTTACTCTTCCAAAACACCAGTTCTTCCATTTTGGTTTTGATGGATTTGGCAATAGCCGTATTATCACAGTTATATTAATCTAAATGTGTCAAAAGCTGTTATATGCCTATAGGGGTGCAGTCATGTCAGACAGTTTCATGTCTGTACATTAAGTACTGCAACAGTGATCCTTCCAGTGATGGTGGAAAAGGTTCTGATTCTATTGAGTTCCTTGTGCAAATCAAAAGGGAATGAGTGATACTTTGTTGTAAAGATTTTTTTAAAAATCAATTAAAATATAGTTTGTAAACATTAAGTCAAGAGTGAGTTTAAAACAGACAAAACAATCGTTATTGGTTGAAATGTGTAAAATATTATTTTAATCAAAACAATGGTAATATTTAGATTTCTAAAAAGAATCAGTGGTACGTCTCAAGCAATTTCAATTTTCTTATAAGTTGTGGGTAATGCAGCACACTAACAATTAACTAAAGCATACAATAGATTTGTTTAATGTACTTATAAAACAGTATAATAGTGACCACCTTCATTGATCTAATGTTACCTGTCCTAAACAAAGGACACAGATATATATTATTAAGATCGAATAGATATGAACATTTGCAAATTACATCTTTAATTGTTTGATAAGCCGCATTACATAATGTTGTTTGAAAATGAAATACCTTGAAAAAACTAAAGACAATAGGCGTTAGGCAAAACAGGAACAGTTCATTTAAATAAACAGTGCAGCCATGAGAACAGTTGCAGACATATGATCTGAGGACTATCTCAACTTACAATTGATCGGCCATGGAATTTTATACAATTTGTTGAATGCAATAAAACCGTTTTGGTGATCCTTTTTGGGTTAAGAATGTGAACCGCTGTCTTAGGAGCCATTACTTAATGTTTTTGATGAGGAATCCAGGTGGGCCATGACCTTGCGTGGACACAATCAGGCCTGTGGGTAATGTGTCCAAAACTGTGTGTATGCTGTGTCCTGATTGGCTATGCGCTCCTAACTTCTTGTGGCATCTGATTTCATGATGTTTTGGGAACATGCGTACCCCTTTAGCCATGTGTGCGTTATTGGGGCCCATCTCTCTGGACCATTGTGGTGTCGCTGCACCTACTTGTGGGATAAATCTGGGGTTTCCTGTTCACAAGTTTCTCTGCCGGCTACGTGCCACCCCACCTGTGATCTCTCAATCAGTGACCTCGGGACTGGGTCTTAGCGCTTGCCTGACTATGTATTTTTGGAGTCGGGGTTAACGTTTTGAGTTCATAACAGGCGAATTTGTCAAGAGAGATGCAATTTTGTTTTTATACATGAACGTATTATTAATACGTTATTAATACTTACTCAGTATTAACAATAACAGCAATATATATGTTCTTTAACCAAGATTTTCAGGCAGCCTCTTTTTAAGATTAGGGATATATATTAGTCTTAATCTCAGATAAGCATCTTTTGCCTTTAGGTTGAAATCCCAATAGAAATACCTCTCTTTACTATAGATGTTATGACAATAGGTTGAATTTTGATAAGTTACAGATCAAGTTAAGTCATTAAAATAATACATTTCTCTTATTTTGCTTCCTATTAACTTTTCATGTTGGGCTTTATTCACAGGCAAAACATTGCTATTGGTTGTAAATAGGATTAAAGAGTGTATTAATGCGCTTACTAATTAAGGACTGAGCATGTGTCACTAATGAAATGGCTTCAATATAAATGCGTTTTTAAACTATATGTTCCCTCGCAGTCATACCGTCACAAAAAAAATTTATTAGATTGAATAACATGCCGACATGAGTCTCAATCCAAACCTCAGTCTAAAATTTAGTGTGCCCTTGCTTCTCCATCTTCTTGGCCACCATGATGCCTTCGGGGTATTTGTGGCCCTCACCAATCCTTAACATCACATATGTGACATATGCTTCTGATTATAACCATTTCTAGCCGTTGTATTATCTGTTGCTGGAACATCAGTGAACCACCAACAGTTAGGGAACTAATTTTGGTTCTTGCGGAAGTGATGGAAGGTTTAAAGCCCTTCCTCCAGATTTTCTAGAAAATAATAATTAGCATAACCTTCGATTTTTTGATAGTTGCTCAGTTGTGCATATTGCCGATAGGTATTTAAAACTTGTTGCGTTCCACCAAAATACATCATTTTAGCTTTTGTTAATTTGACTGCCAAACTACTGTTATTATATTCCTATAGGCAGTTTAGTTGTCATTACAGGCCAATTTGGCTTAAAGAAAAGATGACTTAGTCATCTGCCTATGCTTAATGGCAGTTTTTTTCTTGAGCCAGATTTAGGATTGAGCTATCTGGCAAATCAAAACAACCTATCCGGATATGAAAATGTAAAAAGGGTACTGTCAATGTCCTTTTAGTGCAATTTATTCCCAAGTGGATTCCTGTCAACTTTGTTGAAGGAAGTCGAGTAATTAATACAACTTGCAAACAGTCTGTTGTCCTTTTTCCTTTTATTCTGTGTGCTAATGAGGCTAGAGCCCTAATATTGATTTTGGAACATGTGGATGTGAAGCTGTTAGGCAACACTTAATAATCTTTTTTCTCTGTTGCCCATTTCAAAAGTTTGTTCAACCAAAATGTGGCTGAAGTGTTTCCATTCGGTTCCAGTAAATCCTTATGACCATAACTTTTTGGCTCTAATGAACTGGTTGTAAGATTGAAGCTTCTCATGACAAAGGAAGCGAACCGGTTTGCAAAAGAATCGTGTAAATATGACTTAGTGGTGCACTCCAATCAATTGGCTGCAAGGAGCATGGCAACAGGAATCCCATTCGGTTTGCAAAATCGAAGATTTACTTTCTTTCATTTATGACAACATTTCTTAACCCAATAGTGTAGTAACTTCAAACTTTGTTTTTGCCACGATGCACCTTTTTTTAGTCCATTGAAGTGATCATTTAAGAAGAAATGTTACATATCTTCTTTCTAGTCTGCAAGCCTCGCCAGCACCACTTTGCAAAGAACTTGCTGGGGTCATAGGGTAAGTCAATGAGAGTGTTATTCTTGTGGTGAGAATTGCTTCCCTTCTTGAAAGCGGGTTATAACACTCTCACCTTTCAGGGTATGAGAATAAAGCCTACAACCTTCTCCACCTGAAACAGGAGAAACATTAGCACTTAAGTTATTTGTTTTTTTAACTAATGCATTATGTTCAGCCATCATTACCTACTACTATAGTCTGTCTTTTAGTTAAGCCTATCCATAGTACATCCAAAATTATTTTCTTCCTGTTTCTGGCCTTCTTGTCAAACCAGACGTTGCCCCCTTCTCCAAGTACGTTCCGCCATTTCAGACCTACCTACTCAAGGACTTCCCTGGTTAAGCTTGAACACTTCCAATGAACAACTACTTTTTCAAAGGCGAATCAGTAAATCTGGCTGGAATTAAGAACCGGCTGACACTTCAGTGTAGAATCATACTAAGATGTTCACTCAATACCTTTGATCAGCTACATGTGGAGATCCACCATCCATTTGAGACCACCCGCTCTCCTAAATTCTCTGGGGCTATCAATTGCCCTTGTGCCCTTCTTGATGCCTGCCTATACAAAACTCAAACACTTCTAGGTACTGATTACTGCTGGCATGCCACACAATTTAAAAGAAGGAACATTTATTTTGTCTAGATACAAATACCCAGTCAATGACTGTTCTTGAAGTCCAATATGACAGATTATGAGGCTGGCTGCTACATGCCCCCAGAAACCTCTAACATATGTACAAAGAATCCGAGAATAGGTGAGAACATTTTAAAAACTCTGGGCCCGATTCACAGAACTAACTTTAGACAAAATGCTAAACTTACTACCATTTTGGTATTCACAGAAGGCACTTATTCATTTTGGTATTCACAGAAGGCACTTACTCATCAATGAGTAAGTGCCTTCTGTGAATACCAAAATGAATAAGTGCCTTCTGTGAATACCAAACTGGTAGTAAGTTTAGGATTTTGTCTCAAGTTAGTTCTGTGAATCGGGCCCCTAAGTCTCAGCTGTGACCCCTTATGAAGCATAACATAAGAATTTGTGAATTCAAAAGTTTAAAATGATTAGCTAAGTCCTCAACGAACCCCAAAACCATTTGTGGGTATTATCTTTAGTAGTCTTGAGCTTTAAAAAACAAAACATAAAAATATACCCCAAATGACAAATCTGACCTATGAAAGAAAGTACTCATCAGTCTGGTCTGTTATGAAGCTTTAGACCCCTACCACCGCATATCAGAATAACCTCTTGTAAAAGGCATATATAGCCTTACAGCTAAGTTGGCTTTTCCCTTTCATTTGCCAACTATAGACTTATAAAACCACACATATGGGGATGCCATGAACTGTCAGAGCAGAGGATTGCCATATGATATGTTCTTCCACTACATATTTACCCATACGAGCCAAATCCTTGAGCTGCATACAGAGTTAAACAAGCATTGGCATAGCCAATAGGTCTCGCCTTTGGGATCTTATAAGTGCTTAGCCTTGCAACAGTTGATGTTGTTGCACCAAGGATTTTGTGCTGCATAACAAAATACTTATAAGGTCCTAAAAGCGAGGCCTATTGGCTATGCCAATGCTTGTGCATATACAACTAGTATCACAAGAGGTGCTTGGGCGGATAAAGCTGCCAATGTTGTACACACCATCTCTGCATCAAATGATATACTCTAGCATTGCTTTTTAAATCCTCAGGCCCAACTCATAACTTTATCATCGTACTTAAAAGTAGAACATTGTACTTAATGAAACAGAAATAGCCCACATAAATTCATGAAGATTTATGGGCGATATGAAACAAGCATGTAAATGCAGAAACCGACTGGCAATATGTGCTTCGTTCATCAAGTGTGGCTAGCCAAGTGTAAGAGGAAATGCAAGGGCAAATGAGGCTTCATATATCCCTGCCAGTCTCAATCTGGGAATGTAAAGGTGTTTCTGACATTTTATGTCATATTCAGGGAAATGGAAGGCCCAGAAATAAGTACGGGGGCACAGAGAAAGAGTCTAATGCAGCAAGAGACTGGCAAAATAAATGTAATATGGAAACATTTTAAAAACAACTGAATGAGCGCAAGGGCATTCGGTGAACATGTAATACAAAGTATTGCAGCAAAAAATTGTTAGACTGGTGGGTATGGTAAGAGGGCATAGCAGCAAAATAAACTAGGGGACAACAATGGAGTGGGAAGCAGCGGCGGCTGGGAGAGGGTATCTACGGGAACAGAGTGGGGAGTTGGAAAGCAGCACTCAAGAAAAAAGCACTCATGCAAGAAAACATACATTGCGGGCGGCAGAAGCACATATGGGTGAGCTCAACATGAAGGAAGCATGGGAGAAGCACACGGGTGAGAGAGAGCAACCAAGAGTGTTGCAGAGGAAGAGGAAATAAGTACAAGAGGGAGTTAGCTGAAAAAAAATACATGCACTCTTATGGAGTGAATAAAAACAGGAAAGTTGATTTCCAAAACGTGAGCAATGCAAGGATACAACTAAAGAGGCTATGCACCAGAGGAGGGACAAACACATAAGAGGAAGGGAAACCCACACGAGAACATCAAAGCGGCCGCAAAAGGGATCGCGATCAAGTGTGGCACGCACATGCACTCAAGCTCTAGGCCGGCCTTGGTAGCATTTTTTTAACCCCTCAAAAAAAGTCTCGCCAGACCAGCGCATGCGCTGGGTCAGACAAGACCTAAAAAGGCACCTTTTCCTGCCTAAAATCCAGCTTACATCAACCACTCACTCTTTTAACCAAACAGCAGGCAGAAATCCTTCCCCCACTGTGACTCTGGGCAATAGCTTGCTTAATCTTCCCGACTGCCCCCAGCGCCGGGACACCTCTCCGGAGGTAGGTGTGCGTTTTCAAATGCTGGCATTTATTTACATTTCCCACTTACTTTCATCACCAAGCATATCCTGTATTTATTGTATGTATTCTATTATATGTCTGCTTCAGCATGATGCGACATAACATAACAGGTAATCATGGAAAAGTTAATCGGCACGTGGTGGCAAGTTGGTAAATAATTGGAGATAGGTGTGATACCACTCTATACGGGCTACTGTGATATTCTTGTGTGAATCTACAGCTCAACTTTTTATGAAGTAACAAGAAGACTTATATAGGAAATAATTTACTTATGTTGGCCCTGAGAAAGCCTGGGGCTTGACTGGTACCCAAGTGGTAACACGTCTTGTAGAAGTGCTAGATAGCGTAGCTCAAGTGCTTAATTTGTGCCCATGTTTGCTAGTGCTCGGTTCTGGCACTTCTTTCTGAACACTGGCAGTAATCCACCACATAGTGGCACTGTGTTTCTACTTTAATTCTTCAGTGGAGATATAATATACTTTTTTTTTTTTAAGTAGCACATATGTACAGTTGCCGCTTGCAATTGATAGCACTAGCAAGAGCTAGGGTGGCTCAAGCTACAGTGGACTCCCGAGAAATACATTGTAAATACTTATTTTTTTTGTTTAAACAAATTAAGCACTGTGTAGCTGGTTGCCAGTATAGTTACCTATCCAAATGCACCAGATTAAGTTCTTACTTCCAATGGCAAAATATTTTTGGGTAGTCTGGGCGTTATCAATTTGAATCCTTAAGGTGTCACTATAGTTCTTTAAGGAGTCTGCGACAAGGACTTAACCTATAATGTGACCTTTAAAAACCATAAGAAATCACTCGTCTATTACACTGTAAAATGCAACGATGGACTCGCCTGAAATTTAACCTTGCCTTTCAGTATAGTTTATAGCACTGAAAACAAACCATCATGTTATCAGAAGTGCATTTTACTTGCCCAGCAGCAAGTTGGTGACAGAGACAAAAAAAACTCCAAAATGTTTTGGAAAAATGATTATCCTAGTGTTTAATTAGGCATGTTGTAATTCATGCTCACGTCGGGCGCCATTATCCTGCATAGAAGTCAACAAAAACACATTTCTATTTTCAAATGGCGCAGCTACAGCAGTTTGAGCAGCTGAGAGGCCAAGCTTGTGCTGCAGTAGGATATTTTTGAATGACCTTGAGAAGCTTTGCCTCGCGCACTGCAGAGATCCTTACTGAGGTTCCAAGAGAAAACAACCACGGCACGGTGTGACAATTAACAGAAGGCTCAGAGAGACACTGTTAACCAGCACAGGGCATGACGAATGTCTGGTGAGGGCGCTGCACTGAACCCAGGAGGAGCGAGATCATCATTTCTCTGAGCCTCTTAAGTCATCACCCCAAATGATTTTCGAACATGGATGGGGGGGTGACACAAAAATATCTCAATACATCATAATATTTTATGGCTGGTCCTACCTTTCCAACTGCACTGAAAGAGTTCACATTGAGTGACTGGAATATCAGAAGGGGCCACGTAGAGTATCCGGGGGTCAAGTGGAGTTATCCTGGTGGGTCATTCCTTTGGTGCTTGTTCATCGCACTCGTGGTGCACCCTTTGGTGCAACTCATGAAGGTCCAAATGTACCTTGATAATGACCATATCGAGGTGCAATCGTGCCAAAACCGCCACCAGTCGGGAACACCAGTTGGTCTTGATGAAAGAGAGTTTACTATGTCCAAACAGAGCCAAGTTAGAAAGCCTGATCCACAGTGCTTAGATTGTAAAAGAATGAGTGCCGGTGCCCAGAGCTGGACTCAGAAACCCACGACTGCTGCTATTAAATGTCGGTGCATTGAATGCCAAGTCTGGGCAGCCTTGAATACACGTCATGTTTCTTTAGTCAATACGAGACACTCCCTGGCCTTTTGTCTCAGTCTTGCAGGTTCCTGCTTTCTCTGTTTGTGACGTTTTTTCTGTCCTTCCACTCTTTCTTCTTCCCTTTTGGGTGTTTTTCCCTCTCATGCTCTCTGTAAATGTCTAATGAGGAAAACTAAGAGGCAGTCCTCAAAACTGAGTGCTGGTTGGCTGCATCGGCAGCCACTTCTGATCAGGGAGGACCATAATCAGTTTCACTGTCTTTTGAATTGCCTATACTTAGGAGCACCACCTTCCAGCAGTACTGAAGTTTAGGAATATCAGAAGGGGTCATGTGGAGTATCCTGGGGGGTTCATTCCTTTTGTGCTTGTCCATCGCCCTCATGGTGCACCCTTTGTTGCAACTCGTGAAGCTCCAAATGTACCTTGATAATGCCTAAACCGAGGTACAATCTTGCCAAAACCGCCACTAGTCAGAAACATCAGTTGCTCTGCTTAGAAACGCACGACCGGTGCTATTAAAAGTTGGCGCATCAAATGTCAAATATGGGCAGCTTTGAATCCATGTCATGTCTCCTTAGTCCATAGAAGACACTCCGTGAATTCTTAGCTCACTCTTGCAGGTTCCTGCTTTCTCAGTTTGTGACTTTTTTTCTCCTATCCCCTCTGGATGTTCTCCCTCTCATGCTCTCTGTAAATGTCTGAGTGGAAAAATAAGTGTCAGTCCACAAAATTGAGTGCTGGTGGGCCACACCGGCAGCCACTGCTGATCAGGGACGATCATAATCAGTCTGTAGTATCTTCTTGTTATGTTTATAATGTCCCCTCTAATCTGGTACCTAGCTGCTCAGCCAGTGTGAGTGTTTTGTATGGAATGTTGGTGTGATGGACTTGTGTGAAAGGCTTCGGTGCCTGGTGTGAGTGATGACAGTTGGATGATGGGCTGAGCAGCAGGCAGGCTGCTCCTGGTTTGGCTGCTACCACTGTTCTTATGGACTTAATAAATAACTTAAAAGACACTACTCGGCTACGTCTACTTCATCACATCTATGCATGGAACTTATTATGGAGACGATTTGAAGACTAATTCACGTACTACAAGTTGTCTCAAGGAAGTTAAAGATGACAATGCCAAAGATGTCTTAAAGTTGGATGAAACATACAGAAACTACAAGTGCAGAGAGCACAAGGAACATGTATAGGTTCACAAATGACCACACAGACAGCGCAAGTACATTTCCAGGGGAAATGGTCCAAAAGAGACAACAGAGGAAGTGTGGACACAGAAGGGAAAATATCTACAAGAAACAAATGAAATGGAGCATCAAGAAACAAGAGAAACTGGAGCAAAACGCCTCACAGCCTCACCAGTGTCCCTCACACCGGACAACCCCAGCCCAAGCGTCCTCTGCTCTGCTCACAAACATCTTAATTGTTGGACTAGCATAAAGTTTGACTCAAGATTATCATGTTGGTTATCCTGTTTTAACGTTGCACTCTGAACATCTTTTGGGACAAGGTGTGTTTTATCTACAACAAGTATTGGCATCTATTTCTTCTCTACTGAAATTCAACTTGTGCCTTTTGATGTGGACTTGGCAGCATTAAATCGCAGGTACACGTTACTTTTCAAAATGTGTCTTTTGGAAAAGTGCACTGTGTGCACAGTGTTTTGTATGGAGTCTGTCTGCGGTTTGAGTTACACGGACATTCAGACATTTGTTGTGTTGCCTTTACTAACATGAGGAATTCAGCCCATGTACCTGCTGCCGGAGCTGGACATTTTTGGTGAGACAATATGTGTTTTTGTAAATACATTTACCAGTTCAAGTCCCCTCGTAGTTGTGGGCAGTTAAACTGTGGCATTGCCTTTTCAAAACTGTGCACGAGCCGGCTAATGCGCGAGAAGCTTACCTGCTCTATGACGGTCGAGTGGAGGAGCTGCAGGGACTTTCCTGATGTCGCTTTAGTTTGACACGAATAGCACTGCTCAAAGAGATTTTTAAGCATGAATGTGCCTGGAGCCACCCTGCAGGCAACTGTTCAGCGTGCCGCCATCCTGGATATTCAGCACCACGTATTGCCTCTACCCGGTTAGGCCAGCTCGGGTACAGCATGAAAGGCAAGTTTTTATCTTGTCGCAGCTTTTGCTCTGCCGACGAGGGATCCAGCTGCTCTCTGGCCGCAGCGTACTGTGTCCCTGCTCATACAAGATTTTTCTGCCCATGTGAGATCCAGTTTCTTTTGGCAATGTTGTGCTGTCCTGTAGCTTTGCTCAGTGTTATATTATTCTCATGCATTTCTATGTTATCTCTGTATCTTTATGTCATGCTTCTGCTCCCTGGCAACCTGTCCTCTCTTATGCTGTTCTGAATGAAAGGGCCAGAGAGAGATAGCAGTTGCTGTGGAGAGTGACTTGTGCCTTCAGGGGTCGTTCCTGTTTACTGAATAAACGCCCTAACCACCATCAAATGTGTTGTGCCTCTTCAAGACTGGCGACGAGGGTGTGATACCCTCTGTAGAGAGGTCACAAGCTGTGGAGGATGTTTTGGTCATCATCGCACAAGAAGGACCATTTGTGGATTGTATGCAACCCCTGAAGCGTCTTTTTAAAAGACATTACTCGGCACTGGAGGATCACCCAGTGTCCATCTAGCCTTTGGAGACAGGTGCAAATTTCTGCTCTTTTCCTGTATAGCCCAAAAGCTTACCTGTTGGGGGCAACCGTTGGAAGGGCCATGCACCTTCTTCATTCTTCATCTTGTTGAAGTTTGAATGTTGCTGCCCGAGAGTTCTTTTGCCAACACGCTGCTTCAGACATGCCCCCATCTCTTAGTCAGGCAGACGTCCTGACGCTCACGCATCAAGCACACTACTTGTGTAGGAAATGTGCCGCCATATTGGAAGAGTGAAACATCGGTGATACGCACACTAGGAACGTGTGTGTTTATTCCTGCAGTCAAGTGTTTCTACATCTGCGTTTTTCACCCGATAAAGCGAGTGTGTAGCGTGATTAACACACCTAGCATCGGTGACATGCACACCTCTCATGAATGCACATGGTTTCCAGCCTTCAACTGTCGAGTCTGAGGTGGTACTGTATTCTGACATTATTTTTTTCTTTCTTTTTACGCTTAGCAGCCGGACATTGGTAAATCGAGAGTTCTTCCCATGACACCTTCTATCTGTGAATTTGAGACTATTTGGAAGTATCAGCAGTACGCAGAGGAACTTACATTTCTTAATGATGACATCACAAGTCATTCGCTCACCACCTTTTTTCCTACAAAATCCAGACCAACCTTGCATGACTTGGGAAGACTGGAAGTAGACTTTCAAAACATATTTAGATGCTATAGGTGGTGATGTATATGTGTCAAAGAGGAAATTAGCGATTCTTAAACAATGTTTAGGATTAAAGGGCAGGAATGTTTTGAAAACCTTACCCATGGTGGAGGCGAATACTGAGAGTGAGGCTGGTGGGGAGGGTGAAAGCAATATAGATGTGTATGAAATTGCTTTGAAGGCCTTAGAGGAAAATCTTTGAAAAAAAGTCAGTGAAGTTGTAGAAAGGCATAAATTATTTTCACGCACACAGTCACAAGGAGAGTCTATTGAGCAATATGTGGCTAACTTAAGAATGTTAGCTGTCACCTGTAAGTTTAGGGACATGAGAGATGAAATTATTAGGGATCATCTGATTAACAGCATGGTTAATGTTAAAATTCAAGAGAAATTACTTGGCATGAAGCATCCCTCTTTAAAGAAAACTTTGTTAGTGGCTAAGAGAATGGAGAATACCTCCAGATATGTGAAGGAGTTGGGTACGGTCTCTAAAAAAGTTAATCAAGAAGAAGCAGTTCATAACATCAAGAAAGGTGTTAAGAAAATTGATGAGAAAGCAACATCTAAAAAGAAACAAGAAGTAGTAAAATTCAAGTCCAAGTCATGTTTCAGGTGCGGTAGTTCAAGACACACCGCAGATGCCAATCACTTTCCTGCTGTTAAAATTAGATGTTACAAATCTAGAAGGTTTGGCCATTTTGCGAGATTGTGTAAAAGCTCTGAATCTCCTGCTCATTATAAGTCAGTCAATCCAGTAAAGGAACCATCTGAAAGGGAGGGTGTTTCATGTGAGAGACCAACCAAGTTCTTAATTGTGAAGGGGCAAGAATGATAGTTGTAGTCCTCCTAAATGTGGAATTAAAATTAAGGGTAAGGAAGTACAGGTTTGGGCGGATTCTTGTTCTCCATTCACTATCATCGACAAATCCATTTGGGAAGGTTTGGGTGGCAAGCTAGATGATTTACATTCCACTGATGTCACTCCGGAAGGGTATTGAAGAGACAAATTAACTGTTCTGGGTTATGTAGAAACAGAAATGTGTTTTTTGGATAGAAAAACTACAGCCAAGCTATATATTGTAAACAAATGAAGATCTATTTTGGGTTGGAAGGAACAGCTGGCTTTTGAAATTGTGTTGGACCCTAATCATCCGCAACAGGTACTGTTGACATCATCTGTGGACACTATAGATTGGGTTACCAAATAAAAAATTGGGATGTTTAAAAAAATTAAAACACCGCATTATATTGAAGGAGAATGCAGTACCCAAGGTACACAAAGTTATAAATGTTCCGTTGATGTTAAGAGACAAACGTAGGGATAAATTGCAGAGGCTTTGCAAGGAGGGGGTGATCAAACCCATTGAAGCATCTGAGTGGTTGAGTCCAATTGTTTTAGCCAAGAAACCGCATGGTAATATCACGATGTGCATAGACTTGAGAGACTTGTATGACAACATCTGGATTGACTGACATTCCCTTTCCCGTATTAGTGAGATGTTAGCAAATGTAAAAGGGGGTGCATATTTCTCCACGTTGGATTTATCCAATGCTTACCACCAAGTGTTGTTGCATGAGGATTCGAGACATGTTACGTCTTTCATCACTCCCGAGGGCGCATTTTAGTTTATTCGAATGCCATGTGGTTTGGCCTCGGCTTCTGCCGTCTTCCAAAGAGTTATGCAAGCTGTTTTGTCTGGTTTGAAAAACATTTTGGTGTTTCAGGATGATGTCCTGGAGTGGGGGTGTAATAAGGCCATGCATGATGAGATTTTGGAAGTGGTGTTGAAGAAGCTATTGGATGCATGTCTCACTATAGCTTTGGAAAAGTGCAGGTTTGGTTTGAGTCAAATCGAATACTTAAGTCACACTTTGACCTGTGAGGGGGTTAAGCCCAAGCAGAGTGTGGTGGAAGCCATAGAAAAAGCACCTGCTCCATGTGACAAAGATCAACTCAGGTCATTCCTCGGTCTTGCAGAGTACTATTCAAAATTCGTGCACCATTTTTCTGAGAAAGTACTTGATCTAAGAAACTTAATGAAAAAGGGGGTCAAATTTGAGTGGTCTGAAAATTATCAACTTAATTTAGAGGAGATAAAGAAAAACATTGCTAGCGCAGTCACTCTGACGTCATTTGATCCTGAAGATGAAACCATCATTTCCACTGACGACAGCAACCATGGTCTTGGTGCTCTGCTCATGCAGGTACACAAGGGCAATGAGAGAGTGGTGGCTTTCGCTTCCCGCACATTAAAAGGTGAAGAGCATACTTATTCCACCATTGAGAAGGAGGCCCTGGCATGTTGGTGGGGTGTGCAATATTTCCGTATTTTTGTGTGGGGAACCAGGTTCCAGTTGCATACAGACCACAAGCCCTTAGTGGATCTTTTCTCCACAAGAGGTGCGGCCAAAGCAACACCTAGGATTGCCAAGTGGTTGTACCGCCTTCAGGAGTACGTTTTGAGGTAAAAAATGTTCCACGCACCAAGAATGTTAATGCTGATTGCATATCCAGATTACCATTGGATAACGTACAAGATGAGGATGATGACCAATGGATGGTGGCGGAGGTGAAAGATGTATGTAGTGCCATCAGTGAAGAGGATTGGAGAAAAGCGGTTACTGAAGATGCAGTGTTTATCAAAATCATGGGAGTTTTAGGGTGTGAGCATGGTAGAAGTTTGCACAAGGAATTGGAGTCTTTCAAGCTAATTTGGTCTGAATTAAATATTTTGGATTGTTTGTTGAGAAGAGGATGTAGGTTAGTGGATCCTTTGGTGTTGAGGGAAAGATTATTAAATATCATGCACGAAGGACATGGTTGTATGTCTGCAATGAAAAGGAGAATTAGGGAGGCCAGGGATGGATATCCAGATTGAGAGATATCATAGCGTGTGCATGTAGTGATAAGACTCATTCTTCTCAGGAAACGACCATCGTTTGATACCTTGAATGTGAGTGAAAGGTTTGCCATAGTCATGGTCGACTATTTTTCTAAGTGACCGGAAGTAGCTTTTGTGAGGAAGGTCAAATCCAGTGGAGTCATTTCTTTTTCTGAGGACATTTTCAGGAGAGAATGTTGCCCTGCCGAGATTGTTACTGATAATGGTCCCCAATTTGTATCAGAAGAATTTGAAAGGTTCTTGGTCAGATGGGGAATCAAACATACCAGAACCCCTGTCTATCATCCCATGGTAAACGGCCTGGTCGAGCACTTTAATAGGGTTCTGGTGGAATGTGTTCAACTATCGTGCATGAATGGTGAGTGCTGGAAGAGACAGGTCAAGGACATGTTATGGTCATATCGCACCACACCCCATTCTGTGACTAAAGAGACACCTTTTTCCTTACTTAAGGGCAGAATACCATGCACTGTAGCGGTACCTGCTTGGATGAACAGAGCAGGGAAATGTGACATTGGCTTAAAGGGTGTACAGTGTAGAGTGGATAAGTACCAGAAGGCTTATTGTAAAAGGCACAATAAAAAGGTTATAAAACCTAAGCGTCTTTTTACAGAGGGTATGTTGTTAGGGTGTTTTTGGGAGACAAAGCAAGGAAAGGTTTTCCGAAATGGTTTTGTCCCAAAAGAGTGGTTGTTGTGAAGGGTAACTGTGTGAAAGTGTCAGCTGGTAAATGGTGGAACACCAGAAAAGTGACGACATGCAGTGGTACTGAAGTGGCTGTGTTATTGAAGTCTCAGCGGGAGGCTATTGCGCATGAAGAAGATCCGTGCTTGTTTAATGTGCCCTTGTCTAGGGTCAGAGATGATTCCCAAAAAGTTTGATGATTACATATGTTCTTAATGTTTCCTGTTTTTGTTTGGAAATTTTCTTAAGAGGGGAGATGTGTTAGATTCTTCTCATGCATTTCTATGTTATCTCTGTATCCTTATGTCATGCTTATGGAATGTCTTCTGCTCCCTGGCAACCTGTCCTCTCTGATGCTGTTCTAGAATGTAAGGGCCAGAGAGAGATAGCAGTTTCTGTGGAGAGTGGCTGGTGCCTTCAGGGGTCATTCCTGTTTACTGAAAAAAATCTCTAACCACCCACAAATGTGCTGTGCCTCTTCAAAACTCAGGTATCGATTTATCTCTGTTTTGTTTGGTGTTACATTATTTTAACAAACTGGTTGGAAGGTGCAGTTCTCAAGTACAACTGCGTTTAAATAAGTCCTTGACACCTTGGACAGTGACTCATTTTCATCTCAGAAGTGGTATACATCTTTATATTTTTAGACAGTGTTTCTTGTCACATGTGAGAAGTTTTTCATGATGTTATAATTATTGCTGTGTAGAGATAGTCAAGTTTGTGGGGCATGATTAAATTGAATGCCTAGAATGTTGTATATAAAAATATAACTAATTTGTTTTGAGTGAGGGGTTATAGTTGTTTGCCAGCATTTGAGTTTCTCACCTTTATTTCTCTTGTTTTACTGTCATTGGATGTTTTGTTAGCCCATTTCTATATGTTGGGTGGGTGTGTCGAGCCTTAAAGGAGGGTGGTATGTTGTGTTTTAGGAGTTTTTGGCTTGTTGTTTTGCAAAGCCTTTATCCCTTTCATAAGGGATGGGAAGGGGTTTTAGTACCACTTCCACGTGGTAGCCACTTTTCCCTTACTCGAGGGGTGGTTTAAGGGTTGTCTTTCCCTTTTTTCAGTTTATGGGTTATAGTCCCATTTAACCTAGTGTTGTCATGTTCTTTATGTGTGTAACTCTCCATGTTGGTTATTGCAGTGTGTAAGTCAGCTTGTGCTTCACACTTTGTTTGTTGTAATGGGTGTTAGTCCCGTCTACACAGTTTGTAGTGGGTGTTAGTCCCATCTACAAAGTTTGTAGTGGGTGTCAGTCCCACCTACGCAGTTAGTAATGGGTGTTAGTCCCATCTTCAGTTCGCGTTTTGGGTCATAGTCCTATTTTCGCATGAATGGTCCCTTACATGAGGGGTGGCAAGTTGGGTTATAGTCCCTGCTACACATTTTTCTTGGTTGTGTTCCTTAGATAGGAGTACGTACATGGGTGCAGTCCACCCATGGTAAGGAGTACATACATGGGTGCGGTCCACCCATAGTGTTTGTGTCAATAGTAAGGAGTACGTACATGGGTATGGTCCACCCATAAGTGTTTGAGTTCTGGGGGTGCTTTGCTCCCATGTGTCTCATCAGTGGGAGAGTTCTCAGAGTCTGTTCCTACCGTGTTTCTCTGCATATTGTTTCACGTGTATTGTCATGTGGTGTTACCTCAATATTTGTCAGTGAGCTCAACATTCTTTGAACTTTCCTTTTGTTTTATTATTAAAGATGGAGGATGTTTGATTGTTCATTTGTATCTTTTCATTCTTCTTTCCTTCTTTGCTTAGTCTGTGTTCCCTCTCGTGGTGTGGCATTTACCATTCATCCCTTGGTTATAGACTATTGCCTTCATTTGTACATTGTGTCTATAGTTGTATTTCATTTTTAGTTTGGTTTAATTAATTTTCAATTTTAAGGGGAGAAGATAATGTAGTATCTTTTTATCATGTTTATAATGTCCCCTGTAATTTGGTTCCTAGCTGCTCAGCCAGTATGAGTATTCTGTATGGAATGTTGGACTTGTGTGGAATGCTTGGGTGCCTGGTGTGAGTGTTGACAGTTGGATGATGGGCTGAGCGGCAGCAGGCTGCTCCTGGTGGGGCTGCTACCACTGTTCTTATGGACTTAATAAATAACTTAAAAGACACTACTCGACTATGTCTACTTCATCACATTTACGCATGGAACTTACTTGGTACAGTCTCACTGCCTTTTGAGTTGCCCCTACCTAGGTGCACCACCTTCCAGCAGTACTGAAGTCAAATTTGAATCTGAACTCTCCTAAATTGCCAAGTCAATTCAATGTTCCAAATCTTTGGCATTGTTATGTTCAATATAGGTACCCTAATATAGGCCCGGGTAATATCACACACCTTCACCTACATTACCACCCTTATACTATACAGTAACAAGCCTTTAGGATTGAACCTTTACCTAGTTCTAGTCCTGGGTGCAGAAGGAGGGTTTTTCCTGAACAATGCCGTCCTATAACTTCATCAATGGACTCATACAGTATGAATGAATATTCATGAGGGTTCTTGGAAACCAGGCAGGGGCTCCACCACCTACCCCACCATATCTACGTACAAGGTTCATCCCATATGTCATCCTCAAATCCAACAATGGCTAGTACATGAGACAAGGGACAAAGAAACACTAGATACTTTTTGCATAAATACAGCACCTCTTGCTTGGGTAGATAGAGGGAACCAAGACTTCCAGGCAGACATACTGACCAGAGACGCTGAGGCTCCTGCTGCAGATGCTCCAGCTGACTGTGGTCTAAACATCCCTTGCGGGGTGTTCAACTTGAGACCAGGATGGGCTCCTACATTCTCACACTTCAGGTAATGGGGTTTGACTAAATCCTAGAGGGATTCTTGGCTTCACACCTACTTACATGCTAGGTACACTTAGGTACATCAAGACAGGCATCGTAGGAGTACGCACACTTTTATCCTGCATTTTATATATATATATATATATTTTTTTTTTATTAAATCTGTTTTTATTGATTTTTCCAGTTACATTTGCAGGAGCTCGGTTGGCTTCTGCGAGGGATCATACATCTTACCACATGTTACTGACAGAATCACATGTTGAATACAAAAGAAACAGAGCTTTGCAATAATTCCTGTAATATTCGCCACACCAGATGGTACGGAAATCTCTTAAACGGCTTAGCCCTTAAACATAACAAATTGCAGCACTTTACAATAAAATACAAGTGTATCAAGATGTCGTTTGTAGCCTCCCAGCCGATTCCATGCGGATTACTAAACAGATATCAATAAAACAAAGCGGCTAATAACCCAACAACCTCAACGTAGACCAGCTCCATTATGTATGTACCTATCACCATTACCCTTCTGCTTCCCCTCTCCCATGTCACTGTGCTGTGACTTAGCTATTGCTCCCAACTTTATGCCTAGGTGCACTTTCTCGCGGTGCCTGTTTTTGGTATTGATCTCACGTGGAACACTACGGTTCTGCTCCGGGTGGTCTCCCTTTTCTTACCCTGGATGTGCATCCCCCTCCTTAGGCCGCTCCCCTAAGCCCACCCCCTCGACTCGCCCGAGCGCCTGGAGCAACTCCCATTGCGCAGCTATGGGTGTCTTCCTCAACCCCAGTGTCTCCTCCCGACGAATGGCGGTACCCTCCGCTCCGGCCCACGCGGCGAGCGAGCACCTCCACGCTTGTGGGTGAGGTGGATCCTGTGCTTTCCACCTCCTGGTCAGGAGGCGCTTTGCGACCGCGAGCCCCAGATCTAGGAACCGGGACGTCACTTTGGTGGTCGGGGTCCTGCGGAATTGATGCAGCAGGTAGACTGTCCAATCAAAGGGTATGTCGCAACCTGTGCTAGTGCGCAGTGACTCGCTGATTGTGTACCAGTATGTGCGCAATTTGCAACAGCTCCACAGCATGTGCACCAGATCAGCTCCCGGTGCAGCGCATCTAGAACATATTGCATCAGTGCGGTGAAAGTACCTGTTAAGAGCCACGGGGGTGAGATACGCCCTGTGTACAACAAACAACTGTATCTGCCGGAGGCGCATGTTTCTGGGTATGCGCACCGGGCATTTCAATATTCGTTCCCATTCTTTATCCGCCAGCTGTCTCCCCAGATCCAATTCCCACTTGCGCCTGAGCGGCTCCAGGGTGACCGCCGTGTGTGTCCGTAGTGATGCCGCGAACCAACGAATCAGGCATCGGCCTCTCCCCATGACATAAAGATACTGTATAGTTAGGTGTTGGCTGGGTTCTTTGGACATGTCTCCCCACTTGGCAGTCAGGGTCCTAATTAATGAATGATGTGTTAAGAATTGTCCCGGTGGCAGTCCCCCCTTCCCAACCAGAGCGTCATATGGGAGGAGCACGCCATCTCGGTATAGGTCGCGCAAGGTCTGTATATCTGCCTCCCGCCAGTGCGCCAGTGCGCCAGCGCAGGGGAAGTGACCGATCCCGCTCCTCTAGGGGAACACTGTAGCGGAATGGCCGGCGCGTAAGGGACCACGTTTCTGGTAAGGAATAAGCTCCTACGATAGCATCGGTATGCCACCGCGAGGAGGAGTGGGGTTGGCGTCGCAGACTTGGTGGCCGGATGGAACAGCACCAGCAACTGCTCCAAAGAGCGTGGTGGCAGCACGGATGCGGTGTCCTCCCGACCCCTATCTGCCACCCAGCAGGCTATCCACTGCAGCTGGGCCGCTAAGTAGTAATGCTCGAAATAGGGCACGGCCAGGCTTCCCTGATCCGTAGGGAGATAGAGTTTTGTTAGTGCCATCCTATGCCTGCTGTTCCCCCAGATGAGGTCTCTGAGTGTTTGCGACAATTTAGCAAAAAAGGCAGCCGGGATATATAGGGGTAGGTTAGCAAAATAATACAGTAACCGAGGGAGGATCACCATTTTGGACAGCGCTACTCTACCCGTGACTGTTAGCGGCAGTGTGTTCCAGAAGCGCACCTGCGACTTAATGGCCGTGAAGGCTCTGCCCAGATTACCGTCAGACAGATCTACTGGCTGGCGGTATATCCGGAGTCCCAAATATCGAAAGGTGTCTTCTCTCCACTGTACCCTAGTGCCATTTAGGGTGTTTCCGGGGTCCTGCCGCCCTTCGCCGAACGCGTAGAGACAGGATTTACTGGCGTTCACCCGAAGAGCCGAGATGGTGGAAAAGTCGTGCAGGGTGCGGGCTAACTGAGGGGGGATATCGTGTATGTCCCTCACATACACCAACAGGTCGTCGGCGTAGAGCGACACCTGGTGCACTGCATCCCCCAATGGTATGCCAGCCCCCAGCATCTCCCGCAAGGTCGCCGCCAGTGCGAATAGGAGCCGCGAGAGCGGGCACCCTTGTCGCGTGCCCCTGCAGATTGGTGTTACAACAAACAATTGATGGACGGAATGCTGACAATGCAGACATTCTCCCCCAGTCAAGAGATCTGGGTTAAATCCATCGTTCTTTTGCCCACTACACCACCCCAGTTTAGACATGGCCATATGCAAATCAGTCTTGACCCTGTGCCTCATGGGAACAGTCCAGCCCGAAATACTGCAGATTGGTATGGCGCTAGAGATGTACGGGCCCAGTTGCACCCTCACCGTGGGGTTCTTGTACAGAAGGCCCACCAGTTGTAGGAAGCCCAAACCAAGGTCCTAGCGCAACAGCAGCGCCGATAGGTAGCGCCACTCCAGGCAGTCAAACGCCTTTTCCAGGTCCAGTATAAGGCAGCCTGCTTTGGGCCACTCGTGTGCTATCCGCAGCTACCCTGAAAAACCTCCTCAGGTTCAGTGACGTGCTGCGTTTTGGCACAAAGCCATTCTGGTCCTTGTGGACCAGGTGAGAAACCACCGGCGCCAGTTGCTCCGCCAGCACTTTAGCGAGGACCTTACAATCAACATTAAGGAGCGCCAGTGGCCGGTAGGACCCCAAGTCCGTGGGGTCTCCACCAGGTAGGCTTCGCTCATCGAGGGGGGTAGCTCGCCCGTCTCAAGCGCCTCTGTGTACAACCTGTGAAGGTGCTGCACCAGATGCTCCCGGAAGGCTTTGTAGAACTCGGCGGGCAGGCCATCCGGACCCGGAGTTTTCCCGGAGGCCATGGATTAGATGGCGTCCCCTTATAATTAAGGGTCTCTTGGTGCGCATTGGAGGCCGTTGGCAGCTGAGCTCGTCCGAAGAACCGCTCTAGGTCATCCCTTGAGCAACAGACTTTTGCACGGTACAATCGTGTGTAATGGTCCACCATAACCTTATGGATCTCCCTTTGGGTACACACAAGGTCTCCCTCCGATGTGTGCACCGCTGCAATCGGGGCGCGAGCACCGTCTTGTTTTAAAAGCCAGGTGAGTAGGCGTCCCGCCCTATCCGCCACGGCGTGCGTGCTGTGTGTGCCGCCTAATTCAGACACCTTAAATGCTCCAAAAGTGTTGTATGTTGTGTCCGGAGATCGACCAATTGGTTTGCATATCTGCCGCCACCCTCCCCCTCACGCTCGTACTGCAGAAGTTGGGACTCAAGGTGGGCGATCGACTGCGCCAGCTGCCTCCACATGCTCCACGTGGCCCCCAAATAGTGGCCCCGGAGCGTTGCTTTAAGTGCGTCCCACTCCACCAACGCGTTACTCGCCGTACCCTCGTTGAGCTCGAAGTGTGAAAGGATAGCGTTTTCCACTGAGGAGCGGAATTCAGGGTCCTCCAGTACAGTAGGTTGGAGCCGCCATGTGGGCACGGGAGGCCGATCCGCGTCCCAGCTGAGCTGAAGCCACAGGGGATTATTATCGGAGTGCGTCCGCCCCAAATATTCTGCTTTCACCACCAGTGGTAACAACACCGGGGACCCCACTACTCTGTCCAGTCGCACATGTAGGTCGTGCGTCGTGGAATAGTAGGAATAGATACGGTCGGCGGGATATAGGGCCCGCCTGATATCGAGTATCGCCCATTGCGAGGGCCAATCGGTCAGTGCCCGCGCCGTGGAGGCAGCTGCCGTCGCGCGAAGAGGAGGAAAGGACTAGTCCAGATGTACGTCGAGCACAGAGTTAAAGTCCCCTCCTATCAGCCAGGGGATCCCGGCGTAAGGGGTCAGATCCAGCGACAGTTGCGTAAGGAAGGGTATTTGGTCAACGTTCGGAGCATAAATCGAAGCCAGCAATACGGATTGGCTATTAAGTGTGCCCCGTACCAGGGTATACCTGCCGTCAGGGTCTATCGACACGTCCGTACTGACGAATGGGACTCCCGCCCTAACCCACACGAGGGTGCCCCTGGCATGTGCTGAGTACACTGTACCATACACTTGACCTCGCCAACGCCTCCGCAGCTTGTCTAACTCCGGCCGTGTCATGTGTGTCTCTTGTAGGAGAGCGATTCCAACTGAGTGTCACTGGAGGTAAGCAAAGATGGAATATCTCCGTGTGGGAGTATGCATGCCTCGTATGTTCCACGTGAGTATACTAAACGCACATCATGTTTAAAGTGGGTAGTCACTGGGGGAAGCAGGGGCGGGACATGAGTCAGCAAGCACGCACTATGGTGAATTGTGGAGGCTCCGGTCTGAGGTAACAATAACAACTTAGTAACTACAAACAACATAACGGCTGGGGCGGACTATGCAAGTGTGTCCGTCCAAACTTACGCTACCTTGCGTAGATGAAAACTAGGTCAGGGTGTGACCCGGGGGAGTATACGTGTAGGTAACAGCTTGCCGTCGCTATCCCCCGTGTCCCATGCGCGCGGTGTGCCATCTATGTGTGTCGCCAGCATCGGCCTATGGAGGTAGCGGGGTGCAGGTGAGGAGCGAGGGAGACCGCGCGCGCACGGTTTACCACCACCCAGAGTGACCCAGTGGATGGGCGACAGCAGACTGGGCGATTCCCCCCCACCAACCCGGGCAGCCAGCAGAGCCAACTGCACCATGAACCCTCCCCCGCTCCCCGAAGGTCACAGCAATAAACAGTAAGATACTTGCACAAGCAATGCGGCCCGGGCAGCCTCTCAGTCCAGGATATCGTCTGCAGTTTGTGGGGTAACCTCTGGCCCACAAAAGTCCTCAGAGTTTGCCGTCAATGGTGACGATGAGCCGCTCACCACCACCTCATGTCGCTCGTCGACGTCCAGCCGGTCCGCGGGTCCTGGGCTTGCGATCGTCGTGACTGCCTTCAGCGCATTTTGGCGTTCCAGTCTCATTTTCTCCGGTGTCGATGCTGCAGTCTTCGACGCCGCCTCGCGCATGGTCCCGCACCGCCTGCGCCTCCTGCCCAGCCGGGCGCCATCTCCCAAGTCAGCCAGCCTCGGTCCCGTCCACAGCCCGGATTCTTCAAGCCAGTTCCATACCTCCGCTATTGAGTCGAAGTAGCGGGTTTTACCCTTCTCCACCACTCGCAGTCTAGCGGGGAACAAGAGCGAGTACGGCAATGACAGTTCCCGGAGTTGGCGTTTTACTGCCATGTAGTTGTTTCTGCGGCGTTGCACCAAGGCAGTATAGTCCGGGAAAAACATGACTTGACTGCCACCCACCTGGAGACCGTTCATATCCCGAACCTCTCTTAGCACCGCATCTCTGTCTCTATAGTTGAGGAGTTTGAACAGGAGTGGGTGTGGTCGGGCTCCCGGCCGAGGCCCCTGGGTGGGCACCCGATGGGCTCTTTCCATCACGAATTGGGCCAACAGTTTCCCTGGCGGCATGAGAGTGCGAAGCCAGGTCTCCATATACTGTTCCGGGTCTCGCCCCTCCTCTCCCTCCGGCAGACCTACGGCGCGGATGTTATTGCGGTGAGACCGCCTCTCCGCATCCTCCGTCCTGTCCTCTAGCACGTGGATGCGGTCCGGCATATCCTGCAGAGTAGCAGCATGACTGCGGGTAACTGGTTGCAACTCCTTGAGTGTTTGCCCTTGGGTGGCAACTGTGTCCGCCAGCTTGCGGTGGTCCGCACGGAGGAGTGTGAAATCCGAGGAGACCTTGTCGATTCGGTTTTCCAGTGATGTCCTGGTGTGGTCCAAGATTGTCCCTATTTTCTCCACCGCAGTGAGGACAAAGTCAATCTTTGCTGCGAGCACCGCAGACGTCAGCCCCTCTTCGGTCTCGCCTCGCTGGTGCGTGCGGTCGGGAGTAGTCGCACACAGCGATCCCTGCTGCGCCTTGGCCCGCATGCGGCCCATCACCAACTGCTGTGCCGTGTGCATCTTCCGCCAATACCCAGCAAAGTGGACACGCCTGCGGCACAGCCGCGTCCGCCGTGGTGGAAAGAAGACGGGCGGCCGAAGACAAGGCCCGCCCGGCCGATGCACGCAGAGGGAGGCCTCCAGACGCCACCCCGGCGCAGAGATCCACACGCACACTGGGCCACTCAGGCTCCGCAGGTGAAGGTCCTCATCAGCTCCCAGCTCCTGGTCCACACCCCCAGAGAACCTCCGTCACGCCACCCTAGCGGCAGGGGTGTGCGTCAGGTACGGCCACCTCTCCCGGCGGGGGCCACGATGGGGCAGCGCGCCCAAGCCGGCGAAGGTGAGCACACCCCAGGCCAAGGTCCAGAAGTGGGCGCTCGTTATGGGGCAGTGCCGCACCCCACGGGGAAGACCACCAGTCAGTCTCGTCTTCCACGGCCGCCCCTTCCAGCCGAGCAGCGACCCACAAGTGCCACTAGCAGGGCGCGGGGAAAGTTCAGGACGGCAGCACAGCCGCTAGGTACGCCTCTCGCTGCAGATCAACCGCTGTCACCTCCACGAAAGGCCGGCCGCAGCTCCAGCCCAGTGCACCCCACAGTCGCGCTCCACCGATCTCAGGCGCAGCGCCAGCAGGCTTACCGCCGGGGACGTTGCTCGGGTCTAAGGCGCACTCCGCACCCCTCTCAGCTCCACTTTCTCAGCGGTTACCGGGAGGCGAGGGCAAGCTTCCCTCCCCTGCGCCAGGGGGGCGGCATCTGTGTCTCGCCTGGGCCCACCTTCCATGTGGGTACCTCGCCGTCTAGCTCCTCCACTCCCACGCCTTCTGCGCTCGTCCGTTCATGCACCCAGCATGGTGCTGGTCGCAAAATGGCTGTCTCTGCCAGGCTCCCAGGCTCCCGCTCCATACAGCTGACTCCAGGCCCCACTCGTAATTCTCAGCGCCTACAGTTTCTAGGCTGCCAGGGCGTCACTGCCTCCACCGACCCCCGTCTGCACCGAATCCGGCAGTCTTCGTCGCCCGGGCGCGTCCGCCACCAGGGCCGCACTCCTCTCGCCAAGTCTCTGGGCACCTCGCACCGGTAGCACTCTGCGGGGCCCCATGTTTCCTGGCCTCAGTCTGCCTGCGGGCTCCCTTGGGCTATGCCCGCTCACTGGCCTCAGGCTCCAGGGGTCCGCCCGCTGCTCCCGCTTCACATCTGGAGTCGCCTCCCACAGCTCGCCCGCATCAGCGCAGTTATCCCAGCTCGGTGTCTGCCGCGGCGGGCTCCGCCAGGTGCCTCAGCTCCAGCCGCGCTCTACGCAGCCCCCTGCTTTTTTTGGCGCCCTAGGCCGCACCTCGTCGGCGCTCCGCTGCTCGGTCACAGAGCTGGCGCAGCCCCAAGTTGCCGCCGGTGCCTCCACTCGTGTGTACCACGGTCCCGCCAGCTATCGGTGTAAAGGGCAGCACCTCAGGATCACTTTATGAGCTTGCGTCCGCCATTGTGGCTGGCTAGCCGCGCCCCCATCCTGCATTTTATATTCATGTATTTATTAATGCTTATTGCAAAATGATAGAACTGTACTATCCTTTTATATTCACTATACTGCTAATCATATATCTCTGCTACTGTCTAATGGTTGTTGCAACACATATTCTACACAAGAATAACAACTGTTCAATAAATCCCTATTGAAACTCCCAGACTGTTTATTCTGTGTATCTCTGAGACAAACTAAGTGAGCATGAGTGACTGAGCGAAAAGTAGTACATTGTATCCACGATCCTGAGGGATCAGGGTTGTCATGATCTAAGGTTGCCAAAAACTATTTTCTCCCTGATAAGAGGAGACACTAGCGGTAATGTGAGCTAGCTAATGCGAGCTAGCTAATGCAAACAAGCTAACATTCTCGGTAGGGGTGCTCAGAGCCAGTATGTCACAGTTTATGTTAGCCAAACGCGCAGGTCCTGCATAAGTACTATACGAACTACACGACATGGTGCCGCTAACGTTGGTTGGGTACTTATTTAACAGTAGAATCAGAGTAGTTCAGTCATGCTATTCTCAGAGACCCCTACTCACAAAACAGCAGAGACGTCTGGAGTGGGTGGGCACAAACCCCGCCACAGCTGAGTAGGGGAAAAATCCTATTTATTAGCTGTTGGTTAATCAAGCTTTAAGGACATAGTGTTCCTAAAATTGTGCATAAAACCTTATCTTAGTTCCCATTGAACAAACTTCTTCTCTACAAAAATGACTGAGAGCGATAATAAAGTAGCAAATCTACAAATCTCAGCAGGAGAAGAAGATGCAAACGCAATTCACATTGAACCTAAATTCGGACATACTATCACCCTGAAACTCTTAGAAAATGGTTTATCAGCTAGGGGTGGCTTAGTAGCTTTTGTGATTGAGGCACACAAATCTAACAAAACAGGTATTCTATTCAGGGGTTACATTCCCAGAAGCAGATGCGAGAACACAGACATTTCACTACTATACAGAAAGAGATGTATCAATGCAATATGGTTCATGTGAGGACATAGAGATTCCACTAACGTACCAGGAACATTTATACTGGTTTAAAGACGTCCTACCCCACATAATACACAGAGTAAGATTAGGCCCGCTTAGAAGAGACGGGGCAACATGGCCAATATTAGCAGCCTACACACCACAACCTGACATTGATAGAATGCCACAGCCAGACTTACTCATACAACACAAAGATTTAATTAAAATCTACAGAAACCTGACGTAATTCATCATGAGGACTTTCACAGTCCAACCAGCAACAGTTGCAACAAATGGAACTCAATTACAGGGTACAGCAACTAAAATCACACCACAAACGTTACACGCGGTAATGGGCAAATTGCCCACAAAACATAAACAAATGCCATTCTGGGTAGATCAGAAAATAACACAGCTTGAGGCAGTATTTCCAAATACTACCCCGTATGAAAAACACAGAATGTTAACAATCTGCTTGCCCATGGGGATAACACCACAAGTAGAAAGTTGTACCAATTGGGGTACACTTTTTGCTGCCATATATACCAGAACTCATGATATTCCTTCAATAGTGGTAGTACCTGATGTATTAGACAAATACAAAATGAGTATGGAGCAGAATCCGCCCTGAACTTAGGGATGAAGTTACTAAATACCTATTACCAGGTCTCTGCCATAATACTATCTAATATTAAAGGGGACGCAGCTTCAGTGGCAATCCCCCAACACCTAAGGGAGTTCAGTTCATTAGAACATCAACACAAACTACCCAAAATAATTGAAACTGCATATGCAGAATTAGGCAGAGACAGTTTGGGTCGGAAAGCTTTAAAACCTCAACTGATGAGCAGTCCTAAAAAGGACACTTCCAAGCAGACACCTGCTTCTTCAAAAAAGAAGTTGGATAATAAAAAACAACAGAACTTTAAGGAAAAAAGATCTCAATCCCGAGGTAGATCTCCTCCACAGAAGCCCTCTGAAAAGAGGTATAAACTCAGGAATAGGGATAATATTAGGAAATCTGACAGGTATCAGGATACTAATACAAGTTCCTCTCGTTCCTTTCAGGGCTCGACGAAAAACTCAAAGATAGGACGGTCAGAACACAAAGAAGAGAATACAGAGTTCAGAGACAAAGAGCACGCTCAAGACTATACTTCCAAAAAAGAAGAAAAGCCAAAATCAAAGCTCAATTTAAGAAGAAGAAAGTTGCAGGCCTGAAGATCAGACATTCCCAGAATTCTGAGGACGCAGCTTCTGAACGGGGAATGGGCTCTGATGATGCTAGACAGTGCGGCAGAAGTAACAATAGCTTGCCACAACCTGATTGAATTTCTGATGACAGCGGACTTGAAGGATGACATCACAGTGGAAACACCAGATACGAGGGTGAGCGTCCCACATAAGTTACATGAGATAACACTCCAAATGGAGGAAGACAAGCCTAGGAAAGTTAAAGGTCTCTTTTTGGAAAATATGTCACCTGGTTATGGCATCCTATTAGCAGAACAAGATTGGCTGCCAGGATTTGTTATGGAGTTCCCTAGGGGAGAAACGATAATTTTTCCATCCTTCTCCGACCTCGTTCCTATTCATCTTAAACACGCATACGCACGGGAGTGGGCGGTTGCCCTAGCTCCAGCATTGTACAAAAATCATTCCGGATGGGATGAGAATTCGATCCAGCACCTAATCCAGTTAAAAGTTTCACCAAATGCGCAGAGGCAATATCCTATAAGGCAAGAAGCTAAAAAACAGGTCAGGGAGTCATTGAAACATGCACCTCACCAATTAACAATCCTTTGTTTCCTGTAATGAAACCTGACAATACATATCGTCTAGTTTTAGATTACAGACTCTTAAACCTTCGCTGTCCAAAATGCACACAGTGCCGCATAAATGAATAACATTGTGCGGAAAAAATACAAGACTACACTTGATATCTCAAATGGATTTTTCTGCCAAAATATAGCACCTGAAAGCAGGTATTTGTCTGCATTCTCGGCGTTAGGGTCTCGGCAACAATTTTGTCATCTCTCCCAGTGGTATAAGAATAGCCTGGGGTGTTTTCAACAAGAGTAACAGAATTACTGCAAAATTTTGACGAGGAAGCATTGTCCTATGTGGATGATATTTACCTGATGTATGATTACTTCAAGAGGCACTTGACCAGGGTGAAACACCATAATTATCGGATTCACTTCTGAGGGCTGCAGATGTAACTTTAAAAATCAAAAATTGCCCACCTCAGTGTCCTGATTTTGTGATATGAGCTTTCAAGTGAAGGGAAAAGTCTGGCAGCTAACTTTTTAGAAAAGTGTGCGCTGCTCCAACCTCCAAAAACATAAAAAAATCTACAATAAATACAGGGATTCCTATATTTTGGCAGAACATACATTTTGGATTCCGCAGAAAGAGTAAACCCTTTATATAACTTAATAAAGCCTGAATTTTTAGTTAGACATTGGACACAGGAACACACAAACATCCTACGTTCACTACAAGAAGACATGATTGCTTCCAAACACTTACGGACACACGTAAACATGCGCAACCTAGTGATCCGTGTAATAGTGGGTCAATGTGGGTACACTTACTTAACCTTCAATGAAGGGGAAACCGTACCAATCACATTCAAATCACACCTGTACACAAGTGCAGCAATGCATTTCACTTCAACAGAAAAAATCCTGACAGCAGTTCAGACCGCTGCAGCAAGAGAAAGCACTGGCTGAGGGGAAACACATAATTGGCGTCATCCCGGTACCAGCCTTAAAGGCTGTTGCAAAGGCTAGCATTCCAAATTCAAAAGCCTTACATCCGAGATGGATACAATGGGCTAATGACGTTGGATACTGATTTGATCCAAGTCTAAAAACACAAGCATTTCTGCAATACAAACAACAATATCCTCTACCAAATGAAATATTGCCTCTAGATCAGCATGAATTAATTACTTACACTGCTCAACCAAACATAGGGAGTAAGCGACAATACAGCGCAGCATGTGCTATTGTTAAAGGTCGCATGCCGGATGGGAAGTTCCATCCAAGTTGCACCTAAACGCAATTTCTAGAAGATTGCACGGCACAGTTAGCAGAGTTAAAAGCACTAATACTGGCACTTGTAAGTACGGATCACGAATTCCCCACACTAATCATGTGTGATTCTTTTTACTGTGTGCAGTCATACATTGAGTACTTACATCATTGGGAACAAAATGGGTTTAAAGATGCAAAAGGTGGCACAATTAAGCATAAAATGCTATGGGAACAGGTAGTTGAGTTGAAAAACGAAATACCACTGGCTCACATGATACACACACTGAGTCATCAACGTGATGGCGTCCACATTGAAGGAAATTCATTGGCTAATGAAGCCGCAGAAGAGGCTGTACGCATGGCTTCCGTGGCTGCAATCACTCTTTCAAAAATGAGAATAGCCGGTGGGATTATGGTGGCTGTTATTGCTTCGCGCAAAGACAGCTCAGCAGTACCAAAGAAATTTCCTCTCAAGTACTCCTACAAGTTATATTCAAACAACATTCCATATGCTCAGATTCCTGGAGTGGGGGACAGAGTAATACCAAATATGGATCGTAGCCAAGGTTTAAAACTAGCAGCACACGAGGGTTTGGGTTCTGCGCACCCAGGCGATACAGCGACTATTTCTTTGTTGAAACAGCGCTATTGGTGGTCAGGTCTAACAAAACAAACTAAAGACTATGTCTTGAAATGTGACATCTGCCAACAGATGAAAGGCTCTACCATAACATTCCCGCCATAGACACCGCTACAGATATCTGACAAACCGCTCACATGTGTGAATCTGGACCACTGTGGCCCCTTACAATCTGATGGGGCTTACAAATGCATCATGGTTGCAGTGGATTCATGCTCAAGATTCCTATGGGTTTGGCCTTGGCTATTGGTTGACGGACTTGACGCTCGAACTGTTATCAAAGATTTGCAAGTCTTTATAGGGACATACGCAGTTGGCACGTTACATGCTGACCGTGGCCCGGCATTTAGCTCTCGGGCTTACAAAGAGGCCATGGAAAGTATGGGTGTAGCAGTGCGGTACTCCTCTCCATAACATCCTGAGGGAAATTTGGTTGTGGAGAGGAAAAAAAAAATCGGGACTTAAAGCAATCTTTAACAGCTAGGGTATTAGGCAAGGGTGGTAGTTGGATCAATCATCTCTACAGGGTACAGCGAGCACTCAATAACCAGCCAAGAAGTTCTCTAGGGGGTGTCACTCCATATGAGGTCCTATTTGGGATAAGAATGTGGGTACCTGATCTTGATTGTGAAGGCACATTGGCGGATGAGAAACCATTTGATATCTGTGATCGTTTGGCTGTTTTACAGATCTAAATGAATCCAGGACACAACAGAGTAATGTGCTCCAGAAACAGACCGCTACTGGGGAAGTCAAGGCAGTTACGGCAAGACCTGTCTGGATCCCAAAAGTCAGGGATCTGGTCAGAGAGAAAGTAGCGAACAAAAAATAATTTGAACCATCATACAGAAAACCTGTACCTTTCCTAGCAATTCAAGGAACAAGAATTGTACTTTTGCTACCTCTTGCCGGGAAAATAGAGAAAAGATTTGTCTCATTTAAGTTAATCAAACCACACTATGTGGCCGATACTGAACAGTAGGCCTCGTGGAGTCCACAGTAGCAGACACCCTCCTCTAGCTACAATACAAGAAGGTCAAACAGAAAGACTCATCACATTCAAAGAGCCTCCAATGCGGAATGAAGGACTAAGCAATAATGCTACGGAACTCTGCAATAAGTTTGTTCCATGCACAGAGGTGATATAGCAGACGTAGCCAGGTAGTGTCTTTCAAGTTATTTATTAAGTTCTTAACATCAGAGATAGCAGCCCCACCAGGATCAGCCTGCTAGCTTCTCAGCCCATCTTCCCAACTGTCTCACTCATACCAGGCAGCCAAGCATTCCACTCATGTCAACATTCCACAGAACACTCACACTGACTCAGCAGCTATATAAAGGGGAACACTATTAGCATAACATGAAGATACTATAAACTCGTTCCCCTTGAACCCAAAATTCGACTTCAAAATCCAACTCAAAGCAACAGCCAAGTTGCAATAAGACCAAATACTGATGTGTACATCAACATGCCTCGACGAGAGCAATCTACGATTTCAACAAATCCCGATGCAATTCCTACAATTGATCGAACTACTTCTGGCTACTTCATGAACTTTGATACGTTTTCCTTGGATCCAAGTGAACCGGAAACGACACCAGCCCAACAAACAAACGAGCAACAAGTCAAGAACTTTCTGAATTTTCTCAAAAAGACTTGGGTAGAACTCTGGGTAATTACTGGGATACTGTTTTTCCTTTCTGGCTAGGCTAAGGTATAACTTTTAGCATGCTTATTAATGGACGATACCTTCAACAAAGCTCTACAGCCCAAAAAGTTAATTTGATTTTAAAACCGCATCAATCATCTCATCGTAAACAAACAGACTTGTCATCAGTGACCATCACAGCAGTTCCTATACCTTAAAACATTTCTCATCTGTTTAAAATTTCATTAAATGATATCATTACCTTCAGTACATTTTCTGATGATTGGGACTCTGAAACTGTGAATAACATGTTGTCTGATTTAGAAAAAACGGTCACATTTCCGAACACTGAAATGTTAGAAGGTAATAAAGACTATGACACTTTGTATTGCTACCAACATTTTGGTCATCATTTCCTGCACAAATCTATATCACCTAGACATGTTTTTGAGTACTATCAGTGGGAACATTGCCCTAAACCACCTAAAGACAGTTTGCTAACATTTGCACAATCATTCTCATATTTTTTAGGGTTTAACATCACTGACCCCATATCATTTTATTACAAAGTGGCATCCACATCAGCCCAGAAAATTATGTTGACAAACACCAAACAGATTTACTCTGCTTCCTTTATTGCCCAATTGTCTAAACAGGGTTTTGACCTATGGAAGGACACAATAGACGTAAAATCAGTCTGGGGTTCTAGAGGCTGGCAAGTCCAGGGAACTGAAGCGCTATTTAGAGCATGCCTCATTCCACAGCAGATGATATTTCTAAATGACACTGTGCAACAGACATCCTGTCTTGGACTAGCCAAGAACAAGGACCTGAACATACCTCAGTTTCCAACACCATCACAAATGGAGGGGTGGCAAAATTCGACTTCACAAGAAGGGGCAACAATAGATGACATTTTACAGTACAATAGATCAGACCCTAATTGGAAAGAATGGTTGATTTGGCCCTTAGACTCAAACAGATGTCAGAAAATATTCTGGGATACCACCGAAGGGTTCACTATCCATAGGCCAGATCCACGATATGTACAAAGAGAACACCCAGGGGTAGTGACATCCTACAGTGTTGGGAAGTTGTGCCTTGATTTGCTAGAAACCTCAACACTCACAGAAGTAAAACAGCACATATCCCTACTCACACAAGACATGGATCTTAGGGACTTTTTACTAGGCCCCAGGAAACCACGTCCAAAACGCTTCATATATGCTGGCATTTATGCTGCCTACAATGAAATTTGGAAAATATCCCAACAAGAGGCCACTGAGAGAATACGGGAAATAGACCGTATTCACTTAGAAAAGGCATTTGAGGTAGTGGCTAATGGGTTAACAACTTTGAACTCCAGGATATATTCCTTAGGCAACATTGTATCTTCTGCGATAGACGTACTGGAGCAAGATTTGGCCTTATTACAACCCGGGCAATTTCAGTTACGTTCTATTAAGGTATTAAGCTGGACGCTTAAATCTTTGCATGCAGGCTATGTGCCTTGGCTATATATATAAACTGTTTTCGGCATACAATCTAACAGATAAACAGATGGAAATGGCACAAAGGGGAGTGAGGTATACAATGCTGCATATTGAAAAACTGGATAGATCATCATTTACTGTAACAGAAGGGGGATGGGAGCACACTGCTACCTCCCAGCACAGTTCGCCCCTTTGCATCCTGGTACATGCAGTTCAATTTAAATGCTTACTTGAAATTTTGCAGAGTGTCTCACCAAAGTTGGTGCAGGTTAGTGCTGTTAATCTCTAGACACATGTGTTTCTGGATTTCATCCTTCTTCAGTAGAGATAAAACGAAATTCTTCTGGGGTTTGCTGAGAAAGCTGCCACAATCCTCTCAGGTCTCTGTACCTCTCCCTGGCGCACAGGTGCCTCCCATGAGCTCGTCAGCCCAGTGGCTCAAGGGAGCCTTTTTGAAACAGAAGGGGGGTGGGAGCACACTGCTACCTCCCAGCACAGTTCGCCCCTTTGCATCCTGGTACATGCAGTTCAATTTAAATGCTTACTTGAAATTTTGCAGAGTGTCTCACCAAAGTTGGTGCAGGTTAGTGCTGTTAATCTCTAGACACATGTGTTTCTGGATTTCATCCTTCTTCAGGAGAGATAAAACGAAATTCTTCTGGGGTTTGTTGAGAAAGCTGCCCCAATCCTCTCAGGTCTCTGTACCTCTCCCTGGCGCACAGGTGCCTCCCATGAGCTCGTCAGCCCAGTGGCTCAAGGGAGCCTTTTTGAAACAGAAGGGGGATGGGAGCACACTGCTACCTCCCAGCACAGTTCGCCCCTTTGCATCCTGGTACATGCAGTTCAATTTAAATGCTTACTTGAAATTTTGCAGAGCGTCTCACCAAAGTTGGTGCAGGTTAGTGCTGTTAATCTCTAGACACATGTGTTTCTGGATTTCATCCTTCTTCAGTAGAGATAAAACAAAATTCTTCTGGGGTTTGCTGAGAAAGCTGCCCCAATCCTCTCAGGTCTCTGTACCTCTCCCTGGCGCACAGGTGCCTCCCATGAGCTCGTCAGCCCAGTGGCTCAAGGGAGCCTTTTTGAAACAGAAGGGGATGGGAGCACACTGCTACCTCCCAGCACAGGTCGCCCCTTTGCATCCTGGTGCATGCAGTTCAATTTAAATGCTTACTTGAAATTTTGCAGAGTGTCTCACCAAAGTTGGTGCAGGTTAGTGCTGTTAATCTCTAGACACATGTGTTTCTGGATTTCATCCTTCTTCAGTAGAGATAAAACGAAATTCTTTTGGGGTTTGCTGAGAAAGCTGCCACAATCCTCTCAGGTCTCTGAACCTCTACCTGGCGCACAGGTGCCTCCCATGAGCTCATCAGCCCAGTGGCTCAAGGGAGCCTTTTTGAAACAGAAGAGGGATGGGAGCACACTGCTACCTCCCAGCACAGTTCGCCCCTTTGCATCCTGGTACATGCAGTTCAATTTAAATGCTTACTTGAAATTTTGCAGAATGTCTCACCAAAGTTGGTGCAGGTTAGTGCTGTTAATCTCTAGACACATGTGTTTCTGGATTTCATCCTTCTTTAGTAGAGATAAAACGAAATTCTTCTGGGGTTTGCTGAGAAAGATGCCACAATCCTCTCAGGTCTCTGTACCTCTCCCTGGCGCACAGGTGCCTCCCATGAGCCCGTCGGCCCAGTGGCTCAAGGGAGCCTTTTTGAAACAGAAGGGGGATGGGAGCACACTGCTACCTCCCAGCACAGGTCGCCCCTTTGCATTCTGGTACATGCAGTTCAATTTAAATGCTTACTTGAAATTTTGCAGTGTGTCTCACCAAACTTGGTGCAGGTTAGTGCTGTTAATCTCTAGACACATGTGTTTCTGGATTTCATCCTTCTTCAGTAGAAATAAAACAAAATTCTTCTGGGGTTTGCTGAGAAAGCTGCCACAATCCTCTCAGGTCTCTGTACCTCTCCCTGGCGCACAGGTGCCTCCCATGAGCTCGTCAGCCCAGTGGCTCATGGGAGCCTTTTTGAAACAGAAGGGGGATGGGAGCACACTGCTACCTCCCAGCACAGTTCGCCCCTTTGCATCCTGGTACATGCAGTTCAATTTAAATGCTTAATTGAAATTTTGCAGAGTGTCTCACCAAAGTTGGCGCAGGTTAGTGCTGTTAATCTCTAGACTCGTGTGTTTCTGGATTTCATCCTTCTTCAGTAGAGATAAAACAAAATTCTTCTGGGGTTTGCTGAGAAAGCTGCCACAATCCTCTCAGGTACCTCTCCCTGGCGCTCGCGGAAATTGCGATAATTTGACATCTTCGCGTTCCGCGGAGAGCACGAAAATGTCAATTTCCACAATCCGCATTTTACCGGAAATTTTTTGCTTGCTCGCGCTGTAAAATAATACATTTTTGCGTGCGCGCGATCGCCTTACCTGAATCCCCGCGTTCGCCGACAAGTTTTCTCGATCCGGTTGCGTTCTCCACGAGATGTTGGTTTGTTGGTAGCCATTTGCGCTGTCTCGCGACAGTTCGCACCCGCAGTAACATCATTCGTAGCTACGATCACGTCTTTCTTCTCGCGATCATGCACTGCGAGACAAGTGAAAACAGGATGGCCGCGCCCGCAAGCAACCGCATGGGTAAGTTGGCGAGCCGCGACCACGCAGAACATACCACGAACGGGCGGGAAAAAACTTCCGCATCTTCGCGATATTTCCGCGTGTTTGTGGAGATCTTTAAAATGTTCTCGATAATTTGCGAAAGTGAATTTCGCAAATTCCGCCCACCCCTAATTAAAACGCCCAGACTGTTTATTCTGTGTATCTCCGAGACAAACTAAGTGAGCACGAGTGACTGAGAGAAAAGTAGTACATTGTTTCCACAAGCCTGAGGAATCAGGGTTGTCATGATCTAAGGTTGCCAGAAACTATTCTCTCCTCGATAAGAGGAGACACTAGTGGCACTGTGAGATAGCTAATGCAAACAGGGTACCATTCTCAGTGGGGGTGTTCAGATCCGGTCTGCCACCAGACCCACAGTTTGTTATCCAAACGCGCAGGTCCTGCATGGGTACTATAGGAACTACATGACAGTATAAGGCTCATCCTACTTTAAAGAATCCTTTCAGTCCTCTGAAATGGCTACCTGGTAGAGTATACAAGAGCCCTTGTGATGGCTTGTTTAAACTATAACAACAGATACTCCAGACTCGCAGAGAAACAAATCAGCACGTTTTAATGGCTCCTAAATCAAGCAAGCTTAATTTGTGCTATGTTGTATTTATGTATAAAGTGATGCCCTACACCGAAGCTTCTTAGCACTAAGAATAAAATATTACTTAAGAAGAAACATAGGAAGCGTAAACTAGTTATGTTTTTAACAGTCGTACGAAATGAAGGTGATTTTGTTCTGTACCAAGAGTTGGTGGTGCACTATTCGACTGTCTAGCAGCTGCCACCAAGAAGAGTGGTCTCAAAGGTAGGAGGACGTGTTCTTGGAATTTTATAAGAGAGAGGTTGGCAGATTTGAGAGTTTGTGATGGGAGGTACAGGATGTGCCTTATCCGGCAGCATTGCAACAACTCAAAACTTCTCTTTACACCACCCTTCTGCCTCTAGTGAATGTGAAATTGACCAGTACGTACCACTTCCTGTGGCAGAGGGTGAGGATGCCTGTGTGTGAGAGGTCAAACCTAATCTGCAACAAGCCTTAAAGTAGAACAAACGTGGAGACATAACTCTGCAAACACATTCGGTCTATACTGTGGAATTCATTGAAGAAATCTTTTGGGGCAGAATAAATTCACAATCATCAGTTCAGAAAAGTGTACTGCTCCTCTGTCCTTATAAATAAACTCTGCATTCAGGTTGGAACAACCAAAAAGATCAGATTGGGACTACCCCTTGATTGCAATCTAGTACCTGCAATATTTCACCTCACACACATTATGTCTACAAATTGTCCCGAAGTAACTAAAATGTGAAATGTATCACTCTGTAATTACAAGTCCTGATTGAAATTTAAAGTATGCCAGGGTACTTTTGGGCATTTGGTGTTGTGCATGTTGCTCAAAATTCCTGAAATGACACCATTGCGATACTTCACGTAGTTATATGCCATTCGCCGTAAAAATGTATTGCAAATGCGCCATTCGTGGTAAATTTTTTTACCACAAATGCTTGGGAACTTCAAAACACAAGTAGAAGCAATTGACATACTTTTGTTGTTTAGCGCTATTTTTAGCGCCAAATATATTATTGTGTCACAAACAGATACACTTCATGCAAAAATATAGTGCTAAGTGACGGGTTTGCATTTTTTATGCAATTTCGCATATTTTTGCCAAAATGATGCATAATTATGTGAAAGCAAGAATAAATTCCTGTTAAAACATGGGTAATGTTCTCATCGTAGACAAATAATGGGCTTCAGCATTGCACTTATCTCAGGCTAAACATATGATAAAAGGTGGTTCATGCAAAGGAGTATTTGCAGTTGAGTCCCACCACCCAGCTGGGAGGAAGGGACAAGAGAAGGAGAGCGATATGCTGGTCCTCTTCTCACTCAGGTCTGAGGCTGGCGCTAGAAGTGCAGCACAGCAGTGTGCATGTACACTTCGCACACAAGAGTCACCTTTAATATTGCTCCAATTTCACGTATCAGTAGGTTTATAGTATAGGTTGTGTGCGGGTTTCTGGGTGCATGATAGAGAGATAGCAGCAATGGGTGTGGACAGTGACTGAGAAAAGTAAACGTTCTCCAGGATTCGTGGCAATAATGTGTCTCGACCTAAAGCGCTCAATAGAGATGCGTCCAGCCACTAGGTTAAGGTCTCCTCCTCACATTGGTAGAGCATGAAGTAGTACTGCTGGCTGTCGGTGTCACTGTCATCACTGTCATCACTGCTGCCTGCTTCCTCCTTTGGTCTCCCTACTGTAGCTTTGGCCTGTCCACTGTCCACTGTTAAACAACATGTGTTAATGCCATACTTTCTCAGAGTTCCTGAGTCAAAAAGCTGTAGGCTGTAACTCAGCTGTCTCCTGCATCCTGGAATGGCAAAGCATCATGTGGCTTGGTAGCCTGGACCTACAGCTCACTCATCTCTGTATCTGACTGCTATCTCTTCCTGATGACACAGGGCTATAAACCATTGTGTAAGTAGAAGCCAGGATGTTGGACTTGGCCCTTTTGGGCAGGTTCACCCCTAAACATTTTGCCTTAAGCTCTTACATGTTGTTGGTGGTTTTAGGCTTCTGGGCACTTTAGCCCTGTGGTCCAGTATAAAGTGTGTGCGCTCTCTGTGTACGTGTGGTGAGACTGGCCTGCCCTCCCATAGGAATGCATTGGGAATCAGTATGTCTGTGGTAATTCCTGGCATGAGGGAAGAGCAGGGTCGAGTTTGGTATGTATGAAATTGTGTGAATAAATGCTGTGCAATAGTGTGCGCAGATTTATTGTGGTTATTTTAGAAATGCCACTTTTAGAAGTTGGCATTTCTGTGTGCTTTGTGTCTGCCTGCCTGATGTGAATTGCATGTCTGGCTTGTGAGTGACAGGAGCTAGGAGGTGTGTGTGGCTCCAGGAGAGGCAGGATGAGTCAGCGCTGGGCTGAATAGGACATCTGGGCTGAGAGTAGTGGGAGGGATAATCCCCTGACCTAGAATAGGATGGTGCCTGCCCTGTACAATGTTGGCTCCGCCCCCTGTGGTGTGTCTGATCACCTAGCCCCCACCTGACAAAGGGGAAGAGGAGCTTGCAAAACAAATTGCTCCATTTCCCCCTGAACCAGTTGCATCTGGTTCCCCCTTGCCCTGCACTAAAGACAAAGGAATGTTGATATAAATATACGGGCTGTGACCCAATGATGTTGTTCAGTTGGTTCCTGAATCCTGCCGGGGCGTGCTGCTGCTGGGGCCCAGGGGGGGCTGCCATGAGGGGTGCCTCCCTGGGCCCTACATTGCCCCTTCATCTCTAAGGACTTATTCTTTTTGATGCAGGACCTTTGCCTGCTTCTTGCGCCTTGTGAGCGCATGAATTTGAAGGAAGAGAAGAGCATGGGCTGTTGCAGCGCGGCACTGCACGTGGAGATAGAGGGAATCCCGGCGTGAGGGATTCCCCCATGATGCTGCTGAGGCGGGAGCCCACCCCGCATTCTTTGTGTATTGAGCGGGAGCCCACCCCGCTTATTGGGTATTCTGAAATGCGGGTGCCAACCCCGCTTTTGCGTTTATTTAATTAGCAGGAGCCCAACCCGCATTGCCCGAGACGAAATCACCGCCGCGGCCCGAGCCACGAATGGAAGTCAGGCGCACCCGCCTGCCTGTGGGTGTGGTCTCGCGGGCGTCATTTCTGCCTTCCCCCGGCCGGGAGAAGGTGATGCGAATGTCCGGAGCCTGCAGCCTGTGGTGATGGAGGCGGAGGGGGCCCGAGGCGCATTGTCGGTGCCTGCCCCCACCGCATGAGTGGAAGCGCCGCCGAAGCCTTCCCAGCGAGGGGGGAGACCAGAGTGCGGGCCGGACGTGGCACCTTGGGTAACTGGTCCCGCAGCGTGAAGAGCGCCTCCCAAGACCAGTCCGGTGAGTGGGGGCTCCAGGGGCGCATTATTGGTGCCGATCGCGCCACCGTGACTGCGTTGGTACTGAGCGGGCCGCTCCAACGAGGGGCAGTTTTCAGTGAATTTTAGGCCCCGAGGGCCCCAGTGACTTGGGGGCATATTGAGGCACATTGTCGGTGCCTGGGAAGTCCTGCAAGAGAGAGGGCTGCCCCAACGATGGTGGCATGTTTTGAGAGCCACGTGGGGGTCCAGAGGGCAAAGACGTGCCAGGCCCCTTTTTTGAGTAATGGCACAGCTGCGCCGCCATAGCGGGCAGCTGCAACGTGGGCGCATTGATTCGTAGGGCCCCTGTGAGGGGTCCAGAGGCCCAGTGGTGCCAGTGATGTTCCCAGCTGCCCAGCAATTAGTGGGCAGCTGCTACGTTTAGGTCACAGATCTTTGGGGCAGGTTTTGAGAGATAGGAGTGGGATGCACTTCTTTGCCCCAGCGCGATGGCGCACCTTGGATTCTGCTGCATTGGCAGCGCGCCCTGACACTTTGGACATAGGGCATTTGAGCCCTAGAGAAGGACAGTTGGCCAGAGGGGGTCCGTGATTATGTGCGTAATGTGAATATGCTTGTGAGGTTATTTCCTACTGTGAGATTTTCCCCTAATGTGGGTTATGCTTAGGAGGTTAGGGTCTAATGCGTTTAGACTTATGAAATGATTGCATATGGTGTTATGCTGGTGAGGTTGACGCAGACTGTATTTCACGCTTAAATGTGATACTGTGCATGATATGGTTTATGTTATATGATGATGTTGAGTACAGTGGTTACCAGTGATTACTGGTTGTACGTTTATGTGATGTCCTACTTTTACTAAGTTCACTTTGTGATGGTTCTGAAAGTGGTCCAGTTGGCCCTGTCAGGTGTATATAATCCCTTGTAGATATTACCTAGTGCCAGGGGGCACAATGTATATTATGTGATTACTATTCTAATGTGAGAATACAAAGGCTATTTTTGATAGAACCTTATGTGGAGTTCCTTTTGTGGTGTGCCTGGTATGTTGTTGCTGTGTGCGTGCGCAAACGCTTTACACATGGCCTCCAGGATAAGCCTAACTGCTCGTGCCAAGCTACCAAGGGGGTGAGCAGGGGTTATCTTTGGCGTGTAACTCCCTGGCCCTGACTAGAGTGGTGGTCTCTGCCTCGCTTTGGCTCAAGCCGTAGCCAACCAGAGATCCCATTTCTAACACAGGATTACCACTATCGCCTACGTTTTAATTTGGTGATAAAGGAGAGAAGCAGTGGCCAAGAGACACGGTTGGCTCCCTGTGTGAGTGTCCAATTATGTGTGTGTGTGAGTAATGTGAACATGTATGTGTGTGGGTGTGTGTGTGTGTGTGTGCACGCATATCTTGTGAATGAATGGTTTTCTGCTTGGGAGTTAAAGGGAGACATACTTGTGGTGTTAGAAATGGGGGTCTCTATTTGGCAGAGACATGCACCTTTGCGCAAATAGAGACCCTTGGTTCTAGTCAGAGTAAGGGAGTTACACACTCTAGATATTCCCTGCTCCACACCCTTGGTAGATTAGCACGAGCAGACAGGCAAAGGCAATGTGTAAAGTATTTGTACGTCAAATACACAGTAACACAGTGAAAACACCACAAATGGACACCACACCGGTTTAGAAAAATAAAGTATGTTTATCCAAGGCAATCAAGCCAAAAACAACAAATCTAACATACATGTATCAACATATGAGTTTTAGAACAGTTATTTAAGAAATATTACTTGTAGAAACAAATAGCTCCACCTGGGGTCTTTATGACGTTGTGACAGGCTTCAGTCCAAAATACAAGATACACAATTGAAGTATAGCGCTGACCTCTAGGTGCCCAGCATCGTGGAGGTGAGGCGTTGGTGCCAAGGCAAAGCCGGTTCCCTGGTTGGCATGGGCGAGGGGAGGCTAGGCGAGGCATCAAGTTCATGAAGAGACACGTCCATGAGGAGACAAAATGCCTAATCCAGGGCAGGGGAAGTTAGGTGACATAGGCAGTGAGGTGTCGTTTTTGGTGAGGCGATACGAAGTCGAAGAGTTTGTGAAGTCACCCCTGTCAGTTATCGATAACAGGATGCAGGTGCTATGGGTGACAGCATTGGTGTGAGTGCTGGTGATGGGAACGCCGATAACTGCAGGTGTCAACAGGTGTCGGAGCTGCATTGCAGGTGGAGCTGTTCATTGTGCACTTTCTGAGCGGTGCCTCCGACCTCGGTGCAGGTCACAGCGCCACTGGCGGTGTCGCTGGCGGTGTTGGAGTTGTCTTTCTTGCTTTGCAACCACAACCACACAATTCTCGGGGCCCAGGAACTGGAATTGGCAACCTTTTGAATTAAGGAGTCCAAAGAGGAGTCCAGGTGCTGGTCAGTGGGTTGCAGGTGAACTATTTGTGGCACTGAGACTTACTTCAGAACAGGAGGCCAGCACATACAGGTCCTTGGAGATTATTCTTCAAGCAGGTTCACAGCAAAGTTCCAGTCTTTGCCCTCTTTTTGGCAGGAGCAGCAACTGCATGCCAACCCAACAAAGCACACACAGCAAAGGGGCAGTACTCCTCCTTACAGCTCTCCAGCTCTTCTCCTTGGCAGAGGTTCCTCTTGAGTCCAGAAGTGATTTAATTATCTGGGGTTTAAGGTCTAATATTTATGCCCCATTTTAAATGTGTTCTCTTTGTGGAAAGGGTCTCTGAGCCTAGTCCAAAACAGTTCTGTCCTCTCTGGTGCAGCATCACTACAGGATGAGGAGACAGCATAGTGCTGAGGAGACAGTGACTACTCAGGTGCTAATGAAAATCCTCCCACTACACAAAATACATCCAGGGTCTATTCAGCCCCAACTATGAGTCACCCAGGAAAGGCAGGACACACCCCAACCCCCCTTGTGGCTTTCTACAGTAAATGCACATCCCCAGATCCTGTAACTTTAAAACCAGACAGTCTATACACAAAACAGCAGAGGCACACAGAATGGTTAAACAAGAAAATGCCTACTTTTTAAAAGTGACATTTTCAAAAACAAAATTTAAAAACCATCTCCCTAAAAAGATGTGGTATTAAATTCTGAGTTGACAGAGCCTAAACTGCATTGCTCTATCTTGTCCCAATGGAAAGTTATACGTGTAGGATTTTACAAAGTAACTCCCATGTTAGCCTATTAGACATATAGCCTTTCAATAGTGAAAATGAAATTCGGAGTATGTCACTATCAGGACATGTAACACACACCAGTACATTTCCTACCTTTCACATACACTGCACCCTGCCCATGGTCGTACCTTGGGCCAACATGAGGGGGGAAGAAAAGGGAAGGTTAAAGCCCGGCAAGTAGGTGCACAGGTCACCTCGACATGACAGTTTAAAACTGCGAGCGCAGACACTGCAGCGGCAGGTCTGAGATACATTTACAAGGCTACTTTTGTGGGGGGCACAACCAGAGCTGCTGGCCCACTAGTTGCATTTGATTTGCAGGATTTGGCACACTCAGTGTACTTTACTAAGGACTTACTAGTAAATCAATTATATCAATCATGGATAACCAATCAGAATACCAATTTACACAGGGATCACTTGCACTTTGACACTGATCAGCAGTGATAAAGTGTCCAAAGCATCTAAGCCAGCAAAGTGAAATCCAGCATACCATCAAAAATACAGGAGGCAGAGCAAAAAGTCAGGGGAAACCACAACAAGGATACCAAGTTTAATAGGAGGGCTCTCTGGGATGATACTGACCCTGACATTTTGTGTACATTTGACCATCCCTGGAAAACGAGTGGCATATCATGGGCTAACTTCATAACGCTAAGAGTATACGTAGCATAATAGCATTTCTCCTAGACATACGGTTGGTATTCCTGACAAAATTATGTCTCCTTGACTTATTGTAGGCACACTTTCATATTCATGACTGCCCCTGGCATAATGGTATCCATGGTATATTGGTGATCATCTTTGACAAATTAAGGCATTCACATAATTGTGACTATCCCTCTCATAACGGTGGCCCTTGCACAGTGGTGCCCCTCTTGGCATATTGTGACTGAATGTTACATCTCCGTGACTAGCCCTGTTCTAATAGTAGCCACTGACTAATAAAGGCCAACCTTGACCTATTCAGAATATTGTAACATTGCTGTGGCTTTCTCTGGTATAATAAGTTTAATTGACAGGTAGTAATTGTTAAACAAACTTAGTTAACAGAGTGCTGGGAATATGGAATCTCCTATCATAGACAATGTACCACAGTAATCAAGTATTTGTAATGGAAACAATTAAATCTATGATTGTAAAACATTAATGATTGTTAAAAGTATGTCACATTAGTTAAATATACAGTTGAACATTCATAAAATAAAAAAACCATGTGGCAGATGCATCCCAGTCATCGAGTGAGTTAATTGCGAAAAAGTTTAAAAATAAGAAACCAAAACGTTGATATTTTGAGGATCTGAATGCACTCAGTTAGAAAAAATTAACTCGTTTTGAAAGGAAAAACATTTGTAATATATTTTATGCATGCCACTATAGCATAATAAGCTGAATTTGTAATAATTCTCATTCTACTATTGAAGCTCAATATGAATGTGATTTAGAATTACAATTGAATAATAAGAAAGGCAGGTGTTGAATACATGAAGCAGGTAGACTCTGTGCTAATATATAATGTTTCTGTCCTGGTTTCAATGTCAACACATGCACCTAATTTTTTCTTAAAAGATCTTAACGTTGCTTCTCAATGTGTTCCCCATTTAACTATGTGTTTACAATTTATTTATGGGTTCTTTTAAAAATGTCAAGTTGCCTTTCGGATTTTCCAGAGCAGCTCTTATGACTACAATGTGGTTAAATATGGTTAGACGTGAGCTGCCAAACATTCAAATGAAATAAAAACATTCTATTGGCTTTTGCACAGGGTCAGTTAGTTGTTACAAAGATATAGAGACTGACAACCAGTTTATTGGCGGCGACCAAGAGGTATTTGGGACGGCAGGGACATATTTTGAGTGCAGAATGGGTCTCAAGAAATCTGCCTCCTTAAAAAATAAAAAAAAATAAAGTGGTGCACTCTGAAGCAGTATTTTCAGATGAACTGTATGAAACCCCAGTGGTTTGCAGGACGTTTTAAAGTGGCATTCATAAAATATTGCGATACCAAATTGTTTGCCAAGTGAGCATGAATCTCACCCAAGAGTATTGGGAGGAATAGGAATTCGAAAACAATGAGGTTTTTCTCCCACAATAAGATTCGGAAAGTGGTTATAGAATGTTTTTACTAAGATATTAACTAAACAGCTAGTTGGTTGTATTTTACAGGCAGGTCAAGTTTACTTTGTTTTTTCATTTTTGAACATGAATAATTAGACCCCCCAAAAAGGAGCGAGGAAGATGTTTTGCGCTTGATAGCTAGGCCTGGAACACTGACCATCAACTTTCGTCAATCAAGGTGCCAGGAAGCGTACATGAACTGAGGAGCTTCAATCTGATTTGAAGGTTCAAGTCTAAAATGTGATCCTCTTACGGTCCTTGGTGGGGTTCTGGCAGATGCTAGTGATGGGGCCAGACTCCTCGATCTAAATTTTACTTAGAAACCCTTGGCCGATGGTCTTCATTGCCTGCTATAGAAGTGTAGATGGGAGAAACACAAGTCACCAATTATACATTTCCCCTCCCCATCTGACTAAAGGACCATGCACTCTGGATTTAGGTTTTGGTAATTTATCACAAAGCCAAAAATAACAGGATATAGACACACCTCAAAAGAAGAGTATAAAGATACATGAATACTGATACAGAGCCCAATCTACGAATATAGTTTATTCGGCACAATAGGCACAGAACAATGAATTCCAGAATCAGAACACAACTGAGTATAGACACTGCGTCCAAATCCCTTTTCATTTGTATTTTCGAACTAAAGAATAATCTGTCCCTACTCTACATCTAAAGTGGCATCCATTCCCTTCCTAATTTCCTAAAAGAATTTCCCTCAAAGGTGTCAGCACGTAATGACTCCTTAAGAAGTGCACTCATGTTAAATGGGTCAAGTAGCATGAAGCTATGGAGCTCGTTCTAAGATGCTCCCTTTCCTCTGTCAAAAACAGAAGACCTACCAATCTGTTCCTGTGCCCAATACAAAAAGGCAAAGTTACACCACTAACAAGTCCCATGGTACGCTATTACTTGAACACCTCTTTCGAGTAACTTTCCACCAACGTCCAATTAATTTGGGCCTTTACCGACCACCTTGGTTCCCAGGTTTCACCAGGCACGAAAGGTATCCTCTCTTCTCTCTGTTCAGGCTGTTCAAAGGCATTCCTTTTCTCCCCATGTACCTTCTTAAATCTAAAATATCGAGGTCAAATTCCTGCACCTGCAGTAGGGGCGTAAGGAAACTTTCTACGGACACATACATTTTAATTAACTCCTGACTTGTGAGCAAGCGAGGAGAAATGAAACTTAAGAAAAACGCAAATTAGGCCTACCATTGGCTAACCTAAGAATGTTCTTTAATGTGCACCTGTTACCCAAGCCACTATAATAATCATTTATAAAAAATGAATACATTTATTTTACCTAATATTCATATTGCACATGCATGATTACATGATTTCTCTAAACACATGCAAAATCCTGATCATTCCTGTAAATAACGTTAGTTTCATTCTACTGATTTAACATGAAGATATAAACTTCATTCTAATAACATGATTTACAGCAAAACAATAGAATAAACATGAGAGTGCAGTTCGTACATGGATATAATGCACCCTTACAAATTAAATAGCATTGGGCGTTCTATTAGCTTCCCCCTCTGATGACTAGTGTCATCCAACACAGCACCTTTCCCTTGCTATGTTCTCCTTGCAGAAAAGACCAACCTACAAAGAAGTTGTAGTCTGCCTAAACGTCTCCAGGTTGTTAAGGTTCCGATTATGACTGTCCTGCAGTCTTTCCATCTGCCTTTCCCGTCTCCTACGAGAACTCTCAGCCTGTCTTGCCTTGTGCCACTTATAAGCTCTAAAGGCACCCAACAATACAATGATACAGATAACGACTATTATGATAGGTTTCAGGATGTATACAATAATTCCCTGTCCCAAACTTCCAAACCAACTTCCAACCTTTCCAAATCCTTGGCCAATTCGATCCCAAATCCCTTCAGTTGCCAAATCATGTATGTCGTGGTGTATCTCAGTGATGTTGCTTATATATTTCTTAAATCGTTGCTATTGTCAGAAATTTAAGTGCAACACTGTTGGACCCTCAATAATTTACAGACTCTGCTCTCTTTTGCCAATAATACATCTAATGCAAGATGGTTCTGAAGCACGATGGTCCTTATAGAGACCATCTCTCCATCAACAAGCAGCAAAGCGTGGGCCATGTTCACTGACAATTTGTCCACCAGTGTTGACAACCTCCTAATATTTACATCATTCAGAACCACTTCCAAACTCGGTATCATTGCTCCAAATACATCTCCAACAATTCATCCTGCACTCGTGCCACGTTTCTCTCTATGTGGTTGTTTCCCTTCCAATGGCAATAAGTCTTTCACGTAGAATATCTTAGGGAATACCATAGCCAGTTAACACATTCCATACCAGTTGGGAGGCAAACGAACATACGCATTTTTTCCACATACAAAATACACATTGGGCACTATGGGTAATTTATCCAACAGCGCCTTCTTTATTGATTCCTCAATCAAAATAATTTGGTCCCATTCACTCTCTCCCACAAATATTTTGTCATAGTATGTCTGTTTTTGTCTAATGCAAAGTGTTCCTTTCTGTTGTAAATCTAGAGCTATTGGACCAGAGCTTCCCTTCGCCTTAAGATCTAACTCCTCTTGGATCCATGGAACCCCCTCATGCCTAGGATCAGGCCTGAATAATGACTGGCTTTGCCTATCCTCTATCTGATCCACACATTTCTTTTCTATGTCAGATAACATAGATGTCAAATTGTCTAAATGGGCATATGCTGTATCCAAAGTTACTATGGCACAAAATATTTCAACATCCTCTCTTCCTGCTTATAATAATCATATTTGTTCAGATATTTAAGAACTGGGACCTCAGGGAGCACTACATCATAATTAGAGAAGTAGTACTCAAAATGTGCTTTACCATAAAACATACTCCCCAACAAACTACAAGTGATGCCATATGTCAGGGATAGGTGACAATATCTAATGCCCTCCGCTACTGACGCTGGCAACTGCATACACACAAAGCAATCCATTCCATCCATGATATCCACATACTCATGCAACAACCTTGCATACACATTTAACGTAAAGTCACCTTTGGAGAGGTCTACATGTAATAAACGACTAGTCTCTTCTATCATGTCCCTATCTGATTCTGATGCACCCTCTCTTATATCTGTTATAGAAGGTGTGGGTGCCCCTCGTTCCCCTTCTCCCTCTGCAACATTGGACTCGACCATGGATGTAATGACCACTACAGTGATGACTACAATCACTTCTACTATGAGTGTACCTATCACACATTTCTGCCTATGGTTTGAATTTCCAGACTCCATTTTGAATCAGTTCTTCAACAAGGTGCAGAAGTGGAATCAACAAAGTATTTTCTTCTCCTTTGATAATTCTGCATACAAAGTCCTTACTGGATCCCTTTGGGAATTTTGGAATGCTTCCGTATTCAGTCCAGCAGTAATGATCTACAGTTCATCAACAGCCATCCCTAGCCCTCTTTCTTCTACTGCAAAGTCCCTAAATGTTTTCTTCTTCCACTTAGGCCTAGCTTATCTTCTTTTAGAGCAACGATTACGTATTTTCTTTCTCTTTATTAAGTTCAATTGTCATCATAGATCAAATCGGTGGCAAGGACATTAACAACGAGTTGCAAGATCTCTATACGAAAAGCTGTCAATTCTTGAGCTGAGGGCTGGTGGACAAATGTTGGAAATGAGAGTTGATTTAAGATCAAAATTCACCATCCACTCAGCCATGGAGGATCAGGTACCGTCAGAGTCAAAAGCCTGAGGGCCTCAAATCCAGGGACTAACAGTTCAATGTTAATAATCAGTGCAGTCTCCTCATGTTTCACTCTTCTAGACCTCAGCCTCCTTGACCTCCCTTGTCCCTGCATCTGTGACCAGGTATGTGCACTCGGGAGCAGCGTACTTTCAGCACAGCACGTTTCCTCTCTTTGATCTCCATAAGCCTTCTTGACTTGGCTCTGAGTCACTTTGCTCAGATTCAGACGTTTCGGAGATGGGAGCGAGATCCTTTTCTGATGTAAGCTTCAAATTTAGTCTTGCTTTTCTCACTGGCCACGTTTCGCTTCCAGCCTTTGTCCTGCTCTCCACCCTTGCCTGCCCACACCAGTCTGCTCAGCTGAATCTGACTCTACTTCAACTCCAACGATTCCATCTCCATCAGTATCTGTACTAGGATCTTGGGCAGTGTGATCCATTTCAGCTCATCCTGAACAGTCTATTTCAGCAGGAACCCTTACAGCTTGGCTTGTCCCCTCTTCCGACCTTGCGATCTCAGCTGGATTTCTTTGAGCGAGAAGAGCTGTTTCTTCCAAGGGTTCCAGGAACTCTGCGTGTGTGGGAGGCATGGATACAGATCGGTAAGCCTCTGCACTTCATGGCTGTACTTGTAACCAGGATCACTTGTTACGGACCTCGCCACCGTGCATCAAGGCAATTCTTTCTCATGTGCTTTCTGACCAAAACCCAGTCCCCCAGGCTTAGGTCGTGCCGGACATCTTTTGAGGTGGGGGCAGCCGCAGCCTTGACCAGGTGAGACACAGAATTAAACACATCATCCAGTCCCTTGCAGTAATCGAGAACCAAATCATCGGTGATATTTAGCAATGATGTAGCAGGCACTGCAGGCAAGCGCTTTGCCCTCCCTATCCCTATCAATATATTGTGGGGTTAAAGTCCTCTTCTATCCAGAGTACTGGGCAAACTCATTAGCACCAAGGGCAGTGCATCCAGCCATTTCAAAGACGTCAACGAACAAACCTTCGCCCCTCTCATGTTGGTGGTCCCATTTATCTGTTCCACTAGGGCAGACGCCTCCGCCCTGTAGCTACAATGCAGTCTCTGATCAACTTGTAAGGGGATGCTAAACAGTTTCATGATCTCATTGTGAAAGTGAGTTCCTCTGTCAGATTTCAACGAGGTTGGAAATGCAAACCGTGGGAGGACCTCTCTAAGCAACAACTTTGCCACTGTAAGACTGTCACACCGCCTAGCTGGAAACGCCTAAACCCAACATGAAAAGACACACACTGTGAGAAGTTGGCCTGGTATTTGCTGTCCACTAGTTATAGTGGGCAGCCTGTACCAGTCCAAACAACCCTTTATTGGTTATAGGTTAAAGACAACCTTTATTGAAAGCTATCCTAGTGGTAGCTATGGAGAGCAGCCTTCAGGCTAAGTCTTGAAGGAATGTAAAGCAGCTTGTTTTTACCAGTCTCTATTCTCTTGAGTGCCTAAATGAAAGATAACCACACCAGGTATATATATAAAATATATGTATTTATTACTAAACACACCCTCCTAGTCTATTTATGAGACTAGAGGTCTAAACACATAAATTACACTTCAAATATTACAGTAAAATAGCACAAATAGACGTCAGGCCCGAGAGGCGAGCCAAACCATATCCTAAAATAGTGGTATAAGAACCACGACTTAACTAGACACAAGGCCTAGAGCCTGTAGAATCGCTGGGACCCCAAGGAACCACCCAAGGTAGTGACACAGGGGACCCACGGGGGCCGTGTGCAGTGTGTGAACACAGCTGCGAGCTCCCGTTAGCTTCTATGGGGAAAGTCGTGGTTAGATTTTTAAAGATTAGGGACACTTAGAATTGAGTCAGAACCAAACCCTTTTGGACTTAGGAAGTTCTAGAGCTAGCACCCACGGGAGCACCGGAGTACTCGTGTTACCTCACCCAGGAAAGCCGGGTGCATAGGTATCTTTTGGTGTCGGGTCGCGTCGTCGATTTCAATGGGAGCTTGCGAAGAAGTGCTGCTGCCGGGAAGATGCGAAGTGTCCGAAGAGATCCAGGTCTGGATCGAAGATGAGAAGTACCTGAAAGCAGAGGGGACAGAGTCTGGGTCACTTGCCAGTGACCATTAAGGCAATAGGCAGATGCCCACCGATGTCAGGTGATTTCAGGTGAAGCTTGACTCTTCAGCCACGAGGACCAGGAGGTGTCGAGGACAACCAGTAGCTGGATTCGAGCTGTCCCACAAAGGATGTCAAGTGCTGCGGTGTCGAGGTTCGAATTGGATTCACCAAGCCTTGGCAACAGCAACCCACGCAGAAACAAGAAAGATGATCGGTGCAGACCAGCAAGGTCTGTGGGGATCACCACTTGGTAGGGAGTCGTGGCACATCTGGAGCAACCAGGGGAGCCCAAGGAAATACAAAGTTACCCCCTCAGGGACCCACCAGTCAACGGACCAGGGATCGCGAAGGGACCTCGAGACAAAACCAAAATTGGGGCCCACGGGTCACTCGGGGTGACTAAGCCAACAATCTAAGGTGGATTCAGTGCTCGAGGTGGGGGCTACAAGTGAGCCCAAGCACGACTTCAGCAGACGTCGAGAAGTCAATGCACTTGCAGAAATGCACAGTGACCAGGAGTTCGGGTTCCACGCTACTCACGAGGGCTGCGGGTCTCAGCTTTGCTGGGCACTCGGGTCGGCCTCTGAGATGTCTGGAAATCCTCTTCCTGGGCTGCAAATACTTCAGAATCCGGCGGGAGCTTCAATAATGCAGACTGGCAAATTGCTTCATTGGTGCCTGCCAAGCAGGGGAGTCACTCCTTGACCCCAAGGAAGACTTTTTCAGTCCTCTAGTCTTGAGAAGAGCGTCGAAGTTCCAGGATTCAGCTTCAGAGTTTTGTCCAGGGATATCTAAAGTTCTGGTTACAGAGGTTCCTTACTTCTACCTAAAGAAGGGGTTGGACTAGCTCTTGGGACCCACCTATGGGAGGGTTTGGAAAGAGGGGTGGCTACACCCATTTCCTTTGTCCAGTTTCACGCCAGAGCAGGGGCTGGAAGCCCATGAACCGGTCTGAGCTGGACTATGCACAGGCACACCAAATGTGCCCCCAGTGCAGGACTTCAAAGCACTCAGAGAGTGCTCTCACCCAGCCCTAATACACATAAGCCTGTCTGGGAGGTGGTTACACCTCCCTGTGACAAGAAACCTATTGTCCAGGCCTCCCCTGCCGGAGTTTCGGTCAGCAGCAGGTGGCCAGATCCGTGTCTGTGGCTGCAGCATCCATTTTGTGATGCCAGGGCTCTCTTAAGTGTCTACCGGGTATACCAGTGGGTACATGTCTCTCCCTCTAGAGGGGTGGAATTCTATCCTCACCATCAGAACTGGCAGGGGGCAGGATTCCAAAGCGTTTGACACCAAACACGACATGTTTCTGCGCAGCCATCCCATAGTTAGCATTTACCGCGAAGTTATAATGCACTTAAGAGTATATGGTCAGGATGCACTACTTGCACTACTTGCTCACTTTGCCACTGGATTCAAGCAAGCCTGGCTGAAGACGGCTGAAATGCCAGAAACCGGTCCTAGGAAGCTTGTTTCCGGTCCAGGGAAGGCATGGCTTGGCAGTTCGGGCTGGACTGTTCCCATGAGGCACAGGGTCAGACTGATTTGCATATGGCCATGTCTGAACTGGGGTGGCAGAGTGGGCTAAAGAACGGCGATGGATCAAACCCAGATCTGTTGACTGGGTGTGAGTGTTTGATTGGTTCTGATGCTCCGTCCATCACCACCCTCTTTTGTACCGCTTTTGTTTGCCATAAGTTGGCAGGGTATGCTCAGACGTGAGTCCCTTGCTCACTTTGCCACTGGATTCAAGCAAGCCTGGCTGAAGACGGCTGAAATGCCAGAAACCGGTCCTAGGAAGCTTGTTTCCGGTCCAGGGAAGGCATGGCTTGGCAGTTCGGGCTGGACTGTTCCCATGAGGCACAGGGTCAGACTGATTTGCATATGGCCATGTCTGAACTGGGGTGGCAGAGTGGGCTAAAGAACGGCGATGGATCAAACCCAGATCTGTTGACTGGGTGTGAGTGTTTGATTGGTTCTGATGCTCCGTCCATCACCACCCCCTTTTGTACCGCTTTGTTTGCCATAAGTTGGCAGGGTATGCTCAGACGTGAGTCCCTTGCTCACTTTTCCACTGGATTCAAGCAAGCCTGGCTGAAGACGGTTGAAATGCCAGAAACCGGTCCTAGGAAGCTTGTTTCCGGTCCAGGGAAGGCATGGCTTAGCAGTTTGGGCTGGACTGTTCCCATGAGGCACAGGGTCAGACTGATTTGCATATGGCCATGTCTGAACTGGGGTGGCAGAGTGGGCTAAAGAACGGCGATGGATCAAACCCAGATCTGTTGACTGGGTGTGAGTGTTTGATTGGTTCTGATGCTCCGTCCATCACCACCCCCTTTTGTACCGCTTTGTTTGCCATAAGTTGGCAGGGTATGCTCAGACGTGAGTCCCTTGCTCACTTTGCCACTGGATTCAAGCAAGCCTGGCTGAAGACGGCTGAAATGCCAGAAACTGGTCCTAGGAAGCTTGTTTCCGGTCCAGGGAAGGCATGGCTTGGCAGTTCGGGCTGGACTGTTCCCATGAGGCACAGGGTCAGACTGATTTGCATATGGCCATGTCTGAACTGGGGTGGCAGAGTGGGCTAAAGAACGGTGATGGATCAAACCCAGATCTGTTGACTGGGTGTGAGTGTTTGATTGGTTCTGATGCTCCGTCCATCACCACCCCCTTTTCTACCGCTTTGTTTGCCATAAGTTGGCAGGGTATGCTCAGACGTGAGTCCCTTGCTCACTTTGCCACTGGATTCAAGCAAGCCTGGCTGAAGACGGCTGAAATGCCAGAAACCGGTCCTAGGAAGCTTGTTTCCGGTCCAGGGAAGGCATGGCTTGGCAGTTCGGGCTGGACTGTTCCCATGAGGCACAGGGTCAGACTGATTTGCATATGGCCATGTCTGAACTGGGGTGGCAGAGTGGGCTAAAGAACGGCGATGGATCAAACCCAGATCTGTTGACTGGATGTGAGTGTTTGATTGGTTCTGATGCTCCGTCCATCACCACCCCCTTTTGTACCACTTTGTTTGCCATAAGTTGGCAGGGTATGCTCAGATGTGAGTCCCTTGCTCACTTTGCCACTGCATTCAAGCAAGCCTTGCTGAAGACGGCTGAAATGCCAGAAACCGGTCCTAGGAAGCTTGTTTCCGGTCCAGGGAAGGCATGGCTTGGCAGTTCGGGCTGGACTGTTCCCATGAGGCACAGGGTCAGACTGATTTGCATATGGCCATGTTTGAACTGGGGTGGCAGAGTGGGCTAAAGACCGGCGATGGATCAAACCCAGATCTGTTGACTGGGTGTGAGTGTTTGATTGGTTCTGATGCTCCGTCCATCACCACCCCCTTTTGTACCGCTTTGTTTGCCATAAGTTGGCAGGGTATGCTCAGACGCGAGTCCCTTGCTCACTTTGCCACTGGATTCAAGCAAGCCTGGCTGAAGACGGCTGAAATGCCAGAAACCGGTCCTAGGAAGCTTGTTTCCGGTCCAGGGAAGGCATGGCTTGGCAGTTCGGGCTGGACTGTTCCCATGAGGCACAGGGTCAGACTGATTTGCATATGGCCATGTCTGAACTGGGGTGGCAGAGTGGGCTAAAGAACGGCGATGGATCAAACCCAGATCTGTTGACTGGGTGTGAGTGTTTGATTGGTTCTGATGCTCCGTCCATCACCACCCCCTTTTGTACCGCACTACAAACAGCATCAGAGAAGGGTCTCCGAACGCTGCAGAGGGGCTCTGCTCATGCAGGGGCACCCTCTCACATAAGAACCAAGCACTCTGCCTTCAGGATTGATAAGGCCTGCCATAGGAGTGACTTATAGGTTTATTTGTGTGTATATATATATAGTGATATAGGTAACCTATATCACAGTGGGGGGTGCATGCACCACCTTACCCAGGCTGCAGTAGCAGACCTGTGGTGTAATTTTGGGTGGCTTTCCAGGGGTGGCATAAGACATCCTTCAGCCCCTGGTAGGCCTCTGGGGTACCTATGCCCTGGGTACATAGTATTCTATATACTAGGGACTTATAAGGGAACTTCAGAATCCAATCTGTGATGTACCTAATGTACATTTAATCAATTTAGAGAGGAAGCAGCTAGGCTGGGGCCCTGAATAGCAGCGTCCCAGCCAGACTAAAGTTAAAAAACAGTGAAACACCCGCAAAAAGTGGGGGTAAACATGTGAAGCAGATCCTACTCTCCTACACTCCTTTTTTCGATTCTCCTTCCAGGTGCAGTCGCATGCACCTTCTTCCAATCAGGCCAACTGGGCCTATCAATTTTGATGGTCTCTGGACCATGCGGGTGAGACTTCCAGCTGCTCTCCTCTCTTCTTCTTCATGGGTGCTGGTTGGCCTACAGCCACGTGACTTCCGTGTTTCTTCTTCCGGGGGTTTCGTGGTGCCAGGGTGGCCATTACCTTCTGCGCTCGAGGGCCTTCTGCTAGCACCTCGAGGCTTTGCAATCTTGCCGCTTGATCCTGCTTCTGTTCAGGCATGCTTGGTCACTTCAAGTGACGTGCTCCTTGCTTCCGGTGTGATGTGGCATCCAGGCCACGTGTTGCATGTCCTTGGGGCACATGTTGTTGTGGCAGCTTGCAATGTGGAGTGTGCGACTCTCCTCCTGACTGCGTGGGGCCTCTGGCGGCTCCATTTTGAGGCAGTGTAAGGTAGGACACAGTGCTGTATTTGGCCCACTACGGGGCTTCGCTGGTGCAGTGGAGATGTGAAACCTCCTAGCTACCTTCTGTATTGCATCCCTTTCATGGAGCAGTCTCACCCTCTGGGGCGCCTGCTCATGCGGTTGAACTTCTGGGTGCATGCTCTTGCGTACCTCATATTTGGCGTGCCTCATCCTTCGCAGTGCCCTCTTCTGGCACTTGGCCTGCTTGATCCCATATCTTGCGGTAGTGGCCATTCACCATCAGGGCTTTGTGTCGTAGTGTCTTTGCTTGATATGGCGTCAGATAGCATCCGGGGGCTGTATGTGAAATGCACATTCTCCTTGCACCTTTAGAGGGCTTACCACCTTGTGCCTTGCTGCCCTTGTCAACTTGACGCTTGTCAGGACAGGTGCAGCTTCGGGCTTTATTGGGGGCTCTTGCATTGTCTCTGCACACTTTGTAAGGGCACACCTGAGTAGGCTAGTGCCTCTCACTGGTGTCTTGAACTTCCGCTTTGGTGCTTGACTGGGGCAGCTTTGGGCTACTGGAGTACTCTCTGCTGGGTTTACTGTCTCTCTGTGCTGGGACAGCACTATCGTCAGCACTGCAATGTGTCTACCTGCTGTCTGGTGTGAAACCACTTCCGTTCTCCATTTTCCCCCTTTGATACTTCTCAGGGCTTTGCAGTGCACTTGGGGGTGCCTGTACATGGACAGGCATAGAACTGCCTCTCCCTTTGCTGTGCTATGCCAGTGCTGCCAACTGTTTCTATGTAGCTCACTCGTTCTCACAGTCTTTGGGCACTTGATCTCTCAGCAAACCTCTGGCCTGCTGCAGGTCTCCAGGTGGCACAGTGGTCATCATTTTACTCAGCTCACGTAGGGTTGGAGCCCTGCAGCTCAGGCAGGCATGGTGCGGGAATGTGCTTGAGCTGAGGATGCAGGAGGGACAGACTGCGCTAGAACAGTAAGGCGGTTCCTCCTGTTCATTTTACCCTTGTGCCATTACCATGGATGTATTAGCTGGCTTGTCGTGCATTTAGTTCCTTTTTGAGCTGCCTCTCGTATTGTGCTTGAGGACAATGCGGTGCACCCAGGCTACCGCTAGGTGGCGCTGCACACTTCTATCCAGCCGCAGCAGCCTTACTTCCAATTGCTGGTGTGGTATTGGAGTCAGGTGGGCCTCTTCATTCACTGGCCGCATCCGGGTGCAGGAGTCAGAAGCACTTTCTGGGACGTCTCTGGCTGGCCAGTAACACCTCTTCAGACCTGCAGACTCCCAGACCAGGTGATCGCTGCTTGGGCTAGGAACCTGGAAGGCAGCGCTTTCGCTACGGCACCTCTTCGCTGGGGCAGCCGGCTCAGGGCTAGGCAGCCACCAAGTGCCTGAGCAGGTAAGGGGGCATGGACCAGTTCACCGCGCTGCTGCTTTGCCTTCACTTCCACCCAGGCCCTTCACACTGGCGGCATCGCTCGGGGCCCCAGCGGGCGTAGTGCTGCACTTGGTGGTGCAGCCACTTCCTGTTGCGCTCACTCCCTTGCAGACGGGATTCACACTAACCAGTTCCACTGCCTGGAGTAGGGGTGATAGGGCCACTGACTCGGTCTTTTGTTTCCCGGGGGCAACGACCAGGCACACAAGGTAGTGAGTGTCGGCGCAGGCTGACCAGTGGCGCTGGGTGCCAGGTAGGGGTGGGCGGAATTTGCGAAATTAACTTTCGCAAATTATCGCGAAAATGCTGAAAATCTCCGCAAACACGCCGGAAATATCGCAAAGACGCGGAAGTTTTTTTCCCGCCTGTTCGCGGTATTTTTTGCGTGTACGCGGGTCGCCAACTTACCCATGCGGTTGCTCACGGGCACGGCCATCTTGTTTTCACTTGTCCCGCCCTCTCGCTATGCTTACTTCCTGTTCCGGGTCGCGCAATGCATGTTCGCGCCCGTTCGCGGTCGATATTTCCTGTTCGCGACCGCTTTTACTTGATCGCGTTGCTTTTTGCTTGCTCGGGGAGAAAATATCGCGCGAACTTGCGCACGTGGTCGCAATGGGCGCGGCCATCTTGTTTTTCACTCTATTGCATGGTTCTGGGGCCTGATTTTCAATCCTCTCAAAATCTTTTCAATCCTTTGTTTATAGCCACTTTTTTTTTATCTTTATTACTTATTATTTCTCTAACTATTTTCGTGCTTCTATATTTTTGGTGTTTGTCTACTTTTTTTTGTTTTTTAGCTACTTTTTCTCTTTCTATTGCCTGCTATTTATTTCCTTTACTCCTTTATTTATTTTACATTTTCTTTCCCGCCCTGTCCCCAGAACCATGTCCAAGGGTAGGGCTGTTCGCCGGCGCAGCCAGGGCCGCGACCACCTTCCTTGTGGAAGGCGGCGCCCACAAGGGGTGCAGGCACGGGCCTTATTTGGGGAGGTGGAGTTGGCTGCACTAATTTTCTTTGTGCAGCGCCACCTCCCCTCAACCCTGGCAGCAGGTGGCAGGCCTGGGTCCGGGTACGGCCTCCGGGAGCGTCGGCAGCGGTGGGGGAAGGTGCGCCGGGCAGTGTCGCGCATCTCTGGGGTCCGGCGCACCCAGGCACAGCTGACGCACCGGTGGTCCGACATCCTGGACCGTGAGCAGGACCTGCTGGACCTGCTAGGAGTGGAGGTCCCTGGGCTTGGTGAGTACATATTTAATTACTACAACTTTGTGTCTGTTCTTCTGCTCTGTGTTATATATTGCGAATATTTTTTTTCCTTCCAAACAGCTAGAATGTTGCTGCTTACAATACATTCCAGGTTAATAACGTTTAAAAGTCTTCTGTGATTATGGTGCTCTTCTGCGCTACTACTAATCTTACTTGTTTGCAACTTTGCGTTTGCGCTTGCTTAGCGTGATTCTTTACGAGTTTATTTTAGAGAAATTAAGTTACGTAATGCTACAGTGACTCTAGTCCACTCCTTACTTTGTCCCGTCACTAATAGATAGGGGCAGATTGATGTTTAGGTACACTACTTTGTATGAGCTTCTAATTTGTTAGTGGTATGCGTGATGCCCCCTCACTCAGTTACATGACGTGCTGCTAGTACGGCAGTCTTTAGAACCTTTTCTAGTTTGTTCAACGATTGGTGGTAGGCTTAGCAGTTACTTAGCAGTAGCAGATCAGCATCAAACCAAAATTTGGTGTATACAAAAAATGTAGTCATGTGCATGTGTCCTCCATGATTTGACCATACGCATTGTTGAGGAATACAGTGGAAATGCATACTTAATGTACAATTGGCATGCCTGGAATAGGTGGGCTAGGTTGGGTGGTACGTTTTACTTAGGCTTAGTTGTAACTTAGTTTTCTGGTAGCAGAATGGAAGACTGGATTACTGTTGATAAATAGTAACTTAAGTAGTCGAACTGCGAATCCCCCGATATTACATGTTGACCAGATGAGATCGGTCAATGTAGTTATTGCAATTGTTGTTTACATAAGTGTTTTTTGACCGTTGTTGAAAAATATTGTATTTGTTTGACACCATCCATCAATGTTTGTCTCTTTCTTATATCTTTCCTGTTCATCAGCACCCAGGGGCAGACCGACAGGGACTGGGCAGTCGGCGGGACAGGAAGAACACCACCAGGAGGACACCGCTGAGGGCTCCTCTGCTGGCCCCAGTAAGTCTTCTTGTTTTTAATAATATTTCTTATTCCATAACTTTTACTGCCCCATATTTTTCCCGAACTATTGTTTGTTTCCAAATGCTATTTTTTTACCACCAATTATCCTTCGATCTGTATGGTTTCAAAAATCTTATCCCTGCCTCCGCTATGATGACTCTGAGTACTACTACTTCTACATACTATCAGTCTGTCTGTACTGTAGTAGCTAGTCTTGCCCAGTTGGCCAGTGCCACTCTTTGTGAAAGGTTGCAATATAAAACTCATATTCACCAGTAGCTCGAGCCATTTAGTCCAATCCGTTGGGTCGTCGTCTTGTACTACTTTTACTCTTATTGATCTTGAGGCTTTGAAAATTCACAGCAACAACAGCCCTACCAGATTTATTACTATTTTGATATGATACCCTATAGGACATACTACTGTTGTAGGGATCTTGCACATACATTTGCACCAGAAAATAGGATGTTGGTCATGGTAGGTTGGACCTTCCTTGCACACCTCAATTAGAAATTCCGCACCCACCACAATTCCACTGCTTGACTATAGTACTGTCTTGTCATAACTATTAGGTCTGGGAACCCTCCCCCCAAGATACCCAACAAGTAGACAACCCAGAACATAACACACCCAACCTCTCAGTCGTGGAAGCAATTCACATGCACACCCTAACTTTAATTTGCTCACTCGTGTAAGTTAGTCCACACCAAATACCACCAAGTCTATGTAAGTTCAAAATGTTTATTTCAATTTGAGAAGGTCTGTACACTGTTTTCTTAGCAGCACCAATCGGAAAATCAATAACATTAAAACAATATACATTGTTACACTTATACAGTTGGGAATTAAATCATGATAACTGAACAGTGGTGGAAGGCAGCACCACCATCCCATAGCAATTTAGTTTATATAAATTTATAAAAGAAGATGTGAGTGAAGGGACCCCTCACCTTAGAAGAACCTACTACTGGCAGTTGTTGCATCATTCAGAAGCTCTGGTTCGTAGAAGGGAATCTTGCGTCTGTAATGCGAAAAAAGAAATGGTGTGCGTTAGTATATTGCAACTTGCAAGCATTTCTCAGCCGTGCCAAAAAGTGTAGCATCTATGGATAAGCAATATGGACTAACAGTAACAGTAGTACACCAGTACTTCCTAAAAAAGTGGCTTGTTAATGTTTGTTGACCGCTTTTACGCAGCGCGTAGACTAGACAGTAGCAGTGTGAGGCAGGTCATGTGGGCTCAAAGGTGTCTTAAGAAGCTGCAAGGTAAAGGTAACGTCACATGTGCAAAAATAAAAGCCACAAAGGTAAAATGGTAGCATGGCTAGGGCTAATTAAGCAAAGGCTACAATGATCATATATAACTATTAGTGTCTACTCTACTACTACCTGATTTGTACTAGTGATGTATGTTAGTATTAACTCATTTTTCAACCTTGCAACTGATCAATAGGGGGGAGGTGTATATGACGCCTAATAAATGTGTAATGTTTTCTAGGCGCACTACCGACCACCAGTGCCGGGGCCAGTGAACAAGGCGACGTGGAGGGCGAGGATGCGGCAGTTGCTGCCGATACCGACGATGGAGCGGTAGGGGGAGTGGCAGCACCAGTGGCAGGCGGTGGTAAGTTAGATTCATAATCCTTAACTATTGTTGAACTTGACAGCACACTCACTGCAAGGGTGTACTGTATGTATATGTATACTGTACAGTTGTGACTTAGGGCCCCATTAGGATGGTGGGCGTATTGCCCCCGCCGGGCCGGCTGGAATTCACTGCCGAAACCGCAGGGGCAAACCTCCGCCATCCCTGTAGAAATTATTCAGACCCCCCACATGTCGACCAGGCGGAAAAGGGTTCAATATGCCGGTGGTGTCTCTCTGAACACACCGCCAGCCATATAATCTGCATTTTGGAATGCCTTTGCGTGGCGGCATTGCCGTCCGCCACGGAAAGGCATGCAGACATTGCAGACTATGCTTGGGTGCCCCCATGGAGGGTACCTACCTATGCTATGGTACCCCCCGCCTTTCCAAGCAAAACGTGACGGGCTCCGTGCGGGGCCCGTCATGTTGTGCTTGGAAAAGCAGCACAACATGTATTTTTAGCATTGCTTTCGGCACCACCAACCAGAATGTAAAAAAAACAGGATGCGCCAGCCACTGTGCCGGGCGCATCATCCTAATTAATTGTCCCCATGGGACCCCCACCCTTTGTAGCGTGAGGATGGAGCCCGCCATACGATGTCGTAAGTAGTAAGTATGAGTTGTTGTGAACGTTTGAAGTGTGAACTATAAGACTAGAATCCCTTTAATTGGCATAGGAGCGGGAGTATTGAGTAACCAATGGCCAAATCTATCTAATTTCAACTCCGCTTTGAAAGTTTTATGGAGAAGAGCACCTGGTGCACTGTTCAAAAAAGTGAAAGACGGGTGGAAGGAAGAAGGACGGGCGCGATTTAAAATGTTATGTACTACTGTGCTTTATAGTGCTACTCTACCATGCTACTATGTGTATAAATAATTAACTTGTCTTACTGTTTTTCGAAGAGTATATTTAAAAAAATTTCTTTTTGATACACAGCTACTCCTAAACTAAATCGAAGGGAGTTGGCGGCCAAAGCACGGCGCCGGAAGCTGGTGGCAATCCAGCGAGAATACCGGCGGCTGGTGGTCTTAGCCGAGGAGGAGGAGGAGACTGCGGCTGCAATTGTGGAAGCCTCCTCCCGTGGCCCGGGCCCCAGCCACCACCCTCCAGCGGTACGGTGCCACCGTCTGGCGGCTGCCCGCCGCCACCGTGCCCTCTCCAGTGCCCCCCCCACTGTGGCTGCAACTGCCGCACCCTTAGATGCCGCGTCGCCCGTTTAGAGGGCGAGATGCGCCAGATACGTGTCCGCCTCGAGTCCCGCCCCACCAGTTAGTCCCTGTCATCCTGTTCTGCCCCTTTTTTAATTCTTGCTCTTAACTCGTTTGGGCGTTACAGACTTTTTTCTACTATGGACAGTGGTTGGGGTTAGGGAGGGGGGTGGGTCAGCTTTTGTGGGTTTAGTTTATTTTTGTTAGGGTAAATTAAATATATTTTTCTATGTTACATGCACTGTTGTTAACGTTTTGTAGGTGGGGTAACTGTTTAACATCACACTGTTTCCTTGCTGGTGCATGGCCGCCCATAGCCTGTGTTTGATTTCAATAATTGGCTGACTGTATAAGACACAAACAGATAGATGAGAGACACACCTCACTCATTGACTGGTCCTTCTAGTACTTTCAGTCTGTCCTCTAGTCTATGCATTCTTTGTACTGGTGTGTGAAAACGAAATCATTGACATGTCCATTATTAATTCTGCCTCCCCCAAACTTGTCTCTTACCGGTGCTTGATGTTTATGTCCAACTGTGTCACAGCACTGGCTGCATGGTGAAGATGGTTTCCTTTTTCATACATGCCATGATTGGGGTGGTGGTGGTGGTGGTGGTGGTAGTATAGTAGTAGTAGTAGACACTGGCAGGGCGGCAGCATTTCCAAAACAAGAAAAGGAGACAGTCAATCGCCTTTCAGAGACTGTTAGAGGAGTACTTGAATGAAGTACAGTACAGAACTTACCGAGCAACAATAATATGCTCAAATTTCTGACAAAAAAACTGAATGGTGGTTAGGAGGATAGCCTACTAGACAGAGTTACAAACTATAGTTGTGTCGAGTCACTTGACTATGCCTACAGTCTAACAGTTAGTGCTGTATATGAGGAATGACAACAAACAAATCCAATCAATGCCCGCAATTCATGCTGAGGTATATGTTCCTTTGTTAAAAAAAATAACCTCTGAAATATCCTACTCATGGGTGGCCAAGCAGAAGAAGATCATCGCTCTGCCTTGAAATTGAAGTAGTGTTGCTTTCACCACATCCGCCCCAGCAAGTGTGTGATTAAGTATTGGTGTACATTTAATTTAGTTAAACCTCGACAATAAGTCACACAGCCCGGGGGAAGAGGGCTAGGGTTTGTTGAATGGATGGGAAGGGTTTTTTTGGGAAAGGTTTGACATAGAAAAACAGTATGCATACATAGACAAACAAAGAACAATCATTGAAGACTACCATATCCATATGTTAAGGGAGAAAAAGGCAATGCATGCATGATGATGAGCGACCCGGATTACATACACTTCTAGTTCTTGTTCTGTTGTTCCGGCCTTAATACTTTAAAACATAGCAAATAGAAATTTTTAATATTGGTAGGGAAGAAACGTAAACACAGAGCAAACCTAATGATGATAACAACTCCAAGAACACACTGTTGTAAAGATTCTATACAAGATATTAATCAAATTATTTAAAAGAAGATAAAAGTGGATACTGTTACTGTCTTATCCTGGTCAAAAATGTGGACTGGATTTGCATCTCGGCATTCCTCTTGCTCCTCTCATCCATCAATCTTGGGTGTGTCGCCTCGCCACTGCCCGGCTGGAAAAAAAAAGGTGATGGATTGGTAAGGTAATTAATATGCATTGTAATGTTTTACAAAGATTAGGGCAAGGCCCGGCGTGTAATTGTAGATGGAAAATCAAAGGGGATATTGAGAAAGAAAGTTAAAACAAATGCACAAGTGATGGTGTAGTGCAACAAGAACACTTTCCGAGGTGGCATGTATGCATCATCTCTACTCTAGTCTGTTTCCAGCATTGACCTTCAACAGTAACAGGAGAGAGCAGGCCCACAGTGCTTAGCATTAGCACATCCTACGTTAACACTTTAGAGTCCTTTTTTTTCTCTCAAAGAGTTGGACAAACGCCAAGCACATTATCCATTCCAAACATAGCATTTTACAGTTTAAGTTAGAAAAATCAATGCACTGCAGTCATCCCACTGCTACACTCTATTCAACTTCTACACAGACATTTGGGTCTGCTGTGGTTGTTGTTGACGTGTTTACCTTTAGGCTTTTCCGTTTTATGCCACTCCTGAAACTTCCTCCTGACTTCATCATCATCTCTGATACTTTTACTGACTGACTGTGAAGATCGGCCTGCAGTATAAGTAAAATTTTTATGACACAACAAGAGTAGCAATATAAATATTACTGACTTGAGTCATTCTTTATTGTGTACAGAAAGATAGATTACTACTAGTACACTTTGACATCACTTTGTGCACAACAAACAAACAACGCAAACACAAAGACCAATAGCTCAGAGTCAGGTGTCCAATGCATGCCATTAATTGTCATCATAAATTACCTGTTCCTTCTCATCTTAAGTTAACGGGCCGTCTATTTCGCCATCATCATCATGGACGGTGCTGTTGTGTCACAGTCATTTGCATTGCGCAGATTGAGTGAGTCCCCTTCCTGTATTGAATTAAAAGCAATGTATCACCAAGATGCAGGAGAAGTACAAATTTCTTATTTGCAAGAAGGGGAAAATTAGTGTTCTGTAGAAAGTTGATTAGTGGCAGTGCACAATTACATAAATTCATGCGCAACAAACACAACAAAATCTACAACATTCAGTCTGCGATTCTGCGGCCAATGCATGGCATCAATCATTACCTGTTCCATCTTATTTTCAGTTAATGGCCAGTCTCTCTCGGCTCTGAAAGGAGGATGCTATAGTAGTCATCTGATTCATGGTCCACTTGTTTTGGAAGGACGAGGAAAGTTTGAATTTGTTGTTACCATCATCCAATCCTCATTCATGAGGGCAATGGAATTGAGCAGGAGATTCAGTATGATGGAGCGGAGGAGCTGGATTCGGAGGACTGTACTGTCAAATAGCAGACACCTGAAACTTGTATATTAAATTAGAAGAGTAGAAGAAGGTGGTAATGGATTGGTTGTGATTCACAAGTTTATAACCGGAACAACAGACACAAACAAAGGGGGAAAAAAGGGAGGAAGACAGTAAGTGCGAGCCTAATTGTCAGGGAAGTATAGCTCGTCCTCAAACTCTGGGGGTTCAGCCAGTAGTAGGTAATCATACTTCCGTCACCTGAGCCGCTGTCCTCATCTTCCTCCGTTGATTCATGTATTGTGTAATTCGGTGGTATGAAGTGCTGATTCATTTTGATCATTGTTAACCTCTCTACGTTTTTGGGAGATAGACTGGTCCTTCTCAATGTTAAAATGGAACCAGCAGCACTGAAAACACGTTCGAAAGAGACACTTGCGACAGGGCAAGCCAGATAGCTTATCGCCAGCCTGCTGAGCTGTGGCCATTCAGACCTTTTCCTATACCAATACTGCAATAGGTTTTTATCAACGTACACCTCTGTTGGGTCGTCCAGATAGGCCTGGACCATCCGCTCAATGTTCAGGGTTGCTGCTGGTAAGCTTTTGTGCTGTTTTTTCTGTGCATCAGCACTGTGCTTACAATAGCCCATCTTTACATACCAATCCTGTAATGATAATGATTGTACTCGGCCTAATGATCCAGTTATTGTTTCTGTAGTCGATAGTGATGGTGAGTGTTGTGATTGTGAGCCAACCGCACTGCCCTCAGCCGACGAAGTTGCACTTGATTCTGCATGGCCTGCTTCAGTATCAGTACTTCTTGTGGGTTGATCTTGCGGGCTTTTAATTAGCAGCCATTCGTTTTCCAACTTACTGGCTGCTTCAGCTATACATCTTTTGTAGTGGGCAACATCATTGTCGGAAAAAGCAAGGAATGTCTTCAGTATTCCCAATTTTGCACGTGGATCCAGAATTGTGGCACAAATGTAATGTTCTTGTGACAAAATTTTATTTTGTAACCTTACATTTTCAGTTAAGCGCCGGGATAAGCTCTCCACCAAGTCATGGGCTTGCCTTCTGTCCTCTACACCTTTGTATGATTCAGACACATTATTCAGCTCATACTCTAGCATTTGCAATAATGGGATAGCTTGGCCCATTGTACAGTCCTCCTTGCTGACTTCACGTGTGAAGACCTCAAAAGGAGAAAGCATCTAAGTCAGGCATTTAATTAGGCTCCATTGCTCCATGTCAAGGATCATGCCTTTAACAGTAGCACTAGCATCCCCTCTTCTTTTCCAGACATATTCATGGAGTGACATGTGCTGTTCGGACAGACGATCAAGCATGTAATATGTTGAGTTCCAACGTGTTGCCACCTCCTGGATGAGTGCCTTGACTGGCATCCTAAGTTCACGTTGGATGATCCTCAGCTGCTTCCGAGCTTTAAAAGAATGGCTGAAATGAGTGCATATTCTTCGGCAGATGGCCAGTAAATTGCTGACTATGGGTTCTTTTTTCAGAAAGTCTTGAACTATAATGTTTATGCAGTGCGCCAAACACGGAACCCTGAAATAGGAACCAAGTTCCATGGCCTTAAGTACATTACTGCCATTGTCTGTGGCAACAAAACCAATACAAAGCCCTCTGGGCCGCAGCCATTCCAAAACCTTGGTGCGAAACTCGTGTAAAATGTTTTGAGCCGTATGAGATTTCTCCATGGCGAACATGGCTACAGTTGCATGTTTCCGAGTACCTTCAAAAATCGCAGCTGTGTCAACAACACCTCGTGCAGATAGTTTATCTTTAACCCCCACAAAAGAGATCCAGTGTGCAGTGATGCACATGTAATCTGTGGCTTGGCAACTGCTCCACATGTCTGTTGTCAGGTGGATATTGTGCACAGCACTCTTCTGCAAAGCGTGTCCAACCAATTCCAGCACATCATGATGTAGTGCCGGAACAGCAATTCTTGCGAAATAGGACCGGCTGGGAACTTTCCATTTCGGGCAGATAGCAGACACAAATTCAAGGAAACCCACCCCTTCCACAAATGAAAAAGGAAGAAGGTCCAGCGTTATCATTTTAGCCAGCTTCGCATTGTACAATCGTGCCGTTGGGTGGTTGCGTTGGAACTGCCCCTCCAACCTAAACATGCTCTCAATGGTAGGCTGGCTTACTTTCCTTAGTGGTGCTGTTTTCATTAACCCACTACGGCTCAACGACACAGATTGTCTCATAGAGGTACTCGCCGGTCGCCTTGGTGTCTCACACAGACTCTGAGTATGGCTCTTACTGCGGTGCCACTCTGATGTTACTGAGGAGGATGTGGGCGCACCACTGCAGTACTGGGGACAGTGCTAGAAATGCCTCCCTCTTCACCTGCCACCGCAATAATATTGCTCTCTGATTCATCCTGACCAACTTCAATAGGTTGAGTTTTTCTACTTTCTTTTAACTTAAGTAGGTGATCCTCCCACACGATAGTGTGGTGTATTCTGAGATGACTTGCTTGTCCTCCGTTACCATAATTTGTACCAAGCTTACCACGCTGAACACCTTGCCAACAAATTGAGCATATAGCAACGTTCTCCTCCTTGGCGCTAACAGAAAAGAAGTCCCAAACTGGGGAGGAGAACTTTCTGGCACTGCTAGATGTGCCACTTTCAAGATGAACTAGAGGGGGTGTTTGAAAATGTGTGCCCCTGTGCACCTACACTGTGACTTTTACTACCACTACCTACTGAGATGGTTGAGCTGGATGTAGGTCCCTGTCGGGCCTTGGAAAATATGGCAGCTGGAGGTAGTGGTGGTGTAACCTGTGTTGGTGAGATCCGTGCTACATCCCGCTCAGTAGCAGCCTTTCTGGATAGGGTGAGAATGTTGGTCTCCAATCCCTTTGGGGCGGGAGTAATGTGCATGATGACTGGCTCGTCTTCATCAACATCATCACCCCCCTCTTCTACATTTACCTCCATAACTCCAAGCTTTTCTGGGACCTTCCTTTTCAGAAGCATTTTCTTGTGGCGTATATCACTCTCAGACCGTGCTGGTGGGACCCAAGTGTCATCACGATCATCAGAAGCGGGGCTTGAAGAAGAAGATGATGGACTAAGCCTCCTTTTCCTTGCTGGTTATCTGGAAGACAATAGATCTTCTGAAACAGTGGTTTGACTTTGCTCCACTTTGTCTGCAGGAAGCTCGATTTCCTGAAATGCCCCTACGTCAGGAGCAACAACTACTATGGTGGGCTGTTGCGGCAGCTGCTGCTGTTCTTGTTGCGGCGGGTGCTGCTGTTCTTGTTGCGGCGGGTGCTGCTGTTCTTGTTGCAGCGGGTGCTGCTGTTCTTGTTGCGGCGGCTGCTGCTGTTCTTTTTGCGGCGGCTGCTGCTGTTCTTGTTTCGGCGGCTGCACACTGTTCTGCTGAGTTTGCGCCTGCGTTGAACTTGATTGTGTACTACTTTGCGGTAATGACATTTCTTCAACATCGCTGCTCGTTAGTAGACTGGCTACTTCTGCAACACTAAAGCCCTTGGGCCTAGGTTGGTGGGGTTGGACCGCTGTGCTGCTCCCAGCTTGGTTCCCGGACAACGCTTTGGTGCCAAAAAAAACATTGGCCGGCACACCACCAGTCGTGGTTAATGGCACTTCCTTTTTCCGTTCCTTCTTCTCACCGGCAACTTTCTTGGTACTGGACCTGGTACCTTTCTTTGGTGCCATCTTCTTCAGATGTCAGGCAGGATGCAGATGCACAACAAGTTCTGGTCACACGTGGATGTGATGCGCAGCAGGACTTCTGTCTGGCTGGCAGTACAACGGGTAGCCGGGTGATGCTGATGACACCTCCTACTCTGTCTTTTGTGCACCTAAAAGCAAATAAGACAGGAGAAGAACATCAGTGAAATGTTGCATTTGTTGTTGTGGTTCAGTTACTTAGTACTGTACTAGTGCAAACAAAAGATAGTCTAGCCATTTATGACTTTTTTTTTTCACTAGAGCTATGTTATACTACTGTGTACAGCCACACACTACACTCTCAGGAAGGATAGGAAAGTTAATAATAAGTTAATAACCACCAAAATAAAAATGTAATGAAAGTGGGGTGGACCATTAAATTATTTGAGCATCTCAGCATCCATGGAGCAGCTGCTGGCAAAGGGGATGGATGGATGGAAGCAGTAAGCCAAATAGCCAATAGGAAAACCATGCAGGCCTATGGCAAAAGCAGGACACTAATAACTCACAGTCAAAAAAACACCCAAAAATGGCCACCACCCACATGGACACTCACAAATCACAAACAAGCCAGGGGCCTGGGAAACACCAGGAGCTGACAAAAGGCCTATAAAAGCCAGGTAAAGGATGCATGCTAAAGCACACTGCTCTGCCTTTTTAATGCAACAAAATGGAAATACGAACATTCACAGGCCCCAAAAAGGTCTGCAGGGTGCATGCATTGCACACCAACATACCAGACACATACAACAAAAGCATGTCTTTAAGACAACCAACATCAGAAAGGCCACCCCAAAAAACACACTTCCCCAACTCAATCCAATGCCATCCATGCCCTAAATGATGTCTAAATTAAACAGACCACACAGAAAACACTTGATTAATAAAGCTGTGGCTACCTGCTCTGATCCTAGTGGATGAAAAAGCAGGCCTGTTGGCAGACAAGGCCAGGCAAGCTTGCAGGCCTAGGCTTCAAAATGGCCACCAGCCACATGGCCAGGCCCAACAACATCACAAAGGCCACCCCAAAAAACACATTTCCCCAACTCAATCCAATGCCATCCATGCCCTAAATGATGTCTAAATTCAACAGACCACACAGAAAACACTTGATTAATAAAGCTGTGGCTACCTGCTCTGATCCTAGTGGATGAAAAAGCAGGCCTGTTGGCAGACAAGGCCAGGCAAGCTTGCAGGCCTAGGCTTCAAAATGGCCACCAGCCACATGGCCAGGCCCAACAACATCACAAAGGCCACCCCAAAAAACACACTTCCCCAACTCAATCCAATGCCATCCATGCCCTAAATGATGTTTAAATTCAACAGATCACTCAGAAAACACTTGATTAATAAAGCTGTGGCTACCTGCTCTGATCCTAGTGGATGAAAAAGCAGGCCTGTTGGCAGACAAGGCCAGGCAAGCTTGCAGGCCTAGGCTTCAAAATGGCCACCAGCCACATGGCCAGGCCCAACAACATCACAAAGGCCACCCCAAAAAACACACTTCCCCAACTCAATCCAATGCCATCCATGCCCTAAATGATGTCTAAATTCAACAGATCACACAGAAAACACTTGATTAATAAAGCTGTGGCTACCTGCTCTGATCCTAGTGGATGAAAAAGCAGGCCTGTTGGCAGACAAGGCCAGGCAAGCTTGCAGGCCTTGGCTTCAAAATGGCCACTAGTCACATGGCCAGGCCCAACAACATCACAAAGGCCACCCCAAAAAACACACTTCCCCAACTCAATCCAATGCCATCCATGCCCTAAATGATGTCTAAATTCAACAGATCACACAGAAAACCCTTGATTAATAAAGCTGTGGCTACCTGCTCTGATCCTAGTGGATGAAAAAGCAGGCCTGTTGGCAGACAAGGCCAGGCAAGCTTGCAGGGCTAGGTTCAAAATGGCCACCAGCCACATGGCCAGGCCCAACAACATCAGAAAGCCCACCCCAAAAACACACTTCTCCAACTCAATCCAATGCCATCCATGCCCTAAATGATGTCTAAATTCAACAAACCACACAGAAAACACTTGATTAATAAAGCTGTGGCTACCTGCTCTGATCCTAGTGGATTAAAAAGCAGGCCTGTTGGCAGACAAGGCCAGGCACGCTTGCAGGCCTAGGCTTCAAAATGGCCACCAGCCACATGGCCAGGCCCAACAACATCACAAAGGCCACCCCAAAAAACACACTTCCCCAACTCAATCCAATGCCATCCATGCCCTAAATGATGTCTAAATTCGACAGATCACACAGAAAACACTTGATTAATAAAGCTGTGGCTACCTGCTCTGATCCTAGTGGATGAAAAAGCAGGCCTGTTGGCAGACAAGGCCAGGCAAGCTTGCAGGCCTAGGCTTCAAAATGGCCACCAGCCACATGGCCAGGCCCAACAACATCACAAAGGCCACCCCAAAAAACACACTTCCCCAACTCAATCCAATGCCATCCATTCCCTAAATGATGTCTAAATTCAACAGATCACTCAGACAACACTTGATTAATAAAGCTGTGGCTACCTGCTCTGATCCTAGTGGATGAAAAAGCAGGCCTGTTGACAGACAAGGCCAGGCAAGCTTGCAGGCCTAGGCTTCAAAATGGCCACCAGCCACATGGCCAGGCCCAACAACATCACAAAGGCCACCCCCAAAAAGCACACTTACCCAACTCAATCCAATGCCATCCATGCCCTAAATGTGCTTGAAAATGAAATACATTCAAAAAACAACAAAAGGAACAGTTGCTTCATCATGCACACACACACCCATGAGGCCATGCCCATGGCTAGCTCGGGCCTACTACTACTACTACCCACAAAATAAAAAAATAAAAAAAGGAATGATGATAATTAATTATCAAAAATATATTGTAGTTACAACAACTGCAGTGCCCACAATCAAACAAACACAACAACCACTTACTTGTAAAATATCCTATTCCAAAAATCCTCAAATCCAATTGCAATGATGCAGCAGACAAAAAGAGTGATCTTTCCAGCTCCACATCCAAAGGCAGAATGAGCAGGAGATGGACAAAGCACTGGGAGGAGCCTGCTGGACAGGAACAGGAAGTTGGAGATTCTGTGTCACTTCCTCCCTCTCTCCACCTTTTAAAAAAATGACTCCTTGCACAAAAAAGGAAAGCCAAATGTCAATGTAAGGAGTTGTTTTCATCCAAAATCAGCATTTGCAGAAGGTTTCATGCTGCTAGAGCCGATATTCCTCTCCAAATTGAAAATTTTACGTTGTTGAGTTCTCGAGCTTCACATTACTTCCGCCGGCGTGTCGAAAACGACATGATCGCGTTCTCTTCTTTGTCCCTGTCGCGTTGGATATGACGTGTTCGGGGTCTCTTTCTCCTGTTCGCGTTCGATTAGACGTTCCCGCGTCCTCATCCTCTGGCTCGCGATGTAGAATGACGTGTTCGAGATCTCAATGTTCTCATACTCGCGCGGTGCATGATCGCGAGAAGAAAGACGTGATTGCGCGACAAATGACGTTAATGCGGCTGCGAACTGTCGCGAGACAGCGCAAAATGGCTACCAACAATCCAACATCTCGTGGAGAACGCGACCGGGTCGGGAAAACTTGTCGGCGAACGCGGGGATTCAGGTAAGGCGATCGCGCGAACGCGAGAATGTATTTTTTTACAGCGCGAGCAAGAAACAAATTATCGCTAAGCTGCGGAATGCGGAAATTTTGACATTTTCGCGCTTTCCGTGGAACGCGAAAATGCCAAAATATCGCAATTTCCGCGAACGGAATGGAATTTTGGCCCAGGCCTAGTGCCAGGGACAATTTCTGCTCCTCTCACCTGGGCACTTGGTCAGTCAGAGGGTAGATGCCGTCATCTCGCCCCACGTGGGCGATGCTGGTGCTGGGTGGTGGTTTAACTCTTGTGGTGCCTATCAACATTATGTGTGGGCTCCTCCAGCCTGGTGCTGGCTTCAACACTCCACACCCATTGATGGATGTCACGCTGCTGGGCCTGTCCGCGTGGCGGGACTACTGCAACCTCAGCATATGGGCAGATACAGGGGCATTACCACAGCAGGCATGGGGGTGCTTTAGGCATCGGCTGCACTTTCCCTCCCACCACAGACTGGAAGACGGCCACCAGTGGCCATGCAGGGATCGACCCGCTCGTCGCCATTGTTGTGTCTTGGGCCCTAGGCCCACATGCAGGCACAATAAGAGTACAGACACATAGTTGGGATACTGGAACTGGCCTCTAGCACGTGCACTCGGGCCCTATTATTAACATGCTCACGTCCCTCGTGACGCCTGTGATGGATGGGTGTTAGGTGCATGTGTGTCCAGCCCTCGAGGGAATGGCTGGAAAGACCAGTGCCTGCTGAGACACTATAACGTCTCCAGCAGGACACAACAGGCTCCAGCTTCCCAGGGGATTGCCCACTTACCTAGCAGGCCAGTCCGGCCAGGGTATGCACCTATGTGAAGCCTTACTTTGAGGGCCCACAAGTTCTTCAATGAAAGGACACTACTACACATTACTCCACGCACAACACAGTGGATAAATATAAATTGAATGAAAAATTGGAAACAAAATTTATTGGCACCTTCTCCCAGCTGTGAGAGGAAAGGAAACTATTTCGAGCCCACGTATATTGTAAATCAAAAATATGTGTTTGTTCCCCATAAGCTGGTAAGGTAGTACGTTGTTTATTTACGATCTGTATAATACTTGATGAATTTCTTTGAGTGTGTATTAAAGGACTAGCGCTGTACCTTACAGACGCCATCAATGCATCACATCCTCAGTTATTTTTGTACGAAGGGATTGGTAGCACTGTTGTTAGGTCTCGCCTGACCCAGCGCATGCGCTGGTCTGGAGAGACTTATTGAGAGGGCTCCAAAAAGTGCTACCAGGCCAGCCTAGGGCTACAGTGCATGTGCGCGGGCGCGCACGCCACTTTTACCGCGATTACTTTCACTTTAGCGACCGCACGGCCGCTTGGCATAGCCAATAGGTCTCGCTTTTGGGACCTTATAAGTGTTTAGTTATGCAACTGTTGCATGGCTAAACACTTCTAAGGTCCCAAAGGCGAGACCTATTGGCTATGCCAATGCTTATCTATGTAATATTCTCAAGCTGGTTCTCAATTCAAAACCACATAGGGTTTGTTATCTTGGTTCTCTGGGTTTTCAGGCAGCAGATATTCAGCCATTTTCTGAGAATCCCCGGTCTCTGTCACCAGTGCGAGCCAAGTACCTGGTATTTAAGGACAACCTTTAATGCTCTTGTCTCTTTTGCCCATGATGCAGTGACAATGTGGCAGGGTCCTTTACATCCCAGGGGGGTTTGTTCAGGTGGTAAAAGGGGACTTCTAGGTAGGATCTTAATCCCTCCTCCCCCACCTTAATGCCAACCTCACAGCGAGTTCCCCGATGGAGTGCGCATAGTGTTAATCGCCAGTCGTTACCTTAAGATCTGGGTCAGTTAGTGCACTCACAGAAGCAGATATGTACCAAGTTTAAGTAGGCACCACATTCAATGACTTTCACTCAACCTAAATCAGGTGGTGAAATTTTACCATTGTTGCTGATGATCTTGCACCACAAGAGCAGGCAATTCGCTTGGGTCAGTTTTCTGGGTCTGACTTGCAGTGATTCAGACAATGCCCTGGATCAGGGGGCCAACAAACAGTTGTGCATAAGAATCAACTCACTTGGTCTTCGGTGATGACCTCAGGTAAGCTTTTGGGTCTTAGGCCCCAGTTACTTCTCTGCGTGTTTGTATAGTCTCTGGGAAGGTTGTTTCATTACTGTAGCAACCAGCAGGTCTGCAGGCCAATGCCAGTGGCCCTCAGTTACCTCACCTAACCTGGAGCAGCTTGTGCTCTCCTCTTCCTTTCAGCAGCTTTACCAGCAGGTGCTCGGTCCCCCACAGCATGGGGGACTTGCATGGTCTTCTTCAGTGATTCATCCTTTGAATGTTCAGAAGCCCAACCCTTACATTGATCACCTTTTGTGTGTGAGCTGCTAGACCCTCAAAACAGCACGGATATTTTGCTCTTTGGTCCCAAATCCTAGTGGTGTAGACCGCACCTTTTTAGGTCTCGCCTGACCCAGCACATGCGCTGGTCTGGCGAGACTTTTTGGAGAGGGCTCCAAAAAGTGCTACCAGCCCAGCCTAGAGCTACAGTGCATGTGCGCGGGCGCGCGCGCCGCGCTTTTCCACGATTACTTTAACATTCGCGACCGCACGGCCGCTTTGATGTTTGATCGCGATCACTTTAGTTATGCAACTGTTGCACGGCTAAACACTTATAAGGTCCCAAAGGCGAGACCTATTGGCTATGCCAATGCTTGTTTTTAATTGTACCCAACATAGAGAGCAGAAATCCGTACATGTTTAAATAGCAGGCACCAGCATCCGTTTGTGGCCCAAGACACTGAAATTCTTTACACAATGATTCTACTCACCCTGCAAATGTGCGAGTGTGCTTTTTAGGTCTCGCTAGAGTCAGCGCATGCGCTGCTCTTGCGAGAAATTTAGTAGGTGGTTTAATAGTGCTACCCAGGCCGGCCACCAGCTTGCTATTATGCACACAAGCGCACGCGACTTGCACAGCACTTTTTCCTGACGCACGCGTGCGCACAACTCGCGTCACCACTCGCGTTTTAAATTTTTTTTTAAATTTCATTTCGAGGCCGCGCGACGTTACTTTTACGGCCGAGCGGCCAATGCTTATTTGTCATGTAATGTGTATTACTGCACTGGGCCCCGTTTATAAGAGTACTAGATACCTGTTTGGGTTACATTGCTATATGAATGATGGCTATTCCGAGAACAATAGAAACAAAAATGTCTTTCTGCTGTATCAACCCTCTTAAGAAACGCATAATACGTTCAGGTGCAAGTCTTGTAGCCATTGTATTTGTCGCATTGATGGCTCATGGTACAGTGACTTCCGTAAAAACTACCAATCATATGATCCTCTAGCAGCAGCCAGAACTGCATAAGCAGTTGCACCACTCACCCGCACGGCTCACGGACCAATCCCTGCTTCCCAGTCTTGTTCTTAAGACCCTCACACCAAAACACTAGTTGTTCAGCAGTCATAAGCGGGCACTGATTCCTTGAAGACGTATGTGGGGACGATAATGCATATATGCCCCATCCCCTTGGAGTGTTACTTTCACTCGCCATGAGGTATATTTTCTACCAGAAAACTATTTTGATGCTGTTCATTATGGGCAGGAACCTGGGGGACTGGCTCAATTACTACTATATATAAGAGGCTTCCGCCTCATGGAGCAACATTTAGACAGTGCATCACGGAGGTTGGCCATATACCGTGATTTTAGCATTATGGCCTTTTAAGGCTAACATTACTACTGGGTGTTTGTTAAAAATAAACAACTGTACAAAACCCTGAGGTCTACAAAAGTACTAAGGAAGTGTGGAAAACCACTACTCGCTGTTTTGACAAATTAAACAATGATAATGTGAAACAAAACAAACCACAACATATAGAACAGCCCAAAGTGACTAACTATGGGCATATCCCTTTACAGGACGAAATCCCTCACTCACCAGAGGTGACATGCTTCATCATTTGGGATTCTCCTCCCAGAGGAAAAACCTAGTTCCTCTGAGGGCTACAACCCCCTCTCTGAGGAGCTCTGGGATGTTTTCAATATAGTACTGGATGTTCTAAATCCACAAATGAAGAGGTAATAGTGTGAGTGAGGGAGCAGCGCAAACAAAATACTATCAAAACTGTGAGGAAAGTGCAAAATAAAACTAGCTAAAGGACGTCAAAAAAATCTTTATTGTAAGACGTACTTTGCTAGGATTAAAAAAGCAGTGCACCAACGGTCTAGATTTGAAACCATGATGATGAAATGAAAACTACTTGGTCAACATGTTTCAGCCATATAGCCTATGGGTAGGCTAGGCTTTCATCAGGACCTAAGATGCTGCTGCAAAAACAATATGTATGTGACGTGACACAGAAGGATGCAGGAACAGGAACACAAATTTGCTTGTTGTGCCTGTTAGAAGCCCATTACCTCCAAACAAACAAAAAAAACGACATCAATGTGATGATCGTAGGTATATAAAAAGAGTTGTTGTGTTTCACATAAAGAATTATATATAGGGATACACTCACCCGTAACTACTGGGTAAGTCACCACACCTCTACCTGGCAACCGTTCAGGAAAGGGGCACTGCCCTAGGAAAAAACGGTGGTAACCAATTGTTAACAATATCATGTCTTTAGGATACAACCGAAGTATCACGAAACTGTGAATTCTTTCATAAAGCATGTATATCAGAAGGCAAACCGACAGAGGGAGACTATTGCAAGGGGGGGTTTAAACAAAAAAGCTTCTAGAGCCATAATGCTAGCGGGATGGTGTGATCTAAACCAAAACCAATGTAATTTAAATCACACCGCAGGTATACCCGATTCACAAGATACTACTATGATCAGATATATGAAATCACAAGTAGCAAAAACTGATGGTTAAACTGTTTAAGCAAATCAGGCTGTTGCTATCAGGAACAATGTTCACAATATTCCAGACATATGGTGAAACAAGGCTACAATATAAGACTAGTCACCAGGAATATAACAGGTCGACCAGCAATCAGATAAGAGTGTACCAATGTCTCTCAAGCCTATATCGGCACGCAAAAAAGAGCTAAACAAAAGCCAGCCACGCAGTTATTCTAAACTGCCATCAAGGGGGCTTACCTATCCGTCGGTACGCCGGCGTAGTGTAGAGCCTGAAGCCGGAGGTACCGGGACGTTAGAAGTGCATCCTTTTGAGAGAATGTTTCAAAGTGACGACCAATCCAAGTACAGATGAAAGCTCGCGTTACGTATTAGCGTCACAGAGTACACAGCGCATGCGCAGTACAAATACGCTCTGTCCATAACCATGTGTCTATTAATTAAAGTGAACGTACTGAGGGCATGATCTGCATCTTGAAATTTAAAGCGCATGCGTGCTGAAAGACCCGCTAAGCCAGCAGGTTTACGCATATAAGCCAATATAGTGTAAAATGCACAGCGCATGTACGTGAAATCTGTAATTCACAAACACGCTTCATCAGACTACTAATAACCGTAAAAGAGGAGACTAAATCCATAGAAACAAATAGAAAATAAGTATCCTTCTATGCGTTGTGAAACAGCCCAACAGGGATCAATAGGCATTATACCATGCATTTGTGACAATTTCGTTATACAATCTAGTATCCACTAGTAGAGCCAAAGACTGGATGTAGCGTCTATTAGCCAGCCAGCACAATCTAACATAAATTAATCGACTGAGGCACCAGTAACGGCTCGATCCTAAAGAAAATATTAACAAAAAAGCAAAAAAACAAAAAAAACACTAATATGTTGCTAGGAACATGAGCCTGGTATAGTTAACATATCCCTGCAGTCACAATTAGGGACGGAGCATGACCTACAATAAGTCTGGAATTACAGATGTCCAATTAAAGTCTCAGAACAAATAACTACAGTAACAGCCATGGAATATCATCATTCAGGCCTATGGTGTCAGTCTGTAATTTGTGTACCCACCATTGTTCTCACCTGAACAAGAACGTGGTCAAATCAGTAATATGGGGTGGAATAAATGGTTTTTCAAGCACCGTCCATTTCAAATCATTTGGTCAGTGTTTTGCTACAAAGAAATGATTGGTTAATTTGGTTAATGTTTTACCACAGCGGATAGTGCTCTTATGCTCAAGAATGCGGGTTTTCACCCGTCGAGTGGTCATGCCCACATAACGCAAAGGGCACGGGCAAGTAATCAAATAGATAAGATTGTTACTGTTGCAATTGGTGTGGCAGTTAAGAACCCATGGTCTGGGTGAACCAATGTCTATCTCTGTTGTCGTAGATGTATGGGGGCAGGCCGCACATGTCCCACAGAGAAAATGTCCTAGTACTGGAGGCAAACCCCATAGAGTGTTTTGTACATTGTTGCAGATACGTGGACGAGTATGTACCAAATGATCTTTAATGTTGCTACTACATTTGAAAGCAAAAAGGGGACGAGGCAGTACTTCTGCACCTATATTCAAGATCTTCCAGTTGGAAAGAATACTCTTCTTGATCTTATTTGAAAATTTACAAAAGGTATGAACACAGGTCAAACGATTGGTTGCCTCTTTTGGGATACTGGGTTCTAACAAAGCTAGTCGATTGTTATTGAAAGCTCGTGTAGAGGATTTTCTCACCAATCTTTTCGGATATTGTCTTGCTTGTAGTTGCTTCGATAGATTATGAGCATGTACCTGATACTTTACAGTGGATGAACAGTTTCTTTTCAAACGTAAAAACTGGCCAAAAGGCAAGTTATCCCGTAGCGCTCGGGGATGGTAACTTCCATATAGCAAAAGGGAGTTCTTGGCCATCGGTTTTTGATACAATTCAGTGCACAAACCCCCCTCAGTGGGTGAAATTAAAATGTCCAAAAAGGGTAAATGGGTCTTACTATATTCACAAGTGAAATTCAGAAATGCATTGCAACTGTTAAGCCAAGTTTTGAACTCAGTAAGAGATGTTAATGTGCCTCGCCAGACTACAAAGACATCGTCAATATATCTTTTCCACACACGTATGTGATCTTTGTAGTCTGATGAAGCGTGTTTGTGAATTACAGATTTCACGTACATGCGCTGTGCATTTTACACTATATTGCCTTACATGCATAAACCTGGTGGCTTAGCGGGTCTTTCAGCACGCATGCGCTTTAAATTTCAAGATGCAGATCACGCCCTCAGTACGTTCACTTTAATTAATAGACGCGTGGTTATGGACATAGCGTATTTGTACTGCGCATGCGCTGTGTACTCTGTGACGTTAATATGTAACGCGAGCTTTCATCTGTACTTGGATTGCTCGTTACTTTGAAACATTCTCTCAAAAGGAGGCACTTCTAATGTCCCGGTACCTCTGGCTTCAGGCTCTACACTATGCCGGTGTACCGACGGATAGGTAAGCCCCCTTGATGACAGTTTAGAATAACTGCGTGGCTGGCTTTTGTTTAGCTCTTTTTCGCGTGCCGATATAGGCTTGAGAGACATTGGTACACTCTTATCTGATAGCTGGTCGACCTGTTATATTCATGGTGACTAGTCTTATATTGTAGCCTTGTTTCACCTTATGTCTGGAATATTGTGAACATTGTTCCTGATAGCAACAGCCTGATTTGCTTAAACAGTTTATCCATCAGTTTTTGCTACTTGTGATTTCATATATCTGATCATAGTAGTATTTTGTGAATCGGGTATACCTGCGGTGTGACTTAAATTACATTGGTTTTGGTTTAGATCACACCATCCCGCTAGCATTATGGCTCTAGATTTAAACCCCCCTGTGGGATATGAGAGTCCCTGACGGGAAGATGGACCACAAAATGCCGGGTTCAGAAAGGCGGAACTGCTCTTACTTTTATTATTAAGTCTTACAGGTAGGGTAGGAGTTGTTTTGGGATTTTCCCTGGATGTGGCTCAGGCCAAAACACTTAGAAAAACAAAAACAGTCAAGATCCAGGGGGTCTTCCTGCGTCGGGCCTTCCTTGAGGTTGGCGGATCTTGGACCTCCGTGCTCTTGGTCGTCAATGGATATGCTCGACGGGTGAGGGAAGGGAGGAAAAGAAACAAAACAGAGCGGGGTCAGTTTCGATACTAATTGTGTTTAGTCTGTGCTACCACCACCGAAGACAAAAGTGTGGAATGGGTCTGTGGGCAATTCTGCAGTGTATCACCCCTACTCCAGTGCCCTACCTCCCTTCGTCGCCACCCCACCACCCCCACCCGAATGGTCCCCGAAGAGGCACTTGCCTTAAGCCACGGCCCGTTGCCCGGACCATGGCGCTGGGACCCGGGGCGTCTTCTCCTCCCTTCAGCCCACCGGAATTGGTCGCCTTAAGTACGCTGCTCTCCCGGCTCCGTCTTGTTGAATCCACCCTGCTTTCACCATCTTCCACTCCGCTCTCCTTCTCCTCCGTTCCGTTTTCGTTCTCCTCTTCTCCGTCCTTGCCTTCTTCCATTCGTCACTCGCCTTCTCCTCCACTTTCACCGTCTTCGGCGTCCTCGGGATGCACCGCTCTCCATCCTTCGATCTCGCGCCATTCCAGCTCCTCCTCTGGACGCTTTATGCGTCCCGCGTCTCCTTCCGTCCTTGACTCCTCCCCTCGTGCCGGGTCCAAGGCTAGCCCGCTGCCTGTTTCTGGAGTGGATTGAAGCGGCACAGTCAGAGTCCACTTCCGGTCTGCCCCGCTCTCCTTCTTACATATCTCTTCCGCTAGAAATGGACGTCGGGTCATTCAGTGGAGGTATTCCGGGACAGGTAGTCTGCCCAGCCTTGTTTGGCACCGGGCATATGCAAGGTCTGAAATGAGAAAGGTTGCAGAGATATGAACCACCTGAGTATGCGTTGATTGGAATCCTTGTGTTTCACGAGCCAGGTTAAGGGGGCATGGTCTGTGAGTATAGTGAAGGGGCGTCCTAGTAGGTAGTATTGAAGTGCTTCAACCGCCCATTTGATTGCCAGGCACTCCTTCTCAATGGTAGAGTAATGGCTTTCCCTGGGGAATAACTTTCTACTGATATATAGAACAGGCTTAAGGTCACCCCTTGAGTCAGGCTGCTGCAGCACGGCACCCAGACCTAGGCCTGAAGCATCGGTCTGGAGGACAAAGGGTTTGTGGAAAGCAGGGCAGTGTAAGACGGGAGCTGTGCATATGGTGTTTTTTAGAGCGTGGAAGCTGTGCTCGTGTTCCGTTGTCCAGGATTCTATTCGGGAAGGGTAGGTTTTGGTTAGGAGATCCGTTAGGGGACTGGCCAGGGAAGAAAAGTTTGAGATGAATCTTCTATAGTGCCCGATGAACCCAAGGAAAGAACGAAAGTCACGTTTGGTTTTGGGAGTAGGAAGGGACTTGATTGCCTCAATTTTGTTTAGCTGCAGTTTTATCAGACCCCCTTGTATCGTGTATCCAAGATACTGTATTTTTTGGGGTTTATCTTTAGACCGGCCTCCTGGATGGCTGAAAATACGGCAGCTAGGTGTTTCAGATGGTCTGTCCATGTTGGGCTAAAAACGACTATGTCGTCTTAGTATGCGGCCGCGTAACCTATATGGGGCTTCAGCAAGCGATCGATAAGACGCTGAAATGTCGCCGGTGCCCCATGGAGGCCGAAAGGGAGTACCCGGAATTGATAGAGCCCAGAGGGGGTTGAGAAGGCGGTTTTCTCTTTGGCTTGGGGGGTCAGTGGGATCTGCCAATAACCCATATTAAGGTCAAGGGTTGTCAAATACCTGGCATTCCCTAGTTTCTCGATTAGTTCATCAATGCGAGGCATCGGATAGGAGTCAAATTTAGTGACACTGTTCACTTGACGAAAGTCAATACAGAAATGCAGGCTCCCGTCGGGTTTCGGTACTATAACTATTGGTGAACACCAGTTGCTTGTGGAGGGTTCTATGATGTGTGCCTGCAACATAGCTGTTACCTCTTTCTCTACTGCTTCCCTCCTTGCTTCTGGAATGTGATACGGCTTCTATTTTACGATACTGTTGTCTAGTGAAATGATATCGTGGTGAATCATGGAGGTCAACCCCGGGGTGGAAGAGAATAGACCAGGGAAGCGGTCTAGCATGGAGGATAATTGGGTCTGCTGGTTGGGAGACATTATGTTCCCAACGGGTGCTTTCTCGTCTACGGCTTCCTGTGTGTTTGCTGTGGATATCTCTAGGGCCTTTCGGTGTTTACTATAAGAGCCGGATGCCCTGTACTATCGGGCACAGCAGGCTCCTCCCATTTTTTTAGAAGGTTAACATGGTAAATTTGTTTGCCCCCGGCCCGGAGGGGCTGGAGAATGCTGTATGTGACTGGGGTTATTTTCTTTTCAATAATATAGGGGCCTTGCCATTTGGACAACAGTTTGTTCTCTGTTGTTGGGAGCAAGAGAAGAACCTTATCTCCGGGAGCGAATTCTCTTAACCGGCTATTTCGGTCGTAATATAGCTTTTGGGTAGCTTGGGCTTTTTCCACGTGTTCGTGCACCAAACCCCAAATCCTGGAGACAGCGGATTTTAAATCGGCTGCATATTTGGGTATTGGTTGTCCCTCCTCGTCCTCCCCTTCCCATTGTTCGGCCGCCATGTCAAGCAGGGTTCAGGGTTTTCTCCCGAACAGTAGCTCAAACAGGGAGTAACCTGTTGATTTCTGCTCATGTGTTCGTATTGCAAAAATAATAAGGGGTAGCTTTTGGTCCCAATCCCTTCCGGTTTCGGAGATAACCTTGCGGAGCATACCTTTGATGATTTTATTATAGCGTTCCACAAGGCCATCTGTTTGGGGGTGATAAACAGACGTTTGGCATTGACGGATACCTAAGATTTTACACACCTGTGCCATTAAACGGGACACGAAAGGGGTTCTTTGGTCTGTAAGTATATCGGAAGGAAACCCCACCCGGTAGAAGAAAGAAACCATAGCCCTAGCCACAGCAGGGGAGGTCATTGTGGTCAAAGGAAAGGCCTCTGGGTATTTGCTAGCATAGTCTATGATGACCAGAATATATCTATGGCCTCTAGCAGAGGGGGTAAGTGGGCCTACCAAGTCCATGCCAACACGTTTAAATGGGACGTCTATGATAGGTAAGGGGAGCAGAGGGGCCTTTTTTATCCCTTCGGGGTTGGTGTATTGACACCATACACAGGACGCACAATGCTTCGCCACGTCCTTGTAGACCCCCGGCCAATAAAACCTGCACAAGAGGTACTTCAGTGTATTTTCTTTCCCATAGTGTCCACCCCCTGTGTGGTTGTGGGCTAATTGCATTACATGGTCACGAAAAGAACGAGGCACTAATAGTTGTGTCTTGACATGTTCCCCCTCCTTTACAGAACGATATAGCAAACCCTTGTTAACAAAAAAATATGGTCCTACCTTGTTTGGTTCTTGCTCCTGTACCTGCTCCCAGGCATGGACAAGGGTCTGATCGTCCCTCTGGGCTGAGCGGAAGCTAATCGGGGCTGCCTCAATGGGGTCTGTAAGGGAGATAGGAAAAGCTTGATGTAATTTTTGGGTCTGGCTATACAGGTGTTTTGCTTCTGTCTTTCATTCTTACTTTTCCTGTTTTTGCCTGTTCTATCCTCCAGGATACTGTCGCTAAAGGGTGCCTCATGTAACCAGGACAGCGTATCTCTCTTTGTTTCTCGTCTAAGTACTGTTAAAATTTTGGGTGGTCTGTACCAATAATGACTGCCTTGGGTAAGGACGTAATGACCCCTACCTTCCGTATTTGGGGATCGTTTGCGACATCTAGCAAGACCTCCGCGACGGGGTATGATCTGGTATCCCCGTGAACACAGGTAACATGTACCCTTTCGGTCTCTCGTAATTGCGGTTGGGAGACCAGGGCTCTATCCACCACTGACACATGACACCCGGTATCCAATAGTGCCTGTTGCTTTTTCCCGTTAAGCAGTATGTCTTTCTTGTACCGATGGGAACCCTGGCCTGGCACATATATCCGTCCCCTAGAATACCCTACTTCCATGGGTTCTGCTGTCGGGGTTTTGTGGAACATTGTCGGGCTATGTGTCCCCACTCAGAACAATGATAGCACTGGGGTCCCTGACCACTCGGGCCAGTGATGGGGGAGACTGGTCTAGGGTTTACACAGCGTTTTGGATCAGGTCTGGGTGTGTTTCTCTGGGGAAAAGAGGGGGTTTGGGGTACGCCGGCCTTAAACTCTGGGGATCTGTGAAAAGCACGAGCCAGGTCGACAGCCGTTGCTGTTGTGAGATTGGGATGTTGTTTTACCTATGAACGGGTTGTTGTGGGCAGGGCGTCAAGGAATTGTTCTAGATACACCTTTTCAGTTACTTCTTCTACAGTGGATACATGAGGAGTCAACCAGCGGTTCCCCAGGTCCCTGATCCTGTAATATAGGGCGCGCGGATTGTCCCCAGTGGTCCACCTTTCTTTCCGGAATTTGGCCCTGTAGTATTCCTGGTCACATCCTAACCGTTCTAGAATGGCTTTTTCACATCCTCGTATGTGGTCGTTCCAGCGGGGTTGGCGGTCTGGTAGGCAGCTTGAAGCTCTCCGGCCAGGAGAGGGGCTGTGTATTGACTCCACCTTTCCTGGGGCATGCAGCAGTTTTTGCAACCCTCTCAAAGTTAATAAAAAAAGTAATCGGGGTCGTCGCCTTCCTGAAACTTTTGCAGGACCGACCCAGGGACATATGGGTGCACTCTGGTACTGACAATGGCATCTGTCAGTCTGAGTATCGCTGTGTCTTGTACCTGTTGGTTGGAGGTGAGTAGGACTGCTTGGTCCCGCAGGGCTTCATGTAATGCTTCCCTATCCTTCCGGGCTGTTTGGACCTGTTCCTCAAGTGCCAATTGGAGGTGTCTCCGCCCCTCTGCCAGCTGGTTGATAATGCTTTCTATAGTGACAGGCACGGGCTGTGTCATTGTCGACACCTGGGGGTATCCCACTTCTGACACCAAGTTGTGGGATATGAGAGTCCCTGACGGGAAGATGGACCACAAGACGCTGGGTTCAGAAAGGCGTAACTGCTCTTACTTTTATTATTAAGTCTTACAGGTAGGGTAGGGGTTGTTTTGGGATTTTCCCTGGATGTGGCTCAGGCCTAAACACTTAGAAAAACAAAAACAGTCAAGATCCAGGGCGTCTTCCTTTGCCGGGTCTATCTTGAGGTTAAGGGATCTTGGACCTCCGTGCTCTTGGTTGTCAATGAATATGCTCGACGGGTGAGGGAAGGGAGGAAAAGAAACAAAACAGAGCGGGGTCAGTTTCGATACTAATTGTGTTTAGTCTGTGCTACCACCACCGAAGACAAAAGTGTGGGAATGGGTCTGTGGGGAATTCTGCAGTGTATCACCCCTACTCCACTGCCCTACCTCCCTTCGTCGCCACCCCACCACCCCCACCCAAATGGTCCCCAAAGAGGCACTTGCCTTAAGCCACGGCCCGTTCCCCGGACCGTGGTGCTGGGACCCGGGGAGTCTTCTCCTCCCTTCAGCCCACCGGTATTGGTCGCTTAAGTATACCGCTCTCCCGGCTCTGTCTTGTTGGCTTCACCCTGCTTTCACCATCTTCCGCTCCGCTCTCCTTCTCCTCCGTTCCGTTTTCGTTCTCCTCTTCTCTGTCCTTGCCTTCTTCCGTTCGTCGCTCTCCTTCTCCTCCACTTTCGCCGTCTTCGCCGTCCTCGGGATGCACCGCTCTCCGTCCTTCAATCTCGCGCCGTTCCAGCTCCTCCTCTGGATGCTTTATGCGTCCCGCGTCTCCTTCCGTCCTTGACTCCTCCCTTCTTGCCGGGTCCAAGGCTAGACCGCTGCCTGTTTCCGGAGTGGATTGAAGCGGCACAGTCAGAGTCCACTTCCGGTCTGCCCCGATCTCCTCCTTACACCCCCCTTGCAATAGTCTCCCTCTGTTGGTTTGCCTTCTGATATACATGCTTTAGGAAAGTATTCACAGTTTTGTGATACTTCGGTTGTATCCTAAAGACATGATATTGTTAACAATTGGTTACCACCGTTTTTTCCTAGAGCGGTGCCCCTTTCCTGAGCAGTTGCCAGGTAGAGGTGTGGTGACTTACCCAGTAGTTACGGGTGAGTGTATCCCTATATATAATTCTTTATGTGAAACACAACAACTCTTTTTATATACCTGCGATCATCACATTGATGTTGTTTTTTTTGTTTGTTTGGAGGTAATGGTCTTCTAACAGGCACAACAAGCAAATTTGTGTTCCTGTTCCTGTATCCTTTTGTGTCACGTCACTTACACATTTTTTTTGAAGCAGCATCTTAGGTCCTGATGAAAGCCCAGCCTACCCATAGGCTATATGGCTGAAACATGTTGACCAAGTCGTTTTCATTTCACCATCACGGTTTCAAATCTAGACTGTTGGTGCACTGCTTTTTTAATCCTAGCAAAGTACGTTTTACAATAAAGATTTTTTTGACGTCCTTTAGCTAGTTTTATCTTGCACTTTTGATAGTATTTTGTTTGCGCTGTGCCCTCACTCACACTATTAGCTTTCCATTTGTGGATTTAGAACATCCAGTACTATATTGAAAACATCCCTGAGCTCCTCCCTCCCAGAGGAACTAGGTTTTTCCTCTGGGAGGAGAATCCCAAATGATGAAGCATGTCACCTCTGGTGAGTGAGGGATTTTGTCCTGTAAAGGGATATGCCCATAGTTAATCACTTTGGGCTGTTCTATATGTTGTGGTTTGTTTTGTTTCACATTATCATTGTTTATTTTGTCAAAACAGCTAGTAGTGCTTTTCCACACTTCCTTAGTACTTTTGTAGACCTCAGGATTTTGTACAGTTGTTTGTTCTGAATTTGGGGGATAAATCCTGTGTGGTCTTAAAACTCTCCCTGGGACCCTCCGGCTTTGAACCGTATATTGTTATAGTGATTGTGAAAAATCCCTTCCTGTGATTAATATGGATTATGCACAGCACCCTAACTTTAATAAGAGATTTCAACGCCCTACTCTCCTCCATCACTGGTTTATACCCACATCCAGTGTATTATGTTCTCATACATGAGGGGAGGCCCCAGCGTCCACTCACTCACGCAAACCCTCTGGACCATCTCCTTAAACAATATACCATGGGTTGCCGTAAAGGCTCCAGACCAGGAACTTGTGTTTTCAATGCATAGATAATGTAGCTCCAAGAAGTGGTCAGTACCATTAATCATGGTATGCTTCTGCGATAAGTGTATGACTACAGTAACGTGCCCCCTGTCTGATGCGTATGATTCCCGAACCATTCGCAATTAGGGTAAGATGTGTGACTGTACCGGCATGGTTTTTGGAGTGTTGTAATGTGCATGCTCACACGTGCAGTGTACCCTTGCAATGGTTTGCCATGCTTACACTTTATAGCAACATTTTAAATCACACCATATGAAAAAGCTTTTAACTATACACTAATCTGACGTAGACAGGTGGTTGATGCCGGACTCACTCTCACAGACACTCTCACAGACACTCTCTCACACTCTCTCACAGACACTCTCTCACAGACACTCTCTCAGAGACACTCTCTCAGAGACACTCTCTCACAGACTCTCACACACAGACTCTCTCACTCACTCTCTCTCACAGACTCTCTCACAGACACTCTCTCGCACTCTCTCACACTCACACTCTCTCACACTCTCTCTCACAGACACTCGATCACAGACACTCGATCACAGACACTCTCTCACACTCTCACAGACACTCTCTCACACTCTCACAGACACTCTCTCACTCACTCTCACAGACTCACTCTCCCACTCTCTCTCACTGACTGACTCACTCACTGACTCCCTCTCTCACTGACTGACTCCCTCTCTCTAACTGACTCTCTCTCTCACTGACTCTTTCGCTCATGGGGCCCGATTCACAGAACTAACTTAAAACAAAATCCTAAACTTACTACCATTTTGGTATTCACAGAAGGCACTTACTCATTTTGGTATTCACAGAAGGCACTTACTCCTTTCGGTATTCACAGAAGTTAGGAGTCCTAACTTTAGGACTCCTAAATGCCTTCTGTGAATACCGAAAGTCTTAAAATTAGGATTTTTCTCAGTTTAGTAGTAGTATAGTTAGGACTCCTAACTTTAGGACTCCTAAATGCCTTCTGTGAATACCGAAAGTCTTAAAATTAGGATTTTTCTCAATTTAGTAGTCCTAAGTTTAGGACTCCTAACTTTAGGACTCCTAAATGCCTTCTGTGAATACCGAAAGTCTTAAAATTAGGATTTTTCTCAATTTAGGAGTAGTATAGTTAGGACTCCTAACTTTAGGACTCCTAAATGCCTTCTGTGAATACCGAAAGTCTTAAAATTAGGATTTTTCTCAATTTAGTAGTCCTAAATTTAGATTTAGGACTACTAAATTGAGAAAAATCCTAATTTTAAGACTTTCGGTATTCACAGAAGGCATTTAGGAGTCCTAAAGTTAGGACTCCTAACTTCTGTGAATACCGAAATGAGTAAGTGCCTTCTGTGAATACCAAAATGAGTAAGTGCCTTCTGTGAATACCAAAATGGTAGTAAGTTTAGGATTTTGTCTTAAGTTAGTTCTGTGAATCGGGCCCTCAGACTCTCTATCTCTCATGGACTCTCTCTCTCACGAACTTTCTCTCACGAACTCTCTCACTGACTCTCTCTCACTGACTGACTCTTTTCACTGACTGACACTCTCTCTCACTGACTGACTGACTCTCGCTAAAAGACTGACTCTCGCTAAAAGACTGACTCTCGCTTAAAGACTGACTGTCACTTAAAGACTGACTCACTCTCACTGACTGAATATCTCACTGACTCACTCTCTTTCACTCACTGACTGACTCTCTCACTCTCATTTACTCTCACTGACTGACCCTCACTCTCACTGACTGACTCTCACTGACTCTCACTCTCTCACTAACTGACTAACTCTCTCACTCTCACTGACTGACTGACTGACCTTCACCCTCCTGATATTTATGCCCCCATAGCAAAAAAAAACACAACAAGCAACCATTGGGAGACAGATACAAGTTGCCAGCATTGAAAGGACAAAAAAAACTCAAGACATTATTTTTCATACTTTTTTAATATGGTCGTTTAGTTGTACATAATGCTTTTTGGTCATATCCAAGGTAACCTAAATGCTTCTGACACTTCTTTATTATAACTTTTCAGCATGCTGCAAACTTCTGTACAGCACAGCTTAAAGACATAGATAAAGTCAATATCTCTGGCTAAACACTTATAAGTTCCCAAAGGCGAGACCTATTGGCTATGCCAATGCTTGTTTCCCCAAGCTACGAATGTTGTGACCTCTGAATTACAGTGCATTGAAAGAATAAGCTTCCAGGACTCCAACGCTGTGCTGTGAATTACAATATACACGTTCACGTCAGTTCCTGCTCACTGATTAGTGCCTCAGCATTCAGCAAACACGAAAACGGGAAAGAGTTTCACAATTAAGTAAATGAAAGTACAACAGAGCCCTTTTGTTGTTCATCAGGGACGTGTAGCTTTCTGCTAAACTGCAAATGAATTCAGCACAGGCCAGCATTCCAAATTGCTCTTGCAAGCATTCCTTTATTATTTTATTTTGTTATGCTCTGACTTTCTTCCAGATTCTGACTTAATGTCCTAGTCTGAAGTTGCCGAAATAGCACCCCATGGCCTACTATTGCTGCGGAAGGATATTACCTTTGTAAGCTGCCTAATGATCCAAAAGGCCCGGGAAATAGGAAGAGCGGCTTTCAAAGAAATAGTTCAACGCTATAAAAATTGTGAGCAGTAAAATATTTTAGCGGCATTTGCTGTTTGCTTGTTTGTACATCGTGTTGGCACTTGGCTGAAATGTTAGCTCACTCTATGCCACGTGTTTCATTTCACCGATGAACATGTGTTACATTGATATGATCAGCATATTTACTGCAAGGGTAGGGAAGTGTACGCTCAGCTAAGGCCAAGAGTAGACACGTCCAAGAAAATTAACGGAGAAACTGCAGACATTCTATGCTGTAACACCAACTGCTACTAAAACAACGCACAAGAGCCGAAATGCATTGCATTTATGTCTAGTGATGCCGAAATAAAGCAATCTGCTATTCAGTGCTGTTTTTGGACGATTGCTGTCACACAAGAGGGATGCTAACCCTCCTGTCTTGGTCTGTTGCCAACCATCCGGGTAAATAGTAACTTACGCAGGTAATCAAAATAATTCTTTATTTGGCACAACCTCAGAATCATAAAAACCACATATGGAGGTATAAAACAGGGCGCGTAAATCATACTACATGAATCGCATTTCCTAGCACCACATAAATCACCTTTAGCACATAGTCTCCTAATAAAGACCATAGTAGCGGCATTAATCACATTAGGGCCTGGCACCCTATTAACCTCACTGTCCCCCTGACCAACTGGCCTTCTCAAAAGGGGCTTAAACGCCCTGTGTCCAGAATATCTGCAGCATAGTTTGCACGTGCGCATTGCGCTGGGGCCTAGGAGTGCATCTTACTCCTCTCTCTCACAAGGCCCCCAAAGAACTGTGGCCTAAACGTTGCAGCTGGCACTAAGTGCTGCGCAGCTGTAATGCCAAACGTGGGCCTGGGCACTCACTATGCCCTCTGAGCAATTGCATAAAATGTTGCAGCTGCCTGCACTGGTGCGGTGCAGCTGAGAAAAATGGTCTTGGGCCCTGGCACGACTGTGCCCTCGGGGCCCCACTGGGGTTCTTTAAATAACACTGGCCCCACATCTTTGCAGTTGCCCACTGTTAACGGGGGCAACTGAAAAACCATGGTACGGGCCCCTCTGGGCCTCCTAACAACTCTGTGGCCATGGATGGCGGGCATCGACGATGTGCCCCAACGCACCCCCAGCCACCATCGGACAGAGCCCCACTCACCGGGACTCAGCTGGAGGACTCCTGACTTCACCCAGGCCCTCTCTGGACCCGGGATTTCAGCGTGGAGCCGGCGAGGCTTGGGTCACCATGGGCCGCAGTTGGGCAGCTCAGCCACTGCCTCCTCACCTTCTGTGGATGGGCCGGCCACGGGGCGAGTCTCCGGCGGCTCGCTTCCTTTTTCCAGCAGACGCGGGGCTTCCCTTAGCTCACGGGAGCCCTGCTCGTCATTGGCTGGCTTCCGGCAGGCTCGGCAGGCCACGCCCCTGTCTCAAGCAGACTTGCCTGCCTTCCGGCCTCGTCTGCGGCGCTGCTCCTCCTCGGGTAGTGGCCGCGGCAGTGATTTTCTCCTACCAATATTAGAATGCGGGGTAGGCTCCCACAAAGCCCATTCAATAAAACAAAGGCAGCCAGAAGGCGGGGTGGGCACCCGCTATGAAGTCAGCAAAAGCGGGGGAATCCCTAACGATCGTGGAAAGGAAAGCGCTCTTCAAAGCAAAACGCTCCTGGAGAAATGAAGTTAAAGCACTCACAAGGCGCCAAGGAGCTACAGCTCCAGTAGCAGACAAAGGTCTTTCAGTAAAAAGCATCAGTCCTTCGGCGAAGGGGCAAAAGGTCCCAGGGGCATAGCTGGGCCCAGGGAGGCAGCCCTCCTGGCAGGTCCAGCAGCAGCATGCCCCGCAGGTTTAGGACCAGGTTCAGAACATTTTCATGGGGTCACAGCCCCTATATGTAAACTAACATTTCCTTTGTGTCACAGCGCATGGCTTGGGAATACCAGTCAGGACTGGTTTAGAGGGGCTTTGGAGCACTTTGTTTTGCCAAGCTCCTCTCCCCTTTGTCAGGTGGGGGCTCAGTGATCAGACACACCACAGGGGGTGGAGCCAGCATTGTACTGCCTGGGCACAGTCCTATTCAGAGTCAGGGGATTACCCCTCCCACTACTCTTAGCCCAGGTGTCCCTTTCAGCTCGGCGCTGACTCACCCTGCCCCTCCTGGAGCCATCCACACCTCTCAGCTCCTGTCACTCACAAGCCAGATATGCAATTCACATCAGGCAGGCAGACACATAGCACACAGAAATGGCAGCTTCTAAAAGTGGTATTTCTCTACCAGTCACCATAAATCTGCGCACACCATTGCGCAGCATTTATTCTCACGAATTCATACATACTAAACTCGACCCTGCTCGCCTCTCATACCAGGAATTACCATGGACACACTTATCCCACATGCATTCCTATGGGAGGGCAGGCCAATCTCACCCCATGCACTCAGAGAGCGCACACACTTTACACTGGGCCACAGTGCCCAATTTCCCAGAGGCCTAAAATCCCTACCACCATGTCAGAGCTTAAGGCAAAAAGTTCAGGGGTGAACCTGCCAAAAAGGGCCAAGTCCAACACAACACAAAAAACAATCAGAGGCAACTTAAGGATTTTTGGGGCCCTGATCCAAACTTATTTAGGGGGCCCCTGTTAAGGACAATTTTGAATTTATGATTCAATTTCATCTCTTTTATGCCCTCTTTGTCCAGGTCACTCACAATACACAGAGACACTCCTCCAAATTCTAAATGTATTACATTTAATATTCAGGAATTGTGATGTGTTATTCAATATTGTAACACAGGAGCAGCTCCCTAATATTACTGGAAATTATATCTGTGACACCCTCCCATTTCTCATATGTGAGGTCCTGTTTTGATCTAAAATAAACTTTTTTATGGATGCTGCATGAAACATATATGCAACATTTCTCTGCAAAATGTCTATAATAGATTGTCACAGACCACCCACATTAAAAGTAAATTAGAAGAAAACAGCATTTAAAACAATCTGTTTAAGAATTATTCAAGGTCATCGGGGCAAGACTCTATGCAGAGCAAAGCTGGCTCTATCTGGAGGGCCCATGATTGGCTGGGGCCCTGGGCCAGAGCCCACTTTGCTCATGCCTTAAAACATCTCTGAAAACAATACACACATATATGAAAAAAGAGACGGGGTGCCCCCAATCAGCTAATGTAAACAGTCGACATAGGGGATAAAATATCTTACAAATGTTAAGAGTAAACGGATTGAAAGAGCATCTAGCAGCCAAATAATTATACAGTTCTAATCACAGCTCAATCTGAGCCTAACTGCTGCATTTAAAAAACTGAAGACACACCATAATGTGGATCCTGAAAGTAATGCTAAAAATGTAAAAGCAGAACGTACCTGTTTAAAATGTAAGGATTTTAAAAGAGGGATTATAAAAGTCTTCCTCCGTACCTATTAAAAACTACAAAACATAAAAAATGGAGCATGTCCCGCGGAGACCTATTGTCGCAGCCACATAAAGGCAAAGACTGGCCTTTTTACATCCACGGCGGTGGGCAAGAAGAAGATAAAATAGATCAAATCGTAACCTTGTCAATAAAAAGCGATCATACGTGTTAGGAAGCTCAAGGAGGTATGGTTACGTTGATTGTACTGTTTTTAAAATAATGTATCTCCGTACACTGGGCTTTATTCATTTTGACTTCTCCCTTTTTACTGCCTGCAAGCTAAAGAATTGCTCCTTAGCCCAGGCCCTATCGTTCCTAATGATGGTTTGCGGATCACTATAGAGTTCCGCCATCCCAAGAGACCTGAACACAGCCCCAATATATTTTAACCAGGGGATACGGTGTGCTCAATCAAGAGACATGCAATCCCTTATGATATCTTTATGTAGCGAAGTCCCCTTGTTCCCCCACACTTTAAGCCAATAGAGTAGAGGGTGAGACGACAATAGATCTGACAAGTAGGGCATACCCAATTCTTCATGTGCTAAAAAGGTAGGGGTTCCCTGAGGCACACATAGAAATCATCTTAAAAATCAATTTTCAATTCTTTGTAATTGGTCGGCCTTGGAGTAACCCCAGATTTCGCTACCATATGAAGCCTGCGCTAAACATTTGGCTCTATATATCTCTAATATAGCACCTATTGGTTTTCTACCCAACCGGGAGTGTGAGAAGTTGGCCTGATATATGCTGTCCACTAGTTATAGTGGGCATCCTGTATCAGTCCAAACAGCCCCTTATAGTGATAGGTTAAAGACAACCGTTATTGAAAGCTATCCTAGTGGTAGCTATGTAGAGCAGCCTTCAGGCTAAGTCTTGAAGGAATGTAAAGCAGCTTCTTTTACCAGACTATAATCTCTTGAATGACCAAATGAAAGGACAACCACACCAGGTATATATTTAAAATATATGTATTTAAGATAAAACACACCCCTCTTGTCTCTTTATGAGGCTGGAGTTCGAAGTACTTAAGTTACAAGTCAGTATTCAACAGTAAAAGCACAAATACACGTTTGGGCCCTAGGGGCGTACCAAACCATATACCAATAAAGTGGTATAAGAGCCATGACTGAACTAGACACAAGGCCTAGAGCCTGTAGAAGTGCTTGGACCACAAGGAACCACCCAAGATAGTGACACAGGGGACCCACGGGGGACGCGTGAAGTGTGAGAACACAGCCGCGAATCGCCATTAACTTCTTTGGGGAAAGTCGCTGTTGGAAATTAAGAGTTTAAGGACAATTAGAGGATGACTACAAGTGAACCCTTTTGGACTTAGAGGTGTCTAGGGCCAACATCCGCGGGAGCACCGGAGTACTCGAGTTACCTCACCTAGGGAAGCCGGGTGCATAGGTGTCTTTTGATGTCGGGTCGCGGTGCTGTTTTCAATGGAAGCTGGCAAAGAAGTGCTGCTGTCGTGAAGAGGAGAAGTGTCCAAAGAGATCCAAGCCTGGATCAAGGATGGAAGGAACCTGAAAGCAGAGGGGACAGAGTCTGGGTCACTTACCAGTGACCAGGGGAACGATAGTCCAATGCCCACAGATGTCGGGTGCTTCAGGTGAGTTGACGGGTGTCTTGACTCTTCAGCCACGAGGTCCAGGAGGCGTCGACGATGACCAGGAGCTGGAGTCAAGCTGTCCCACGACGTTTGTCAAGTGCTGCGGTGTCGGCGACCAGGATGGACCCAACAAGCCTTGGCAACGGCAAGTCAAGTGTAAAGATGTCGGTGCAGACCAGCAAAGTCTGGAAGACTCACCCAGCGGGGGTAAGTCAGGGCACATCTGGAGCAACCAGGAAAGCCCAAGCAGAAAAGGAGTTGCCTTCGTGGGGACCCACTAGCCAACGGGCTAGCGATTGTGAAGGAGCCTCAAGCAGTCACACATGAAACTGGCCCACGGGTCACTTGTGAAGTGGAGGCCAAAGATCTTCAGTGCTGTTGATGCCCAAGGATGGGGCTACTCAGAGCCCAAAGCACAACTTCGAGGAAGACCAGGAAGATGATGTAGCGGTAAAAGTTTACGGTGTCCAGGGGTCACGGTTCCACATCACCCACGATAGCCACGGGCCTCAGCTTTGCTGTGGACTCAGGATAGCCTCGGGGAAGTCTGGAAATCCACCTATGGTGATGCAAAGACTTTGGCATCCGGCAGGAGCTTCAGAGTTGCAGACCGGGCTTGGTGCCTGCCAAGCAGGGGAGTCACTCCTTGACCCCAAGGGACATTTCTTCAGTTTTCTAGTTGAAATAGAACGTCGAAGGTCCAGGAGATATGTTGCAGAATTTCGTCCAGGGTAATCTAAAGTCTCAAGGACTGGGTTCCCATACTTATACTAAGTTTGGGGGTTGGACATACTCTAGGGACCCACCTATGGGAGTGTTTGGAAAGACAGGTGGTTACACCCATTTCGTTTGTCCAGTTTCATGACAGAGCAGGGGCAGGTTGCTCCTGCAACCAGTTTGAACTGGACTTTGCACAGGGATACCAAGTGTGCCCCCGTGCATGACTTCAAAGCACTAGAGAGTGCTCCCGCCCAGCCCCAATACACATCTGCCTGTCTAGGGAGGTGGTTACACCTCCTTGGGACAGGAAACCTATTGTCCAGGCCTCCCCTGCAGGAGTTTCGGTCAGCAGCAGGAGGCAAGACCCGTGTCTATGGCAGTGGCATCCATTTTGTGATGCCAGGGCTTTAGAAAGTCTTTACCGGGTAGACCAGTGTGAACATGTCTCTCCCTCTAGAAGGGTGGAATGCTACCCCCGCTGCGAGAACTGGCAGGGGGTAGTATTCCAAAGTGTTTGACACCAAACACGACATGTTTCCGTGCAACCAGTCCAAAGTTAGAATTTACCGCGAGGTTATAATGCACTTAAGAGTATATGGTCAGGCTGCACCACAAACAGCATCAAAGGAGGTACTCTGAATGCTGCAGAGGGGCTCTGCTCATGCAGGGGCACCCTCTCACATAAAAACCAAGCACCCTGCCTTCAGGATTTTTAAGGCCTGCCATAGGAGTGACTTATAGGTTTTATATGTGTGTGCAATGGTAGTGATATAGGTAGCCTATATCACAGTAAGGGATGCATGCACCACCTTACCCAGGCTGCAGTAGCAGACCTGTGGGGTAATTTTGGAGTGCTTCCCAGGGGTGGCATAATACATGCTTCAGCCCCTGGTAGACCTCTGAGGTACCTATGCCCTGGGTACGTAGTATACCATATACTAGGGACTCATAAGGCACTCCAGAATCCAATTAGAGATGTACCTAATGTACATGGAAACCATTTTAGAGAGGAAGCAGCTAGGCTGGGGTCCTGATTAACAGGGCCACAGCCAGACTAAGGTCGAAAAACAGTGAAACGCCAGCAAAAAAGTGGGGGTACCCATGTGAAGCAGATCCTACTCTCCTACAGGGAGGCAAAGTTAGAAATTGCTGCATTGGCTCCTAAAAAATCCCCTTTTTTCATTCTTCTGAGAGGGCCCCAATTGGGTTTTGCATCCAGCATGATCCCCACATAGGAAAAAGCCCCTGTTTTGGGAACCGATGTAGACCCCAACTCAGTTATAGTGTTTCCCTGTACCGGGTCCCACCTCCATCACGTAAGAATTAGATTCATTTACTAGCACGTCCCAGTCCTCCATGAATTTCACAAAGGAATTGAGGAGGGATTGCAGTTCACTCGCTGTCCTAGACATGAGGACAGTGTCGTCTGCATACAGTAATACCGGCAGACCACGCCTTCCCACATGTTGTGGGGCATCTACCTGGTTAACAGTCAGGGCCTACTCCAAATCATTAATTTAAAGATTAAATAAAAAAGGGGCCAGGATACAGCCCTGGCGCACCACTCTTTGGATAGGGAATTGTCGAGTAACCAGACCCTCTTTCGTATACCGTACAACAGCTTTAGTGTCCCTATGTAGTTCTCTGAGGAAGAGGACAATCTCATTGTCCACGCCCATTAAACACTCCCATAACTTATTTCGGTTGACGCAGTCGAAAGCGGACAACAAGTCCATAAATGCAAGGTAAATCCGGCCTGAACAAGCAACTGTATATTTGTTAATATCAGGTACAGGTTCAGGCATTTTTCGATTGTGAATCTCCCTGGGCGAAAACCATATTGGATATCTGTCAAGATGTTGTTTACATCAGCCCATGTGGACAACCTTTCTAACAGAATCTGTCCCAGCACTTTGACAGATGAATCTAAAAGAGATATGGGCCTGTAACATAGCGTACTATCTCTGTCTCCTTTCTTAAAAACAGGCACTATGGTCGATAGGGACGAGGTACTAGGCATTTCCTTACTGATAGCAGCATTTATGACCGTTGTGAGGATTGGCACCCATAGTTAAGGTCTAGATAAATAAAAGGTCCGGAGGGATGCCACCCAGGCTAGGAGCTTTGTTTTTAGACAGCTATTCCTTTACTGACTTCCACAGCTGTAATGAGGACGTACGACTTCCCTCCATCTCTAGGTTGACAAGTGTCTGCTTGCCGGCAGAACATTCCCTCGAAGTGACAGACCCAATCCTCTTCAGTGATATGTGCATCTAGGGGCTCAGAGTTTTCCCCTGACAGAAAGGGGCAATTTACAATACACCAAAACTGAGATCTATTTTTATGGCGACAGGCCCTCACTAAGTTTGCTCCAAGCTTCCTCTTTGAGCTCATTCTTCGGCCTTGCTAATTACATTTTATATATCGCTCGGCTCGCCCTTATCACAGCGGGATTCCTTGGAAGGATACTAAGAGTCACCCTCAAATTCCTTGCAGCCCTTGAGCAGCAATGATCGAACCAGCTCCTAACTAGTCCTTTCCAGAACGTGGGAGGAGCCTCAAGCAGCAGTCCAATTGTTCCTGAGATAGCCAATAATGCCTCCAACGCGGCATCTGCCACCCCACGTCCAGTTGTACAAATGTCGATTTAGCTCTTGCAATTTGCCATAAGGGCCTCATAAAAGGAGTCTGGAGATATCTGCAACCACCTCAGCCTTCTGCCCTGATCTACTACCCTTAGTGCTCCACTAGAGACAACACTGGGAGATTTCCCTACCTTGGACCAGGAAGTCGAGATGCACAGGGGGTTATGGTCACTATAGATACTATCCTCCACCGAAAAATCCGAAAGGAGTTCGAAAAAGGGTCTTGAAACAAAAATATAGTCCATTAACGTTTGACACCCCCTTCCAGTAAAGGTCGGAAGAAAGTACTTCCTACAGTGGTCCACCCTGGTCCTTGACATAGTTAAGTCAAACTCGTCAGCAAGTGCTTTAAGACTGTTTCCCTGGGCAGTGTGTTCAACATGCAACCCCGTCAACTGGGGGCATTCCATCTCGAATTTGGTGCCTACAAGTGGATCCCTACACAGGTGAATGTTAAAATCTCCTGAAATCACAAGATGTCCTGTCAGGGAACCCTTTGTGTCCAGATTCTTTCAGAAAATACCAAATCTAATGATGTTACAGAGGGGTTGATGCCCAACATTAGCGTTATAGAAATTTAACAACACCATATTTATCGACTCTTGAGATAACAAGATGGCCTGCAAACAAACATTATCAGTAGGTATTTCCTTTAATCAGCATGGGATGTCCAAGGAAACATACATTAACAAACCCCCCTCGATCTAACTATCTGTGAAGCAGTAGCTGGCACAAAAAAATGACTTAAAACCCTCAAGGAAAAAAGTGTTCTTAGTGGCTCACGTCTCTTGTAAATAAATAATACCGAACCTTTAATAAACGTGATCCATCCAGGATCAGTTATCTTATTTGCAAGCCCAGCTTTATTCCAGGAAATTAATTTGCGGATTTTAGCTTGATCAGCCCCACCTGCCCCTACTGGGGGAAGCCCCATGGAATCTTCATGAGGGGGTACTATCTTGGCTAACTTGTCGACCGTGCGTCAATCACAAGCGTCCAATGATACCAAGGGAACAAAGGTGTTGAAAGTCAGGATAACTTGAGATACTAGCTATTGAACCTGTCGAGCCGGTTCCGAATGACCTGAGTTAATAGGGAATTTCTGAATGCCCATCCCGTTAGGCCTTGAGGTGTTAGGGGGAAGACTATAGAAGTAGCCTATGTGGACAGGCATTATAGTTAAAACTTCATCTCCCCAGTTGTTCTGGGCCAACAAATGTAAGATTCTCTCTGCTAGGTGGGGTATGTGGAAATGAATGATTACACAGTCCCCTGCCCAGGTTTTGTTTGACGTACCTGCCCATGAGACTCTACGCACCATAATAATATGTTTCTCCACCCTTAGGCCAAGAGATGTATTCCGATCCAGCCAATGCAAAACCTTATTCTTAAGCTGGTCGAAATCCTCACCAGCACCACAGGAGTGTGCTGGAATGTTACCGAGTACCACCACATATGGAAGACATTCTGGGGCGAGATGTATGGTTGTGAGCAACTGCCATGTTTTCGCCCCCTTAGAGTCTGATACAACACCTCTTACAGCTATTCCTGTTGGAGAATTAACATGGCCGGTGCGAGATGTAAGGTGCTGTGTCATTAACATCCCAACTCCAACCTTTGGGATCTCGATGGCTGTGTTGAAGAGATGCTACTGTTATTCTCTGGTACCACCACAGACTGAAGTTCACTTGGGCCAGCTGTCCCCCGCTCTTCAGATGGGGTGGCAACTACACCCTGAGGATCCGAAATCCCTGCTGGCCTACAGTGGTTGGTCTCCTTTAACTCCTGCTCGATTGCAGCTAAACGTGTCCTGATGGGGTCTAATTTATTCTTGATTTTGGTCATTAGTGAGCCCATCCAGGCATCCTTCAAGGATTCCAAGTCCACCTTGGTTAGTGGAGGGTGTTTGCTCACACCATGTCAGTTCCCTTCTTCCCTTGCACATTTACCCTTTGCACCAGAAGCTGGACCTTTCTTTTTAACCCCCGTTCTCCCTCCAACTTTAGACGTCACTTGATTGCTCAAATTGCCCTCATCCTGTATGGAGGTGGCGATTATTGGGGCAGGGCTGGTGGAGCTGGATCTAGGACTGGATCTGGCTACCACAGGCTCATGTGATCCCTCTCGCTGGTCTCCCACGCTCACTTCCCCCGAGACCGTCGAGCTAGATTGACCCGAAGGAGTTCCAGTTGCCGAATAGATTACTTGGACACAGTGCAGGGTACAACTCCCCCCCTGCACCTGGAGGGCTAGGGGCAAGGCAAGGTATAGGCGAGCGGGAATGCCGACGTGACACTAATTCAATTTCTTTATCAATGATCCCAGCTGCCCGCGTTAGGAAGGCATCTATCGTGGAATGTGAAGAGCTCATAGGTCCAAGAGGAGCCACCGCTGCACCTTTACGTCTCCCCATCTGCCCAACTTAAGAAGACTTATAAGGACACAACTCCCAGTACCAGAGGAGATAGTGAATAGGGTTAAGATCAGCAGCTAAATGTTCATTCACAACTGTCACAACAATGCTACTCCAACTTGAGAAGAACAGTACATAAGAGGATCTCCTACCTCACGAATTTCACATCCGATGGCAGTATGGTCAAACCATGAGGCCCCTTCACAATCCTTGAATATCCTTTGATATCCGTCCTACTCAGACAACCAGGCTGCCGAGCGCACAACCAAGAGAGGGGGCCCAGCCCAGCCTCTTCCAGGCTAAGACGGGCGCGGACGGGCCCGCCCTTGGCCCCGGCTTCCATCGGGCGCGTCTCGCATGCGTCCCATGCTGCGGGATGTCAGCTGTGCTCTTGTGCCCAATTTGCAGCTCCTCCCCCTCCTGGGGTCCTGCTGGCTTGTGGACAATGGGGTCCTCCCTGATGACACAAACAGTGGCAGGCAGGCGGCAAACAGAAGGAAAGCGCCACTCGCCGCGGGATGTCAGCAGCGCTTTTGTGTGCGATTTGCAGCTCCTCCCTCTCCTGGTATCCTGCTGGCTTGTGGGCAATGGGGTCCTCCCTGACGGCACAAACAGAGGCAGGCAGGCGGCAAACAGAAGGAAAGCGTCCTGCGCCGCAGAATGTCAGCGACGCTAATGTGTGCGATTTGCAGCTCCTCCCCCTCCTGGGGTCCTGCTGGCTTGTGGGCAATGGAGTCCGCCCTGACGGCACAAACAGAGGCAGGCAGGCAGCAAACTGAAGGAAATCGTCAATATAACATTTAAAAAACAATGGAAATAAAACAGTCAAATCAGTTCTAGAAATGTGTTACCATACATTGTTTCTCCTAAGAGGTATAGCACCCCAAATATAAAGTCCAGTTCTAAAACATACAAAAGGGTTCTCAAATACAAATATGATGTGAAGCAATTTTAAAATCCCTAATATTCTGTGCAAGAAAGATTGGTTTTAAATAACGTTTTCTAAAACCTACATGCGCAGGCGTCCAAGTATGTGAACCCTCAATTACTGTCTGCAGAGGCAGTGCAACAGAGATTGTGTATTTACTCCTGGAAGGTTGATCCTCCCCCTTTACTGGCAAAACCTCTCAATAATCGATGTCTGTTGAGGGTTTAGACTAGAACTAGAATCATATTTAGGATATGCCCCTAAGTACAGGAAGAAAAACAAGCAAAGGCAAAGCCAATAGGTCTCCCCTTTAAAAGGGAAATGCCAACCTACTAGGTTTGCCAATAATTGATTTGCATTGGTGCTCGCGTACACTTGGGTTTATATTCTTATTGTACTCTTGTGAAAAGGTCATCAGCCATGTTGGAATGACAAAATGAAAAAATAATAAAATGTCTGAAGGTGTGATGCTTGTGTTCTCACCCCTCCACACACAAGGTGGGCATGGGTAAAGGGTTAGAAAAATATTCCATTAAAACTGCTGTCTCTCTTTGCACTCCTGGTAATATCGTGGGTAAAATTAATCCCTATGTACCTCATGTTTTCTTTAGTGTGATTATCCTCAATGACCATTGTAAGAAATTGGGTTACTAGTTGAGGGGGGTAAATCTCTATTCAAGCAGCAATAACAATCATTGCCAAGGTAAGGGACAAGCCAACCCTACCAACAAACCTGTGCTCAACCCTCTGGTAGCTTGGCACAGAGCAGTCAGGCTTAACCTAGAGGCCATGAGTAAAGTATTTATGCAACATTTCAAACAGTAATGCAGTGTAAACACACCACAAAAGTATCCCACACTAGGTAAGAAATATAGAGTAGATTTTAATATATAAAACAAGACCAAAACAACAAAAATCCAACCAGTAGAACCAGAGATAAGCAATTTTATAGATTCAGATGAAAATAGCACTAAAACGCCAGAATCACCACTTGCGGCTATCTGGTCATACAAGACTTGGAGAATGTCATTAGTTCAGGCTGACTCCAATGGAGGGCAGGTCAGATGCAGACACCAGGTTAGTCCCACTGAAAAGAGTGATGAAAGGATCTGCAAGTAGCGAGGGAAGCATCATGGACAGGTATCGATGCAAGACAAAGAACAGGCCTGGCGTCATGGAAGCGTGTCGCTGTAGCATGAAGACTCTGTTGTCATCATAAACAGTCTGACCGGTGCTTCTCAATGGCGCTCTCTGAGAGCGGTTGATTCTGTAGTGCCAAGGGTCGAAATAACGGTACTTCAAGTTGGCGGGCTGTGTGGTCACAAGATTATTCTGCCAACTGGCCTGTTCATGGTCCTGAACAGCACAAAAGCTTTCTGCCTCTCTGAGGCCACACCAAGAGTCCAGGACCTGAGGGGCACCATTTGGAGGTCAGGGGCTTGTTTCAGCTGGATCCGGGTGCTAGTTCACGTGAATGGGAGAATGTTATATCCCTGTGACTGTAAAGAGGAGACCTGTGAACTATCACTTGGAGTTACTCTTGGAGTGCTGGGTTCATATTAGTGACCCCAACTAAGGAGAGATGTAAATTATTAATTTACATCTCTCCTTAGTTGGGGTCACTAATATGGTGAAAATGACGATCTTGCCTAAGTTGCTGTATTTATTTAGAACAATACCATTATATTTCGAATGTAAATGGTTTAACATACTGGAGGGTATCCTTAATAGGTTTATATGGGCGCACGGGAAAACGCGCAGAGCATATAGATTTATGTCACTACCCAGAGAAAGAGGAGGATGGGGAGCACCGGATTTTAGACTGTATTATATGGCAACTGCCCTTCAGTATATGCAGGGTTTGATTGGAGGAGGGGGGATCTTACAGAAAGTCACTTCCTCATCGACTGACGTTTATTCAATTCTACTGGGTCAAGAGACAGAAAATTGTTTGTTAAAATATACTGATTTCGGTAGTCTTAAAAGAAAACAGTTTAAAACTTTAGTGGCGGCTATTAAAGTATGGAGCGCTTTTTTGAAAAAAATGGGGCTGGGTAGATATCATAGGTACATCAGATTATATAACAATAGATCCTTCCCCGCTGAAATTTTTTCAGATTCAGTCATGTCTGGTTGGGATCAAAAAGGTATAAAGCAAATTGGGGACTTAAAAGACTTAGAGGGAATACTACAGTTTAGTGTGTTGGCAAGGACATTCGATTTAAGGAACAGGGACTTCTTTAAATATCTGCAGATAAGGAGCTTTTTGGGCAACAAAGAGGGTGGCGTAGCAGGGTTTCAAACCAACGACTTACTCGAGACTTTAACTACTGGTGGCCAGCATACGATTAGATCAGCGTATGCTTTATTAGTCCAAACTAAAGTGGATGATCTGGATAAATATAAACATAAGTGGACGGAGAAACTTCAATGTGAAATTAATGATTTCCAGGAGTCGTTGGAGTTGGGATGTACTATACTGTGCTCGGCTCCCCTGCAATCGCAACATTATAAAACATTGTTTTCACTGTACTATACACCAGACAGAATAGCTAAATGGGGTGGTACGAATGGGACTACCTGCCCTCGTTGCAGCTCAGTTCATGCAGATATAATACATATGTTCGCCACCTGTCCTCAATTATATACGCTAATTAGGGACATTGAGAATTTTTTGGCTCAGGCACTAGGCTTACAGATAGTACTAAACCCTACGTTGATATTGTTGGGTATAGGGCGGATGGAGAACAATAGGAATACTGAGAAAGAATTTCTATTTATGATTATGGCTGTTTATAGATTAACTTTAGCTAGGGCCTGGCTTGATAAAACCCCCCCGCATATGCAAATATGGCTGGCGAATTTAATTTCTACATTTAATTTGGAAAAACCTATATATGCCAGGAAGGGAAGAGCTGGGAGAGCTCTAGGTGTAAGAATTTGGAACCCATTAGCACATTGGAGGGAAGGGATAGGGTAGAGAGTGGAGGGCTTAGGGGGCTCTTGGTTCTTGGTTTTCTGGGTTTTTTCTATTTCTTTTCTTGAATTCATTATGTATTAAGAGTAAGTATGTATTATGTATTAAGAGTAAGTATGACGTGTTTTTTGTATGAGTAACTCTCAATGTTAAGTATGATATTTTGGATTACAAAATATGTATTGATGAATATAATGTGCAATGTGGAAAATAAAATAAAAATATATTTAAAAAAAAAAAAAATGGAGTGCTGGGTTCAGGTGCAGGTCCAAATCCCGCTGACTCAGGTAGCAGGAATACAGATCTGCCAACTTGAACATAAATCTCAACATGTGAGGAGGGGGTGGGGCTTTGGAGGGGCGGAGCCTCCTGGAGAGAAGTACCTAAGTGGTACTTTAGCCCCCACCCTGGCCCCAAGCCCCACCCCCCCAAAAAAACAAATCTTGCTGACGCTGGTGCAATGTCCTGAGTTATTTAATACCTCTTAATGGATGTCTGCAGTTCAAAGCCCCGGAAAACCACTGTAAATAGTGGAAAACGAGCTGATAATCCACTATTTACAGTGGTTTTCAGCTAATTTTCCTTGCCACCGCGTGATATCGGCTCTTCACCGGGTGATTGTGTGATGGGAGCCGATATTGTGTATCACACAGTGGCATTGTGTGAGTTGGCAGGTATGGTAAAATCATACAACAATGTCTCAATGGGAATCAATGAGGGAATACAAATAGGAAGGTAAAATTAGACACCAACATGTAGTCCCAATTTTTTTGTTTAATGTAATTGTATTAACAAAAAGAGAAGTACAGCTTCCTACTTTGCATTGATTATAATTTATAATCAATGCAAAGCAGAATCAACCATCCTTATGTTAGTTGTGTACTAAGTGCAAGGAGAACACATGGTGCTCGTTAAAGAGTGTTTAAAAGTGAAACACATGAAAATTGTAAAACAGCGATTTTGAGAATGTTTGAAAACAATATAATGCATGAACATTTACTATATAATACAAGTAGTGGAAAATCCTGACATCTCAGCAAACCCAATTAGGCTGATACAAGTCAACGGCGTTTCAACCTTCATGATTTGAGTTCATCATCAGGATAAGGGGACACAATAAAGGTGATTGCTTCCTGAGGGGGAGCAAGATGAGTTACGCCTAACAACAAATGCAGAAAAACTGGGGTACGTTTTTTTGGGTACCTGAATGAAATCCAGGGCACCTGCAAAGGAGGAAAAAGAGAAAGAACTAAATTAGTCACCGCTAGCAAAACTCAGATGAAGCAGCTTCTATGAGGACCAGAAAATGTGTGGAGATACTCATGTGGAAGTAAACAGCCAAAGTGTATATGCCAAAGGCTGAGCCAGCCCAGTTGGGCACCCGGGAGGAGATCAACAAGGTGTATTTCATGATGTAGGCACTTAAGGATTGAGGAACATGTTCTTCAAAGGGCTGTGGGAGACAAATGGGAACAACCTGGTAACATTTGGTGTGAAGAAGGCTTCAGAAAACAAAGATGCATGGGTGAGATCTCACCCATAGGTAAATATGGCTTGAAAGAGAAGCATGTCAGTGCTTAGAAGGTGAGAAAAATGTGAAAAGTTAATTTTGTCTTTAGTTGGCCTGGAATGAATCTGGAATAAATAATGGGATGTAATGATTGTGGGTGCACATGCTGTTCGTTAAAGGCAGCATTGCCGAGTGTTTCTACTCACCCTGTGGAAAGAAAGTAGGGGGCAAGGCCAGCTGGGACCAGTACCTCTCGTCTGAGCCTTGATGGGTGGTTAGCCACAGAATTTAACAAACATCAAAATGTGCTACATAGTGCACTCAGTAGTGCTTGAGGGCAGTGAGGTTCCAAAGAAAATTATGGCCTGAAGGAATGTATGTTGAATTTGTCAAACATCAAAACGTGCGATATAGCGCACTCAGTAGATCTTAGGGGCAGTGAGGGCCCAAAGAAATGTATGGCCTGAAGGAATTTAAGATGCCCAGTCAGGAGCTGGAGTGGGATGGGGACGGAGCTTGGCCAAGCCCTATCCACCCAACACGTATGCCAATGTCAGAGTTGGTGTCATGCAGCTCCGGATTGTGAGGCTCAAGCTGAGGACAGTTAAGACAGTGACAGGGCAGCACAATGTAAAAAGAAATATGTGTGTGACGTGGGTAGCTAATTTTATAGTGATGGTAAGGTGTGGACACTCAAACCGTGTTGTGACCTGTCTCCCTCAGGTTTATTGGTTCTGGAATCGCCAATTTAAATGTAAGTTCAGTAAATACTGAAAAGACTGATAAACAAACCGCCAAGTAAAGAATTGCTTGCGTGACGGGCGGCTTGGGCACGTGACTGGGGAGGTTGCATTTATAATCCGGATAGCACGACATAGGCACTTACCTGAGGTCACAGTAAGGAGCAACTCGCTTACAGCGCGTCCCGAATTAAACAGGAACTACGCTACTAAGTAGATGCAAGGCCACTTGTACTCTGGGGTTGCTGAACATTAGATTGTGGTGCACAGTACTGTGCAGACTGAGTGCCCATGGGGCACTAGAAGTGAAAGGCCAAACAAGGAGTAGAGCCTGCCCAGAACATGCTTACAATCTTCCATTCACATAGTTAATATTTACCGCAAACTAAGAAATGAGCCAAAAACAAATTACAGAATTCTATGTGCATCCCTTTAAAAATCAACTTGATATGAATACTAGAAAATATTTAAATTTTAATAAAAGAATACTATATACAATTACATACACCATACTCAATGGGAAATTAGGGGAACAATTTCCATGAAGGGGAAAGTACAGGTGTCCAGCGACACTCCAATCCCTGTATGGGCAGCGTGGGTTGGTCTATCACTTGCCACATAAAGTCATTTTCAGTGTGGTTGTGTGCTTTGAAGTGGGCAACCAAAGGGGCATTTTCCACTTGGCATCTGATTCTGCTTTTGTGATGTATAATGTGATCTTTGACCAACTGGGTAGTTTGCCCGATATAAAGCAGGTTAGTAGTGCAGAGAATCGCATATATCACATTGGTGGAATTGCAATTATTCAATTGTTTCAAGTTGTATGTCTGGGTGCCTGCTATGAATGTTTTTGTATTAATGTTTTGTGCGCATACCGTACAATGTTGGCCTTTGTAGTGGCCGATGACTGGGGATCAGCCCCATGTGGCGGTAATGGATTGATTGGTTTTAGTTTTGGATGTCAGTCTAATGGCATGGATTAAGTAGTCCCCCAAATTGGTTCCTCCCTTGTAGGAAAAAAGAGGTGGATCAACAAAGCTGGGTTGAGTGCATAAAACATGCCAATTTTTGTTCTGATAATTTTACTGAATTTGTTGCTGGATGGACAAAAAGTAGATACAAATGGTATCAATTTATTTCTAGTTTTTGTCCTGGGTGTGAGGAGTGTCTCTATGGGGCAGTGCCATGCATGTTTGAGTGAGCGTGATACCAGACATCTTGGATAGCCCAGGGTAATTGTTTTTTCTTTAAGTTCAGATGCTTCTCTGAAGTAATCTTTTTTTCCATTTGCATTTTCTGCACTTGCATAGGAATTGCCCATAGTGTAGACCATATCAGAGACCCCATGGGTTATCGCTGGTGTACAGAAGCAAAGATTTGCATTCTGTCGGTTTACTAAAGAGAGATGCTCCTATTCTTCCCATCTTCAATTTGTAAGGATAAGTCCAACAAGGTGAGATTATTCTTTTTGGCTTCAAATGTGAATCTGAGATGAGGTTGGTTGGTTGGTGAAAATAGTTTCAGTGAATTCTCCCTCCCACTACAGATAAGTAGGACGTCATCTATGTAACGTTGCTAAAAGGTCATTTGGTCATGGAATGGATTGTTCTGTGAAAGAATGCTGTTTTTCTCCAAGTTGTCGAGATACAGAATGGCATAACTAGGGGCACAGCAAGCACCAGTTGATACCCCCTTCTTCTGGAGGTAGAAGGTATCCTTGTATAAAAAGTAATTATGTTGCAAGGCTATTTGCAGAAGTTCTATAATGAAGTCTGTGGGACTGCGTGCATGTTGTGGTCTGGTGTCCAAAAGGCCCCTTATGATTTGCAAGCCCTCCATCTGGGGGATATTGGTATATAAAGACTCCATATCTTAACCAACCAAGAAGTCTGTGGTGGAATCAGAATGACTGCCTTCGACTTGGAAAATCAGGTCCATGCTGTCAAGGTTAGAGGTATTCTTGAGAGGGACATATTCCACATCTAGACACCATGGGCCTTGCGGGAGGGTTATTATGGTCCTTGTGTATTTTGGGCAGAACATTCAGAACTGGGGTACATTGACATTTGTTGTTTAAGAACAGGTATTCTTTCCTGGAGACGATATCCTGTTCTAATGTCTGATTGGTAACTTAGGCTATCTGGTTTTGAAACATTTGAAAGGGATCAAAGGGTAACTGGCAATAATGGATGGCAGTAATCCAGCAAGGCAGAAGTCCAGCAGGACAGCAGTCCACCAGAATGGCAGTCTTTTCAGCGCACAGCAGCTCTTACTGGCAGAGTCTCCACAGGTCCAAAAGCGTACTGAAGAGTTGGTGTCTGAGGTATAATATTTATATTGGGTGCTTGATTTGAAGTAGAGAAGCTTCTAGAGTTTTCTCTTTGAAGTGCACAGGTTTTCTGATTCCCCTGCCCTGGCTCCAGACTAACTACTGTGGGTAGGTAACTCTCTGTTTCGAAGAAGGACACAGCCTATTCAACTGTAATTAGGGATGTGCCCAGCACCCCATGAGACCTAGAGACAGGCTGCAGGCACTAAATGCCTAAGGCAGGAAAATAGCAACTTTCTAAACGTGGCATTTTCAAAATTGTATCTTAAAATCCGACTTTAACATAAGAGGATTTTTCATTAGAATTCAAAAGGCACCAAACATTGAACTAGGTTCATGTTCCCATTTGGAAATTATAGCCTATTAAATGTAATAAGGTAACTACGATCTTATCCTAGGGGAGAAGCAGGCCTTGCAGTATTGAAAAACACATTTAAAAGAGTTTCACTGCCAGGACATGTAAAATGCAGAAGTATATGCTCAACTTTTTAAATACACTGCACCCTATCCCCTGGCTTTCCAGGGCCTATCCTAAGAGTGACGTATATGTATTAAAAAGGAAAGTTTGTGCCTGGCAAGAGGTATATACTGGCATGTCGAATTGGCAGTGTAAAACTGCACACGCAGGCTGCAATGCAGACATGAGACATGTTTCAAGGACTACTTAAGTAGGTGGTACAATAAGTGCTGCATGCCCACTAGTAGCATTTAATTTACAGGCCCTGAATACATGTAGTATCACTTTACTAAACACTTATAAGTCATTTAAATATTCTAATTGGGGATACGTCAATGTTACCATGCTTTAACGAAGGAGCACATGCACTTTAGCACTGCTAACCGTGGTAAAGTGTGCAGAGTTCTAAGGCCAGCAAAATTTAGATCAGCAAAAATGGAGGAAAACAGCAAACAATTGGGGAGAAGACCAACCTAGGACTGGCAGGTCTAATGTCCATATTCCAGGCCACTAGTTTTTATTTGCGATTGTAAGTCGAGTACCCCAGCAGACTGATTAAAGTATCAGTAATCTCCTGTAATTCTGCAGCATGCTGAGGTCCTCTGGAACATCCTCCCACTTGATTTATGCCTGACAGATGACTTTCTGCTTTTTAGAAAGAAGCTAAAAACGTTTCTGTTACCCAGATACTGAACCCCTATTCAATAACCCAGAATGACCCACATCTCTTCTCACTGCATTGCATTTGGTCCTAGCACCGTGATGTCCTTTGGGATGAATGTTGCGCTCCACAAATACATAAAAATACAAATACATTGTTAAGTCCTCTGCATACAATGCCACCATGTTTTCAACTTTGCCACATATAAATGGGGTAATATTTCTGTCAGATCTTAATTAACCCACAAGTGGTTCTATGTAAGGACTACATAACAGGTGACAAGGGTCAACCCAGACTAGCACCTCTTGAAATTTCTAATTTGAATGTCCTGATACTGTTTATTAAAATTTCGACAGTAGGTGCTTTGTATAGGGCCTTTATAGCCTTATTGACAACTCCCTTGATCCCAAACCGTTCAAGCACTCTGCATAGGTAGGCCAAGTAAACCTTATCAAAAGCCTTGAATACATTGAGAATGACTACTACCAAGGTAACAAGGGAATCTACTTTACCTATAAATAGTAATGTCAGGTCTTAGATCTTCTGATCTATGTTTTGGCCCATATTGCTGAAAATATTTTCTAGTCAGTAGTCAAGAGAAACATTGGTCCGTTCTACTGGCATTGCATTGATTCCTTATAGGCTTGTGTGGAAATGATCACCTCATTCCATGAAGTTGGAGTACATGCTCCATGAAGTAACATTGAGTGAAACACTGTCAAAATAGAATGGAATATCATCAACTCTAGCCACTTTCCTTCTCTTTATACCTCTCAGGATTTTTGGATCTCTTCATTTGTTATGAGCCTATTCAACTCATCCATTTGTTAACATGTTAATTTTGACAATTGCAGTTTGGTCAGCCAAGTTCTAATTGATCTAGTTCAAGTTCTAGGTTTTCAAGATATAGATCTCACATGTTTTCGCTCTCCTATGAATCTCTAGTTTATAGACCTGTATGTGTAGTTAAAATGGCACTTTTGTAGCTCCTTCTCAAGTCTGATCTTACTTTCCAGGCTGCAATATGTGCAACACTCTTTGCCCTATTCAAAGTGCCATGCGTTGCTTGCCTCCTATAGTTTCTGCATGTTTTGACAGTAATAATTAGCTTGAACTTTGCTTGAGCGTTAATTATTTCTTTTAACAGCAACTATTTAGTCATATCTGAGGTATTTTATTGTTGTTGTTTTTTATCTCTGACAATATTGTCCTCTATTTGTTAGTATTCTGTTTTTGCTATTCTAGCTTTTCCTATCAATAGTTTTGCTAACATTCCCCTTAAGTAAGCCTTTAAGGCATCCCATAAAAACTCCCAGTAAAGTGGTTCCTATATCTAAATCAAGCATGTCTGATTTTTTTAAGTGGCGTGTTTATCGTTGTGCAATTCATATACTGTCTCTTCTCACATAACTTAGATCTAAATTCTGAACTACACTTGGTGGATATTTACCCACTTTGGGTTATTTATACTGGAGCGAGAGGCAGATGCATCCAATGCACTATTTAATAGGGTATTAAAATCCTATATTTCCTCATATAAGTAAGAGTTCCCAAAAATCTAATACGTTAGCTAATAAACAATTCAAATGATTATATTAATTAGTATTTGGCCCATAGTATCCTGCTCAAAACAAATGTTCCTAAATTGTTTTAACCTTTGCTATAACTCAGTGGCCTGATCCATCCACATCACTCTGTATAATTTCTATTCCCTGAGTAAAATTTCCACTCCTTAGGAAAAACAAGTCTGGTCTCACCTAATCACCTTATGCACCCATGATTGGCCACTGTATAATTCTTTGCACTCTCTAATAGTTAAGTAAGTCTCTACGAAACCATCATATGTGCCATGCATTTCTGAAGGTATTCACTCACCAGTGCCTGTTTCCTCTTAGTTCTCAGAGCATTTACATTCCAAACTATAAGCGAAAGCTCAGTGATCTGAACCTAACCTAGTGAAATCATTTAACTAACAATTAAGTGAGATAGTATTATTGCCAGTGAAGAGAGAACATTTCTTATTTTTGTATGTTTCCAAGAACCCTCCTTTTCCACATTTGGCATGCTCTAGTAGTGACAACTGGGCTCCTCAAACACAAGCCCTAGGAGAAGAAACACTAAATAATGTCCTATCACTGCTTAGGCATTCTATTTGTTGTTATTTTTTACTCACAATGTCATTCATTAGTACTTTGACCTCCTCCACTTGGCATACCTCCTCCAGTTTATTTAACCACATACCTCTCAACATTGCTGGAAAACATCATTTGTACTTGGGCTCACTGCTACAACATTTCCATCCTTTTTCCTGTTCCCAAATGCTTTTGCCATAGTTCGGCAGGTGTCTCATCTTACTTAAAAAGGTATGCCTCTTGCGTTTTAGTTTTTAACACGACCCCCAGTATCTGCTCATGGACTGCATACAATGAAAGTGTATCCACTTTTACCTGAGCATCTGTCTATTGGGGTCTAGCTTGAATATGTTTTCTTGTACCTTTTCTATTTCTATTTATTAATATTATTATTTTATTAGTTAGTGTGACACTAAACATCATGTTGCATTACAAACAAGTGGGTGTTCACTCATAGTAGCTTAAAGGTAGGTGAAACTTCAGATTGTTTTCATCATTGCTACAATGTTGCTCTGGGTAGAAATATAGGGCCAGATGTAGGTAAATTCAATTTAGCGAGTCCTTAATAGTGATTATTACCGAATTGCTATTAAGGACTCGCTAAATTGAATGTAGGTAGGAATCGCTAAAATATTAGCGATTCCTTAAAATTCCTTAATAACGAATCGCAAATTGAGATTCGTTCATAAGGAATACCTATCCATTCATTCCTATGGGCAAGGAGGCCCAATGGAATGAATGGGAAGATATTCACTAGTTGCGATTCGGTATTAAGGAATCGCAAATAGCGGGAGCTATTTCAAGGGTGTCAGGGTGTCAAAAGGACACCCTGTTGCACCACTGAAATGTGCATGTGTGCACATGTGGCGCACATACATGCCCTAAGGGCATGAATGTATGCCACATGGCAATTTAAAAAAAGCAAAAAAGTGCTTTTTTACAGGAAATCGCAAATTACCACGAACTTGAAGTTGGTGGTAATTAGCGATTCCTTAAGCCTAAAGTGCACTTTCTTTTGTGCTACATACATTGCATTTAAGGAATCGTAATTTGCGATTCCTTAAATGCAAGAGCAAAATAAGGAATTGCAAATTTTGCGATTCCTTATTTTGCTAGTAGGTTTAAACTCACCTACATTGCTCTCAGCCAAATACCGATCGCAAACGCTGAAATTCTGTGAATTTCAGCGTTAGCGATCAGTATTGGGCCACCTACATCTGGCCCATAATGACGTTACCCGGTAACTCTTCATCAGCAATAAACGCCGTAGCAACATTGTTTAAAATTCACTAACAACAATGGATGAACTTATCTACCAGTGAGCTCAGTGCTTACTTCATTGCACAAATAATATCCAAAAAGAGTGATAGCAAGTTAGCTCTTTGAGCAATTACAAATCTAATTCACAAAGTTTAAATTCTACGTGAGCCAGTCACTGCAAGTCAGTTATAAACAATGGGCCACATGCATCAACTAGAAAACTGGTCGCAAACGGGCAGATTAGCAGAATCTGCCCCTTTGCGACCGGTATTTTTGCATTTGGGATGCATCATCTCTAAATAGCGATTCCTTAAATTGCAATTGCATTTAAGGAATCCCAAATTGAGATTCCTTAAATGCAATGCATTAAAGTTAAAAAAATTAGCGATTTCGCTAATAGGGGGAGCAAATTACCATGAAGTTGAACTTCATGGTAATTTGCAAAAACTTTGAAAAATGCACTTTTGTGCATTTTTCAAAGTTTCATGTTGCGCACACACATGCCCTAAGAGCATGTGTGTGTGCAACATATGTGCACAGATCAATTTCAGGGGTGCAATAGGGTGTCATTTTGACACCCTTGCACCCTTGAAATTGCATGAGCAATTTGCGAGTACATACTGGTACTCGCAATTTGCTCATGCAATCTCCAATTCATTCCTATGGGCCAGGAGGCTCATAGGAATGAATGGGACGGCATTCCTTAATTGCGACTCGCAATTTGCGAGTCGCAATTAAGGAATTTGTAGGAATCACTATTTTTATAGCGATTCCTACATGCATAGGCTTTTGCAATTCCTTAATTGCGATTCCTTAAAAATCGCAATTAAGGAATTGCAAAAGTCTTTGTTGATGCATGTGCCAGAACATTACTTGCTTATTACAGATAAACAAAGCAAGGTTATCCTTTCATCTGCACTGGTTAATAGGAGAGAATTGGAGAATAGTGATCTCCCACGATACAATGAATATAGGTACGAACTTTCAGTTTACGGCAGCTCCGAATCAACCTCACATGAAATTTTCAAGTCTAATATGGTGACTATATTATTCACAGTTTTCATATCGGTTGGAAATGAATGGACCCCCATTAGGGCAATAAGAGACTCAACCATTCTCGTGCTTTTCTGAGACAGAAGATTTGAGGTAATTTACGTCTCTTATACGTTACAAATGGAATTAAACACGAATATGAGTGGAAGTCAGTTAATTCTACTTATTATTTCCACAGAAAACGTTCAGACTAGGTCCTGATGAGAACCCACAATTTATAGGGGTACGAAACTTGTCGACAACAAAGGCTAGGGCAACAGCAGAAGATGTTTTATGAGGGCTAGTGGAATACAAAACCCCACTCCTGATCGTTATTGCAAGAATCCCTGAGCCAGATCCAAGAGGGTCATACAAATCTTATTATCAGTGACATATTCCTCTGGTTGCTAATCTTGTTAGACTGGTAGTGTCATAGCGTTTTCATCAATGAAATTATGTACAAAACATTTCTATTAGGTTGTTGTTATTGTTTTGTAATTCGTTTGCGATCATTTATTTTTCCACAGTGTCATAAATGTTTCTAGGTCTAGTTACACATGTCTTTTTATATATTTGTTGACAATTTCTGTTGTTTTTAAAGGTCTTCATTGAAAAAGAGGACAATTGTCCTGTAGGACATATTTTCAATGATAATAAATGAACGTGTGAATAACTGTATATTTAAATGTGAAATAAACACACAGACCAAGGTAAGAAATTATTTTGATTTGGGTCTTTCAAAATAAGTTTTTTCAAACTGTTGCTGCCAGATTCTTATGCTATGTAAGAATTACAAACAACAGCATTGACCAAAATATGTCGTACTCGGACAAAGCCAGATCTACTAATGCAAAGGGAAGCAAAATATTGTTTTTTTTAATTCCAAGATCATAATGTTTAATTTCTACAAAATAACAAATTTTGTGAAACTTACTTTGGAACAGTTCACATCCTGGAGACCTGGTACTGGAAGTTGTACCTCAATTACAAATTGCACGCTAAAAATCTAGGGCTTGACTTTGCGCCAAAGTTCGACGTTTAGCATTGCACAAACATTTTAAACATTGTTGCACAACTGGTGAATTTGTAATTATGGTGCCGTGCTATTTGGACATTTGTACAATGTAGTACTGCAGATTACACTTCAGTGCTGCGCTGCAGGAAGTTTATTAAATCTGATCTCAGGAAAGGGCATGCACTGAGCAGGAAATGGATACTTATGAAGTTGGGAGGGATGTCGTTTGGGGAGATTTAGGGGTGGAAAAGTTCTATTGTGAAAATTAAACAATATTCTTTCAATTCATCGAAGAATTTAGATACCTGTATGCTGTGCAAAAACAGCTAACCACCTACCAATTACAATGCAGAGGAGGTGATGGATGAATCAGACAGCAGCATCCTTGCCTTCACTAGTGCCACTGCCATCTGCCCACAAAAACCAAAGCAAGTAAGAATCCATTAGTGAAATTCTCCACACAATTGTACATGGCCTGGCAGGGAAGATGGTACTTGGGCCTGCCACCACAGAGTTGATGGTAGTGCCCCAGTATGTCACTCATCAAAGTTCAAAGAACCCCTCAGAATTCCCCCAGCCTGCTGTACATGATGGTGGTCCTGGAAGAATCTCTATTGGTTACTCAAGGTATTGTGGTAATCTTGAGGAGTACCTTCCTGGAGTTGTATTAACCCTTTGGTACAGCACGAATCCAGCTAATTCCATGGGCATTCATAGTACTCGAAAATCAATCTACTGAATTTTCATTTTATTTTGGTGGTGGGCGGATGTGCTTGCATACCCGAGGGAGTGTAAACCTAAGGATTACAACGGTTCCTTGTAACCAGTGCATGGACGAATCCCAGGAAAACTCCATTGTCTCGGGGGCGTGGATATCCTTGCAAGGTACTTTTTCTGGCATGATTTCTTGTAATGCCAGATAAGCTTTTGCCAGCTCGATTTTACTTTTCTGAAATAATAATGCATTTTTGGAACATAAGAAGATATACACATAAATCAATAAAGGTAGCAAAGCAAGATAGTTGTTTTTGTTATATTACAACGACCAATTAAGCCCAAAAATAAGCGATCCCATTTCCTAAAGGTTAAAATTGAATCCTCATATAGATCGCTGTAATTAAGGCAGATAACGTCATCCATATCCACAGAAACGTGTACCCCAAGAAATGTTGTGGAGTCAACAAAGTGAGGGTCAGATATTTCAGAGCACAAATTTACCACAATCAATGTCTTTGCAATAGTAAAGTTACAGCCCGATACATCCCTAAACTGTAGCTCCCCTAATTCAATTGGTGTTAAAGCCAAGGAGGGTCCAGAAAAAATCATAACATTATCATTAGCATAAGCAAGCACCCAAACCTCTGATCTAAGCAACTGAAGTGATGAAAAACAAGTTAATGCTGTTAAAGAATGCATAATCCAAATCTCAATATACTGCATACAGTTGAGGTTAAAGAGAACAGCCCTCTTCTGTTCCTTAATAAACAGCACTTCTCTCTGACAACCCTCCTGTGCAAACTCTTTGAACAGTAAGAGATTAATGTAATGCATAGCCTATCTGAATCAAGTGACAACGTAAGAACCACTAGGATACTCTGTCAAATGTCATTTCAGATAATCCCTGTGGACACGCTCATAACCCTATAAACTTTAAGTGCTGTTGTAGCTGGGGGTAATATGGGAGGTAGTGTCCACCAGGTTGGAGATGATAGTGGCAAAGCGATTAGGCACAATTCCAGTATAAAATTTAGAGTCAGAATTTATCATCAAGATTGGACTATATGAGGGGAGGAGCCTAGCGCTTGACCAAGATGGCCGCGTGAGCTTTGAGCTCCCGAGACCCTCGTGCCCTCCGTCGACTATCCTGTCTCTAATCCTGTCTGTATGCATGGCATCGTGCAGATGACTTGTCAGGGAGGCGATTGATGCTACCCGAGGTCGGATCGCCCACCGGGAACCGGAGTTACGCATGGCGGAGGATTGAGGCCTATCTCCGAGGGATGCCAGGGGCTAGAGTTGGCAGGATGCCCGACCTCTAATTGAACAACAGCGGCCAGGCGAGGTGTGAACTACCGGACGGAGGTCCCCATCCTTTCACTTTCACTTTCTCGCCCTTTGTTTGCCCTGCCCAGGGAGTGCTCTCGGCTGCTTTATTATCATTTGGACGCTCTGCACGCTACTCTGGCGGCCCATCGCAGGACTGAGCACTCCTGATTCCTTTCGCTGAGAGAGGGCCGTCCTGTTTGAACCGACCTGCTTGAACCAACCATGTCGGGCAAAGCAGATGTGGATCGGCTGAAGCCTAAGGCCACCAGGCGGGGAGCCTATACTCAAGCCAATAATATGGACCGCTATGCCCAGCAGAAGGGGTCACCGGGTGGATCGAGCCAGTCGCCGGATACACAGAAGACTGCCTCACCCTTGGCCTCGGAGCTCTCGCTGCAGGATGTCATGGGCGCGCTCGAAGGGCTGCAGACTTCGATTGGGAGACAGTTTGATGCCCTGGAGCACAAAGTGGATACCATCTTGGTGGACGTTAATCTGATCCGCGCGGATCTGGGCAAAACAAATGAACGAGTTAAAACCCTGGACCTCAGGACCACGGGCCTCGCTGATGAAGTCTCGGAACTACAGACCGAGGTCCGTAAGTTGCGGACCGAGAGTGATCTCGCTGCCCGTCGGCTGGAGGACTTTGAGAGCCGGGCCAGGCGCAACAACGTGCGCGTTATTGGGGTCCCGGAGTCCTCGGACGAGACTTCTGTAGACCTGCTCGTGGAGGACTTGGTGCTTAACCATCTGCAGCCTAAGGGTCTTGGGAAGTTTTTCGCAGTTGAGAGGGCCCATAGAGTGCCGGGTGGGAGGCCCAAGGTGGGAGCCCCACCGAGGCCGATTGTCGCCCGGCTCTTTCATTTTCGAGATCGGGACGCTATCCTGCAAGCGTTGAGGGTGACGGGCCCGGTCCCCTTCCAGAACGCGTCGGTGAATTTCTACCCTGACTTCACCCAGCAGGTGCAGAGGCAGAGGCAGGGCTTCCTGGGGGTAAAGAGGCGGCTTCGGGAGAGGGAACTGAAATATGCCATGCTCTTCCCTGCCAGACTACGTGTGGTGTACGAAGACCGAACATTCTTCTTTGAGTCGCCTGTCATGGCCGATGAATGGCTGGACGCTCTGCCCCGACGACGGACGGGAGAGGTCACTGCCGCAGACGGGGACAGTGGCCGGGATGAACAAGGTTGATGTCTTCGGAACCGGACTGACTCGATTTGACTCTAGCTAATGACTTGAACAGAATGCAGTAAATACGGAGGGTTGTGGGAGGACGAGGGGAGCTCTTTCCTCCCTTAGGGTACTTTTTGTAGATTTTGGGTTTGGTAGGGCGACAGGCACACTGCAAGTTGGGGGGGCTTTGTAAGCTGCAGCAGGGGTGCAGGGTGGGGGGGATAGTTGGGATTTTGGGTTTGTTGTTGGGGAGTTCGTCTCTGCAAGGCGTAGTGATTATTTTCAGGACTGTTCCATGGTGGCTCTTCGGGGGTGGGGTGGGCCTCTTCACGTGTGGGGATGGGTGGTAGGGGTTTAAGTGTTATTAGCTGGAATGTTAATGGTTTGGGGGATCGCATTAAGCGCGGGATTGTTTTGCAATTCTTGAAACGGTCATTGCCGGATGTCGCCCTATTGCAGGAGACGCACCTTATAGGTAACACGTGCTATGCTCTTAATAGGAAGGGTTATAAATTCATAGCTCATTCGGGATTCTCCTCTGGGTCCAGGGGTGTGGGCATCCTAGTCAGAGCCTCGTTACCATTTGAGGTGGACTCCACCATTGTTGACGATAGTGGGAGGTTTGTGGCGGTGGCGGGGCGGTGGGAGGGAAGAACTTTGGTTTTAGTTTCGGTTTATGTCCCGCCGGCCCTGCAGGCCTCCACGTTTACAGATCTGGGTAGGGCCTTGCTGGATCTCCCGGGGGGTATGCTTGTGGTGGGGGGTGACTTCAATGCTGTCGGCTCTGGGCTGCTGGATAGATACCCGCCCAGAGACACAGGGGGGGCTCAGAAGTGGCTTCCAGACTTTCTAGACACACTCGGCCTGATAGACTGCTGGAGGCTCCGGCACCCCACACAGAGCCAATACACCTTCCACTCCGGGGCGCATGGTAGCCTCTCTAGGTTTGATTACCTGCTCACTCTGGCTGCGCACGCCTCATTGGTGTCCGAGGCCAGGCACATGGCGCGTGGTATATCGGACCATTCGCCAGTGTGGGTCAGGCTGGATGTCGGCCGTGAGGGAGGGGGAAGGGTGGCTCCTATTAACCCTTGGTACTTTCGAGACCCCAAGATGCGCAGCGCACTGGTGAAGACAGTTGATAATTTTTTCAAGGAAAATCAGGGATCCGTGGACTCGGCTGTGTCGCTGTGGGAAGCATTTAAGACCGTGCTGCGAGGGGAGGCTCTCTCCCTTGTAGTGGCGGCCAAGCGGCGGAGAGATGGCGAGGTTATGCAGGTTGAGGAGGAGATCGTGGCTTTGGAGGGAGCGCTAGAGGAGGAGGTTACAGAGGCCTCACTGCATGAGCTGAGCTTGAAGCAAGCCGAGTATAAGGACCTGGTGACGAATGCCGCTAAGACCCTCAGTAGGGAACAGCAGAGCCGCCTGTATGATGTTGGTGACAAGGCCGGGAAACTCCTAGCTTGGCTGGACCAAAAAGAACGGGTGAATAGAGTAGTGCCGGAGCTGACGGGATAGGGGGGAGAGGTGATTGTGGAACCTGAGAGGATTGTACAGTGTTTCTCTGACTATTTCCGTATGGTTTATGCCTCAGTGTCGGATAGGCCGCCCGAGGACTCGCGTGACCTCTTGCGTGATATCGCTTTGCCCTGTCTCTCTGACGTAGATAGGGATGATCTTGATGGTGACATAACGGTCGATGAGGTGACGGGAGCTATCCGCGCGCTGAACTCGGGTAAGGCCTCGGGCCCGAATGGCTTGCCGGTTGACCTGTATAAGCTGTTTCCGGATAGGGTCGCCCCTCACCTGCGCGCCATGTTCGTGGAGGCGCGGGGGAGTGGGACCCTCCCGTTGGATCAGCGACTGGCGACAATTGTTGTTATACACAAAGATGGTAAACCCCGAGATAAGTGTGCCTCATATAGGCCTATCTCACTCCTTAACGCCGAGCCGAAGATTCTGGCTAAAATCCTGGCGGCCCGATTGGTCAGGGTACTTGGAGACTTGATCCACCCAGATCAATCCGGCTTTATTCCGCATCGTAACACTGCGTTAAACCTTCGGCGCCTTCATGGTGTAATCGCCAGGGCGGGCACGCTGCGTGAACCAGCTATTGTGGCGTCTCTCGATGCCACGATGGCCTTTGATACGGTGGAATGGGCATATTTGAGGGCTGTGCTGGCCAAGTTCGGCTTTGGCCATGGTTTTGTGAGCTGGGTGAGGTTGCTGTATGTGGGACCCCTTGCGAGTGTGGTGGTAAATGGCCGGGCATCGACTCCGTTTCAGCTTGGGAGGGGTACTCGGCAAGGTTGCCCCCTGTCGCCATTGTTGTTCGCCCTCGCCCTTGAGCCGCTGGCAGCGTGGATACGCTGGCACCCGGATATACGGGGACTTAGATGGTCGCCCGAGCACGAGGACCGCATTTCGCTATATGCTGATGACATCCTGTTGTATCTTGCCTCGCCCAAGAAATCACTTATAGTGGTCTGTGACGTTCTTACATCTTTCGGTAGGAATTCGGGTCTCGTCATCAACTGGAGTAAATCGTATTTATATGTTCTGAGTGGCGAGGCTCCACCGATCCCGCGAACTTGTTCGATCCAGATCGCTCAGCAGGGCTTCGTGTATCTGGGGATCTTTATCTCCACGGACTCCGCTTTGCGGTATGAGAGGAACCTGCTCCCCCCCCCTGGCGCGCCTGCGGCGGGATGTAGAGGGCTGGCGGAGGCTGCCGCTCTCCCTCGTTGGGCGCGCTGCCTTGTTCAAAATGATGTCTCTTCCCCGGTTCCTCTACGCATTGCAGAATACTCTAGATTGGGTACCGGCCAACTACTTTCGGGAGGTCGAAAGCCTCCAACGAACGTTGTTGTGGGATGGGCGGCCGCGAATAGCAATTGCTAAGTTGACGCTTCCATGGTATGATGGGGGTATTGCGCTTCCAGACATCCGACGCTACTATTGGGCCGCCCAGCTGAGCGCGATTAATCATGGTCTCTATGGCCCTGTCCTCAGCCCTGGTTATGCCATGGACAGGTGGTTGCTGCGTGGTGGTAACTATCACAGGGCGTTGTACTCACGGTCCCTGGACTCGTCCCTCACGGGGCCCACTGGGGTGGCGGTGCGTGTGTGGAAGATGGCAACTGACTCGCTGGGCTGGAAGGATAGGCTCACCCTTGCTACCCCGTTGTTTGAATCTGAAAGATTGGGTAGGCTTTGGCATACAAAAGGTTTTGATAAATGGGACTTGATCGGCATCTCCAGGGTCGGAGATGTGCTGATTAAGGGGAGGGTGAAGTCCTTTGAAGAGTTGCAGAAGGAGTATGAGCTGGGGACATCCGAGTTTTTCCGCTATGTTCAGGTGCGTCATGCCCTCCGGTCAGTGCTCGTGGAGGGTGAGAAGGTGCCTGAGTCCTCTCCTTTGGAGGACCAGATCCTTGATGGCCATATGCCTGAGAGCACGATCTCGCTCATCTATAAGAAATTGATAAATGTCCGGGCGGATATGCTTCTGGGGCTGCGGGACCAGTGGACTAGGGATGGACTCGAGTTGGATGACGAGGATTGTCAGTCTGCTGTTTCCTCTCCCAGGGAGGTTGCGATCCCGTCGCGTCTGAGGCTGGTGCAGCTCAAAATACTGCATCGAGTGTATGTGACGGGGCCAAGGCTGGTTCATATGGGATTCTCTGAGGAAGGCCTATGTAGGAGGGGATGTGGTATGGTGGGTACTTTCCTGCATATCATTTGGGAATGTGGTGTCATCACGGAATTCTGGAGGAGAGTCCATGCAGTGATGGGGGAGGTGACGGGCATTGCTATGCAGCCGGAAGCGCGGTGTTGTCTCCTGAATGTCTGGGGGCCCACTGATCACGATGAGTCACAGACCCAATGGGTGACTCTGGGTAACATGGTCGCTAAGAGAGATATCGCGCGATTGTGGGGCTCCGTGGGGCCCCCCACATTGACCGCGTGGAAAGAAAATATGGACTGGAGTATGCTCAGGGAAAAGACAGTATATTGCGCTAGAGGCCGCCCTCAGAAGTGGCACGCCATCTGGGGGCGGTGGAATCAATACAGGGGGGGAATATGTCTTGCCCCTGATTTGGATCCCCCCCGAGGAACAGCTTTCTTCTTGACATTCTTTCCAGCTCAGTATATAAGATGTGATGGTTAATTGACTTCTTGGGCCTCTGCTGTCCCCCTTCTTCCTCTTATCACAGTACTGTGACTGTTAGATGATTGGGGTCCGGCCTCCCCTGGGGGGCTATCACCATGGGCATTCAGTGTTCTTGCCTTGCTGGGGTTTGTTGTGTGTTTGCGTTTATTTAAAAATGGAACCTTTTCACTGCTCCTTAATGCAATGTGGACGCTTCTCTGTCCTTCTCTACCGAAGCTGCCGAACCTCCGGGTTGTCGGCTGAATAGCTGTGTCCAGACTCTTGAAGAAATAAAGGTTTTTAAAAAAAAAAAAAAAAAAGATTGGACTATATGAGCCGCATTCACGTGAATCTTTAATTTTCTTTCAAAATATTGCTATGTGTGTTTCCCTCTATGATGGAGGTACTGAATCAATGCCTATTGCAGCATTAAATTGATCTTTTATCAGAGAGGGTAAGGTAACAAAAAGAATCCTTTAAAATCAATGGGGATGGCATTGGGGCGAGAGGCTTTCCCTGCAGCCATTTGCATTGCTTAACTTCTTTTTCTAAATAGATGACTCCAAGGTCTCCCTCTGTAGGGCAAATAACTCTTGAATTTGGACCCTTTTCAGATAGTCCTCAATCTGCTCCCGCGTGACTCTACAATTTTCAGCACAGAGTAAAACTGGTAAAAAAAAAAAACTCCCTTATTCCCTTTGGCTCATGGATCAATACCCCTCTTAAATCCCTGATGTTGGATAATATATTCTTACTGTTCTTCTCCTTAATTTGAAATGGTAATAAGCATTCCATTTTTAAGCTGTTCTCAAAGCATAAACTCTCATAAAGCTGCAGTTCCCGATTAGCCTGATCCGAGATCCTCTTCTTAAGCGCCAATTGAAGAGTAGTAAGTTGTTTACAAATTAAGGATGCCCTATGCGTTTGGGGATATCTATAGATGCTATATGCATACTAAATCTTTAAATGCATGAGTCTTAGTCATAGATATCTTTCTGCTTCACTACAAGTCTGACTTTGTCTAATAGTGCAGCTAAAATCTGACTGCGTATAAATGCCTTTAGGGACTACCAAACCATTGTCATAGAAGTTGATTCGATACTGATATTGTAAGACATGGCCTTTGTTGGCATGGTCTCCCCTAACTTGTTTGGCTGCCAACCTCATTTTTTGACCTTGTCTTGCTGCCTTAGGCCTGGAGCATGCTTGGCACTGCAGAGCAGTGTCAAAGCGCTGTGCTCATCATATACATACTGTGGAGCAGTGTATATATGAGTGGCTGATTTGAGTTAGCTGTAAGTCCCTTGACGAGGTAAGACCTATACCAAGGACATGTATCTCAAATGCACCTCCGTGGGCCTGCCACTCTGGTTGTGCCATCCACAGAGGTAGCTCATTGATTATGCCACAGGTTTGTCCTGGTGGGGCTTGTCTGCATGGGTTACTTTTCCTTGGTTTGGCATTTTGGAGAGCTACTTGCCAAGGTTCTGCATGTCTCCTGCTAAATCGGATTTCTCCCTGGTGACAGGGTGCGGTGTTGTGAAGAGTTTGGGCAGGTGTGTGTATAAGTTACCTGCAAGAGTCGAGAGTGACACCAGATGGTGTTTTCAGTATGATGGGGCCTGCTTCTCACATTGGATTAGCATGTGGGGGTGTAGGGAAAGGCTGTTGAGCATTATTTCTTATGAGCAGATTAGTACAGTATAGTGTTTGGTATTAATGAGTTCATTATGGCATATCCTCTCCGGTAGTGGGAGGGGGTTCAAACTTACGGTAATGGAAATGTCACTTTGGGAAAGTGAGCATTTCGATGTCCATGCTTCTGTGTGTCTCGTTTGGCTAATTAGGCAAATTTAGGCCCCTCTGAGCTCGCTAATAAGACTTAAGACTGGGGTTTGCTTCCACATTGACCTCAGTCGTTCACTTGTTATTTGCCTGCTTAACCAGGCTAATAAGGCCATCTGAACCACATTATTTCCTGAGAAGGCCTGCCCTGTAAAATAAATGCAGGCCCTGGGCCAGGTATCACAGTACACGTGGAGTTCTTCATACCCTTGTTCTTGCCATTACTGTTGCTTATATAGGGAGACACTTGTTTAATGGGGTAAAATGCATTTAAAGGTTTCTGGGCATCAGTAGCAGTGGCCTGTATCAACAGGTATCTGGTTAAATAGGTAGTAAGTACAGGTATACTTTTGACAATATCATTTACACAATTTGTACCAGAATTAAGCTTTGAATCAAAAGTCATTACCTGCCCTTCCAGTGGCTCCCTTGCCTTGGCCCTCCTTCCAATGTGGCAGCAAATGTGGGTTGTAAACTGGGCCCCGGGGAGGCACGTTCAACACCTGCCCCTGCCTCCACATCATTTTGCCCAGTAGTGCAAGCCCAATAAGCCCACTAGGAGCACACAAGATGCCACACTGCAGAGCCTGCCACTGCCATTGCAAGCAACGCAGTGGAGGGCACCACAAACCACCAATGGATCTAGAGTTGCTTCAGACAAAAAAACCTCAGTTCAGATAATAACATTGTGGGGTTCGGTCAGTCTTCATTCGGTCTCCCTTTTTAGGCCTTTAGCAGCCATTCCTGGAGTGTCTGCGCCCAGCCTCAAAAAGATTGGGCATTTGCGAGCTGCTGTAGCCATGATAGAGTTACCTGCACTGCCATCCACACACACCTATTTATTTATTTTTTTAAATATCTTTAATTGCATTTTGTCAAACATACATGTCACATTCAGGGAAACGGAGGGTGAGAGGCTCGGATAGGATATGGAACGGATGGCCATTACAAATGCAATAAAAGGCACAGCTGTTGTTATCGGAGCCTTTGTCCCCTATAGTAAACTTCAAAACTATACAGCAGGCCGTTGGCCATGGATGTCTTTCTTAATACATTACCTATGCATCAGCTGTCCATATGCACATTCTCTAGTGTTCATGCGGATACAAGAAGCTGTGCATATCCATAATTACACTTAGCCATCCGGTTCAGTGACAAATTGAGGCAAAATCAGATAAAAAAATTCTCATTGCAAACAAACATAAAACAAACAAAGAAAATCATCGTCCTAACGTCACGCCTTGGCCAAAATATATATAGGAGATACGTCATCAACCCAGTGATCCCACTGTGCATGTACCGCCCGCCCCCCTTAATGTGTAAAGACATGAGTGGTTATGGCTCTCCTTCCCTAACCCATGTGTGTCCAATGCATGACCAACATCCTTATCACGAATCTCATTTCCATTCAGACCAGGGGAGTCATGCGCCCGGGGTCTCGCAACTGGGCCCTGCCTGCTAGCCTCCTGCGAAGAGCTGCACTCCTCTGTCCCATCTGCGAGTATCAACTCAGCAAGAATGGTGTCCCGTGGCTGGGCGAAAGGGTACTTGCGCAGCCCAGCTATTTCCTCTCTATGTATGGGCTTTCCGCACGTGCCCATATTAAAAGTGAGTTTCTCCACCTGCCCACTACAGGGGGGTCGTCATGCTTCCATCTTTTAGTGATTAGCCTTTTAGCTACAATGAAGCCCAAATCAATGAACCTGGTTGTGACCCTATGGTTTTTTTGGTCCGTAGTAGGAACCCCCTCACACACACCTCCCAAGTCCGTGGCAACATTCTGTCAGTGCAGCTCATAAGCGCCGCACTAACCTCTCTCCAATAGGTGCTCAAGGAGTGGCAGGACCATAGCATGTGAAGAAAGTCTGCATCTACCCGTAAACAGCGGGGGCATGCCGTTGTGGTCAAATAAAAATATTTATTTATTTTATCTGGGGAGAGATATGCTCTATGTACTATGTAGGTTTGTATGAGCCTGAATCTGGAATTCCGAGGGATACACGTAGGGGTGGCCAGAATCCTGGCCCATTCCTGATCCTCCCATGGGCTGCCTCTGTCTGCTTCCCATTTGGTGCGGAGAGACATCAGGGATCGCATGGTGTGTGTAACCAGTGAACGATATGAGATCCGTGACCCCGAACTTGTAAATATTGCAATAGGAGATGTGTTTCCGGTTCGGTGTTAATATCGCCCCATGCTGCCGTGAGTGAGCGCGTTATAGAGTTATGTAATAATAATTGACTTGTGGGCAAAACGCAGTCCTCTGCTAGTTCCTCGAATGGTATCAGAATGCCCTCAGAGTAAAGGTCACCCAGCGTATGAAGGTCCGCCTCATGCCAGCACGCCAGTGCTCAACTAGTAATGCTCACTTTGCCTCTGGGCATTCCCAAAAGTGGCAACGACGGGGCATAAGGGGTTGTATTTTTGGTAAGGTATAAGCTTCTCCTGTAACAACGGTGTGCAGGGCAAGATAGGTCTGCAATGAGCGTGAGGACCGAGCAATGGGGTGAAACAATTGGGATATCTGGTAGTGGGACCATGGTTGTTGCGTGGTGGCTGTTTCATCCAGTCTGAAGCCGGACAGCCATTTCTTCACCCATTGCAGCTGTGCTGCCAGGTAATATAGTTCCAAATTTGGGAATGCTAAGCCACCTCTACTGATGGGAGCATGAAGCTTCCAGAGCGCCATTCGAGGTCGACCCGTGTTCCAGATAAGATCACAGATCAGATGATCGAATTCACGGCAAAAGGTGGCCGGGACATACATGGGGAGGTTAGTAAAGTAGTGTAGCAGTTTTAGTAAAACCACCATCTTAGACAATGCAATTCTACCCATTATGTTCAACGGGAGCATCCTCCAAAACTGGGTCTGTGCCCTGATGGCTGATGTTGCTCTGGTCAGATTACCCTCTAAGATATCATTAGGGTCCCGATATATAAAGATGCCCAGGTAACGAAATGTGGGTGGATGCCAGCGAAGAGGGAATCATTGATGCGAATGTTAGGATCAGGGATGCCATCCCGAAAGGGGTATAGACCTGACTTCGCCCAATTTACCCTGAGGCCCAAAATCTCTGCAAATTTTTGGAGAGTGCCCACAATGGTCCCTCAAATATAGCAGTAAATCATCAGCATACAGGGAAACCGCGTGTAAATTATCCCCTAGTTGAATGCCCCAGTCTACCCCTTCCCCAAGCAGGCGCTCCACCAGTGGCTCCATACAAAGCGAAAATTTAAGTGGCGATAAAGGGCAGCCTTGCCTGGTGCCCCTATGTATCTGGATGCTTTCTGATATCAGAGGGCCAGTCCAAACTCTAACAGATGGCTGCATATATAGCAGCCGCAGCATCTCAAAAGGATACGGCCTCTCGAGGGAGTCAAAGGCCTTTTCCAAGTTCAAGACCAGGCAGCCAGGTCGGGGCCACAACTCTACAGCGTATAGTTGTACCCTGAAGAGTCACTGGATGTTGAGAGCCGTGCTTCTAGTGGGAACAATCCCATTTTGGTCGACGTGTACTAAGGTCCGAACCAACGGGGCCAGTCGGGCCGCTATAATGGACTCTAGGATCTTATAGTCGGTATTAAGCTAAGCCAGCGGTTTATACAAGCCCAGCATTTCCGGGTCGTTGCCGGACTTAGGGAGAGAGATCAACAACGCCTCATTTTGTGAATCCGAAAGGGTAGAATCCGTGATCGCTGCATCATATATCTTTAGTAATTGGGGCGCTAGAGTGTCCGCATAGGCTTTATAAAATTCTGCCGGTAATCCATCCGGGCCAGGAGTCTTACCCGACGCTAACAAGCATATACCTGCCCAGATTTCCTCCAACAGGATGGGATCATTTAATTCAGTTCTTTGCTCGGGCGTGATCTGTTGTAGCTTAACAGCTGCCAAATAGCTGTGAATGTCCTCTGTGGTAGCTAAGATGTGTGACTTATGTAAAGTAGTGTAGTGGGCCGCAAACTCCCGATGTATGGCCTGGGAATACAACATAACACCCTGTACCTAGCGGAGTGAAGTAACGGGTGAGGCATTGTCTTCTTGTCGGATCATCCAAGCTAACAGCCTGCCCGCCTTATCGCCCGAGTGATGTGTGCGTGCTGAGTGTGCCGCATAATTCAGACACTTAAGTCTTTCCAGTAACTTTGCGTGGTCCTCCCTACTATGCATCAGTTGCCTATGTGAGCCCGCGGCTGTCCCCTTCTCATGTGATGCTAACTTTCTCTCCAGGGTAGTGAGGTCCTTCTCCAACTGTTTACACATACCGGCCTGCATACCTAAGCAATGTCCCCGGGTCACAGTCTTAAAAGCGTCCCATTCCAGCAATGGTGACAAGGCAGTGCCTGCATTATCTTCAAAATATTGTACTATGGCTACATCCAAGGCATCCCAGAACTCCCCGTCTAGCAGAGTATCTGGTTGCAAGCGCCACCTTGTTATGGAGGGTGTGCCGCTGTTCCTGTCAATCTGTAAGGTGTCTGGATTATGGTCTGAGTGGGTTTTCCCAAGATATTGAGGCTCCGTGACTACAGGTAGGAGATCATCAGACACCATTATCTGTTCCAGCCAAACATGTAGGCCATGAGCTCCGAAATAGAACGAATACACCCTATCATTTGGGTTCCTGTGTCTCCAGGCATCTACCAGATGCCACTGCGCCCGCCCAGGTATTTAATGCCTTCATAGCGGTGGTCGTAGGTGCATTGGACAAGGGAGGAAAAGAACGATCCAAATAAACATCAATGGCGCTATTGTAATCACCCCCCAGAATCAGTGGAATTCCATGCCAGTTAGCCAATTTATTGGATATAGCATTAAAGAAGGAAACCTGGTCTACATTGGGAGCATAGAGTGAAACAATAATGACAGGCTGGTCATCCAGCCTACCCTTGATAAGGATGTACTGACCCCCTGGATCCATAAGAGAGTTCTCTATGCGGCAAGCAATGCCTGGTCTAACCCAGATTAAGGCCCCCCTAGCATATGCCAAGTATCCCATGGCATGGAGCTTTCCTCTCCACCTCCTGTGCAAATGCTTTACCTCAGATTCCGACAAATGTGTCTCCTGCAGGAGAGCGATTTGGATATGATGGCGTTTCAAATATGAGTATATGAGATATCCACGGGAGGGGCTGTGTATACCTCTTACGTTCCACGTACCTATTTTGACAGGGGCCATGGCTTTGAGAGTAGGTAAGCACATGGACCATCATCGGTCCTGGGTACACGGGATAGGTGAAGTACATGTCAGATATAGTGATCAATTGCAGACTGGCTGAGTAACTGGTGTCTGGTAGATATGGGCCTAGTGAGTGGTAGACGAGAAAATAACAAGAAACTAAAGCATAAAATCCCAAAAGGGAGAGAGTGCAACTTACAATCGTCCAAACAATACAAAGAAATGACATTTCGTCCTAAACAAGGGGGTATCCCCGCACTGGTAGGTTGTTGCTACAAGGTATTAAATACCATGTGATAAATACCCCCCCCTCCACATTAGAACTGAGCATCCGGGCCTCTACAGCATAAAGTGAGAGCCATTCTCGTAGGGAACTCTAGAAGGTATGAAGCCTGGGACTGTATGCTCTTGTGACCCAAGTCCTGTGTCGTCCCCGTCTATGGGACCGGAAGACCCCTCCTATTCAATAAAGAAAGAGCAGCAGCATAAAACAGTGATAACAGAATACAGGTATAACTGCGTGCCCCACGATATGTTCTGAATGCTGCACACACATGTTTTGTTTGTGGAATCTACATTAGGTCATCTGACGTCTGAGGTGTGGCCACCGGGGCACTGTCTGATTCCTGTGAGTTCAAAGTGTTGTCCGACATATCTTCGTCGCTTTCGCACCCCTGCGGGCCAGAGGTAGAAGACGCATCTCCCATAAGTCCCACTGATTTCAATTACAGCCTGGAGAGCATCGCGTTGGTCCTGGATAATCCAGTCAGGGTCAGGGCCGAGGCTCTGAGATTGTGTTTTATTGCGCCTTCTATCCCTCCTGTGTCAGCCAGAGGGGCCATCTTGACCTGTGCCCACTGTTTCTGTCACCAGGGGAGCATCACCTGCAAAGTTGTGAGCATCGAGCCAGTTTCCTGCCTCCCCAGGATCGTCAAAAAAGTGGGTTTTGTCATTTGCAATCACCCTCAGGCGTGCTGGGCATAAAAGGGAATACTTAAGATACTGTTGCCCTGAACAGCATTTCACTGCCATGTAGGAGAACAACTGCCTCTGCACAAGTGCTGTGTAGTCAGGAAAAAACATGATGGAGTGATTCTCCACTTGTATAATGGGCAGTTTCCTAGTTCCTGGAAGGATGACGTCCCTGTCTCTATAGTTCATCACTCGCAGCAGGAGCGGCCTGAGATTAGCACCCAGAGGGGTTCGTTTGGCTGGAACCCTCTGTGCAAGTTCAATGACAAAATGGACAGAGAGCAATCCTGCTGGCAGCAAGTCACGCAGCCAAGCTTCAGTGTAGGCCACTGCATCCTTCCCCTCCACACCTTCCGGGAGGCCCACCATGAGCACATTGTTGCACCGTGACCTACCTTTGGCATCTTTGGCACGCTGTTTCAGGAATCCAACATGGTCCCTAAGGTCATTAAGGCGTTTCTCCACCGTTGTCACCTGGGGGGATATTATCTTCATGGTGTCTTCTACCGCAGAAGTCCTGTCTGCAAGTTTTTGGGGGTCCGCATGCAGGAGGTTCAGGCCAATGGACACCTTGTCAATTTTATTTTCAAGGGAATTGCACGTCTGTTCCATGGTCTCACGTAGCTTCTCTACCACTGTCAAGACACCGTCCAATTTACTGGACATTGGGTCAGTCGTCGCCTCCCCAGCCCTCATGTCAGATTGTGCTCGTGTCAGGGGGTTGAGTCGGTGGACCCCGAGTGCCAGTTCGGGGTCTGCCTCTGTGTGACATAGAAGTGACGCCAAGTGCGTTCTGATGACCTCTTCAATTCAGGGCATGCAGGAGGCGGCTCGTACTACAGCTCAGTTCCACATGCAACCAGTACCCCGCTTTGGTTATCTGGGCCCATCACAGTCGGGGGAATGGTCAATGTCTCTCCAAGTGACGCCTTCTACAGCCATGAAGGGGTACCAGGGCCAGGATCTCCACTATTTGTGCCACACCATAGCCTGTAGTGGTCATGCTATTGTTGAAACAATGGCTCAGTGCTCCAGGTGATTGCCAGTTAATTGCACACTTCCACACTTCCTGTGAGATCTTTGGGGTGCTATTCATGTACCAGGAGTGTCTAATGCCCCCACGTCAGTTATGGACACTTGTTTGCCTCAAGAGGCCTCTCTTGTACACGATCCCATGTCCTGTAGTATTCTCATCGGACGCTTGGATCATATGCGGGCTCCAAGGCTTGGCCCATCTTACAGCAGCGGCCCTCCGATGTCCGGGACTTCGGCTCTGTTATTGACCTGCAGTGTTTTGGGCGGGGCCTGCCTCCTCTGCTCCCAACGAGGGCTGGGGGATCCTCTGCTGCGTTGTGCGTACTCCCCTGCTGCCATTCCGCCAGAGTCCCAGACCCGGCAGCTCCACTTATCCCATGTTACGTGGGCACTATGCTACACAATGAGGGATCGTCGCCAGGCACCATCTTTTGAGTTTGCCATTTTCCGAGCCTCCCACGGTTTCAGACTCCATACAGATCTGGCACCCCAATATACCAGTGTGAGTTATGGCCAAGTGTTCGGGGGCCCCCCGGTTAATTGCAGGCAGACACTAAAGTTCGAATCAGGTCCCTGGACCTGGGAGGGTGGGGGCCGCAATGCCTCTGAATGCGTTCCTTGTTGTGGCCTGGTGTGCGGAGTCCAGCACAGGGGTTTCCTGCAGGGAGTCGCTGGGTACGACGCATCAACTGCCATGCTCCTTCACCGTCCCCTTGCCATAGGAACGATGTTTTTCAACCACAGCGTCCCCAAGCAGCCCAGCGGTTCACAGGTCCCAGCAGAGGGTAGTTGGCCCCTGAATCGTGTTGTGCCTGATAATTGAAGCAGGTGAGGAAGAGTCTAAGACGGAGCTCTAATAGAGCATGTCCGACTCCATTGCCTGCGTGGCCACTCTCTCCAAGTCATCCACACACACGTATGACCCCTGTCAGCTCTGCACCATGCTGGCCAGCAATATTCTTCTCGCTCTCCACCAAGAGTTTGTCCTTAACTGGCAACTGTAAGTAGCCTCCTCTGCTCGGTGGATCGGACCATTGGCATCTACCTGCTCTGACAACTCAGCTGGTCATCTCCCCCTCACAGTTGCCACCCACCCACCAGTAAGAGTTACAGCATCTGAGAGTTCTCAACACAGCGCTGCCATTGGGCATAATTCAAAGTATGCCTAGGCCTACGGATCACCAGACTTTGGTATCCACCCAATGAGCGCACCAGGATGGAGGACAGTCTCGCTTGGCTAGACATTGTGAACATCCTGCAGATTAGCTTCCTTTTCTTTGTCCAGAACATATAATTTTTAGGACATACAATGTCCTATGGTGTGTAGTTCCTTAATACATTCTCAGCAAATTATTTAAAGCTCTGTAGGCACTAGGTAGGTGATACCAAGTCACACCATTATTCATTCAAACCCCCTCAATTTCAAGGTTTAAGTGAGCTAGTGGGCATTTTAAGACACATGATTCAGGTACAAATGGATGGAAAATGTAGAACTGTGTTCACACTCTTATTAGAGACACTGCCATCACTTTGGAAGTGAAATTTGGCACAGTTAAGAGCATAACCACCTTTCGCTACAAGGTACAGTAGTTCTTTCATGACTTATCAAGCCTTTGTTTGTTTCTGTGACCAAACTCACTATAACCAAGAGAAAGAATAATATGATGTTGCGTAATCTGCATATATTGTTCTTTGTAGTAAAACATTGTGTTAGCCGTATCAGATTTCTATAACAGTATGTACCCAACAACATATTGTCAGGCCCTAAAGGATTATACCTCAGAAAGTAATTAGAGGAGCAATTATTATGCACCATAACATATAATTGTAATCAAATGCCATGTATGAATGCTGTTAAAAGTGATGTACTGAGGCAAGAGCTCCCCAGTGGCGAAAGCCACATCGCACTCACATATAACCACACCATGAAGAGAATTTTACTATTTTGCCGGATTAGCAGGACATGACTGTTACAGTTCTGAGCAAATGAATGGCTTCGAATTAGCATTTGACATAGATTTACAGTAGGTTTACAAGTATTAAATGCCCAAGCATGATCAACAATTGGCTACTTTATGAAACAAAACTAACACAGTCCTCAGAATACAAAGCCTATCAAGGTCATTGCTTTTGAAAGAACTGCCCAGAACCAAATGGAGGGGAAAAACACCCTCTTGGCCCTTCACTAGATTTGAAAATGGGTAAATAAAAAATGTGCAAATCCTGCACTACAAGACATTAAGTTACACACAAAATACCTGGAAATGGTGTGATAAATGTTCTAACTCTTCCTCCCTCAGAACCCATATAACCGAGACATAGGGCCATATTATCAAGGAACGGCGATAACATTATCGCCGCTTTAGCGGCAGGAAACTGCAGGTGGGCAATGAGACTCAATGAACATCCATTGGGTGGAGAAAATATGATGATGTTTTGTCAGACTCTGGATAAGATGTGCTGCGATGTGAAGGATCCCAGTGTGAACTCTGGGAGGCCATGAAGTAGGTTATTACCACCATCCAGATAGTGTGAGAATGTGGTTTTGAACAACAGTTCTCAAGTCACTTACTGGATGAACCTGTTTCACTTTCATTGGAAGAGACACCTGATACCAGGCAGTGTTTTTTGGCAATGTATTTCTTAAGGGTGCGGTTGATGTCCAAGGTTAATCCAAGTGACTTGACATTCTGTGAAAGTTGGGGTTTGAAGCTATCAAGATTTATTTTATTAGGCCAGGCTTTTCTTTCTTTTTTTTGCAAATAGCAGGAATGCTGTCTTGCTTGGGTTGAGCTTCCGGTAGGCGCTAGACGTCCAGGTCTGGATGATGTGCAGGAGGTTTTTTAGGTGTTGGATATTAATAGCAAAGGAGAATTTCATAAGAGTTGTGTATCATTGGCACAGAGGTGAATCTTGGTACTGTTACCTTTGAGTAGAGCAACAAATGACTATATTTAGAAGATGACAGGAAACAACATGGAACCCAGGGAGACTCCGCAGGTGATGTTTATCTTTTGGGACCTGGAGAAAACCATGTGGGTAAACTAATTTTGGTGGGAAAGGTAGATGATGAACCAGTGAAGGACATTACCAGTGAATCCCATTTGATACTCCAGGGTGTATATGAGGGTGGGGTGATTGACTGTTTTGAAGGGAGCTGAGAGGTCCACCTATATCAGGAGGTAGAGTTCATCTTCATTTGTGGTCAGGAGGGCATCATCTACAACATGTAAGGTAGCAGTCCGTTAATTGTGCAATAGATGGTTAGCCCTAATATGATATTGGAGTTGAACATAGACTGCTTTTTCAATTACCTTGCCAATTAAAGATAGGTGAGTGATTGGTCAGTAGTTGGTGAGGTCATTAGGGTCTAGTGTATGTTTCTTTAGGAACGGAAGGATCTGGTCCGCCTCGAAAGCTTCTGGGAAGATGCCTTGAGTTGGCAATGGCATTGACAGTAATGCATAGCGAGATAAGAGAGTGACTCCAGATATAGCTTTAATCAAGGACGAGTAAGATATCTTCATAAGAAGTAGTTTGAGGAAGTTCAGTATGTCAGCAAGTTCTGCAATAGATAAGGCTTTGAATAATGACTGTTTAGGGATTTTACAGGAAGGAATGGGTGTGAGAAATGAAGCAGGCTTGGTATTATCAATGTGTTCTTGGATACGCTGTACTGTTTCAGTGAAGAAAATGTTGATGGTATTGAACTTTTCGGTGGAGTGAGGAATAGGTGGGTCTGGCTGGAGGTGGATGATGTCGATGATTTTGTAAAGTGTTCTGCTTCTGTCGCTAGCTTCTTTCATGAAGATGGTATAGTACTTTACATTGGCTGATGTGAAGAGCAATCTGCATGTTTAACAGGGAGACTTTGGTATCAAGAGGTTACCATGAGCTCTGTTTTTCTTCAATTGTCTTTTCTGTCTGCAAATGGTTCATTTGATGTCAGCAAAATCTTTAGAGTACCAAGGTGCTAGAGGCGTTGGCTCGCACATGTGCATTATAATTGGGTTGTGAAAGAACACTCAGTTTTCAAAAAAATTGTTGAAATTGTTTAGAAGGGTGTTGGAATCAGACGTGAAGTTGATAGGATCCAAGATGAGTTCAAGCATTAGGCTGTCTATGGAGAAGTCTTTGAAGCATCTCAAGGTTTGGTCTTCTCTTTCAGATTGACCTCCGTTTATTGGTAGGACTCTGAGCTGGGAGATAGGGATGCCAAAGTGGTTGATTCAGGCCAGGGGGTTGATGATTTACACTGGATTGTGATGAGAAGACAAGCTCAAGCATGTCGCCTTTGGAGTGTGTTAGTTGTTAAACATTTTGTATTACATTGAGTGTGTCAATGAAGTTGTGGAGAGGGTCCCTTGATTTTATCTTGTGTTGTCTGGTAGGCTGAAGTCATGTTAGAGGGTGATGTGGGTATATCGAATAGACAGGGTGGTCAGATCTGAGAATTAATCGATGAAGTCTTTGTGCTGACCTGGAGGCCTGTGCTAGCAGTCTGATTTGGGAAATGGCATGCCAGCAACTCGATGAGTGTTACTTGCTTTTCTAGGATGCAGGAGCAGGAGGACTTAGGAACGGAGGAGACTTCACTGCCATCTATTTGTGCACAATTCACATGATGGAGTCTGTATCCTCTGGGAACAAAGACATCTAAGTTGTGGAAAGATGTGGTGGTGAGCAATGTTTCTGTGATGTAGAATGTGTCAAGCTTGTGATAGATGATGAGGTCTGCAATTTTTGGTGCATGGAGTACTGAAGAGTGAGTGGGTGTTTATGAACATAAGCTGGGAAGTGTGTTCTGTAGTTTGAAAGTGTGTGGTAGGCATTGAAATGGGTACCTTGTTGGGTTTATGTGGTGTGTGAATGCTATGTGAGTGTTTTGACCTCCTTGGTCTAGATGTGATTGTGAGATCCTGGGTAAAGCACATGTCTATATCTTACCTTGTATATTTTGGTGGAACAGGGCCCAAGCCCATTCTTGGCCTTAGCAGGCCCAAACATGTGATGCCCTGGTCTGTGTGTGCCCTTTCCTGGGGTGCCTCAACAGTGGGATGCCCTGAAGATTTGACTAACGTTGGGAGAAGACCGAAAGTAATGTCGCTTCCTGTGTAGATGGATGATGGGGAACAGTGGAAACCAGGTATGTGGTTTTGATTATGGAATCCCCAACAGAATACTAGGTTTCTCTTCCCTGATGTTCTGAAAGACCCTCTGGATCATGGAAATTGGAAGAAAAGTCTATTCCATGACTTTGGGCTGCTTGGACATTGCATTCACCCTTGTTTCATAATTGTGCAGTGTGTAATTGTACAGCAACAAATGAGCTAGGCCTTCACATTTGAAACCGACAGATCTATCACAGGTCAACAAAACCTCCACACTAACAGTTGGAATACACTTTTAATCAATGGCAATGAGCACATCTGACAAAAAACTCTACTCAAACGATATGCTCCCCAATTCTCTTTTCCATACTAAAATACTACCTTCAGTGACAATAAAGTGGCTACTGCCCATTAGCCATTCTAGTGTGGCAGAACGCTAATGACATGCACTGTGCAACCACCTTGATAATTTTTGTAACCCATTACTCCTACGTTGTCCATTCTAATCTGATCATGATAATTTATTTGTTGAAGAGCCAATATCAAGAGCTAAATGAATAGCATTCAACTTCTTCCATTTGGAGAGCTGGCTTGCTGAACCACCACATTCCGCGTACCAAGGTTTTTCCACAGTGGCACTCCACTCCAAACTGCTGGCATCTGTAGTCATTTTTTGGGTTGGGGACCACTCACAAAAGAGATTTCTTCAAAATGTTCTCCTCTTCCAACCACCACCACCTGCTGTAGCTGTAGGTTCACTGGGATCACTAGTTCAAACAGCTGAGAACTGAGCTCCCAGTGCTATAACAAGTGATTTACTAGGGGACACATGCAATCTTGACTAAGGCATGATGGTCAGAGTGGATGGTATTAGCTCCTGCATCCTTAACCACTCCATACCAGACAAAGCTTTTGAGGTCTGAAGGACTGATAGTTCCTTGATCAATTTAGCCAGCTTTCCAGCCACAGAAACACTTGCTGTGACTTTAAAAGAGCTACAGTGAACTGAAGATCTTGAGTTGGAGTGAGATGAGACTTTTCGATATATAAATAAATATGTGTTGTTGAACCACCTTGCATGCGTTTTCTACGTGCTGTTGCACCTTTGGAAAAGAAATGAGCCAGCCATCCAAGTAAGGAAAGAACCACATTTCCTTGGAACATGGCATTTTTTACCACTACAAAAGAAGCAAAAAAATTAGGCGAAGGTGAACAGCCAAAAGCAAGTCCTGCAACCTGTAATTGTTCTCCCAGGACACAAATGCATAGAAATCTTTGATATGCTGGGTTTTTATTTATTCATTTATTTTTAGAGTTTTTTATAGTGCGAAAAAGACCCATATTAGGGTATCAGAGCGCTTTAAAAAAAAAGAAAGCAGAGTAAGAATACAACTTTGTGCAAAACAGAGCAGAGAAAGTATCTTCAACATTTTTAACAAGTTTCGGCAGGTAGCAGAAACGGTAATAGGGATGATTTGTTCGGAGCAGTAGGAACAAGTTTGAGTACAAGTAAGTCAAAGAGGCGAAGGTATCATTAAGGGAAGTGTGGAGACAAGTTTGAGGTAGTGGATTGGTACAGTGCCTTGTAAGTCAGTGAAATTAATGGTGTGCTAGTAAGGCCCCATACGTTGAGGCAGGTGTGGAGTTAAGGGAGGAATTTGCTAATCAGGAGTGATTTTGCTTCCCTTTTAAATAATGGTGTAGACAAGATTTTTCTGATGTATGGAGGTAGACAGTTCCAAATTCTTGGTGCCGCTCCGGAGAAGGCTCTGTCGGAATTGTTTTTGTTACTGAAGCGAGAAGATTTCAGGAGTAGGTTGTCAGAGCTCCTTGAGTGTCTGTTTCCTCCAGATAAAGTGAGTTTCTGGGATAGGTACTGGGATGTGTTGTGGTGAAGAGCTTTATATGTGATGCAGGCCATCTTTAGGTGGATTCCGGCTTCGTGGTGTAGCCAGTTGAGCGCCATCAGGTGTGGTGATTTGTGGTCAAATTTCCCACATCCTGTTAGGAGTTTGCTGCTGCATTGAGACAGGCTTTTAGAGGGGCTGTTGAGATTTTGGGCAGCCCCGAGAGGGTAGTACAACCGTACTCCAACCTTGATATGACTAAAGCCTGAACTGCAGTTTTGCGGTCAGAGCTCTCGATGAATGGTTTCATTTTTCTGAGATAGCTGAGGTGAAAGCGGGCATTTTTAGCCAACAGGTTGATGTTTATTTTCATGTTAAGGTTTTTATCCAGTGTAATTCCCAGCGATTTGGTGGAGTCCACCAGAATCGGCGTGCAGTTTAGAGCAGTGATCATCTCTGTCCATTCCTTTATCTCCAGAGAGTTTTTAGGAGGGGAGATTAGGAGAAATTCTGTTTTTTGTGAATTTAGCTTGAGGAAGTTGGTTGTTAGCCAGTGGACGGTCTTTCCGAGAGCTTGATTCATTATCAGAAAAGATTTGAACCATTGAAGGACTGTGCCAGAAAAGCCCATCATGTTTTCCAATCTTCTTAGAATTTTGTCGTGATTGACCGTGTCGAAGGTTTAAGAGAGGTCTAGCAGGACTAGTAGACAGGTTTCATTATGGTCAAGAGCGATGAGGGTGTCATCTACTATATGCAGAATCGCGGTTTCTGTGCTATGCCCGAGTCTGAAACCTGATTGGCAGTAGTTTGAAATCCGTGATGTGTTTGGTTCAGTTGTTGCTGAACACATTTTTCCAGGACTTTGGCTAGTATGGGAATGTTGGTTATAGGTCAGAAGTTATTAGGATCGGAAGGGTTTGCTGTTGTTTTTTTTAGGATAGGGGTGACTTGACTAATTTTTAGGCAATCTGGGATTGACCTTGCGCTAGCGAGGGATGAATTGACACATGAAGGTATGCATCGAGTAAATACAAAGATGCTAGGAAATCATTTTCTTTTATAAATTACCGAATTGTTTGAAGAATTAGCACCATGAACTTCACATGAGGAATGCAAGTTCACTGTGTTTAAATCTGGTACCGATATTTAATCCTCTGATGGCTTTGAGCCAGAAATAGGACCCCCCCTCCCGCCCAATAAAAAGATAACTTTTACCATTGCATAACTCCTGAATTCTACCCTGTAACTCCTTTCTTTTCAGTGGATTGGTTGGAACAGGTGTATAACAGAGCAAATCTGAAGGTATAGTTTGGAATACTGCTTGATACCCCTTTTTAAATGATCTGCAAAACTGCAACACTCTTGGTTTGAAATTAACCTTTCTCACTGTTGTAAAAAAAAACTTGAGCCTGCCTCCTACTGTATGTCGATCTTATTTTGAGGTATAGTCATGCTTTTGATGATAATTGTCCTTGACCTGCATTGCCACTTCAAGACTGGGTTTTACCTGAAGGAGGGACACCCAGACACATCTTCTCCCTTGAAAAGGCTGGTTTGTGATTCTAAATTGTTAGAATGGGGAACCCCTGGTTGGCACAGGTAGGTACTTGTGACAAGCAGTGGTCCCTTCTTCTAGTCAGGGCAAGAGAATTACTCCCTCAGAACAACCCCTGCTCACCCTATAGGTAGTGTGGCACGAGCAGTCAGGGCTAAACCTCAGGGCGTTACGTCAGTTAAGCATTTATGAGCACACACAGTAAATCACCAGATCCCCCACAAATGGACACCAGGCGTAAGTTGTATCAAAAATACGTATACTTTATGTAAAAGGTTCTTTGTTATGCAGACTTAGTACAAGACCATAAATAACGTTCGGGAAAGGGGAGCCACAAGATGACAATTCGGCACAGTTCTCTTTTGTTGGTGAGTTCTTTGTTACGGGCGCTCTGTAGCGCTTTCTTGCATCTGTCCAGCCACGGTGAATCGCCGTGCGCCCAGGGTAAAGTGATACGGGGAAATCAGAACGTTGCGGACCCCGAGTCCGATAGAGTGTTCACTGTACCTTGGTTCATGCGGCGGGTTGGACGCGTCTTCGGTGGGGGTGCAGCTTCGGCACCTTGAGGGACTCCGGATCTGGAATCAGCGGGCGGCTTTCGGACGACAGGCGCGGCCCAGGGCCTCCAACACGGACGGTGCGGGAGGTCACCTCTGGGGGCGACGTGGTCTGAATCTTGCGGGGAGGCGAAGCGGGGCGGCCGGATACGTTACGACATACGGGCGGCCGTCCGGGGCTTTGAACTCATGGTCCGAGCAGAAATCCGGAGGGAGGGCGAGAGGGCACCAAGCCCACTCCAGCAGCAGGCGGGTGACAGGGAAGCGGGGCGGCCAGACCCGAGGGGTCAAGAGCGACTCAGGTAGAGCGGGGCTCTCTGCGAGTGGAGGCGGCCAGGCTTCTGGGTGTCACGGCCCTTGGAGGGGGGGCAGGTGCGCAGAGCACTCCGGCGGGAGAAAGCACACGGCTCGATTCACAGACGAGCGGAGGGACGGTGAACCCACTGGTCCTGGGGTTCAGTTCAGGGGGCAAGCTCAATCAAGCCCTTGGAGATTGCTGTTAGCACAAGTTTTTGGGTCAAACAAATAAAGCAAGTCTTATGCAGGTCTCTTCTCTCCTTTGGCAGCGAGGCAACCACTGCAGGCAAGTCCTCCAGACTTTAGGAACAGCGTTTCCTCCTTCAGCTTCAGGTTCCTCCTCCTTAGGCAGAGCGTTCTTCTTGGTCACGAGCAGGATCTGATTTCCTAGGAGCAGGGCTCCTTCTTTTAAAGCGCAAATCCTTTGTTCTTTGTCGCCAGGGGGCCTGGGCCTGGCTCAGTCCAGTTTGGAGCACTTTGTTGTGGTGACTCTGCTCTTTCTTTTTAGCAGCAGGGCAGAGACATCAGCCGCTCCACAGGGGGCGGAGCCGGCTTTGTGGTGGCAGAGCACAGGTCTATTCAAGAGTCAAGGTGTACTCCTCCCACCCATCCTGGTGTAATCTTTCTACCCACCACCTGGCAGCCAACCTGTCTCCTGGAATTCCCCAGCCCTGCTCCTCCTGTTACTAGGCAGAGCACACACACAGCGCAGAGGCGGACTGGATGGCCAGATCAGTAAATACTAACTTTCTAAAAGTAGTATTTACAAACACAGGATATTAAAATAAACTTTACTTAAAGAAGTATTTTATTATTCTGAGTTCAGGCATACTAAACATGACTTTCTACCATGCTCTATGAGTCCACTGGGATCACAGCGTGTAGCAATCCCAGCAGCCCATTCTGGCCTATGGAGAGCAGGTAGCCTTCACTAGTGAAAAACGAAAAGGGCTGTAATTCACTAGTAAGACATGCCACACACATCAGGCATGTCCTACCTTATGCCTTCAATGCACCCTGCCCTTGGGCCTACCAGAGGGGTGACTAACATGCAGTTAAGGGAAGGTTTAGGGACTGGCAAGTGGGTGCACTTGCGCAGCCAGCGCGGCAGTACCTGACTGCGCGCAGGTTCTGCAGTGGCAGATCCTACACGCATTTTACTAGGCCGCTTCTGTGGGTGGCACAACCACTGCTGCAGCCCACTAGCGCTATTTGTATTTACAAGCCCTGACACTCCTGGTGCGCTTTACTAGGGGCTGACAGTAAACCAAATAAACCAATCGTGGAAGTCAATTCACATAATACATTTTACCATAGGGAGCACTTGCCCTGTGGCACTGGATGGCAGTGTCACAGGGCCCTGAGCAGCTAACACCAGCACAAAAATACATTGAGGCACAAACAAAAATGGAAGGGTGACCCACGCCAACGGTGCCAGGTCTAACACGTGTCCCCTCCAGCTGAAATGTGGGGAGAACTACCCTACCCCAGGGAGTTCTTCATCACTAAAGCAGAAAAATCTGGAAAGACCATCAGCGTTGGCGTGGTCTGTACCGGGGCGATGTTCCACCGTGAAATCCATCCCCTGTAGGGAAATGGACCACCTCAACAACTTAGGATTCTCACCCCTCATCTGCATCAACCATCTGAGGGGCCGGTGGTCTGTTTGAACCCGGAAGTGAGACCCAAACAAGTAGGGTCCAAGCTTCTTCAATGCCCAGAGCACCGCAAATGCTTCTCGCTCAATCGCACTCCACTTTTGTTCCCGGGGAAGTAACCTTCTACTAATAAAGGCTACGGGTTGGTCAAAGCCCTCCTCAGTGATCTGTGAGAGAACAGTCCCTACACCATGCTCTGATGCATCTGTCTGCACCAGGAACTCTTTGGAGAAGTCAGGAGCCAAGAGCACGGGCGCCGTGCACATGGCAGTTTTCAGGGTGTCAAAGGCCTTCTGACAGGTGTCAGTCCATATCACTTTTCTGGGCTGCTTTTTCGAAGTCAGCTCTGTCAAGGGGGCAACGATGCTGCCATACCCCTTGACAAACCTCCTGTAGTACCCTGTGAGTCCTAAAAAGGCCCTCACCTCCGTCTGGGTCTTTGGGGGCTCCCAAGCCAGGATGGTTTCTATCTTGGGTTGTAGGGGCGCCACCTGGCCGCTCCCTACTTGGTGTCCCAAGTACACCACGGAACCCTGCCCGATCTGACACTTACTTGCCTTGATCGTGAGGCCTGCCTTGCGCAGTGCCATCAACACTTCCCAGAGATGTCGCAGGTGTTCTTCCCATGTGCCGCTGAACACTGCGATGTCATCCGGGTATGCTGCGCTGAACTCGGACAGCCCAGCCAACACCTGGTTGACCAACCTCTGGAAGGTGGCAGGGGCATTCTTCATCCCAAAGGGCATTACCCGGAACTGGAAATGCCCATCTGGTGTGGAGAATGCGGACCTCTCTTTGGCCCCATCAGTCAAGGCGATCTGCCAGTACCCAGACGTTAGATCAAACGTGCTGAGGTACCGTGCAGCCCCTAACCGATCGATGAGCTCATCAGCTCTGGGGATGGGGTGCGCGTCAGTCTTCGTGACCGAATTGAGTCCTCTGTAGTCCACACAGAACCGGAGTTCGGGTGTGGCACCCGGCGAGGCAGCCTTTGGGACCAAGACCACTGGGCTGGCCCAAGGACTGCTGGAGGACTCAACCACCCCAAGAGCAAGCATCTTTGAGACCTCCTCTTTGATGCAGGCTCTGACCCTGTCAGTTACCCTGTAAGCCTTGTGCTTCTTCACAGGTAAGATGTCTCCTGTATCCACATCATGGACGCACCACTCTGTGATACCAGGAACCAGGGAGAACAGGTCAGAAAACTGCCCCAGCAGGTGGCGGCAGTCATCCTGTTGCTCAGGGGTCAGGATGGGTGAGAGGTTAACTCCATCCACTGACCCGTCTCGCTCCGAGGCCACCAGGAGGTCAGGAAGAGGCTCAGACTCCTCCTCCGTCCCATCATCTGTGGCTAAGAGCATGCCCACTTCGGACCTCTATAAGTGGGGCTTGAGTCGATTGACATGGAGGACCCTCAAGGGGTTCCTCGGAGACTGCAAGTCCACCAAGTAGGTGACAGAACTCTTGCCCTCCACAATCTCAAAGGGTCCTGTCCACTTGTCCTGGGGTGCACAAGGCTCCACAGGGGCCAGGACCCACACTTTTTGACCAGGTTGAAGCTCAACCAGAGTGGCATTCTGGTCATACCACCGCTTCATTTCCTCCTGGCTGGCTTCCAGGTTTGCCTCAGCAAGTTGCCTGAAACGCCTAGTCTGGTTCTGGAAAGCCAGCATGTAACTGTATACATTCTGGGGAGGTTTCCTGGGAGATTGCTCCCAGCCTTCCTTGACCAGACTAAGAGGTCCTCGTACTGGGTGGCCATACAAAAGCTCAAAGGGACTAAACCCCAGAGACTTTTGTGGCACCTCATGGTACCCGAAGAGCAGGCATGGTAAGAGGACGTCCCACTTACGCCTCATGGGTTCCTCGAGACCCATAATCATGCCCTTTAGGGCTCGGTTGAAGCGCTCAACCAACCCGTTTCCTTGGGGATGGTAAGGGGTGGTGAACTTGTATGTCACACCACACTCTTGCCAAAGGGATTTCATATACTTCGATATGAAATTGGTCCCCCTGTCAGACACCACCTCTAGAGGGAATCCTACTCGTGAGAAAATTCCCATCAGTGCTCGTCCCACCACGGGGGCCGTCACTGTCCTCAGAGAGATGGCTTCAGGGTACCGGGTGGCATGGTCCACCAAGACCAGGATGAACCTGTTGCCCATGGCTGTCTTGGGGTCCAGTGGCCCCACAATGTCAATCCCCACTCGCTGGAATGGGTTACTGACCACAGGGAAAGGTTGGAGTGGAGGCTTCAGCTTCCTTCCACTCTTACCACTTGCCTGGCAAGTCTGGCATGTCCTGCAGTGAGTGTCAGAACTCCTGCGCATTTGAGGCCAATAAAAGTGGGTGACAAGCCTTTCAAAGGTCTTGTCCTGCCCCAAATGCCCTGCTAACGGAACGTCGTGAGCCAGCCCCAGTAGGAAGGCTCTGAACTTCTGGGGTACCACCAGCGCACGGGCTGACCCAGGTTCAGCAACCTTAGGCTCTGAGTACAGGAGGTCGTTCTCCCAGTAGATCAAGTGAGTACCGGACTGATCACCATTGGCCTGAGCTGCAGCCTGCTGCCGCATACCCACTAGAGAGGGGCACTCTTTCTGCTCCCTGCAGAATTCCTCCCTGGTGGGGCCTCCTTCTTGCTGCCAATGGGTCAGCTCAGGCAGGTCCCCCAGTTTGGCTATCTGTTTCCCGGTAGGCTCCAGGGCATCCCCCTCGGGGTCTGCTCCCTCCTGGGCCGTGGGAACTTCAGGAGCCGGATTCCCGTGCCTCCTGTGCCCTCTCTCTAAGGCCGGTTCCTGGGCCTCTCCCTCAGGCTCCAGGATCCCTTCAACACCCTTACCGGCTGCCATCGACCGGGTGGTCACGCACGCCCAATCAGGTAAACCCACCATCCTCAGGCGAGTTGTGTTCTCCAGCTTTTCCCAAGGGGAGCTCTCCAAATTGTTACCTAGGAGACAATCAACAGGCATGGCCTCTCTCACAGCCACTTGCAGAGTACCAGAGACCCCCCCCACTCAAAGGGAACCTGAGCCATTGGACACTGACTCTCGGTGTTGTCGGCGTTGACAACACGGCAGAATGCGTGTGGGACAACCTGCTCTTAAGACACCAGGTGTTGCTTGACAGCAGTCACACTGGCTCCTGTATCTCTAAGAGCCCCCACCCTTCAGCCCTTTATGGTCACCCACTGCCCATACTTTTGAGTATTGGGGGCAGTTGGGCCTCAGCGACCATCTCACTGTCTCCTAATGAGACTAGGGTCATCTGTACGGGATCCCCCGCCCCTTGGACATCTATCTCCCTCCCAAAGGCTACACTATTCACCTGCTTGGGGTGTGGAGCACCAGAGGTTGCTGGTTTACTATACATGGGGCACTTGGGATCCATGGAAATGTGCCCCAGGTTGTTACACTTGTAACATCTGAGGGGCCCTCTTTGAACAGGGTTACCTGTCGGGGCCCCGGTCTGCTTCGGGGGTGGGGGTGGCTAAGAACCTTTCCCTTGGTTCCCTTGGGGATTACTTTGGGGCCCTCTATAGAACTCCCTCTGTTTACCCTTGTCCCCCCCACTCTTCTGCTGGGGACCCTGAACACCTTTGGCGGGGCCTCCCACGGGACCCTTGTGGACCCTGGTGCTGATCCAGCGGTCCGCCTCCTCAGCAAGCTTCCTAGGGTTAGTCAGCTTGCTATCGATCAGGTGCTGGCGTAGCTCAGGAAAACAATTATCCGACAAGTGCTCCCATGCAATTAAATCAAACAGCCCTTGGTAATCATTCACTTTGCTACCCTTCACCCAGCCATCTAGCGCTCTGGAAAAAAAGTCACATACTCTACATAAGTGGTACCAGGTTTCTTGGTGCAATCCCTAAACCTCTGCCTGTACAATTCAGGAGTTAACCCATACCTTGTCATCAGAGCTTCCTTCATGTGTGGATAGGACGTGGTGACATCAGAGGGGAGATCCAGCAGTGTGTCCCGCCCCTCACTCAGGAACCTTCCCCACAATCCCACTCCCCAATCTTTCTCAGGGACCCGGTGGGAGGACATGGCTACTTCATAGGCCCTGAACCACTGCCCAATATCATCCTGTTTATAATACTCTCTTACTACATCTTTAGGAATATGCACCCTTGACTCTGTTAAATTGCTGCCACCAGAGGGAGAGTGGTTTAAACTCTTGGCCTTGATATCCAACTCCCTCATTTTTACCTCATGCTCCATCGCCAATCTTTGTCTTTCCATCTCCATTTGAAGTTTTGCCATCTCCACCTCATGTGCGCGTGCAGCACTCCTGTCGGCCATCTCCTCTGGCGACAGGCCTCTGCCAGGCTCAGGAACACCTTCTGGGGGTATCACCTCTCTTGCATTCTCTGGGAACTTTGATTTGTGCCAGGCCCTCAGCGCCTTTATGTACTGATCCTTGGTGGTCAATCCACTCTGTTTAATTCTGTACTTGGAGAGGTATCCTTTCAAGACTTCATTAGTGCACTTTCTCAGTGCCTCTTGTTGCCAATCTATGTCATCAATCCCAGAGAGTATGGAGGACGCTCCGCCTCCACTGATTGAGCTAGGCATGGTTTCTTCAAGTGGAGATTCTTCAGCAAAACAAAATTTAACCTGTGGCTGCGTTATAGGTCTGCTCTCGCTACGTGGTGATCAATAATTCACTGTATGTAAATCATAAATGCAAATTTGAAATCCTCACCGTTGCCACCAATATTAGAATGGGGAACCCCTGATTGGCACAGGTAGGTACTTGTGACAAGCAGTGGTCCCTTCTTCTAGTCAGGGCAAGAGAATTACTCCCTCAGAACAACCCCTGCTCACCCTATAGGTAGTGTGGTCCGAGCAGTCAGGGCTAAACCTCAGGGCGTTACGTCAGTTAAGCATTTATGAGCACACACAGTAAATCACCAGATCCCCCACAAATGGACGCCAGGCATAAGTTGTATCAAAAATACGTATACTTTATGTAAAAGGTTCTTTGTTATGCAGACTTAGTACAAGACCATAAATAACATTCGGGAAAGTGGAGCCACAAGATGACAATTCGGCACAGTTCTCTATTGTTGGTGAGTTCTTTGTTACGGGCGCTCTGTAGCGCTTTCTTGGATCTGTCCAGCCACGGTGAAACGCCGTGCGCCCAGGGTACAGTGATACGGGGAAATCAGAACGTTGCGGACCCCGAGTCCGATAGAGTGTTCACTGTACCTTGGTTCGTGCGGCGGGTTGGACGCGTCTTCGGTGGGGGTGCAGCTTCGGCACCTTGAGGAACTCCGGATCTGGAATCAGCGGGCGGCTTTCGGACGACAGGCACGGCCCAGGGCCTCCAACATGGACGGTGCGGGAGGTCACCTCTGGGGGCGACGCAGTCTGAATCTTGCGGGGAGGTGAAGCGGGCGGCCAGATACGTTACAACGTACGGGCAGCCCCGTACGTTGTAACGTAAGCCCACTCCAGCAGCAGGCGGGTGACAGGGAAGTGGGGCGGCCAGACCCGAGGGGTCAAGAGCGACTCAGGTAGAACGGGGCTCTCGGCAAATGGAGGCGGCCAGGCTTCTGGGTGTCACGGCCCTAGGAGGGGGGGCAGGTGCGCAGAGCACTCCGGCGGGAGAAAGCACTCGGCTCGATTCACAGACGAGCGGAGGCACGGTGAACCCACTGGTCCTGGGGTTCAGTTCAGGGGGCAAGCTCAATCAAGCCCTTGGAGATTGCTGTGAGCACAAGTTTTTGGGTCAAACAAATAAAGCAAGTCTTATGCAGGTCTCTTCTCTCCTTCGGCAGCGAGGCAACCACTGCAGGCAAGTCCTCCAGACTTTAGGAACAGCGTTTCCTCCTTCAACTTCAGGTTCCTCCTCCTCAGGCAGAGCGCTCTTCTTGGTCACGAGCAGGATCTGATTTCCTAGGAGCAGGGCTCCTTCTTTTAAAGCGCAAATCCTTTGTTCTTTGTCGCCAGGGGGCCTGGGCCTGGCTCAGTCCAGTTGTGGAGCACTTTGTTGTGGTGACTCTGCTCTTTCTTTTCAGCAGCAGGGCAGAGACATCAGCCGCTCCACAGGGGGCGGAGCTGGCTTTGTGGTGGCAGAGCACAGGTCTATTCAAGAGTCAAGGTGTACTCCTCCCACCCATCCTGGTGTAATCTTTCTACCCACCACCTGGCAGCCAACCTGTCTCCTGGAATTCCCCAGCCCTGCTCCTCCTGTTACTAGGCAGAACACACACACACAGCGCAGAGGCGGACTGGATGGCCAGATCAGTAAATACTAACTTTCTAAAAGTAGTATTTACAAACACAGGATATTAAAATAAACTTTACTAAAAGAAGTATTTTATTATTCTGAGTTCAGGCACACTAAACATGACTTTCTACCATGCTCTATGAGTCCACTGGGATCACAGCGTGTAGCAATCCCAGCAGCCCATTCTGGCCTATGGAGAGCAGGTAGCCTTCACTAGTAAAAAACAAAAAGGGCTGTAATTCACTAGTAAAACATGCCACACACATCAGGGCATGTCCTACCTTATACCTACAATGCACCCTGCCCTTGGGCCTACCAGAGGGGTGACTAACATGCAGTTAAGGGAAGGTTTAGGGACTGGCAAGTGGGTGCACTTGCGCAGCCAGCGCGGCAGTACCTGACTGCGCGCAGGTTCTGCAGTGGCAGATCCTAGACACATTTTACTAGGCCGCTTCTGTGGGTGGCACAACCAGTGCTGCAGCCCACTCCTGGTGCGCTTTACTAGGGGCTGACAGTAAACCAAATAAACCAATCGTGGAAGTCAATTCACATAATACATTTTACCATAGGGAGCACTTGCCCTGTGGCACTGGATGGCAGTGTCACAGGGCCCTGAGCAGCTAACACCAGCACAAAAATACATTGAGGCACAAACAAAAATGGAAGGGTGACCCACGCCAACGGTGCCAGGTCTAACATAAATTGAAAAGCGGGTCTAAAAGCTCTACGATTCCTAAAAAGAAACCTCTCATTTGTTGGCTGTCTTTTTGATGCTTTAATGTTTCTTTACCATGTTCTCCAGCTGAATTTCAAGGAGCTTAGCACTAGAAAAAGGAATTATTATTTAGACACTCTTCTGAGCTGCATCAACCCTCCATGACATCAACCAAATTTGACATTTTGTGCAATCGTTGACTATGCTGCTGCAGCTGAAGTGCTTAAGAAGTCAAAGGATATACTGGAGAAAGTTTTCCTGATGTAACATGGTAGCTCAAGTAGGTGTGTCTTGTAGTTCCTACAAATCTATATAGGATCTGTGCATTTAGACAACATAAACTGTGGGACTGGTGTCCAGTCTGATTCCAGACACCCCCACCGGATATGTTCGCCTGTATACCAGCTAGTTCATGTGCCACTATGAACTCCTCTTACCAAGGAGCGAATAGTTTCTGGCAACTATCGAACATGACAACTCTGACCCCTCAGGGAATGTGGAAACAGTAAAGTACTTTTCACTAAGCCACTCATGCTCATTTTGTCCCAGAGAGATACACAAAATAAACGATGGGGCATTTTAAATAAGCATTTATTGAACCAGCGACACAATGAATATATGCAAGAATATAAATTCATGAAAGTAAGGCATACTCCTACGATTCTAACACTAACTAGATGTACCTAAATGTACCTAGCATGTATGTAGGTGTATTGCTAAGAATCCCCTTAGGATAGAGCCAACCCCATTACCTGATGTGGGAGAGCAAAGGACCCCGTCTTGTTCTCGAGATGGACACCCTGCAAGGGAGGTCAGACCACTGAGTGCAGTAGTGAATTGTGTGCAGGAACCTCAGTGTCTTGCTGTGTGTCAGCATGGAAGTCTTTCTCCTCCTGCCTCAGCAAAGATATGGAGCTTATATACCCAAAAGGTACCCTCAGGTGTTCTACCTTGCTGTGTCATTTTGGCCGAGGATGACAGGAGTGATAAACCTTATACACAGTAATTATGCAGACGATGGTTATCCTGCTGTGATTCTGAGAGTCCTCATACATAATAAATGAGGCTAGTTTTCGGGGGAAAACCACACAACATTTATGCAGCACATAACTAGGTAAAAAGTCAGCACCAAAAACCGGTATGTAGTGCAATGGCAGGGTAAAAAAGGTTAGGAGACTACCCTGTCCTATATTGGAGTATGTTGTGAATTATAACAGGTGTTAATTATGTTCCTTATTCAAGGAGCACTGTCTGTCTCTGAAAAAGAAATTGAATAGGAAAGCTAGACTAGGCTGCTGCTCAAATGGAAAATTAGAAGAAGCATAGGCTCATTTCACTCCTAGAGATGCTTTCTTATCGATTGGTACAAAAGGGAGTGGTGATGGACGGAGCATCAGAACCAATCAAACACTCACACCCAGTCAACAGATCTGACTTTGATCCATCACCATTCTTTAGCCCACTCTGCCACCCCAGTTCAGACATGGCCATATCCAAATAAGTCTGACCCTGTGCCTCATGGGAACAGTCCAGCCCGAACTGCCAAGCCATGCCTTCCCTGGACCGGAAACAAGCTTCCTAGAACCGGTTTCTGGCATTTCAGCCGTCTTCAGCCAGGCTTGCTTGAATCCAGTGGCAAAGTGAGCAAGGGACTCACGTCTGAGCATACCCTGCCAACTTATGGCGAACAAAGCGGTACAAAAGGGAGTGGTGATGGACGGAGCATAGGAACCAATCAAACACTCACACCCAGTCAACAGATCTGGGTTTAATCCATCACCAAGCAACTGGATTCAAGCAAGCCTGGCTGAAGACGGCTGAAATGCCAGAAACTGGTCCTAGGAAGCTTGTTAAAGAACGGTGATGGATCAAACCCAGATCTGTTGACTGGGTATGAGTGTTTGATTGGTTCTGATGCTCCGTCCATCACCACCCCCTTTTGTACTACTTATCGATTGGGTCAGCTGGAATTATAGAACCTTGAGGGGCTAATCCTGCCGAAAGAGACTCTACCTTCACCACTGCCGGGAATTAGTCAGAAGCATTTTGAATAGGATTTCTTTTAGACAGGAAGCATAGGAAAGAATGTTTATTTATCCCTTACTAGTTAGATGCCATGACTTTGTGCATTGCACTATGGAGGGGTAGAGTTCCAAGTTCTTTTTTCTGATATTGACAGAATAAACAACTTTCTTCCACTAGTAGAATATCAAAAAAACAGAACAAGTGCTGCAGCACCTCTTTTAATTCAGTCCTCCACCTCTTTTAATTCAGTCCTCTAAATGAACCTTAGTTTGACATCTTCCTGCTCATTCTCCTGCAATCAGTATCACACAGTCCTAGGTCGCATCACTTGGGAGAAGGAGAATATTCTCTGGCTTTAGAAGCTCCATCAGTAGGAGAAAAAACTCTTTCAGGACCTATATAATTTTAATTTTGAGACTACAAATAGTTCTCACCTGCCATCGTCAAAAAGATATAATTAAACAAAAAGAAACATGTATTTATTAACAATTTTTATTTATATTTTTTGAATTTTATGTGTATTCATTAAAAACTTTTCACTATTAATAATAGTGAAAAGTTTTTAATGAATACACATAAAATTCAAAAAATATAAATAAAAATTGTTAATAAATACATGTTTCTTTTTGTTTAATTATATCTTTTTGACGATGGCAGGTGAGAACTATTTGTAGTCTCAAAATTAAAATTATATAGGTCCTGAAAGAGTTTTTTCTCCTACTGTTTAGTTCTTCCCCCTTTCTCTTGGACCTCAAAGTATGTTTTAAGGGGGGCCTTGTGTTTAGATTTATTTAGAAGCTCCATCTACAGCCATTTCTATCATGTGATGTACGTCTTACATGGATGAAACGTATTTAGGGGCTGCTTAACTCTCAGGGCCAGAATAGCACTCTTTCACCAGGAATAAACCACAAACTTCTACAACCCTTCCATCTCCATTTAGCGGCTGGATCTCATGTTGCTAGGCATCTCATGGGAACTGGGTCAAGACCGATTTGCATATGGCTGGGTCTAAACTGGAATGGCATGGCATGCAAAAAAAGATTGATTTAACCTAGATGTGTGACTGGGGTGAATGTTTGATTAATTCAGCATTCAGTCCATCAGCTGTTCTATTTGCATTTGTCACCCTTAGTGGGAAGAGTATGCCCAGACGTGGGTCCCGTGCTCGCTACGCCACCAGATGCAAGCAGGCCTGGCTATTAAAGGGTGTTACCCCAAAACCAGTCCCAGTGTGCTTGTTTCTTGTCCAGGGAAGACCAGGCCTGGAAGTTCGGGCTAGACTGTTCCCATGGGGAACAGGGTCAAGACTGATTTGCATATGGCTGGGTCTAAACTGGAATAGCGTGGCGTGCAAAAAAACAATGTATTTAACCCAGATCTTTGACTGGGGGTGAATGTTTGATTGATTCAGCATTCCGTCCATCATCTGTTCTTTTTGCCACTACAATGTCCGGCATTGGCTGTCACATAAACAGTCTCCCCATTGCTCTGCTTATTAGAAACTTTTGTTATAATGCAAGCGTAATGTTTTACGAGTGTACAATTTTTACCTGGTTCACGGAGGCACTACCTTTTTATACTTCACAGATATCCACAGCAATCGCAAATGAAATGCCTTATATGCACCTGCAAGAGCAGGATTTCTTACTGCACTATATTTGGTATGGAGTTGCAGCAGGCTCGCTTGCCACATTTTATTTGTAAAGAAGACAAAATGTATAAATACTACAAGTTACCTATGCCTGGTCACCTTTACCTGTGGTAAGATGGTTTGACTCATGTGACAGCTAAGGAACAGCTAAAGAACTCAACCATAATGGAGGAATGGGAAATGGGTATTTGCTTAGCATGGTGACTTTTTCTGTCCACAAGTGTGCTCACTCATGATGTCATGACTGTGGAGTTAATGAAGTACTCTTGCCTGGCTGCTTCTTTCAAAGATAGTTTTGGTCGGAAACCAGTGATGTATTTGGGGTTGTTCGGCGACCCTGGGGAACATGGCGGACGCTGGGTAAATGGTCGTGGGCTGCCGGGTGAGGAGGCTGCGTGTAATGGGCTTCCCTCCCACCCCTCACCCCTTTGTTCCACCTATTTGCATTAATAACTGACCCGCAATGCAAAATTGCTGGAGAATGAGCGAAAGGGCATCAGAGTGCGCACATACTGACTGGCGGCGTCCTGACCAGGGGTTCAACGGCCTCGGAATCGGAGCCGGGGGAGAGAGGGCGCCGGCGTCGTCACAAGTACCGGGTCTGCTGCGGTGCGTTAGAGCCGCACATAAGCTGAGGGGCAGCACTGGCGGCGTCAGCACTAGTTGGAGCGCGGTGTGCATGGAGTGGAGGAGCGTCCCAAGGCAAGCTGATCAAAGGGGGGTGTCACAGTGCAATGGAGACCGCCAGCGAGTTCTAAAGGAACTCTCACAGTGCTCACTTCAGAGGTGGATGCCCCCTATGGAGAAGGTTAAAGTCACGGCAGTTAAGGTTGGTGATAATGCGGGGGTAATTCCAGACAAGATTTCGAGATACGCCCTGCGTACAAGAACCTTCGGTACTAAGAGGGAAAAATCTCCCCTATACAACCCAAAGTCACTCCATCCTTAAAAACCTATTACAAAGTCTTAACTCACGGGATGGCTTCTGCAGAGAATGGGGTCATCGGGAACAGAAGCTTATGGGAGTCGCCAATGCTACGCAATGAAGTCGAGACAGCCGATACAAATGGAGCAAACCCCAGTATGCTAGAAAGCAGCATTAGTAAAGGGGAGCTAAGGGGGAGTGAAACAGGGAGTAAACATGGAGCTGGGACTCCTTTTCAGTTTACCACCCAAAATAAATTTAGCGCTCTGTCTACCCATGAGGTAGAGGACCAACATGAAACGGAACTAGAACAAGAGAATGTGTCAACCCCGTTAAGTAGTCCCTCACAAGCTGAGCCCCCAGTAACAACTCGACCCAACCCAGAAAACTTAGATACTACATTGGCATCTATTCTTATGAGCCTCTGGGAAGAACTTAAAATGCTATTTGAAACATCCGAGGCAAATCAAGCTGATATTCAGGCCTCTTGCTCAGTGCTCGCGCAAAAGTTAGACGATGTGGTCACCCGGACAGGGCAATTGGAGGTGGAAATCAGTTCAATGCGGAACGACATAACCAAAAACTCTAAAGGAGTAGAGGCTCTGGTCAAAGAAAGCGCTAACCTTAGAGATGACATGGAGCGAATAGAAAATCATTCTCGTAGGAATAATCTGTGGTTTATCAATATACCAGAAGCAGAGGAAGGATCAGATATTAAGGCTTTTGTGATAAAATTATTAAAGGAAACGGCCCTAAAGGAGAGACTGGACATTAACCTTGATTTGGAGATCCAGTGGGTACATAGGGATCGATTTAAGAGAAATCTTCAGCGGCAAAAGCCAAGAAAAATGTTGGTAAATTTTCTATCTTATTCAGTCAAAGAGACTATTCTACTTGCTGCCATAACAAATGGTCCCTACACGCTTCAGAAGTTGACGTTTAACATTAGATCAGACGTCTGCCATGATACAGACCACAAGCAATGGGAGTTTGGGAAAACAATGGGGTAGCTAAATAGCCTAGGAGCTAAGGCTCAACTAAAATTTCCAGCCATGCTCCGTTTTATGTGGAACAATCAAATGTGCAACATACGGTCTGTAGACGAGGCAGATAGTCTGATAGAAGACATAAAAAAAGGTGGGCGGCTTTGAAGAAAAATCTGCTGATTAGACTATTCCGAGCATAAGGAAGAGATAAACTCAGATCTGAGTAATATATGCAATTAAGATGAGTACAAATATAATGTAAATAGGAAAATCTATATAAAATAATATTTTTGGGAAAAAAATATATAACAGATGGTGGAGGGGGGGATTTCCACAGTTACTATAGTTGGTTTGAAATGATTGATTGATTGATTGATGTACTTATAGAGCGCAGCTATCACCCTACGGGCATCTTGGCGCTTGCATTGGGAACCCGTCCTGGTTTTTCCCTGTAAGATAACCCGTACTGGGCATCCCCAAGGTGAAAGCCAGGCATCCCGCCGCGGGGGGCCGTTGTGGAGATTAAGCAGGCTTGTTGCCCAGAGCTGCATAGTGTGAACTCGTGCTTAGAGTGGGCACCGAAGCGAGAATTATCGAGTCCGTGGACAATTGGGCTCTGGACAAAACAAGGCCTAACCTCCCCGGGCAGTCCCAACAGGCATATGCCTGACGCTTGTGGGAGGGTTCCCATGGGGGGGTCAATGTCGGGGCAAGGGGTGGGGAGCAGCGAGCAAAAAAATAAACAGTCCTCATTTCACACATTATTGTGTCCTTTTTTGAGAAACATGAAGCAGAGATCCCTGGGTCTAAGTCCATTAGACCACCTAAAAATAGATGGCAGGGAAAGATGATAATTTACAAGCAGGCCTGGTAATGTGGTATCTGGAAGAGTCACTAGCTCACATAAGTATTATTCAAGAGACCCATCTAGCAGCGATAGAGAGAGGGAGCTTTACAGAAAGCAAAATTGGATACAGAGCTTTGTTGCCTCCGATCAATCGGAATATTCAAAGGGAGTGGCGATAATAATAAGGAAAGGATCAGGAGTTGAGATGACATCATCTAAAACGGATAGTTCAGGTAGATGGGCCATGGCCACCCTTCGAGGTATAGACTTTGAAATCGTTAATGTGGGGTTTTATGACCCCAACATAGACGACCCCCAGTATATAGTAGATCTGCAACTTATAGAAGCTGGAGCAGCAGCACCAGTAATAATAGGGGGGACTTTAACACGTTATGAGATCCAGTATTGGACAAGTCTACTAGCAGGAGTGGCGCCCAACACCAAGGGACTAAAACAAGACAAGCTCTAAAGAATATGCTATCTGAATTGGGCCTGGTCGACTCATGGAGGCATTTAATGCTAGACAAAAGAGCATATACCTTCCATAGCAAAAAATATCATCAATTCTCCCGATTGGACTATTTGATAGTAGACAGGGAGTTGGCAGGGAACCTCAAAGAAGTACGCATACTCCCAGGACATATCTCCGCCCATGCTATGGTCAGTATCCTACTGAAGGGTGTAAAAAGGAGGAATAATTCGAGATGGACATTAAAAAGATCTATACTTTCAGACTTAGATGTGACAGCTCGCCTGAAGGAAGCCACCCTTGAGTTCTTACAGACTAACACCCAATCAGCCCCAATAGGAGTCATTTGCGACACATTTAAAGCCTATCTCAGCGGGATATTACAAATTTCGGTTTCTTATACGAATAAGGCGGAAAGGGCTGACTTTAAACAATTGGAAGAGGAGATCGGGATATTAGAAGAAAGAGCGCAGCAGGGAACACATAACATACAGCAGAGGGAAGAGAATCTGAAAAACCTTAAGGAAGTTAGGATGAATTATAAGATCAAATTAGATTTAAAATGTTGGGAAAGGTGGGCTACTGGGCAAATGCAGCATTTTGAGTATGGAGAAAAAGCCGGAGCACTTCTAGCTTGGAAGTCCAAGGCTGAGAGAACAAGAAACTACATCAGGGAGTTGATAATTAATCAGGAGGGAACCATCACAAATAAAGAAGAGGAAATACAGGAGAACTTGGTTTCCCTTTTTTCTGAGCTATATACAGACTCAGTGCGGCCAGATGAAGAGGCATTGAAACACTGGTTAAAAAACGTGGGTCTCCCAGCCTTAACAACTGAGGGTAGGAATAAACTTGATGCTCCCATTACAGAAAGGGAAATTAGAGACCAGCTCAAATGTATGAAAAACGGCAAAGCAGCGGGACCCGACTCTATACCAATTGAAGTCTACAAATTGTTAGTAGATATAAGAGTGCCTGAAATGAACGCTCTCTTTAACTCAGTTTATAGAGAGATGATCCTGAGGTCTTGGAGTGAGGCTATAATCACATTGATTTTAAAACCTGCCAAAGATCAGAGGAGGGCTGACTCATATCGCTCGATCTCACTACTGAGTTCAGACCACAAAGTCCACACTGGTATTCTGGCGGGCCGTTTGGCTGAGGTTGCCCCTCAACTAATCCATATGGGTCAGAAAGGCTTCGTTCCAAAGTGACAAATACAGAATCTTACATTGTCCTTGATTAGAACAATAGATTTAGCAGTTGCCCGATCAATTCAGTTGGCAGTAATCACTATAGATGCAGCCAAGGCATTTTTACAGAGTTAGCTGGGGGTTCTTATGGGGTGTGCTAGACACCATGGGTTTTGGCCGAGACTTTATAAGGACAATGCAAAAGCTGTATGAGCATCCTACGGCCAAAATTCTTATAAATGGTACTTTCACAAGGAGTTTTGGGATCCATAGAGGGACAAGGCAGGGCTGCCCCCTGTCTCCACTCCTTTTCGACTTATACATAGAACCTCTAGCATATCTGCTGGGAGCCGATGATCAAATTATACCCATACATCAACTTCCGTCACATAGTAAAATCGCACTATATGCGGACGATTTAATAATATATACCTCCGATCCAGCCCAAACACTAATTAGAATGGAACAACTGACAAATGAATACAGGGCCCTTTCAGGTTATTCTATAAATTCATCAAAGACAGAAGTGATGTGTTTGAATATGGATGACTGGGGCGGTATAAGATGTAAAGAAATTAGATATTTGGGGATAGTTATCACCGATAAAATTGAAGAGATCCCTTCCTGCAAGTCATGAAGGAGGTGGAGAAACAACTAACTAGGTGGAAGAAATTACCTCTCTATCTACGGGAGAGTGAATCTGATTAAGATGTCTGTTTTACCAAAGTTTACATATCTTTTTAATGGTATACCTCTCAGCTTTTCTAAAGAAGAAATAAATAAAATCCAGGGCAAAATATCGAGCTTTATCTGGGCATTCCGGAGTGTGCACCTGTCATGGAAAAAATTACGGAGCAGCCTTAAAAAAGGGAGGTTAGCACTGCTCGACCTCCAACTTTACTGCATGGCCTTCCAATTTAAAAACATCTGCATGCTGGAAGGGGAGCCTTTGAGCAGCACATGGGGATCAATACTGAGAGAAATGGTTAATGATTTAATTCCTAAAGCATTCTTATATAAATTCGGAGCCCACATTTTTTTTTTCAAAAGTGAGATTAAAAGTCTTAAAATCGGCATTAAAACTATGGCTCATAGTGAGACGACTATTAAAGATCGGCTACTTCTCAGACTTTTCTCCAATTTGGGAATCCCCGGGAACACCAGTGTGCATAAAAGACGCTCTGAGTTTGCCACTAAAACAGGCAGGAATAACAAACTGCGGGGATCTCCTATCAGCAGATGGACTGATTCCGTGCGAGGCATTAAACAATAGGACAAGCAATAAGTTATTTGAGTTTAAATACCTGCAGCTTTCCCTATGGTCCTCCACTATTGCAGAGGAGGTGGGGGGCAGTTGGGACTTTGAAGCCTCACTACAGGATATAAACCCAGGTACTAAAGAAGTTGCAAAATGGTACGGACAGTTCTTGGAGGCAGAAGAAGATAAAGTGAAGGCCTTCTCGGACGTCTGGACAAGTATATTACAAGAAGACTGCATATAATCTTTGTGGTCGGAATCTTTGAAAACTCTATATGCCTTTGTATTGCCGGCTAATCTTAAACGCCATCACTTTTTTGTCATCCATAGGATATATTGGACTCCTCAAAGATTAGCTAAATTCGTATTGCAACCGGTCCCCAGCTGTAGATGGTGTAATCTCTTAGGGGGCCAGTGATGTCCATGTTTTCTTTAATTGCCCAGGTATCCGAGAATTCTGGAAGAATGTTGAAACCACTTTAAGGACTATTTTTACCAAGAACATTGTTTTGACAGAAACACTGGGGTTTTTTGGGGTGGATAATGTATCCTGACAGGTTTTTTACGGTAAGCAAAGAGGCCTATTATTCTATCTGCTGCTTTTAGCAAGAAGGGAGATATCAATCAATCAATCACATAATTTGTAAAGCGCACTACATACCCGGTAGGGTTTCAAGGCGCTGGGTGGGGGGAGGGGGGGAAAGGGGGGAGGTGCTGTTACTGGTCGAAGAGCCAGGTCTTGAGTTATCTCCTGAAAGACAGCAGGTCTTCGGTTTGTCGCAGGTCGAGGGGGAGGGTGTTCCAGGTCTAGGCGGCGCGATGGGAGAAGGACCTGCCTCCGGAAGTGGTTCTCCGGATGCGTGGGACCGTGGCCAGGGCGTGGTCAGCGAAGCGGAGGTTCCTGTTGGGTACGTAGAAGGAGAGTCGACTGTTGAGATAGGCAGGGCCGGTTTTGTGGAGTGCTTTGTGTGCGTGGACCAGGAGTTTGAAGGAGATTCTTTTGTCGACGGGGAGCCAGTACAGGTTCCTCAGGTGGGGGGTGATGTGGTTGCTGCACGGGACGTCGAGGATCAGGCGTGCGGAGGCATTCTGGATTCTCTGTAGTCTGCTGATGAGCTTGAACGGGGCTCCGGCATAGAGGGTGTTTCCGTAGTCGAGTCTGCTGCTGACTAGGGCCTGGGTGACTGTTTTCCTCCTGTTGGTCGGAATCCATCTGTAGATCTTGAGGAGCATGTGGAGGGTGTTGAAACAGGTGGAGGAAACTGCGTTGACTTGTTTGTTCATGGAGAGTTGCGAGTCGAGGATGACTCCCAGGTTGCGTGCGTGGTCGGTGGGGGCCGGGGGGACCCCAGTGAAGTGGGCCACCAAGAGTCGGCCCATGCGGAGGGGTTGGATCCGAGGATGAGGATTTCCGTCCTGTCTGTGTTCAGTTTGAGGCAGCTGTCCTCCATCCAGTCGGCGATGGCCTTCATTCCCTGGTGGAGGTTGGATTTGGCGGTGAGGGGGTCCTTTGTCAGGGAGAGGATCAGCTGAGTGTCGTCGGCATAGGAGATTATGTTGAGGTTGTGCTGTCGGGCGATGCGTGCTAGTGGTGCCATGTAGACGTTGAAAAGTGTCGGGCTGAAGGAGCATCCTTGAGGGACGCCACAGATGATCTTGGAGGCCTTGGATCAGAACGGGGGGAGGCGGACTCTCTGCGTTCTGCCGGAGAGGAAGGAGGTGGTCGAGTCCAGGGCTTTGTTACGGATCCCTGCGTCGTGGAGGCGCGTGCGTAGTGTGAGGTGGCAGTCGGTGTCGAAGGTGGCGGAGAGGTCCAGGAGGATGAGGGCCACCGTCTCGCCGTTGTCCAGCAGGATCTTGATGTCGTCTATGGCGGTGATGAGGGCGGTCTTGGTGCTGTGGTTGCTGCGGAATCCTGATTGGGACTGGTCTAGGATGTTGTTGTCTTCCAGGTGCCGGGGGAGCTGGGTGTTTACTATCTTCTCGATGACCGAAGCGGGGAGATGGGCCTGAAGTTCTTGAGGTCGCTCGGGTCCGCCTTGGGTTTCTTCAGTAGGGCGTTGATCTCTGCATGCTTCCAGATCTCAGGGAAGGTGGCGGTCTCGAAGGACAGGTGGATGATGTTGTGCAGGTGGGGAGCGGTGGACTTGCTGGCTTTGTTGAAGATGTGGTGTGGGAGAGGGTCGGATGGGGATCTGGAGTGGATTGTTCCCATGGTCTTGATTGTGTCCTCGATGCTTACGTTGGCCCAGGTTGTCAGGGTGTCGTGGGCGGTGTGGTGTGGTGGGTTCGGTGAAGTGTGGTCGGCAGGGGTCGTCCGGGGTCTGAAGGTGTCATGGATGTCGGTGATTTTCCGGTGAAAGAAGGTGGCGAGGGAGTCGCACAGGGCATGCGATGGTGGGATGTCGTTGGCGCTGGAGCTGGGGTTGGAGAGTTCCTTCACGATGGTGAAGAGCTCCTTGCTGTTGTGTGCATTGTTGTCAAGGCGGTCTGTGAAGGAGGTTCTTTTGGCGGTCCTGATGAGGTGGTGGTGGTTGCGGATGGCGTCTTTGTGGGCAGCGCGGCTGTCTGGCGTCTTGTCTTTGTGCCATATGTTTTCCAGTTTCCGGCAGGTGCGTTTGGAGTTGAGGAGTTCCGGGGTGAACCAGCTGACTCTTCTGCTGGTGTCTGTGTTGGTGGGGTTTTTCAGTGGAGCGACGGTGTTGGCGCAGTCGTTCATCCATCGTTCGAGGGCGAGAGCCCCTTCATCCGGGTCGGTTGGGGTCGTTGGGGGTCGAGTGCGAGGTTTGTTTGTAGTTGATCTCCAGTGATTTTGCCCCACCGGTGGCGGGGGGTCTGTAGGGTGCGGTGGTGTGTTGGCGGTTTACGGAAGCAGAAGTGGATGCAGTGGTGGTCTGTCCAGGTGAGTTCGGAGGCGTGGCTGAAGGTGACATGGGGGCTTGAGGAGAAGATGACATCTAGCATGTGGCCGGCATTGTGGGTCGGCGTTGTGACGAGCTGTTTCAGTCCGAGGTTGGCGAGGTTGTCGATCAGGGTGGAGGAGTTGCTGTCGTTATTTTCCAGTTGAAAGTTCAGGTCTCCGAGGAGGATGTGGTCGGTGGAGGTCAGCGCGTGTGTGCTGATGAGGTCGGCGATGGAGTCGCAGAATTGAGGCCGGGGTCCTGGAGGTCTGTAGACGAGGGTACCTCTTAGGGTGGTCTTTGGGTTCGTGTGGATCTGGAAGTGCATGTGTTTGGGGGTGCTGAGGGTGTCGTTGGTGTTCGTTGAGATCTTGATGGTGTTTTTGTGGACGATGGCGATTCCTCCTCCGGCCCTGTTGGTGCGGTCTCTGCGGGTGATCTTGTACCCATCTGGGATGGCTATGGCGATGTCAGGCGCGGAGCTTTCATTCATCCACGTCTCGGTCAGGAAGGCGACGTCCGGTGATGTGGTGTCGAGTAGGTCCCAGAGTTCAACGGCGTGTTTGTGTGCGGAGCGGGTGTTGATCAGGATTTATCTAAGCTGGTTGGCTTCCGTTGTGGTGGGTGTTTTGGTGCTTTCGTGGTTAGGAGAAGCTGCAGTTCCGGCAGGTGAAGGGGCCGTGGGTGCGCCTCGGGGCGGCCTTGCAGCATCTGTGATTTCTTCCTGGGTTGAGAGCGATGAGGGTCTTGGGTTCGAGCGGAGGTGGTCGGCCTGGCAGGTGCGAGGGCCAGGGGTTCTGGCGCTGGGCACGGTCCAGGTGCAGCCGGGCGGAGACGGGCTTGCCTTCGGCATGCCAGCTGCGCCCCCGCTGCGCGCGGCCGTGCAGCGGCCGCCATATATGGGGAGGTGGGGAGGGAGGAGCAGCTGGGAGGCGGGAGGCGAGGGATGGGTGTGGTGAATGGGCGCGGAGGGGGCGGGGCCTCAGGGGAGGCAGCGGCAGGGTCGGAGGACGGGAGACCGGCACGGGGCACAGAGGAGCGAAAGGTGAACAAAAAGCAAAGGGGCACAGAGCAGGCGGCGATCAGATTACAGAATACAGGGGCACAAAGCAGAGCGGCGATCAGGATACAGAATGCAAAGTACAAGGGGCACAAAGCAGAGCGGCGAGCGGGGTGCAGGGGGCACAGAGCAAACGGGCGATCAGGATAAAAAATACAGGGGGCACAAAGCAGAGCGGCGAGTGGGGGCAGGGGGCTCAGAGCAAAGCGGCGATCAGGATATAAAATACAGGGGGCACACAGCAGAGCGGCGAGCGGGGGCAGGGGGCACAGAGAGATGCTGGAACAAGGCAACGGCAGCAAAAGGAAACAGTGCACAAACGAACAGTGAAAAACGAACCTAAAGGCCACCACTGGCCACCAGGGATGAGGCGCAGGTGCAAGCCTGCTGGTGGAGGAGGGCCTCGAATTCACCGGCGGTGGCAACAGCAGCGATCAGCGGGCAGCGACAGCGGGGGTGCAGGTGGAGCTGCAGCCCCCCTGCTGCAGCTCCGCAATCCACACAGGCCAAAAGAGTTTTGGAAGGATTACTTGATGTGGTTAGCATGAGGTTTTAACTTAAAGTTTGTTGGCTTGGTTATGAATTCGGATGAATGGTCCAATGATTACATCATGTCATGGGCTTAGTGGAGGTTGACCCCATTCGCTCCTTATAAGACCAGTGCCAGGGTGGCCAGGAGTCTAAATCTGCATGGACCATGGATGAATCGAGGGTGCACATAAACGGTTCAGAATGCAGTAGCCATGGTGAAATGAGGACTTTAAAAAAGGAAAAGGGGAAACCAGTGATGTGACTTCCTGTACAGATGGATGATGGGAAATGCAATGATGTTACTTGTGGTTCAAATGGATGGTAAATACATTCTGTGATGTTACTTCCTGAGCGGATATATAATGGGAAAATAAGTCATCTTGCCTGCCTTCACCTTTTAAGTACGGGTTTGGTAGAAAGTCAGTGATGTCACTGCCTGTGCGGATGGAAAATGAAATCCTCTTAACTGGGCGTTGTCTTTTAAAGATGGTCTTGGGGGCAAACCAATAATGTCTCTTCCTGAGCAGATGTCTGACAAGAAATTCAATGATGCCCCTAACCATGCATATGGCTGATGAGAAATGCAATGCTGTCCCTTCATTTTCAGATGGACGATGACACTTGAAGTCCTCTTGTCTGGCTTCTTCTCTTAAAGATGATTTTGGTAGGAAGGCAGTGATGTCACTTCTTATGGTTACCTTGCAATAATATTTCCTATAAAGGGTGTGAAAAACGTAACCATAATAAGTGGTTTTGAAAGCTTTTTTTCAAAGACAGAAATGTTATAATATTTAAGTCCCAACAAGCAAACTGCTTTTTAGCCTTGGTCTGTGAGTGCAAACATTGTTTGCCATGAAAATCACTTAAAAACTGGTGCCGGAAATACCTTCGACTAAAGCATCTTTTGAAAATGATTACCATTTGGAAGTGATTTTCTAAAACGGTATAAGAAACACATAACAACTTTTATCTTACTCTTCAAAGTTAAAACGTCAGTGCAGCAGAAGGTTCTCTCCATTGCTATCAGAACTTCAGTATATAACAATGATCTTAACTTTTCATATGTCTTCATTGGGTAATGTTATAAACATTCAACAAGATGTCCTGTACATCAGACATTTAAACGTCGGTCTCACTTTCACAAGATATGCCTATTCATGCTCTTAAACATTTGTGAAGAAATGCTGACATACTTTTCAATAGTTTTTCTAAGGAGTGTGATTTTACTTCAAAATTGTTATCCTGTATATGCTTCACATTAGTATTTTTATTGTGTGTTTACATTTTGGAGATTTATAAAGTGAAAATATGTGGACGTACAGAAGCAAATATCATCTAGGTTGGTGATAAAAACACACATTTAGAATATCTTTACGGAAGAAATTACATTCTTAGTTTTTTCTAAGAGGTCCTGGAATGCGGTTTCCAATCTCCAATGTCAACCATAAAATAGCTTCTTGAATCATATTTCCTGACTCTCTTGCACTTATGAGTCAAGAAAACGATAGATGATTTATCATGTTTCATACCAGCTCTTCATTTTTGTTATGCCTGCTCATTGTATGCAGATTATGGTTGCATTGTCTCTGACTCCCTTAAGAAATGCACTTTTATTCAGTTTATTGTGAAAATTGCAGTATATGTATCGTTCAACACCATGTTACAAAATGGCTGCTTTGATAGAATTCCATTTAAACTATCATGTTAGCTCTTTTTTAATTTCTATGTGCAACATTGATATTTTCACAAACCTTTAAATAATGTAAGAGGGCGGCAACCACCTACCTGTGACCAAGGTGATTGGATCGCCAAAATGAGTCAGTGTTTTCTCTGCCTTCCATGCACACTTACCGTAGTTTTGTACCAGCTGAATAAACTTGTGCCAACCAATTTGGAGTGCTCATTTTCCTTGCCGAATGGAAACCTGCAATTTTTGTATATATAGATATATATATGTATAATGAAAAGTACAAAGGCTACAACTTAGTTATGGTTAGGAAAACTTTATTTACTCTCCACATACAAACTAAACATAAACTACAGAAACATTAAAAATTCTAAAGTTATCCGTATACATTTATACAGAGCCTTCACATTACATACATATATATTCAAAAAACAAAGTTCAAACTAATGTTACAGTTAGGTGAATTTGTCAGTGACAACATTAACGTTTTGAACTAAAACTCAGAGATTCACCAGTTATAGTTAGCAGAGCCCCTTCTCATTATGTAAAACTTTGCCCCCTCCCCTTTATGAATTCAGGCCCGGGGTTGGGACCCCACACCATAAGCTATTTGAATATGACTCGGCTGCCATTTATTTTCCATCCTAGAGGGTCTTACGGGATTGCAGCTTTTTTTTGCTGATTTGTAAATTATTTTTGGTCCCAGGGGGGTCACTATAGGTCCACCTCCATGGGGCCTTGGGAGTCAGGGTATTCCTACCCTGCCCCCTTATACTATATATTTTTTTATTTCAGGACAGAGGACTGAGTCCGTGAGCCATGAGAAAATGTTACTGGCAGCCAATCTGAGACATTGCTCCCACAGGGGTCTGATTCTCCGCAGGAGCGAGATGGATCAAAGGATATACATCTCCCTAGGCCAATCGATACACTCCATTTCAGATCCAATCGTCCAGATATATAATCATTCTTTACCCTTAAATCCTCAAAAACATCTGAACGGATTTACACCAATTCACAAAAAGCATGCTGGTACATAGTCATTACCAAACAGCAAGTACAGGAACATGACTGGGTACAGAGCCCCTAGGTTTCTTCCCTTGCAAGAACTGCAAGGCCAGCAGATACAGCACTCTAAAAACAACATATAAAGTTCCCTTCCAGGAAGAGCCTTATGAAATAGGACACTACATCAACTGTAAGAGAGAGTTTGTAGTGTACTGTATTGAGTAACCTGTCCCCTCAGAAATGTGGGAAGTACTATTTTCCCCGTAAAAAAAACATGTCTTGGAACGCCAATGGAGAGTCAAAATACCTAGTGGCACATCACTTTCAGACTCCTCATGGGAGTGACTGGATACTGATGACTTATTTCAGGCTTGACAAAATCAAGAAACAACAAAGAGGAGACTGCTGTATTGTTATCCTCATGATGAGTTCTCCATTTTGAACATTGTATTTATGTTTGCAATGTATCAACATGCAGACAAGAGAAATTATGCAAAAAAATCTATACGTTGTATGTGATTAAGGCTTGATTGTTGGAGCCAAAACGCGTTGGTCCGTGGCAGCCTGCCAAACTACAAAAAACTGCTAATAAATGTACTTTACTTTCGCATCGAGCTTGGGCATTCAGTGTTTTTGTCAGCTAGTAGCAGGACAGTGGCTCAATTTCACAGCAGGTGTCCATTCCTGCATGACTAGAGTGCCCTGCGAGTGCTGGAAACCTCCCCTGTACAGCTTCATGGTATGTGTAAATATATATATATATATGTTCAACAAAAGCATATATGTATAGTGTTACTGTAAAAACAAAGGTCAGCATAGTTATGGTGAGGTCCGAGATTCCTTAGGAAATAATTTTTTGTATTTTAAGAACTTTGGCACAGGTTCACAAATCTGCACAAATATTCTAAAAGTCTGTACATCCACTCTGGGCTATTTATGGCAAGTTTGTGCATATCTATCAAGCCCAGAAAATTGAGGATGGCTGAGTCACAAAAGTACCATTTTATATTTTGATTCCCATAGGATACTTTGCTCTTGAATATGGGAAGGCTAAACGGAATTACACCAAATTTACACAAGGACTGTGGTTTTGTTGGTATGAGAAATTAGCATTGAAGAAGATGACTGAGTTGGGTAGTAAGGGGGCCAATTTTAGAGCTCTCTGGGCTATAAATTTGTCGTGCCTCTGCAGATTCGCCAATCCACTAGATGATTAGTGAACACACTCCTTGGGACCAGGGAGCTTTTTTCACCTTTGGTGCATTGTGGATTCACAAATCTAGATTCTGTTGTGGCCACCATTATCCCACATGAGAACCCTCTTGTGAAAAATAAAAAATAAAATGGCATAAAGGGGGCAGGGTGAACCTATCCTGATTTCCAGGCCTAAGTGGGGAGGGCCTAAAAGGGATCCTTCGTGATAACCCCAGATTGTGTATCACCTTTGTCCTATAGCGCCAGGAAACCCATGGTGTCAGTGCACTCTACAAATTTCATTTAATAATAATAATAATAATAATAATAATAATAATAATATTGACATAGAAATCAAAAAACGTATTTTTATCATGTGATTTGTGAATCTTTCTAGATTTGCAAAGGCCAAACTGTCCCTGGATCCCGTGGAACCTCCTGAACCTCATGATTTACGAATACAGCAAAAACAGAATGAAAAACAAATGTATTTAGACTGATAATGCTGTGATTGGCTACCGGCGTCCCCCCTCCCCCCCCCCCCATTGCATGGCTGAAGGCTGTGCGCCGTGGGGGTTGGAGCTCACGGAAGGTAGGGTGCAGACCTTTTGACCAAACTAACTAACTAACTGCTTATGGCCAAAGACCATGCACAGCATAAGTATGACTGCTCACGGAGAATTGGGATCAGGGCTAGGTCCTGCAATCAACTCCCGCTGTGCATGTCCAAAGGCAGTGCAAAGCTAGAGTTGTCTTTCCATGAGCATTTGGTGCAGGGGCTGGCTTAAAGCAACGTCCTGAGGTCAACTCTGCAGCAGACTGCAGAAAGCTATGTGCAGCATGGTCTCTCCATCTGTGGAGGAATAGTAGAGTGTAGGCCATTTACTTCGGGTGTTGGCCACTAATTTAGACGCTGTGGCTGGCCAGAAACCAGGCCCTGCAGCAACCTTATTGCACATGGCCAAAGGATTACTTGACAAATCTGAACAAATTTAAACATAGCACGAGGTACCACGCTCCTTTAAAAAGAAATAGGTCCTATGGCCAGCCTCCAGTCATGCGCGGCGGGTGGTTGGCTATATGTATGGTAATAAAATATTACTTTACATTAAATAAAACCTAGAAATTCACTGGGAAAAACAAAGATTCAAGTAGTGTTGTAGATAGGTGAATATGTCAGTGACAACATTAACATATTGAACTGGAAAAAAAACACAAAAATTCACCAGTATTAGTTAGCAGAGCTATAGTTTGCATCCCTGCCATACACTGCTTATGACCTCGTGTATTGCATCACTCTTGGCATGTTCTATGCCATCATAAATGACATAATTGATGACATAATTGATGATATCACTGATGACATCATTCAATGAGTGTGTTAGTTTGTTTTATAGTTTACTCAGTGGGGGCTAACTAACATATTACTTTTCTACCTAATTTTGTACAGCCTGTGTCCAGCTAATTAGTATGTGTTTACAAAACGCATGTGCTCCTAATGCACCATGGGTGTGTAGAGGTATGAAACACGCTATACATCTTTGTATTGAAGAGTAACACTGTGTGAAGGTGACAGCCAACAACTTGTGTTCATTATGTTCTACACGTGTTTTTTGGTATGGCAGAAAACATTTCCTGCAGGGCAAAGACTCTATGTGCTACATACTAAGTTGCTAGTAGGTAGTTATAGTCAGCACCTAGTTTCCATAGGAAGAACATTTTTTGTTTGGCTTATAACTTTGGTGCCATTTGATGAATTTTCACAAAATGTTGAAAACTAGTTTGCCAGTCACTTTAGCTGCTGTCTGGAAAGTTTCCGGGTGATCCATCAAGCAGGGGCCAAGAAAACGTGCGAGTCCCAAAATGCATTTTCCACATGCTATTTCCAATAGGGATGTTAGATACAACTACAGCCCGAACCGCTGAACAGAATTACTCTGAATTTGGCAGAAAGCTAGATCTTGCTCCAGAAAAGGTACTTATTAAATTCACAACGCTTGAATTTAAAATAAGATAGATTTATTCAGCATGGCACGGCAGACCTCCTTCCAGCTCCAGACTCCAACAACCACTGAGTCTTACGCTGGAACCTTACAATAACAGTTCCACATTAGAACATAGAACAACGACTAAAGATAAACACAGCGCATGCCAGGAATACAGTGAATGTTACATACGTAACCAAATAAGAATACAACACATCCCCCTCCTTTGAAAGAAACAAACACAAAAAAAACTAAATAAACAAAACTAAAAAAAACAAAAATACAAGTAAAAGAAACAAACAAAGCACAACCCCCTTATAAGCAGCTAAACAAAATTATTCAATTTTTTGGGAAAATATTTTACACGACTTGATGTTCTGACATTTAATCCAACAGGAACTTTTCCACCCACACTGTTAGAATCACCGGAAACCCCAACATTGTGCTCACTGTCACGAATACCATTTCCTGACACCGGATTAGAAACAAACTTGTTTATACTGGGAGGGCACTTTGCCACTCTTCTGACATTCCAAACCTTCCCATCTTGAGTAGCTACAGAGTTTTTAAAGACTCTTTTAATTTGTATAGCTTTCCCAAATCTACTAGAGCCCTTACAAAGAATACCAGGTTTTTTTATCCTAACCCAATCACCCTCTGCAAAAGAAGGAGATAGAGTTTTCCATTTTTTATCAAACCACGCACAAGACTTGCCTTGCTTACTCTTAACCTTCAAAGAAATGTCATCCACACAAACATCGTTAGAGTCTACCTTCGTGCACTTTTCTCTAAACCACCACGGGCAAATCTTTGATGCTGGCTCCCTTCCCTTCAACAATTTAAACGGACTGACTTCTGTGGTGGTATGAGGAGTAATTCTGTACAACCAAAGCTTCTCTCTAACCCTGTTTAACCAATCATCTCCAAACTTAACTGAATCAACCACAAACTCCTTCAACACTCTATTAAACCTTTCAACTTGTCCATTTTCATGCGGTCCATACAGAGAAGTGAAAACATGTTTTATACCACATTCACCAACAAAATCCTTCATTTCAGCCGACTTAAACTGCACTCCATTGTCTGTGACCAAAAACGAAGGACAACCTTCACGTGCAAACGTCTCTTTTAAAAAATTAACAACAATTTCCGTTGTAATCCTATTTACAAACTTTACCTCCGGCCATTTTGAGTGGTAATCCACCAACACCAGAGCAAACCTGCATTTCTCTGGAAGCATATTAAACGGCCCTGAAATATCAAAAGCTAACCTTTGCCAAGGTACTTTTGGCCATTCCACCATTCTCAAAGGTGGAACTCTAACGCTCAACATTCTTTCACTAGAGACACATAGCTCACACTCTCTTACTACTCCATCAATAAATCTGTCAATTCCAGGCCACCAAAAAAAATTCCTTACTAAACGTTTCATAGATGAAATACCAGGATGTGTTTTATGTGCAACTCTGAGAATAACTTCCCGCATCCCTTTTGGAGGGATACATTTAGAATTCTTGAAAATAAAATCTCCTTCCACCTCAAGTTCATCTGCAACCTTGCAAAAAGACAATAATTCTGATCTGATTTGCCTTTTATTAGGCCAACCCTCCATCACAAACCTCCTGACCTCCAACAAATCCTCATCCTTACACATGCATTCTTTCCATAATTCCTCACTGATATCATTAAATTGCACTGGAATTACATCACTAATCTGAAGCACAAAATCAACCTCTTTCACAAACTTTACACCAGTACTACCACATGGTAGTCTTGACAAAAAGTCAGCCGTAACATTTTTTTCCCCTGGTACATACTCTGTCTTGAAATTGTACTCTTGTAGCCTTGAGGACAACCTAGCAATCCTAGCAGTTGAATTCCACCTTCCACCAGAAGAAAGGATGTTTACTAAAGGCTTATGGTCCGTCCTTAACGTAAACTTGCTACCCCACACGTACAATTTGAAATGTTCAATACCCCACACACACGCGAGTAACTCTCTTTCAATTACGGCGTACTTTCTCTCAGTCTCATTAAGTGTTCTAGAGGCAAAAGCCACGTTCCACTCTTCCCTTCCATGCCTTTGCGATAACACCCCCCCAATACCGTACAAACTTGCATCTACAGTTATGATGCATTCTTCCTTAACACAAAAAGGCTTTAAAGTTGGTGCTTTCACAATATCTTGCTTGATGTTTTCAAATGCCACCTGTTGGGTACCACTCCATTTAAAATCAATATTCTTCCTGAGTAACTCTCTCAACGGCTCCATTTTGTTTGCAAAATTCACTACAAACTTACTATAATACTCGCACATGCCAGCAAAACTCAATAATTGTTCCTTGTTTGTAGGAGCCGGAGCATTGATAATGGCATCCACATTTGACTTCTTGGGAACTACCCCATTCCCAGATAATGTATGCCCCAAATACTCCACAGACTTCTTATACAATTTACATTTACTCTCTTTTAAGGTGAAGCCGTTCACTTCCAACCTTCTGCAAACTTCCTTAAGGTGTGAATCATGTTCTTCATTATTCTTAGAAAAAACCAAAATATCGTCTTGAAAACACTTTACAAAAAGGTCAACATCTCTAAAAATTCTAAACATTACCCTTTGGAACACCGATGCCGCTGAGGCTAATCCAAAAGGCATTCTGGTGTAACGGAAAAGCCCTTGTGGGGTAATAAATGCTGTTAGATTCTTTGACTCTTCAGAAAGACAAATCTGATGGTATGCCGAACGCAGATCCAAAGTTGAGAATACATTAGCTCCTTCCAACATAGATACCATCTCGTTTATATTTGGGATAGGATGGCAATCAATCACTATGTTAGAATTAAGTGATCTGAGATCGACACATACCCTCAAATTTTTATCAGTCTTGCGTACTAAAACAATGGGTGAAACCCACTCTGAAGATTCAATCTCTTCAATAATACCCTCATCTGTAAGTTGTTTTAACATCTCTCTAAGCTCTTCTCTCACATTAATGGGTACTCCTCTTAGTTTTTGTACCACTGGGCGAGCATTTGACTTAAGAATAATCTTGTGTTCAAAGTCTTTAAGTTTCCCTAAATTTTCACAAAATACTTTCTTAAATTGGTTTACCAAATTTCTTACTCTGACATTTTGATCAACCACAGCAATATTTCCAATTTCACACTTGTCCCCTAAAATGACAGGATCTTCTGCTCGTGGATTTAACATAATGCCCAACTTCCACTGATCGCGCCATCCTAAAACATTAACTCCTTTTTTCGCAATGTACAATTTAATATCTGCAAATCTGCCCTTGCACTGTAGCGATACCTTGAAAAAACCTTCCAAATCAATCCTAGTGCCATCAAAACTTTCAGCAACAACATCATTAGCATGTAGAATTCTTCCCACACAAACATCTTGCAATCTTTCTCTGAAATAATCTCTTGAGATTATGGTCCATGGCGAACCAGAATCAGCCATAAGATGAAGTTCAACCCCCAAAACCTCTACTATACATTTTGGAGCCTCCAACCGTAACTCTTCCTCTCCTACCGAATGCTTATTAATGATTGAAACTACAAACCCTCTTTCACATTCGACGGAAGACTTTTCTTTCCCTTCTCCATCCTGCACTATATCTGTACCACTAATGGTCGAGACAGAACCAGAAAAAGATGTTGAAGCATTATATCTCCTTATCTCCCTGCAGACAGTACTAAAATGGCCCATTCTCCCACACTTCCTACATTGTCTATTTATGGCGGGACAACCTCCAAAAGACGCAAAATGTGACCTACTGCCACATCTGAAACACATATTATGTCCTCCCATGTTCACATTACTTCTGAATTGGCTTCCACCATTATATTTATTGCTTAAGCTTCTCTTTTGGACAACTTCCACACTGTCTTTCTTCAACTGCGTATTGTTCCCAGAACTACTCTTCAAAGCACACACTTCTTCCACACATTCTCCCTTCTTAGTACTCTGCTTAATGGTTTGCATCCAGCTCTCTGATTGTTCCACTGCTTTCGCATTAGCTATTGCTTCAGACAGACTAGGGTCTCCCATGACCCACAAATTTTCTTGTACTTTTTTGTTTTTCACATGTACAATAATCTGATCTCTAATCATTTCGTCTGCCATAACCCCAAACTTACAATGTACACATAAAGATCTTAACAACGTTAGAAAATCGTCAAAGGATTCCTCCTCCTTTTGTGCTCTAGTATAGAACTTGAATCTGTTAAGAGCGATACTTGTCGTTGGTTTGAAACGTTTTTCTAGCCTCAGTAAAGCCTCATTGTAAACATTCAAATTTTCTTCCCCCACTTGTGCAGTCATTTGTGGAAGTGCTCTGAACACGTCTTGTCCTTCCGATCCTAAGCAATGTAGAAGAATACTTTTTTTCCTCTCTGCACCCATACGTTCTCCGTCAATAGCTTTCATGTAGGTTAAGAACTCTTCTTTCCACCTTGACCATGGTAGTGGTGGGTCTCCTTTACTTTGTAAAAACTTGGCTGGAGGATCAAACTGCATTTCTTTTACTGCACTGAGTGTCAAATGACAAAACCCCAAAATAATTAACACAAAAACAATTGAGACCCAACACCCAACTACCTTTAGACCTGGTTAATAGTTCAAGTCACAAATAAAACAAAATTAATCACATATAAGGTTCATTCCATATCAAACACCTCGTGTACTTCCTTACACCAGAAAGGTAGAATGGGATGCTTGTGGACTTTCAACTACAACAACTGTAGTCCTGATCCGTGCTTAAAAGGTGCAAAATAGAATGAAATCCCACCTTGACATCTTTCCCTTTATGCTCTGAACTTCCTTCCGCTCAAAGCCCCAAACGATTACCGACCCTTTATTGGCTTTCCTGCCAAAGCGAAATGTTTCCTTGCTCGCGTTACACTCCTCGTTGCGCAGGCGCTCTTCTTCTTTCCTTGCCCGAGAAGTTACTAGGCAACCTCTCCAAACACCATTAGACGTCACAACGTGTACGCCCGACGTGCGCTCTCACAGGTTCCCCTTCAGCTTGTCAGCGCGTTGCCAGGAAACGCCCACTGACGTGCAGACTCTCTCGTTCCTCTTCCGCCTGTCGTAGTCGTTGCCAGGAAACGCCGAACACGTCCTTATGACGCGCTCCTGTACCTCCTCGTCACGCTCGCTCTCCTCAGTGCCTGGATACACCGAACACTCCTCGAGCGTTCTCTCTTGGTAAATTACGTTACCACTTATGTTTTCCTTTGAAAATGTCGACAAGTATTTTCTGTGAATTCGCCTCTTCACACTTTTCCTCTTGCCACAGCGAATCTTCTTTCTTCCTCTTCTTGGCTCCTCTAATACCACGACGTCCTTCTCTTTTTTTTTTTTGCTTTTTCCTTTTCCTTCTTCAATTTTCTTCGTGGATTCTTCTGCTCTCCGTACCCGTGCCTTCCTGACAGGAGAGACTTAAACTCGTCGCCAATATTAAATTCACAACGCTTGAATTTAAAATAAGATAGATTTATTCAGCATGGCACGGCAGACCTCCTTCCAGCTCCAGACTCCAACAACCACTGAGTCTTACACTGGAACCTTACAATAACAGTTCCATATTAGAACATAGAACAACGACTAAAGATAAACACAGCGCATGCCAGGAATACAGTGAATGTTACATACGTAACCAAATAAGAATACAACAGTACTTTTTAAAATGTTGGTGTATATCTGTTGAGTAGTTTTGGAGTTATTAAAGTAAAAATATTTATGTATATATAGAGATGCAGATTCACCAGGGAGGAGCCGCTGAGCCACGCGCCAACAGCAATGCCGTGATTGGCTGGCTGCAACCTGAGAGGAAATTTAGTGCTGCCATTTTGTGCATCGGAACTCGGTTCCCCCGGGAGGAAAATAATATTTCAAATTGATACAAGGTGTACGGGTAGAGGTACCCTGACCCCATGGGACTGATGGAGACGTCTGTGAGGGACCTCTCGTGGGCAAGAAATTGTCCAAAAACGTTTTTTAAGCGCACAAGGGGTTGCACATCCACTGAGAACTCTCTCCTGGGTAAAACGTCAGTGTAGTAGTTGATAAGGTTAAAGTAAGCTCTCTGCTGTACATCTCTCATCTCTGACCCGTCTCGTTTTCTTATTTTAAAACAAAATGGTATTTTATGAAGTATTTTGAAGTTTACTTTGCTGGATTCTGTCATCAGTGATGTTATCAATGATTTAATTTGCGATGTCATCAGTGATGCCACTGACCATGTCATGACTGATATAATATATAAGGTCATTGTGGGGCGCATAAGTTATAGTTCGCTCACGTAACTGTAACTACTGATTTTCTATGGTTTTGTGTGTGCAAAATCTAAACCTAACTATAATGTCCCTGTAACCTTTTTGTTTTTCAGTGAATTTCTAAGGTTTTTTTAATACTGTTTTCTAACTATAATGTCCCAGCGACCTTTGATTTTTTCAGTAATTTTCTATTTTGTTTAATAGTATTTCCTAACTGTAAGGTACCGTTTCTTTTATATTGTTAGTGAATATATGTGTATATCTATGGATAGAGTATGGGTGAAGCATTCTATCATTTTATGTCTAATTTAGCTATATTTGTCCACATTGATCTGATTGTGATGCTTTATACGTTGAAAGGTGATTTTCAGCCCACAGTCTAAATAGAATTGTGATAATGCAAACTTGCTCTGTATTTCCTTGGGGAGGGTAGTGAGAAATACAATTAACGTGAGACTTTTCAGTTCACTTGCAATTGTAACTCGTATTTGAACAATGACGGATGTCATATGCTCCCTTATAGGCATCACATTAATCGGTGTACTGAATGCTGAGGTGAGCTGAACAATTTTCATTGGTGAGGTCAATTTCACATGATCTTTGAACGGAAATTCACACTGGCCAAATTTAACAAAAACGCCTTTTTTTATTTATTAATCATTTAGTACAGACATTTTGTTTACACTGGTTGCTAGTGGAAATGTTGCTGTAAAATTGATTGGCATTGGTAAAAGTCGCCTGGAGCCAAAGCAATCTTCACAATCTGGCTTCAGGTTTCTTGCAAAGTCCTGGAGCGGTTTAAAGGTGGCGCAACCTGTAGTTACTTCCCTCCCGTCATCATGCTCTTCAGCACGCTGCTTCTCAGATCCGCTGTCAATAGCTATTAATGCTGTTGTGGCAGAGGATGTGCTATTTCCTTTGCAAAGTGTTGACATTCCATACGTGCGTACGCTATTTGATTAAAAACACATTTTCTCAGTTTAGATTCTTGTCAAGCCTGTAGACCCACTCTGTTTTCAGTCCTCAGTAAGAGTTACAAGTCGAGGAAGTAAAAACCGAAAGTTAAAAATAAATGTAGCAACCTTAATTTGGCAAGGAAGAAGGCGGAAACAAAGAGCCCTCTGCTGACAGATGGGAAATTATATGGCGCTGTCAGAAAAAGAACAGTGACATCACTCCAACCCCCACAAAGGTTCTTCCTCAAAAAAGCAAGAAGTGTTGATAACACTACCTTTGCCTTCACTTCAACCTTCCCATTAACTTTTTAGAAAGCCCTCGTTCTGCAGAAAAGGTGCATCTCAAATACATTTCTGTTATTAGTTTACAGTACAGGTTAGAATGAGAAATCCATAAGCATCAAAAAATGTACACTATACGCTTAAACAAGGAGAGATGGCTTGCTGAAGAAGAGCACGGTTGCATTGACTTGGCTTTCCCTGGATAAAAAGTCACATTCCCTTCCTATGAGAATCCAGTGCCGGTTTTAAACTCTGTGGAGGCCACTAGGCACTGGCAGTCGAATCCCCCCAACCGCCCCCCCCCCGTAAATTATCCCCAAATAGCCAATGCACCGGATTTCTTTACTAACTGACACTTGCCAGAAGATACAAACTGTACATTACATTAAAACAGTATTTTCTCTACAGATTCTTTAATGTAACATTTTCGTTTACTTTATTTGTTATCTATCTTTTGGAAACAATATTTTGGAAAGGTTGATTGTAATTTTCTTTCAAGACCAAATCAATATTATTTTCATCCGTTGTCTCCGGGTTCCTAAAAGGAGTGGAGCCCATAGGCCGGAGCCTACTTTGCCTATTTGGTAATCCGGCACTGCGTGAATCATTCTAGGGTTGAACAGCATACACATTACCACAGTAGTCCACAATATGCACAGAATGGTTATTGCAAACAATGTGCACAGCCCCAGACAAAAATATTTTTTTCCAATGTCCAAAAATCAATCAGGTATTTAAACTGTATATATTTTCTCGGATGCGTGATCTTCAGAAGCCTCATCCCATATAAGCAAATCCCGTCCATGTATCCTTCCACATTTGAAATGCAGCAGCTATCCCCCAACCACATCGTACTATCAATGAAGTTTTATCCAACCCCCTCACCCATAAAAAGTAGCAAAAATTTGCAAGGATTGCCAAATTACCATGAAGTCTATAGACTATATATTCGTTAGGGATATGATCAGTGGCTTAGCAAGGTCAGGTGGTACCTGGTTTGGAAAATTTCTTGTCACCCCTGGCTTGACAAAATGGCAAAAATATGTGATTAAAACACATATTTTTGCCATTTTGTAACCCGCCTCAGAGATGACACCAGATGCGACCCGCACCCCCTTTCCTACCTCACTGCATATGATATTAATCCTACATTTGGTAAATTGCTTAATATCAACAATCATACTCAAAATTAGCAAAAGTGGTCAGGCTTTCCCCAGTCTCCCTGCTCGAAGAAGAAGTTGTGAGGGCTGAGCCTGAATCGGTAATATATCTTGGTACTGCAGAGGCTGTAATGGAGTCTTAACCATGGAGGTGGGGAGTTTGTGTGTGAGTCCATGGGTAAAAAGGACATACATAAAAACATGCGTCTTCTTTTTGAACGTTAATCTTAATGTCTTTTAGCCATGTATCCCAGGAGCACACAATTAAGCAGGTAAGCTGTGATTTTCTTCGTTTTCTGGGTTTCAGTGGCAGGAACTGTAAATGTTTCAAACTGAATCCTTTTCCTCCCCGCCCACCCTCAGAGGTGATCGCACTGCAAGCAGTAGTGTATTAGATGATTGCAAAATGCTGCAGTCACATGGAAAAAGTTAAGAGTCTACATGAAAGGCAAAAGTGAAAAAAGGGGGGGGCCACGCAGCAACTCGTTATGACATAGGGCCAGATGTATCAAAGGGTTTTACCCATTCTGTGTCTATGGGGAAATGTGTTGATACATATGGCCCTCAGTTCGCTACTAGTCATGGAAGCTGAAGCAATGAAAAGCCTGTGAGGATGGTGAAAGCATATCAAGCATAAACTGCAAACCTCAACAACTGCAACCATGGAGGTCACTGGAATCCATAGTGCAAACTTAACTGCAGTCATCAACTATTGACTGATTGAGCCTTGTAGCACTTTGGGATGCTGGGAGCAACTGAGGGCGCACAGTGGTCCATCATATCAAATGCAGCTGCTCACTGGGCACATATATCTTCTTTTTCTTTTAACCAGAACATCTGCCAACTAAGTTTTTAGCGACCACCTAAAGGATAATGAAAATAGCCATTTATTAATGCTCTCATGAGCAGCTACTTTGACAGGCATGGCTGCCATAATTTGAGAACGGATACACTTCACTATTCATGCGGTCAAACTACCATCCCAGGGCAAATAATAGCAAGTAGAAGGTAACAGGATTTTCACAACACAAACAGTGGAACGGCAACCACAGGGGATGGATTCACTGTAAAAAGATGCTTTCAGTCAGTACACACTCTGATCCTACCAGGCTCGGAAGAGATAGCAATGTAGAGATAGACCCAGCTGAGAATACCAAAGAGGAAGGAAAGCTGAGAGGGGCAGGGATCGCGGTTCCATTCCGTTCCCAAGGCCCGCAGCCGCTCCCACTGACAGGAAGTGGTGGCCCTTAGGCACAAACAGTGATTTTTACGGCCAGAGATGCCGACTATGGAGCTGGGAAGCCAAGTTAGAGTCTTGGCGTTGGCTCAAAATTCTGTGCTTCTGGGCACATCATTTAATCTCCCCGGACCTACAAAATGAATGTGTCCTTGTGTAATGTAACTGAAAGTACTCAAAAAGGAAGGTGTCCTTGTGTAAAGTAACTGAAAGCACTCCAATAATACATTTGGGTGGTGTTCGCTCTATATAAAACTGCATTAAAAACAAAAGCAGCAGGAGACAGAGGAGAGAGTGAGTGAAAACATAAGCACTCGTATGCAGTGCTCCAAGACAAAGAAAAAAGTAGCTCCCAAAACTGGAGCAGTGAATGGGCACAAGTACTTGTTCCATGCTCTCGAGGGGGGAAGAGGCATGAAATATTCATGTCATGGACAAATGGAAACAAAGGATTTGGGAGCGACGATGTAGTGAGCAAATGGGAAGCCTGTGGGTGGGCTAAAGATTCGAGACATCGCATGCTCCGTCTAGCCGACACCTAAAAATGATCCATTCATAAGCAGAAAAAAGTCATGAGGAAATTGCTCCTAAAACCCTTGCCGTAAATAAAGAAACACTACAACATAATATTGTCGCTCTCAAAAGTAAACGCCACACATAAAATGCCCTTCTTACAGATCTAAAACGCGTTCCATAGTAAAGGTAAGACATAGCTGTCTGCAACCTCCAACTCCCTGTCCAAATGTTAGTGGTCTGATGTTAGCCCTTCAAATAAAAGGAAGGTTCATTTTCTAGGAGTTTAGCTAGCTGCTCGGCCAGCATTCTCTCATGGGGAAATTATTGTGATTTCCACCAAAAATGATAGGTTGCTATCATTGCTAATTAAAGGTTTAGGGAGATTGCTATCATTGCTAATTAAATGTTTAGGGAGGCTGAGAAAGTACATTTCCCAGTATTTAATGCATAATTACTATGAAAGTGCTGGAGGTGGAAAGAATTTGTTTAAGGAGCCCATAATTTAGGGGTCAAGGTCTGGAAGAGGACAGGGGATGGAATCAGAGCCTGACACCCAACTTACAAATTTATTTAAAAACATCTGCTCCAAAGAAATTGGCAACAAGGGCATATGTGACAGCTGCAGATATCTTTGTGTGCCCAGCATTTTTGATGGGAATATAAGGCGGTACGATAACTCTAGTGGTATACTTAGTTCTGAGAGAGTTTTGTCTTTTTGTCCTGTCACAGTTTTGACTCATAACTGTAATTGGGCATTTCCACCCTTGCAGAATAGAATGTCGGGTTTCAGTAGCCTTTCCGTGCCGTCCTTTCCGACACAGGAAGACTGTCGGAACTCGACTTTGGGGACAGTGTTCAGTCGCATCCTAATGAGGTGGTCGGGACCGCCGACCGGGTGCCTGTCGGCCGAATGACCGATGCAGTGTTGGGTGGAAGAGATTCCGCTGAGCATCGCAATGACCCCCCATTGTGTAACATGCAAATCACAGGTTTGTATTTTATGTAGATAAGTAAGTGGGCTACTGCATTTGACACTGAGTTCGTTTTGTTATTTCCTTTCCAGTCCTTCTAATATAGCACAGTGAGCTATTTACCACAGTCAATGAGCTGCATGCAAACTGTAAGTCATTGGTTTACAGCCTAATTGGTTTTTTTCTCAAGCTGTTATTATTCCAAGATTGCAAAGAAGGGTTAATTTGGGAAATAATACAGTTTTGTTAGTATAGACAACCACAATCACTCCATTACGTTTTGTATCATGACTTTCTGTGTCTTCTGACCCTTCACAATTAACATATCTGCAAGTATGGACGATAAGTGATTTCTAAATATTATAACCCTCATTAGCTTTTGTAACATTTCCTGTACTGCTCTACGTGTGATGTAAAGTGCTGTGACACACTACACTGAGATGAGTAGGCCTGTAAATGAATTAAATAAAGAAACCTAGTAGGTGCCATTTACATCATTACTTGTGAAATTACTTATACACACAGATGAATCATGAAATCTTACAGTGCATGCACACCTCTTACATAGGGTGTTGAACAAAGGCAAAACCCTGCTTCCAAGTCATACTTTCCCTAAATTACCTGTGATGTGATAAAGCTGTGTGTCTTTGGATCTGATTTAAATCCTGGAGGCCAAACCGTGGGTCTGCCAGAGCAGCAGAGTAAATTATTCCATTGCCCTGGTGGGAGGACTCCCCGCCAGATTTATAAATGATCATCAGACAGGTGGTTATTTATAAAAGCATTGCAAGGAACCACCGTGATGGCAATTCCCGTGAATGAATTGTACTCTGTGTTATGGGGCTGCATAAGCAGGACGCAGGCCTGTAGCAAGGAGTATTTAATGTTTCTTTTCAAAAAGAAAATCCCTAAACAGAATTTTCTTATTTAAAAGAAAGAATATAATACTCCCTCTGCCATGGGAGTCTTCTCCCAAGGCAGGAAGAGCATTATAATAATTTTACAGGTTCTTACCACCAGATTTTACCTGGCAGTAAAAAACAGTAAAAAATGACTACTTGTTTGCGCATCTGAATTGGGCAGGATGACATGAAATCAAATCAAATGGAGGGCAACTGTTCCTGAGGGAGAAAGACACATAAGAGATATCTAGGTTCTAGACAGGACATTAAGGACAGTCACCAGGAATGTCTCTTGTTGCCCTCACACACCCCTAGGGATGTCATGCTTCATCATCAGATGGGTGCTTCTCGTTGGGCCAGCGCTGCAATGGCCTATGTGTACCCTGAAAGGTTACTTTAGCGGAGATCTTTTAGTTTTTATGCTGTTTGATGAGTGCAAGGGTGTCCAGCTGGGGGAGCTTATGATATCTGCGATTAAGTGAGTTAAAACTGACTAGGGGATGTCAAATTAAACTTTAATATATAGACTTCCCTGCCAGTTTTAAAAACAGGATAGGTTAGTGGTGCTTAAGGGGTATAATGTGCCCAAATAGCTCCGTGTAACTTAGTGAATTAAAAAAGGGGTCAACATGTTTCGTGTCTCCATGGTCTCACAATGATCCGTGGTGCTTCTTCAGGACCAAAAGGGTATGAAGCCTACCTCATACTTAAGTAGTTACGAGCAGTCACCCTCTAAAAGGGAGGTACCTACTTGTTCATAGTTAAAATGATCATCCAACCTAGAGAGGATGAGGAGAGAAAAGTCACAAACAGTAGCAACCTAAAAATATTATGTGTCTGGCATAGGACATCCTTATAAACCAGAATGCCCCTAGTTATGGACCACCAAATTTGTCAGGTACTGAATAGTTACCATTGTCTTTCTTGGAATGGTGGTATAGGTAATAGGGTGTAGGTGCCAATAGGTTATTCCACTTTAATATATAAGGTCATGCTCCGAGTAGTGACGGTGCTGTAGGGTTGAGAGAACCACCTGCCTCCCTAAAATTTACGGCCTAAGCAACAAAAGAACATGATAAACATTCCCCAGCACACGTGATTTTCAAATAATGACAGTTTCAGAAGTTATTCACATATAATTCAATACACGAAAAATCAATCAGTCGTTTCTTTCGTACTTTATTCTTTCTTCAAGCCTTTAATGAGTGAACTGTTCCCAAGCCAACACGTGTTTCGTCGCCTCAGTATGGTTGTACATGCGACTTGTCAACGGCTTAATAGGTTCACTGAGTAGCAGTCTGTAAGTGAAACAACAAGACACATAGAAATATTATTGACTGCTGCGATCTCCGTATAATCGACAAAAGGCACTATACAGCGTTTTGTCTGCCTTCAAAACACCAAGTTCTATACGTTTATCTAATGTGGCGATAATTCCGGTCCACACTAATCCTGTGGCACGAGGTGATATATAAAGTCTGCGGGGCTTTTAATTCTGTTTCCATCGACTCTCCGGTGTTCTAGCTCGCAAATCTTATTGCCAAGTCGCCGATCCGCGTCCTCGCCCCTCACGCTGCTTCTCCTCGAGCGCGAATAGTTACCAGATGTAGACATATGTACACACATACACAACAAACATATCAAGAGAGAAGATATCATGTGCCAACTTGTGGTTACATCCTTAAGCATTTTTTGATGTCACAGCTATTAGGAGGACTGCACTGAAGGTCCAAATTCAGTTCAATTCATTAATGCCCCGTGATGTTTGGCCAAGAAGGACCATTTTGGAACTGTTCGGTTCCATGTGCAAATATCACAGTGAGCAAAGCAGGTGCTCGCAACATTGTGACGACACTTTACACACACCACATTCATATAACCATGTGTCAATTGGTAGGTTAAGGCATGCTAGTGCGGTAGTGTGAATCATCTACAATCATTCCTAGCCATAGTCACTCATATATTACATTACCTTACATAATGAAACGATCTGCTATGCCTCAATGGTCAGGGCAGAGGTTGTGCTGCATCTGAATCTATCTTAAAGGCGGGGAGGCCATGTGTTGCCGGTCATTGAAAAACAATTGTTAGATGAAGTACTCCTGTATCAAGAGTGTGTCCAGTACGCTACACCTACTCTCTTCCTTTGCTTGCCCAGGTCAAGGTGGTGCGGGAGGGGCAGTCTGTTTATAAAGGGAGTTTAATTGCTGATTGCTGTAACGCCCTGAACGTCTCAGGATCGTTTAACAGACACGACAATGAGGACGCAACCACTTGTGAAGGGTTAGTTCTTTTAATGAAGGCAAATAAAATACAAAGAACAAACAAAAGTTATAGTCACTGGAATCCTCCAGGCTAAGTACGTTACCAGCCCACAGCACGGATGGTCCTAACCGTCCTCTGCATATACGCCGATCCCGGCGTATGCCAACAGAGGGCAGAAATGAAATGGCCGACAATGCCAATCGGTAGGCTGTGAGGGGCACGAAGAGTGTTGGGGAGAATCGAGGAGTCAGGGAAACACCCAGCCGGGGTCTCTACCTGAAGGGAGCAGCCGCTCAACCTCTTCCTCAGACTGCACCGGGACGCGGAGTCACCTCCTGGTGATGCGTCACCGATACCCCAATCACAAGCAAGAAGACTGAACCGAGAGCAGCCGCTCGATCGATCCTGTGGACTTCCGAGTCTGTAACGCGGCAAACACCTCCTGGTGTGCGTTACAGCTGGCAGTCCCTGTGTCTCTGGTCGGGCTGGGAGTTACGACTCCAACCAGCAAAAGCGCCACTGCGCTTGGACTCAGCCGAGTCAAAAAGCGAAGCTCAATGGTTGACCGGTAGAGCTTCCGGGTCCTTCACAGGTGACGATGGGGCAAGACACGGCCCAGGGAGTAACGACTCGACCTACCTCCGTTCTTGCCTTACTGGAGCACCACTCCGGAACACTGCTCTTCACGAAGCAGGTACGTCGGTGTAAACACAATATCCGACAGCCTTGTACCTCCCGGTTCCTCCCTTTGTAGGGCGTGTTTTCCTTGAGTTATGTAACAGCTCTCCTGTTTACATAAGGGCGTGTTTCCCTTGAGTTATGTAACAGCTCTCCTGTTTACATAAGGGCGTGTTTCCCTTGAGTTATGTAACAGCTCTCCTGTTTACATAAGGGCGTGTTTCCCTTGTATGACAGGAATTCTTGACAATTGCCGGCCCAGCTCCATGGCGCTGCGAGAAGGCAGCCACCACACACGACTTGGAGTGGTGTATGTAGTACACACACTCCAATTACCAACAAAGTGTCAAACTACTGAGTGTAGGCAGCCAGCGTGCATGACTGGTTGCCATCTTGGAGTGGTGCATGTAGTACGCACTCCTCATTTACAGACAAAGTGTCAAACTACTGTATGGTACAGTAATGTAATATAGTCTGATAGTCAATTAGAATCTAACATAATTTCATCATTTAGAGCATTGGTGTGGAGAAATGTGTTGGGTGATATTCAGCCACCTAATTCAAGATGTATTGTGAGCCTATTGATTTTCTGTCTCACTCGATGTGACTTGTCAGGTGTTGTGTGGGCTAGATGTATTACAAGCCCTCATATTATCATAGAAATATATATCCTAACTGGGAACGAAATTACATTCATGGCGATTGGTCTTATCTACTAACAATAGATACTAATGTGGTGTAGTTGTGCCAGTGGGGTGGTTCACTAGTGGGATAAAGGTTGTGAGGTATTCACTGTCACTCAGTTAAACTCACTCCAGGGTATCTCATCGTTTAAGCCTTTAGCCAGCGTTGTTCCTTCTGAAGAGTGAGGTAGGTTTCCACAATGGGTTGGCTTCTAAAATAGCCCACCATAAATCCTCTGGTGAGTGCTTTAGCTTGTTGAAGTGTTTACACATTCTGGTTGTGCTGCGCACACATTGGATAGTGCTCTTGTGTTCCCCTACCCTGATTTTGTTAGTCCTGGTTGTCGTTCCTACATAGTGGAGGTTGCAGGGGCATGTTACCACATTCACACAGTTCTTTGTGTTGAAGTTAGTGTTTTGTTTCTGTACCCAAGTAAAGTTGGTGCCCAGCTTCAATTCTTTTGAATGCGGGGTAGAGGACTAAGTATGCACTGCAGGACCCACATGAGTAATGGCCAGTTACAGGAGGAGGTGCCCATAGAGGGTTTTGTGTGGTGACCTTTCTGGTTTGTGGTCTGGTGTGCATCAGATGATCTTTCAGATTTTGGGTTCTTTTAAAAGTAAATCAGGGTCGTGCCGGAAGCATACAGCCTGTATTAAGGATATCTCAATGTTTCATGACAATGCTCTTGACCCTGTTAGACTCTGGAGTGAAGGTAGTCACACACGTGATAACGTCATCAGTTGGTCAAGGGGTGGTTTCCAGAAGAGCATCCCGATTATTGTTGTGGGCTCTTTTTTTTTTTTTTGCCATCTAATCATGCTGATCTTGTTTCTTGAAGAGAGGTTTCTACAGCAACCATTTCAACCCTTCTTTCAAAACCCTAGACTGAGGAGCTTACCGTAAACGTTTTTGCTACCCACAAATTAATCACAAGCCAATTTTTGCATAATTGTTAGAAAGATAGGGAATTGTGGTGGTCTAAACCCCACAATAATGTCACAAAATCCTCGAGTAAGTTTGGTTTAGCACATTTTTATGGAAATAATCCAACTGGTTAAACAGCATTGCTGACATGCAAGCACTTTATAAGCCTGAATTTATTTTCATTACCAACATTTTTTATATGGAAAAATAAGTCACTAGCTGTGATTGGTATTAAAGCTTTTCTTTAATACATAAAGATCCTAATTCAATAAGCCCAGGTTCCAAACGAGTTTGTATTTTAGCACATCAACTGATTTACAATCTGGGCTTCATTTTGCAGTGGAATTGACGGACTAATCAGTCCCATCACAAAATGAACAATTACAGGAAGGCACAAAACCTTCTACTTTATCAAGACTTCTGAGGAGTAGGCGCTTTACAATACCTTGCAAATGCAGGGACGGAGGCTGTTTAGGGAGAGCTGACGCCATCACTGCAGTGGCATTGCCTGTCTGTGAATATGCACATGCAGGGAATGACTTCTGGGTGCATGCAGTCGTCCCCTGGTCCACTGTCTGCTCCGGCGCCACTGGAACAGTCTCCACTTTCCAAATTGAATATCCTCCCTTGTCGGGTGTCGGTATCTGTTCAATGGTTTGGATCCACAATTGTGGTTGCCAACCCCTGATACCTGACATTCCTCGCATAGAGAAGATGACACCCCTTTCACTTCCCCTCCTCTTTGCAATTTAGAATTGGTCGCAAAAGGCACTTGAGTGGAAATGACTTTTCCAATTCACAAAGTGCCTTTAGTAAATTATGAACAAAGGAGAGATGTTAATTGTGAAAGAAAATGTGTACATCAACTTGATTCCTTCACAACAAAAATATGTAAAGTCTGTGCTGACCAGTTTATTTAATACAAATTCTCGGGCATGGTTATTTTCTTTGTTGACTCCAAAATAGGTTAACGCATCCTCGTGTATTAGTTTGTTTTCATTTTGAAGTGTAAGTTCCAATGCAGCAAAGCAAACAATTACTCTAGGCATTCACAGTGCCCCGTTTACATGGCTTCCAGGTAGTATCAATCGCTGTGCTAGGCTTTAGTAATACATTTGCGTTTTTATCACACAACTACGCATGAGTTTACTAATGTTCTACAAATTTGATTAATATTTGAATACATTTTGCGACCTTGCTTAGTGGTGTTTGTGTTTTTGGTGTCTACATTGTAATTTTGCCCTGCTATTGGTATAATACTGATATACATTGTTTCAGCTTTAGATACTCAAGCAAGATATATTTGTGCAAATTAATTACATATAGGTAAATAGCACATCTCATGTTTTGACTTCATTATTTTTGGTTTTATTCTGATCAGTGGCACGTTTGTGTTACCTCGCAATAGGAAAGTGATTTTTTTGTATTTATCCAGAGATGTGCTTTGCTCACATCCCAATATCACTGTAGTATTTTCTATAAACTCCAGTTACAATAAATCTGACATTTCATGTTCTGGGCTGTTGCAATGAAATGCCATAGTGTTCATTCAAGTATCTTTCTAACAGTCGCCATATCTCTGCTTCCATTATCCTTCTATATAAGATCTGCAACTTCTCTTGAAAGGGGGCTAAATCTTCCACTCTCCCTCTGCGACCGTAGCCTAGATATTATAAGCGTTTTATGTTACTATCATATTCTGACTTGCTTCCCTCTTCAGCTATATCTGAACATGTGTTTGGTAAAGTCTGCATTAGCTGTCACGTTGGTAAGCAAGTACATCATGCCCGAAAGCCTTTTGCCTGGCATTGAAACAAATTCCCTCTGCTGTATTGGGACCTTTTAACGGGGAACAAGATGGTATTAGGAGGTTACAGGCATACATGTCTAATGATTAAGAGAATGTTCAAAATAACCATTTATTTAGACCCTGGTTCATTAAACATAGAATAGTAAAATCAACATACATCCCTAATGTTTAAAACATTGTTTTCCTTATTGGCCACTGATAGACCTGGTATCCTTGGCATGGTTTTCCCCTAACTATTCACCCTAACTATTAACCCTTCAGACCTCCTGTTTTGCTGACTTCATTTTTTGTTGGCCTCAGGACTTTAGCACTGGTTAGTAGTGGGCTCTCCTTTAAATCATGTTAGATAAGCTTATACCCAATTGGCATATTAAATTTACCTATAAGTCAGTAAGAAAGTGGCCTTACCTGTGCCCAGGGCCTGTAAATTAAATGCTACTAGTAGGCCTGCAGCACTGATTGTGCCACCCACTTAAGCAGCACTTCAAACAATTCACATAACTGCCGTTGCAGCCAGTGTGTGTGCAGTTTAAAACTGCCATGTCGGCCTGGCAATGTAAATCTTATGCTAGACCCAAACCTTCCTTTTTAATACATATGTCACCCGTAGGGTAGCCCCTGCACAGCTCAGAGAACAGGGGGCAATGTTTGTAGAAAATAGGGCATGTCCTAGTAGTGAACAACTCTTACATTCGTTTTTCATTACTGCAGGGTTTACCTCTCCCAAAGAATGACATTTGAGTTACCTTATTTTATTTTATATGTTTAATTTCCTAATGGGAACAGGTGACCAATTCACGTTTGGTGCTCCCGGAATTGTAATAAAAAACCCTAACTTGTGGTAAAGTCAGGTTTTAAATTACAGTTTTGAAAATGCCACTTTTAGAAAGTTGGCATTCTCTTGCCTTATCTGTTTCATGCCTACAGCCTGCTTCTGGGTCATATGAATGGGCTGAGATCCTCCTATACAACCACAAAAGGAATTCTTGACAGTACATCCTCCCTCTCAGCGGCTCCCCACGGGTCCAGCGCTGGCAGGAAAACGCCGATGGAACAAGGAGACCAAGCGCGGAGCATGAACCCCTTCAGCCGGTTCCCATGAATGCTCCTCCGGGCCATAGCCTTTCCACGCAACCAGGTACCACAGCTTCCCCCTGCGCCATTTGGACGCCCGTATGCCCGACACTTCATACTCCACCTCCGACTCCACGCATACCGGCCTAGGTGTCCCAGACGGCTTGGAGGGTGCTGGTTTGAGCAATGATACATGAAAGACAGGGTGTATCCGCAATGACTGGGGCAAGCACACCTTCACGTTCACGGGACCCATACACTTGGTAATTCGATAGGGGCCCATGTACTTGGGATGGAACACACTGTTCTTTCGAAACCTCATGTTTCTTGTGGATATCCAGACGTAGTCTCCAGTGCGGTACAGTGGCCCGGGCCTTCTCTTCCTATCTGCCGCAGCCTTGTATCTTCTCTTGGCCTCTATTAGGACAGCCCTTGAGCGCATCAACGTGTCTTTTATGTGTGCCACCCTGTCCGCTGTGGCGGGAATCCTGTCCTCTCTGAACGGATGTAGAAATGGCAAGAACCTGGGATGTTGGCCATAGTTGCTATAGAACGGAGATGACTGTGTGGAGCTGTGAGTGGCGTTGTTATAGGCTATCTCTGCAACCCATAGCAAGTCGACCCATTCTTCCCTGCCCTGGTCCACAAAACATCGCAGATACTGTTTGAGCGTTTGGTTCAGGCGCTCGGTTTGGCCGTCCGTTTGAGGGTGGTAGCTGGTGGACAGGGCGGTCTTAACATGCAGCGCAGTGCACCAAGTCTTCCAGAATTGCGCAGTAAACTGCGACCCCCGGTCCGACACGATCACCCCAGGTAATCCATGCAGTCGTACCACATTCTTTAGGAGTAGTGACGCCAATTCCCCGGCCGTAGGGACTCTCTTGCAGGGGATGAAGTGCCCCATTTTCGTCAAGTAATCCACCACCACCAGTATTGCCGTCATCCCCTGGTCTACCGGTAGGCCCACCACGAAGTCCAGTGATATGCTATCCCATGGTCTATCCGGGGTCGGAAGTGGATGTAAGAGCCCTTGGGTTCGGCCATGGTCGGCCTTCATGGTAGCACACGTAGGACACTCCTGTCCCCACCTCCTGACATCCACTCTCATGGTTGGCCACCAGAAATGCCGTCCCATGCTAGCCACTGTTTTTTCAAAGCCCAAATGACCTGCGCATGGAGAGTCATGGCACCAGACGAATGCTTGTTTCCTTAGCCTAGGCGTGGGTATCAATAGGCACCTGCCCTTCAGGGGTATCCCGTCCTTCAGCTGCCATTCTCTGTGACTGATGAGCCACCTCCGCCATGCGAATGACCTGATCCCTCTCTTTATTCCCCTCAGGAAAGTATCCGGTTGGATAACCCCCAATACCATCCTCGGGGAAATGATGGAACGCTCGGTTGCAGGCAATGGTTCCTTAACTGCAGATTGACGGGACAGGGCGTCCGCCTTCCAGTTTTCCGTCCCCGGCCGATATGTGATGCGGAAGTTGAACCCCGCAAAGAAGATCATCCACCGCAGCTGCCTGGGAGAAAGGTGTCTAGTGGCCGTCATGAACTGTAGGTTCCGATGGTCCGTGTACACCGATACCACATGTCTTGCCCCCATCAACCAATGCCTCCATTCGGTGAAGGCGTCCTTGATTGCGAGAAGCTCCTTCTCCGCAATATGGTAGTTGCGTTCGGCGTCGTTGAGTTTGCGGGACATGTACGCAACGGGATGAAGCACCCCTGTGTCGTGGTTGCGTTGGGACAAGATAGCCCCCAGCGCCACATCCGACGCGTCCGCTTCCACCACGTAGGGGAGATCCGGATCGGGGTGAGCCAACACCGGCGCCTTACCAAAGGCGCTTTTCAGGGCCTCAAAGGCTTTGTTCGCTTCAGGGGACCAGACAAACTCCTTGGACTTCCTCAGTAGCTGTGTGATTGGGGCCACCACTCCTGAAAATCCATCTATAAACTGCCTGTAAAAGTTGGCGAAGCCAATGAAACTTTGGACGTCCTTCACGCTTTGGGGCACCGGCCATTCTTTCACCGCCTTGATCTTTCGTTCTGCCATCTCCTGTCCCTCTGGACTCAGCATCACTCCGAGGAATTCCACGGATGTGACGTGGAAGTCACACTTGCTGAGTTTACAAAACAGCATGTTTTCCCTCAGCTTTTGGAGCACAGCTTTGACGTGGTGTACGTGCTCCTCCACACTGGACGAATAGATGAGGATGTCGTCGATATATACGACCACGTAGATATCCAACTCCTCTCTGAATACCTCATTCAAAAAGTACTGAAAGGCTGCCGGGGCGTTGCACAGACCGAACGGCATGACGAGGTACTCAAAAAGGCCGAACCTGGTCTTAAAGGCGGTCTTCCACTCGTCTCCGTCCCTCATGCGCACCAGATGGTATGCCCCTTTCAAATCCAACTTGGTGTAGATACGAGCTTTCTTGACCTGTTCCAGAAGTACACTGATGAGAGGCAAGGGGTACCGATTTTTTATGGTTATCGCATTCAATGCCCTAAAGTCCACACAGGCTCTCAGCTCCCCATTAGCCTTCGGGATGAAGAAGAGTGGCGAGGCGGCCGGAGACTTGGACGGGCGGATGAATCCTAGCTTGAGGAGTTTATCCAGGTACCCCCGGAGATGCACGTTTTCAGGCTCCGTCAGGGCATACAGCCTGCCGCTGGGAACGCTGGCCCCTGGCACCAGGTCGATCTGGCAGTCAAACTGTCTATGTGGTGGTAGCACTTCCGCCTTCACCTCATCAAATACATCCTCAAAACTGTGATAAGCCTGGGGGAGAGCCACATCTTTTTCTGCCGCTGTAGCCACCGTCTGACTCCCGCTCTCATCTGCGTCAAGGGATTCCGTTCTTATTCCACAATGCAGGATGCAATACGGTGACGTCATTTCGATGCGATGTGTTGGCCAATCCACAAAGGGGTTGTGTTTCTGTAGCCACGGCAATCCCAATATGACGCCATATTGGGGCGCTCGGATGATGTTAAAATCGATTTGTTCCAAATGGTTCCTCCCATATCTCATCGGAAGGACCCCCGTGTGCTGTCCGATGCGCCCCGTCACCAATCGCCTTCCATCTACCGCATAGACGTCTTCGGGTACTGCTTTGGGAAGAAGCACTAGCCCTAGCCTGCATGCCTCGTTGTGGTCCATAAACATGCCAGTGGCCCCTGAATCCACCATGGCCACAACGGGTATCCACTGGTCATGCACTCCCACGTGCACCGTGATAAACAGGTGTCGTTGTCCTTTAGTGACCGAGTTGGAAAGTGAAGGGATGGATGAGTGACTCCGAGATGCCCCTTCTCTGGTCTTGGAGTCCTCTAGTTTTCCGCCGGTATGTCCACCACGGCTGTTACCGACCGGTTGGCCCGATAACGTGACGTCTTCGGTTTGGCAGGGCATTCACGTACGTAGTGGCCTTTTTTGCCACAATATAGGCACAATCCTTGTTTACGGCGTGACTCTTTCTCCGTGGCTGTGAGGCTCGCTCGTATTGCGCTGATGTCCATGGGTTCTCCCTTGGATGCGGTGGAAGTTTCAGGACTTCCCACCGTCACATAGGATGGAAGGAATTTTCCTTTTCTCCCATGATCCCCTTTTCTTTCACTTAGCCTATGTTCCAGCCGTAATACCAGGTTGATAAGGCCCTCACATGTCTTGGGTTGAGGGTCAATATGAGCCACGGCGTCCTTGAGCTCATCGCACAGCCCTTGATGGAAGAGCGCCGTCTATTTAGCAACAGGCCACTTGGTTTCCGCAACCAGCCTTCGGAACGCGTTGAGATACTGCACCAGGTCGTTGGATCCCTGTCTCAACTCAAGCATTTCACGGTCCGCCGTGTACGAGTCAGCCCTTCTGTCGAATACCTTCAGGAATTCCTCGCGAAAAGCACCCCAATCACATAAGAGGGGGTCGTCCCTGCTCACCAGAGGTACGGCCCATTGTGCCGCGTTTCCAGCCAAATAGGATATAAGGAAAGCCACACGAGCCTGACTCGTGGGGAACGCCTTTGGTTTGCACGATAAATGTAGCGCCACTTGTGTGAGGAATACCTGCACTGTGTTAGGATCCCCACTGTACCTCTCTGGTGTTGCCAAGGGGATGGCTACCGGCATTTCCACTACTACCGCAGGGGTCTGGTTCGTGAGGGAGGTGCTGGGCGTGAGCGGGTCCAATTGGATAGCATCCAGTCTGGCTTTTACATCGGCTGTTTCTTGCCTAGAGGCAGCCACTTCAACTTGCATGGCCGCTAAAGCAGCCAGCACATCATCCAGTGTTGCCATGTCTGTTATCGACCGGGAGACAGTTAGTGTTATTAAGGTCGGATATTTTGTAACGCCCTGAACGTCTCAGGATCGTTTAACAGACACGACAATGAGGACGCAACCACTTGTGAAGGGTTAGTTCTTTTAATGAAGGCAAATAAAATACAAAGAACAAACAAAAGTTATAGTCACTGGAATCCTCCAGGCTAAGTACGTTACCAGCCCACAGCACGGATGGTCCTAACCGTCCTCTGCATATACGCCGATCCCGGCGTATGCCAACAGAGGGCAGAAATGAAATGGCCGACAATGCCAATCGGTAGGCTGTGAGGGGCACGAAGAGTGTTGGGGAGAATCGAGGAGTCAGGGAAACACCCAGCCGGGGTCTCTACCTGAAGGGAGCAGCCGCTCAACCTCTTCCTCAGACTGCACCGGGACGCGGAGTCACCTCCTGGTGATGCGTCACCGATACCCCAATCACAAGCAAGAAGACTGAACCGAGAGCAGCCGCTCGATCGATCCTGTGGACTTCCGAGTCTGTAACGCGGCAAACACCTCCTGGTGTGCGTTACAGCTGGCAGTCCCTGTGTCTCTGGTCGGGCTGGGAGTTACGACTCCAACCAGCAAAAGCGCCACTGCGCTTGGACTCAGCCGAGTCAAAAAGCGAAGCTCAATGGTTGACCGGTAGAGCTTCCGGGTCCTTCACAGGTGACGATGGGGCAAGACACGGCCCAGGGAGTAACGACTCGACCTACCTCCGTTCTTGCCTTACTGGAGCACCACTCTGGAACACTGCTCTTCACGAAGCAGGTACGTCGGTGTAAACACAATATCCGACAGCCTTGTACCTCCCGGTTCCTCCCTTTATAGGGCGTGTTTTCCTTGAGTTATGTAACAGCTCTCCTGTTTACATAAGGGCGTGTTTCCCTTGAGTTATGTAACAGCTCTCCTGTTTACATAAGGGCGTGTTTCCCTTGAGTTATGTAACAGCTCTCCTGTTTACATAAGGGCGTGTTTCCCTTGTATGACAGGAATTCTTGACAATTGCCGGCCCAGCTCCATGGCGCTGCGAGAAGGCAGCCACCGCACACGACTTGGAGTGGTGTATGTAGTACACACACTCCAATTACCAACAAAGTGTCAAACTACTGAGTGTAGGCAGCCAGCGTGCATGACTGGTTGCCATCTTGGAGTGGTGCATGTAGTACGCACTCCTCATTTACAGACAAAGTGTCAAACTACTGTATGGTACAGTAATGTAATATAGTCTGATAGTCAATTAGAATCTAACATAATTTCATCATTTAGAGCATTGGTGTGGAGAAATGTGTTGGGTGATATTCAGCCACCTAATTCAAGATGTATTGTGAGCCTATTGATTTTCTGTCTCACTCGATGTGACTTGTCAGGTGTTGTGTGGGCTAGATGTATTACAAGCCCTCATATTATCATAGAAATATATATCCTAACTGGGAACGAAATTACATTCATGGCGATTGGTCTTATCTACTAACAATAGATACTAATGTGGTGTAGTTGTGCCAGTGGGGTGGTTCACTAGTGGGATAAAGGTTGTGAGGTATTCACTGTCACTCAGTTAAACTCACTCCAGGGTATCTCATCGTTTAAGCCTTTAGCCAGCGTTGTTCCTTCTGAAGAGTGAGGTAGGTTTCCACAATGGGCTGGCTTCTAAAATAGCCCACCATAAATCCTCTGGTGAGTGCTTTAGCTTGTTGAAGTGTTTACACATTCTGGTTGTGCTGCGCACACATTGGATAGTGCTCTTGTGTTCCCCTACCCTGATTTTGTTAGTCCTGGTTGTCGTTCCTACATAGTGGAGGTTGCAGGGGCATGTTACCACATTCACACAGTTCTTTGTGTTGAAGTTAGTGTTTTGTTTCTGTACCCAAGTAAAGTTGGTGCCCAGCTTCAATTCTTTTGAATGCGGGGTAGAGGACTAAGTATGCACTGCAGGACCCACATGAGTAATGGCCAGTTACAGGAGGAGGTGCCCATAGAGGGTTTTGTGTGGTGACCTTTCTGGTTTGTGGTCTGGTGTGCATCAGATGATCTTTCAGATTTTGGGTTCTTTTAAAAGTAAATCAGGGTCGTGCCGGAAGCATACAGCCTGTATTAAGGATATCTCAATGTTTCATGACAATGCTCTTGACCCTGTTAGACTCTGGAGTGAAGGTAGTCACACACGTGATAACGTCATCAGTTGGTCAAGGGGTGGTTTCCAGAAGAGCATCCCGATTATTGTTGTGGGCTCTTTTTTTTTTTTTTGCCATCTAATCATGCTGATCTTGTTTCTTGAAGAGAGGTTTCTACAGCAACCATTTCAACCCTTCTTTCAAAACCCTAGACTGAGGAGCTTACCGTAAACGTTTTTGCTACCCACAAATTAATCACAAGCCAATTTTTGCATAATTGTTAGAAAGATAGGGAATTGTGGTGGTCTAAACCCCACAATAATGTCACAAAATCCTCGAGTAAGTTTGGTTTAGCACATTTTTATGGAAATAATCCAACTGGTTAAACAGCATTGCTGACATGCAAGCACTTTATAAGCCTGAATTTATTTTCATTACCAACATTTTTTATATGGAAAAATAAGTCACTAGCTGTGATTGGTATTAAAGCTTTTCTTTAATACATAAAGATCCTAATTCAATAAGCCCAGGTTCCAAACGAGTTTGTATTTTAGCACATCAACTGATTTACAATCTGGGCTTCATTTTGCAGTGGAATTGACGGACTAATCAGTCCCATCACAAAATGAACAATTACAGGAAGGCACAAAACCTTCTACTTTATCAAGACTTCTGAGGAGTAGGCGCTTTACAATACCTTGCAAATGCAGGGACGGAGGCTGTTTAGGGAGAGCTGACGCCATCACTGCAGTGGCATTGCCTTTCTGTGAATATGCACATGCAGGGAATGACTTCTGGGTGCATGCAGTCGTCCCCTGGTCCACTGTCTGCTCCGGCGCCACTGGAACAGTCTCCACTTTCCAAATTGAATATCCTCCCTTGTCGGGTGTCGGTATCTGTTCAATGGTTTGGATCCACAATTGTGGTTGCCAACCCCTGATACCTGACATTCCTCGCATAGAGAAGATGACACCCCTTTCACTTCCCCTCCTCTTTGCAATTTAGAATTGGTCGCAAAAGGCACTTGAGTGGAAATGACTTTTCCAATTCACAAAGTGCCTTTAGTAAATTATGAACAAAGGAGAGATGTTAATTGTGAAAGAAAATGTGTACATCAACTTGATTCCTTCACAACAAAAATATGTAAAGTCTGTGCTGACCAGTTTATTTAATACAAATTCTCGGGCATGGTTATTTTCTTTGTTGACTCCAAAATAGGTTAACGCATCCTCGTGTATTAGTTTGTTTTCATTTTGAAGTGTAAGTTCCAATGCAGCAAAGCAAACAATTACTCTAGGCATTCACAGTGCCCCGTTTACATGGCTTCCAGGTAGTATCAATCGCTGTGCTAGGCTTTAGTAATACATTTGCGTTTTTATCACACAACTACGCATGAGTTTACTAATGTTCTACAAATTTGATTAATATTTGAATACATTTTGCGACCTTGCTTAGTGGTGTTTGTGTTTTTGGTGTCTACATTGTAATTTTGCCCTGCTATTGGTATAATACTGATATACATTGTTTCAGCTTTAGATACTCAAGCAAGATATATTTGTGCAAATTAATTACATATAGGTAAATAGCACATCTCATGTTTTGACTTCATTATTTTTGGTTTTATTCTGATCAGTGGCACGTTTGTGTTACCTCGCAATAGGAAAGTGATTTTTTTGTATTTATCCAGAGATGTGCTTTGCTCACATCCCAATATCACTGTAGTATTTTCTATAAACTCCAGTTACAATAAATCTGACATTTCATGTTCTGGGCTGTTGCAATGAAATGCCATAGTGTTCATTCAAGTATCTTTCTAACAGTCGCCATATCTCTGCTTCCATTATCCTTCTATATAAGATCTGCAACTTCTCTTGAAAGGGGGCTAAATCTTCCACTCTCCCTCTGCGACCGTAGCCTAGATATTATAAGCGTTTTATGTTACTATCATATTCTGACTTGCTTCCCTCTTCAGCTATATCTGAACATGTGTTTGGTAAAGTCTGCATTAGCTGTCACGTTGGTAAGCAAGTACATCATGCCCGAAAGCCTTTTGCCTGGCATTGAAACAAATTCCCTCGGCTGTATTGGGACCTTTTAACGGGGAACAAGATGGTATTAGGAGGTTACAGGCATACATGTCTAATGATTAAGAGAATGTTCAAAATAACCATTTATTTAGACCCTGGTTCATTAAACATAGAATAGTAAAATCAACATACATCCCTAATGTTTAAAACATTGTTTTCCTTATTGGCCACTGATAGACCTGGTATCCTTGGCATGGTTTTCCCCTAACTATTCACCCTAACTATTAACCCTTCAGACCTCCTGTTTTGCTGACTTCATTTTTTGTTGGCCTCAGGACTTTAGCACTGGTTAGTAGTGGGCTCTCCTTTAAATCATGTTAGATAAGCTTATACCCAATTGGCATATTAAATTTACCTATAAGTCAGTAAGAAAGTGGCCTTACCTGTGCCCAGGGCCTGTAAATTAAATGCTACTAGTAGGCCTGCAGCACTGATTGTGCCACCCACTTAAGCAGCACTTCAAACAATTCACATACCTGCCGTTGCAGCCAGTGTGTGTGCAGTTTAAAACTGCCATGTCGGCCTGGCAATGTAAATCTTATGCTAGACCCAAACCTTCCTTTTTAATACATATGTCACCCGTACGGTAGCCCCTGCACAGCTCAGAGAACAGGGGGCAATGTTTGTAGAAAATAGGGCATGTCCTAGTAGTGAACAACTCTTACATTCGTTTTTCATTACTGCAGGGTTTACCTCTCCCAAAGAATGACATTTGAGTTACCTTATTTTATTTTATATGTTTAATTTCCTAATGGGAACAGGTGACCAATTCACGTTTGGTGCTCCCGGAATTGTAATAAAAAATCCTAACTTGTGGTAAAGTCAGGTTTTAAATTACAGTTTTGAAAATGCCACTTTTAGAAAGTTGGCATTCTCTTGCCTTATCTGTTTCATGCCTACAGCCTGCTTCTGGGTCATATGAATGGGCTGAGATCCTCCTATACAACCACAAAAATGGGAAGCGGTGGTGTGACTGGATGAGCCCTCACTGGCAGGTTGGTCGGGAGGAGCTTGGCGCCCCCAGCCTCACTTACACATGAGTAGGCTGTGTCCTGTCTCCACACAAAGGACTGCATTTCCCCTACAGTTAGTCGGGAGCCAGGGACAGGAAGACAGGACACCTGTGCACTTCCAAAGCATGCCTCTAGAAGTTTCTCTTCAGACACACATCTGGGTACAACATACTAGATCACAGACACCACCACTTCAGTACACTTCTGGACCTATGGATACTCTGCCAGGAAGAAGGACTGCTGTGCTGCTGAAATGACTGCCATCGCTGCTCTGAAGGATTGCTGCCTTGCTGTGCTGAGCTACTGCCTGCTGCCCTCTTGCCTGGGTGAGAAGGAATGGACTTGCATTATCTGAACCCAGAACCCAGAGTGACTCGAAGGGCTGGTTGGCTGGCTTCCTGATCTGAAGTTTCAGGGACATAACAGACTTTCAACAATCTTGCATCGGTACCTGGACTCAGCCATCTTTGATTCTAACCTGCCCAGTGGTGCCACCTCAATCCTGGATCCTTGCAAGTGAGTTTAAGGTGCTCTGCAACCTTTGTGGATCCAGTGGAACAGACTCATCTCTTCTGCTGCAAGGCACAGCCCTGAGCAGAACAAATGCATCGCACTTCTGTGTGGATCTGACCTGTTGCAAAGACCCGCATTGCATCACAACACAATCTGTCTGCGCATCGGAACCGTTGCTGTGGGACACTTCCTCAGAGCAGGCCCAAACATCTCTCGCTGACGACAGACTCGATGACTAAGCCGGACTCCGCATTGCAGTCTTGAATCACCTTGACTGAGCAATGCATCCTTGATGCCAGACTTCGCATTGCAACTTCTCCTTAATGGGATCCTCCATAACATTGCTGGACCTCACACCACACCCCTGCCACATCTCTGAACTGATGCATCATTTTGGCTATGTGATGCATCTTCGATGTGGATCCTCACAATGCACCATAATCTAGGATTGTAGGTACTTTGTTCAGCTGGCCTAACTGGGTCCCTGTAGTTGGTATGTACTCCATCACAGACAGCCTGAACTTGTGACCTTGTCCCAGTCCACCGTGGCCAGATTTCCACAGGTGGCACTTTGTGCTTTTTGATGCTATTTTTAATGAAACCTTTAAACTTGAATATATCCAATTTTACTGATTGGATTGTTTTCTTTGTGGTCTTGTTTTAGTTATTAAAGAAGGTTCCATTTTTTTTTCTAACTTGGCGTGGGATCCTTTTTGTGTGGTGTTTTCACTTTATTACTGTTTGAACTGTTGCACAAATGCTTTACATAATGCCTATAAGTTAAGCCTGACTGCTCTGAGCCAAGTTACCTGAGGTTTGACCACAGGTAAAGTTAGGGTTGGCTTGTGCCTCACCCTGACAAGGATTGTGGTTGCTGCTTGACTAGGGCTCACAACACAGTCAACCAACAACCCAATTTCTCACACTGACCTTCTCTTTAAATCTTGCTGACAATTATAAAATATTATCCAAAGAGGGAAAGCATAAAGCACAGAAGGAAGTCTACTGTACTAAGGCATTCTGCACGCTCAGCATGTTCGTTTATTTACTGAGCATGAATGTTAATGATGATGTTGCAACAGATTGTTGATTTGAGTATGTGGCATAGGAGCCTATAGATAGAGCAGTTGTCAGGAGGATGACACCTTGACTAGAGCTATTTATGTACCTGATGCTATACCTAATAGCATACAATGCTAAATAATATATACTACCTCTACCTGGCAGACTCTTGCTTCATTCTTGAAGAACCTCCCTCAAAATATAACAAATTGATGTCCAGGATGTAAGATTCAAATTCACCTGTGCTTTTTCAGTGACTGTAAGAGAGCAAAGTTGCCAACCATGAGGTAGAACTGAAAGGGCCTGTAATTGTATGTAAAAAAAAGACTGTGGCAAACATGTTCTTGTGTGTTCTAGTTTTTTAAAAGAAGAATGGTTATTTATACAATAGGGGGATGTAGAGAACTTCTCCAGTGAAGAAGTTAGCTTATGGTTTGATGATTGCATGTGTCGAGTTGATGGACATACATAGTGTTAATATAGAATGTCCTGTATTTTTCTATGTGGTTTTTACATGTTCCTGGTGTGAGAAGCAGCTTGGAAATAGTGTAGAGTACATCCTGTAGGGAGTGGTGTCTGAAAAGTAATTGCACATGTAGGCTGCATGTTGATTTGTAAAGACAAGGACTGATGTTTGTGCTAATTTTCTAATGCCATGTATGTGAATTGCTCAGGGTTCAGTTTAGCTTGGCTGGTTGGGAAATAGGTCTGGTGCTTCTTACAGGAGGAGGTTATGTTTGGAGATTGCTTTTGAGTTCTGTCTATTGGAAGACTGTGTACGGGTTCAGATTTGTGTTGTACATATGGAGATTACATACATTTCTACAGCTTAAGTTTGGAGATTACATACATATGTGACTTTGTGACATTTAATTTTGTGATGTGCCTCAAAATAAATGAAGTGGTTTCCTTGTAATAAACGGAAACTGTGTGTGATTGTAGTAATAGCATGTTTCCAGTTGGAGGCTGGTCATGAATGTCTTGAGATGAAGTATATTCACACTCTCTGTCGTTGTTTTGTGCTCCAAATGTGTAGACTTGGGATGACAGGGAGACCCTTGTCAAAGGAGGTCTGAAGTATTTGTGCCCTAGTGGGCACATGCCTGGGTTTCTGTGACTAAAGGCCTGAGTACGATGTGGTCAGTGTATTCCGGCCCCTGTGTTAACCCTGTTTATTCAAGGTTTGGAACTACAAGTTAAAAGGTATTTAACAAATCCAATAATTATTGTGTGTGTTAAATACCCCAAGGCTCATTAGATTTCAGCATATCAAACCTGACAAAATTTAACAGGGGAAAAGCATACATATGTACCGTATCGAGCGGGATTTGTTAAACGTTATTTGCGTTAAACTGCATGTTATTTCCCATAAACTCATAAAAGTTGCTATTTAGAGGACCCCAATAAATTACATAACCTGAGGTATTGTTATTTGTCAGGTACGTTAAATAGCGCCTACACTTGTAATCAAGGCGAATATGTCTGCACGTATAAATGTTATATGGCATTATTGTGAGTATGCAGTCATGGTATGATAGGCCCTCATTTCCAAGGAGGTCACAAGACGTGCAGGTATTGGACCATTGTGCAATGTTATTTGTGTGTCTGCATGAGTATTTGAGAGTATTAGCTAGGAAAATGTGTGAATTAGATGTACTGGAGGTTTACTCGTTATGAATGATTGTCCCCTGTATGTTTAAGGGAATGATTGTTCTGTATTTTGTCGTTTGTTAAAAGAGATAAAGAAAAAAGGAAAGAGATGTGTAGTATGCTGTGTGTCCTCACCCCCATTTCCCTGATAGGTCTTTGGGATGTTGAGAGTGGATGATGTGATAAAATATTGATGTATGTCTGTGGAATGGAAGCCTGCTGATTGTTCCAGTAGGTAGGGGATGAACTAGAGCTGTGGACATGGGGCTACATCTAATACAGCAGCTAGTGCACAGCTCTAGGTACACTGTTTACTTGAATCCTTTCTCATCCTTGACACACACCCCTCAAGACCTAATACAACTCCCCTTACCATTCTAACCACTGTGGGCCTCTAACAACTCGGGGCAAATTGGGCAGTTTTATGCTGAACGAAAGTTCAGAAAAAATCAGAAAGTAGGAATCTGCTTCCAGTCAATGCTTTTGCTCCTGCAGCTGCAGCTGCTGGTGATCCCACTGAGATTCTGTGCCAACGATTTGCTAGCAATAGTCAAGACAAGCAACTGCCTGGTGTGTGAATGCTCCTGTAATTTTGGAATGGGCTCCGATCAATGTGCAAATGTATTAATTTGTGCTCACTACCTTGTTCAGGAATTACCATTACCTTTAATCTTTGCTATCGTTGACATTTGACATGAATAGTTGTTGCACCTAGCACTGAGCTTTGCAACACATTTTATTCTCTTGAGGTTTGAATATGTAGAAGAGTATTCAAGTCTGTGCCTATCAGGCATACAGCTGCACAATCTGTGAAGACGATAATGTTGGGAGGCCTCATGGCTCTTGCTCTAGCACAGAGGCTGCAGACACTGGACCTGCAATCTGGGAGTGAGCCCCGAGTGGCACAAAATAAAGTGGGTATCAAGGGAAAGAACGCGCAACCTGCAAATTTACACAAATTTTAACTGTACGAACCAAAATTTTCAATACGGTGCATTCAACTAAAGGTTTAAACACCCCAAACCTTCAAAAACAATCATAGATTGAATCATGTAATTTCTTTTGTTGAAGCACATGTGAAATCAATAATAAATGTCTCTTATAATAACCACAAAATAGAGAAAATTTGTGTGGGCTTCTCTTCTTCTTTTTTATTTTCGAGTTGAATCTTTAAAATTCTTTAATTTGGAAACATTCTTCCACTCCCCAACGCGTTTCGTCGATAAGGGATTAACCCATACGACTTCCTCAGGGCTGGAAGTAATAAACAATACAAATTGGAGTACAAAAACCTAATTAATCCATACTTAATAGCCCACATTACTTCCCTGTGCAAAAGGAAATAAACATGCCGTGTGATTTCACACTTTTAGTAACCCGTGTTTTACACGTTTTTATATTCTTTAACAATTTTACCTCAATAATTGAATATTCATTACACCTGCTTAGCCACCATCATGAATGTGAGCATTAAACAATTTCAGTGATGGCACCATTCCCAGACATGCGGCACATGCTATAATATCAAGCCTAAATAAATAATCTGTACCTTATTTTCTTGTATCTTTCTCCTATAAAGAAACAACCACGTAAAACCGCATTACACACTGCGGAGCACATGAGGCAAAGGCTGGACTGCTCACCACATTTGACAGCACAAACATACCTTCATATACTGTGTTATTATCTTCAGTAGTAATTATTGATCATGTCCAAAATGGGTTGTTGGCGCTGACCTGAAATATAATTCCACACTCTAAGTAAACTCCATCCTGTGTTACTTTTCATCCAAGGTCAAGCAACTTAAACTTCTAACGATCTCATAGTCTCACCTTATTGTTTGTCTCGTTTCTCTGATAAACCGCAATCGTATTCCCAATCTTTCACCATAAGTATGAGTCATTCAGTCTTCCACAATCCCTGAAGTACGGAGATCTAAAAAGGATCACAAAATCAAATTCTACCCTTCAATATGTTCTTAATAATCATCGTCACATAAAAACCAATTTGACACTGTCAAAGCTCTCCCACTTACTTTCAAAATACCATGGCCCCCGGATACAGGAACACATCCATGTTTGCTGTTGCCGCGTTTGTTTAAAACAACTCTAGAAACAAACAAGGTGACTTACGTTACGGATTAGTTACCAGCGCCATTTTGGATAGGTCTTAAACTAATGTACTGGAATCGAAATAACATCAAACCGTATTCATAACTGATTAACACAATTCAGCCGTTCTGAACCTGCACCATAATTATGGAAAGTATATTCCCGCTCGCTATCTTTTGTATAATTACCATCTGAGACATGCCAATGAATTCATGCGCCTCCCGCTCGTACACAATAAGAAACTAAAGAAATAACCTGTTTAGGCAAGCCAAGACGGGCGCCATTAAAGCCGAGTATAATGTATATATAATATTATAGGCAGTTCCCTAAAGCGATCCTTATTCTTTCATTCACTATGAGCCACCAAATAGATCACAACTACTCTTTATAATTAAATCAAGTTTCAAACAAATAATATCACAATAACAAAATTAATCGTAGTCCAGCCACCTCGGGCGGCATATTGATAACTTGTCGCCTCATAAAAGAATAATCACCCTTTAAACACAAAATTAATAATCCACAATATACTACCCTGTTGTCTGGCATTATTCTAAAGCCATAAGCTGTAATATTCTTATAGACATTCCTTATGTACCTTGTTCATCAATAATGCTAATCCTCTCTCACTGTACCATAACCACTACAAAGTTCTTCACCCATGGTGTAACATATCTACACCATTCAGACCTTCATAAAACAACTGAAATAATCCATTTACGGCTGAAAAGATTTCTCAATGGGAGGTGTTATCGAAATCCCAAATGACCAATCACACTGATGAATACAGGCCCCAGCTAGGCCCGCAAATACAAGGGTTCGCCCTCCTGTGTACGAAAACTAGAAGGAAGTTGGCACGGAAACTGCAAATACAAAGACAGAGTTTATTAACCCTTAAGGGTGGTCCTACAACCTACACAACACTCTTCAGTATTGCATAGAGTAGCACAAAGAACTTGCGTACACGGTCCCCTTTTATACACAACAGAGGGGCTCATAAGTGGGTGGATACAACATAGAGCAAAATTCATTACCATTTATGGACATTTTCGATACAGGATCAATATGGGCGGAGTTAACAATTTCCTGAGCCCGCGAAAACATGGTCAAACAAAGACTAACTGATAACAGATGTGGTCAAGTCTGGGCATGCGCCAGACGGACAAAGGAGCTATTTATAGACTGTTACTAGGCAGATTACAAGAGCAACTAGCGAAGAGGTAGGACTCTTCTCGTGCAAAGCATGTGGAGACATGACAATACAAAATGGAGTCTGGACATTAGTCAACATAAGACAAGAAACACGTTTTGACTGTAGAGAATTCATGTCTTCAGTGAATGCTTAATCATATCGCTGTTTTAGTTTTCAACAGACGACCCTTTCAGCATTTACTGAAGACATTCGGCTTATTAGGATAATCATCATATATATCAATTTTCATCATCTCTTCCACCTCCTTGTTCAAGTTTTTCTGATAGGTGACATTGGCAATAGCTTTCTTATCAGGAATACAAAATGACACACATAAAGAACAGACTAAGGGACCACACTGAACACAAATGCAGCAGGAAAACAGAACTGCTACAATAATACAGAGACCAGTTAAGACTTTCCATCCCCATGTAGTGATCAATGCCCAAAACCATCCAGAAAAGGTCCAAGTGCCATTTTCTGTATGAATCTCAGCTGCGATTTTATGCAATTTATTAATAGCGTTATAGACTGATGGCATGTGGTCAGGAATAAATACACAACAACTACTTCCAATAATTCTACATGCTCCACCTCTGTCTGCTAACATAACATCTAATACCATACGATTCTGTAGCACAACAATTCTAGTGATTTGCAATTCTTCCGTAAGATTCCCAAGAGCAGCAGCAGCTTGATTCGTTACAGCCTCTACAACTCTTGTTAATCGTCGAACCTTCCTACTATTTAGGGCAGCTCCAACAAAGAAAAACAATCCTAAGTTAAAATCAGCATACTGCTGCAAGCTAGTGTCGGTTTGGTCAACATCATCAATAGATAGAGTACGTTTATACCTATTTACAGTTACATTGTTCAATAATTTCAAGTCTTTATGATAGGATGCAGGTGCTAAGAATACAGGGGGTAATAGGAATGCTACATAACATACTCCGGACCAGCCGGCGGGTAAGCGGTAATAACCTTTATTCCCACATACGAAGTACGTATTATGGGAAGCTAAGAAAGTACTATTATTTAATCCATCTATATTCAAAACAATAATACAATCACTAACACCAACAGGAATATGACCGACACTCTGGACACACAGGTCCGCTTGAGCTTGCGCCACTTGAATTACAAATTTCTCATTTCCAACAATGTCTCTGGTGTTCGTGAAGATGTAGGGGGTTGATTCATTATCTGGTCGATATTCTTCCCACTCCCATATTGTCCCATTAGCTTGTGGATAGCCTTCTTTATCTTGATGACATTCCTTATTAAGTCTAAAAAGTAGTCGTCCCACTGTAGGTTTCCGTGTGGCAAAAAGCAAAGTTTACCATGCTCTACAAGAGCCATTATGAGAGAAAGGAAGAGGTATGAACGGCGTGCCTCCTTTCTTCTGATGAGCTGGCATCATACCACATATCCAACAGTTCATAGCATTTGTAGCAACATGGGTATGATGCAACATCTGGATAAAAGTATTATTCAAATAAGACTGACGATGCTTCAATTCTTGATACGGAAGGGTGTAAAAGTAGTGCTCCTCAGGCACTGGAGTAGTCAAAACAAACAACTCACGGGCAGGAGTCACGTCCTCAACAAACCACGTGGTTATACCAACAATAGCTACAATGATAATAAAACTTGCCGCACAAAAAATCTTCTTCTTCTCCATTTTGTAGTAAAAGTCAATATCTTCCTGAAACTAAAAGGTTGTCAGAACTCTTCCCCTTAGGCAGCCGTTGATTTCTTCACCAGCGGGCCAAGACGGGTGTCACTACACTAATGCAAGGCTGATCCCCCCCCCTTGCCTCATTGGCTCTCCGTTTCACTAACCTAAGGGCCGTTCTGACAACGTCTCCTAATACTGGCAAAAAATCACTTCCTCGGTCTGAGATGATATCTTCTTGCTCCAGGAATCGCTTGGTCCGGGAAGAGCTCCTCAGTGTCGTTTGGTTCCACAACACGGCCTTTCTCTGCAGTCAGGATTTCTCGATGGTCAGTCAATACAGCAGGCTCCACTAATCCAGGTGGCACTTTACGACAGTGCAGGGAGTGGATCCAGTTCTTCCGATTGGAGACTCGCACAGCTGTCCTCGTTGCGAGCAAGACTTGCTCAGGACCAACCCATCTCGGCTCCAGACTGCTCGTCCTTTCAAACACCTTGAGCATAACATAGTCTCCAGGCCGGAGATTATGTCCTTCACCTGTGGACCGATCAGGGAGCGCTTCTCGAACCTGTTGATGAATAAAAACCAAGTTATCAGTTAACTGTGCCAGATAATCATTCATCATTACACAAGGTACATCATACACTGACTTCGGTTTCGGTGGACCCCAGATATTCATTGGGCGTCCGAACACGATCTCATATGGCGTGAGACCAGTCCGAGAATGCGGTATCGATCTAATTGACAATAATGCCAGCGGTAAAGCGTCTGGCCAAGTCAAAGAAGTTGAAGCTTGGATCTTAGCGATCTTAAGCTTCAAAGTACCGTTATATTTCTCAACCAATCCCGCAGACTGAGGGTGAAACACTGCATGAAATATCTGGGTGATTCCCAGTCCTTTCAGGACATACTTGATAACGTCTGCTATAAAATGAGGTCCGTTATCACTCCACAGCAATCTACAAACACCATATTGAGGGAAGACCTCCTTCAATAGCATCTTGGCTGTAGTCATTGCAGTATTGTCTTTCGTAGAGTATGCCTCAACCCACTTACTGAAGGCACAAACCACTACTAGAACATACTTCAAATTGTTACAGCGTTCAAGCTGAATGTAATCCATCTGCAAAACCTCAAAGGGTGCAGTAGGTGTTGCAAATCCTCCTGCTGGAGTTCGTGTACCCTTTCCTGGGTTATACTTCAGGCAAATCATGCAAGTCTGCACTACCCTCTTTGCCGTGCTAGCGATCTCCGGATGCTCCCAAACTCGTGTGAGTAATTTTACAATTGCGGAAGCTCCGACATGTGCTAGTCCATGTGCCATCTGGACCATAGGTTGTACGAAAGCTGTGGGTAACTTCCATTTATCCATCTGCTTATTTCTCCAACACCCTTCATCATCCACTTCTCCATCATTGGACCATTGCTCCCGTTCCTTATCGGAAGCGGTCCTCTGTATCTCTAGCACTTCTCTTCTAGCATCGTGCCATCTTTCTGCCTGTGACTTCACCACATACATTGCAGTAGAGTCAGGCTGCATCGCAGTCTCTCGTGCCACCCGGTCTGCCAAAGCATTCCCTTCTCCAACTTTATCAACCACCTTTTTATGGGCACTACATTTAACTATAGCAATCTTCTTTGGATATGTTAATGCAGTCAAAAGGTTGTGAACTAACTCTCCATACATTATCTGTGCTCCATGTGACGTTAGAAACCCTCTCTCCTTCCAGAGTAGGCCAAAATCGTGCGCTACTCCGAAGGCATAGCGGCTATCTGTATAAACATTCACACACAATCCTGTACTGAGCTCACATGCTCGTGTTAATGCTATCAGTTCCGCTGCTTGAGCCGATTTCTGCGGTATGCGTGCAGTCTCCACTATTGTTTGTAATGTGGTAATTGCATACGCTGCTGAAGTCGTACCATCGGTAACTTCAGGCATGATCCGTCCACCCATAGTTCTCCATCTACATCTGTAAAGGGCGTATCCTGGAGATCAATACGACCCTTTGTCTGTTCCTCAGTCACAAGAATACAGTCATGTGCTTTTTGTGCTTCAGACTGAGTTTCCGGGAACGGCAACAATGTGGCTGGATTTAACGTTGCACACCTCTTCAACGTAATATGGGGAGCCAAAAGCGTCAATTCATATCCCGTTAAACGAGCACTGGTCAAATGCTGCGTCTTTGTCTGATTGAGCAGTGCATCAACAGCATGGGGAACTAATACCAACAGCTTATGAGATAACACAATTCCCTCGCTTTGGTGTATTGACACAGCTGTCGCCGCAACCGAGCGAAAACAACCAGGCAATGCTCGGGCAACAGGATCAAATACGGCCGAAAAATATGCACAAGGGCGCTGCTTGTCGCCGTGCATCTGCACTAAAACTGATAATGCACATCCATCTCTCTCATGTACATACAATGTAAAGGGCTTCGTATAATCAGGGGTACCTAACACTGGTGCTGAACAAAGGGCTTGTCGCAATTGCTGAAAGGCAATTTCACAACCATTTGACGAGGGAAGAGGAATTGGGGTATCTTTTGTCAAAAGTGCTAACAATGGTTTAACTATATATGAAAACCCCAATATCTATTGCCTACAAAAAGAAGCAAGACCCAAAAATGCACGCACGTCCTTCTGTGTGGAAGGTACTGGCGTGTCCAAAATTGCTTGAATACGATCTGGTGTGAGTGCACGCCCCTCCTTAGACAAAAGGTGACCCAAGTAAGTCACCTTTGGTCTACAGAATTGCAATTTCTTCTTCGACACTTTGTGATTGTGGGATGCCAAAAAGGAAAGCAAGGATAACGTGCACTTCTCACAGAGCTCAGGAGTGTCGGCCACCAACAAGATGTCGTCGATATATTGTATAAGGGCTACACCATCGGGCAGAACAAAGGAATCCAATTATCTTTTCAATGCTTGACTGTAAATGCTAGGACTCTCTGTATAACCCTGAGGGACTCTACAAAATCTGTAAGACCGATTATTCAAAGTGAAGCCGAAAAGGTACCGGCTATCAGGATGAATAGGAATCGAAAAGAAAGCATTTTTCAAATCGAGAACCGAGAATGTGGTCGCCGTTGGCGGGACCAGAGTAAGCAACGTCATAATATCAGAAACCACTGGATACTGAGGTATCACTATCTTATTCACCTCCCTTAAGTCAATAATAAAACGATAAACCCTAGTATCAGTGTCTTTCTTCAAAATGGGTAGAATAGGACTGTTGCAGACATTGTATGGAACTTCCTCCACTACTCCCACCTTAATCAAATCCTGCACAATCTGTATGAGTGCCTCCTCCCCCTCCTGGGAAATACGATATTGAGGGAGGCGTGGTAACACAGCACCCTCCTTGACACTAATGTGTACAGGCAGAATCACCATCTGTCCCACATCAGTATCCGAGGTGGCCCACAAAGTACGAGGGAGAGAAGCTAATACAGTATCCTCTGCAACCACACACATCCGTTCTGCCATGGGGTGATTATCATGTAATATCACACATACTCCAGTAGGGGAGCAGCGGATCGTGGCTCTGAAGTGCTTAAGCATATCAAGACCCATAATGTTGTCAGGCGTGTTCGGAGCAAGCAAAAACGGACAGGGTGCAGAAAGTTGGTCAACATGAAATGCAAGGGGTTGGGATAGAGGGCTTCGAGAGAGTGTACCATCAAATCCTACCGATGTAACCATTAAGCCAGATGGGGGAGCCCTCGGAACCAATTGTTTGGACAGCGCACTGCGAGTAGCTCCTGTATCAACTAGGAACCGATCAGTAGAACCCAGAACATTTGCTGTAACATAAGGACCCCTCTGATCAACTGGCACTTCAACTGATTCCAACCCCCACCCAACGCAATCCTATGCATGCTGCGAATCATGGTACCCAGGGTGGTCATTCCCAGACATATGATACTGATTTTGCCGATCAAATACATTACGTCTATCTTGTTGCTGCACGTTAGGATCAAATCGAGCACGATCATTGGAATTCCCTCTGAAGTTCGAAAAGCCCCCTCTACCTCTGGGCGGTCCCTGACCACGTCCCTGATGAGATGCATATAATACCGGACAATCCCTGGCCCAATGACCCAACTGTTTGCAATACGCACATTGATTTCTATTAACATCCGACCGACCCGAAGGGGAACCATAAAATCCTCCTCTACCTCTCTCAACACCCCGACGAGGCGGACCATACACTTGCGCTAACATCACCTTAGTTTTCAAATCTTTCGATTTCTTCTCCTCATGACCCTTCGCTTCTTGTTCCTGACGCTCATAATACTGAGCCATAGTCAGGAGGGATGCCGGAGATGAGGTGGACCAAGAGCTTTCACTCGCTTTTAATCGAGCTGCTACTCCCGGTAATAAATCCGCCACATATTTATCAACAAAAAGATGTCGACCCGTATCATCCGTAAGTGACTGACCACTGAAATCATGAAATGTTTCCTCAAAGCGCGTAAAGAAGTCTGAAACTGATTCATCAACCTTCTGTTTACACGAGGCTAACATATTCCAGTCAATCTTTTTAGGGGGAATAATCGTTTTCAACTTAGTCAAGATAGCAGCAGGAAGATCTAAAATAAGCTGGGACGGTTTTTGCGCGGGCTTTCTCTCCCTATCCTCATCCTCAATCTCAGACCATTTGGCCTTAAAAACGGCTTGATCATCCACCTTCCGCACAGATCGCCACATATCCAGTGGTAAAATGAGCCCAAAGAACAAATCTATATCTGCTAAAGTCATAGTACAAGAATTCAAGGCCCGTTCGACCTCTTCATAAAAGGCCGCTGGATTCTTGCGGGGGTCAGGCAATGCATTCTTCAATGCCATAACATCAGTCCTATGCCAGGGAGTATAAACCCAATTATACACAAAATATCCCCTAGCATCGGGGGAAGACATGTCTGAACTAGTTCCCGCTCCTTTAGGAGGAACATACAAAGGTGCCGCCTCTCGCATCGGTTTAGCATGCACTAGTTCAATCTTATCTGACTGAAGGATAGCCGACTGTTTCCCGCCGACATGTGGATTCGATTGCTCCTCCTCCCCTGTCTTTTGGCGCGCTTTCTCTTTGAGTTCAAACATCGCGTCCCGCAATGCAAACAGCCGTCGAACCGCATCAGGGACCTTAGAGGGAGAAAAGACACCGTTACGTAATGCTTTAGAATCTAATACTATATCATCAGGCTCAAAAACATCAGAATATTTCCGAAAGGCAGTAACCACTTCGTCAGAAAAAGTTTCAGCAAAATCCAACTTTTCCCTATCCTGCCAACTTTCCAAAGATGCCAATAATTCAGTAAGAGATAACTTGCCTTTAAGCGCACGAAAAGAAATTTTCCGAAGCTCACCCATACGATCAGTTGATAACATGGACCGCGTGTCTACCTTATCCGAAACCGATCCAGAATCCTGTGACCTCGGAGCAGACGCGCCAACATAAGGGGGCGGAGAGCGTTGTAATAAATAAAAATCATCTTCAAGATTAGTAAGGACAGGATAAAGTGGCTGGCGGACAGCATATTGACCCGATACTTGCAACCTACGCTCTTTCTCTTGTCTCTCCGCCAGTTCTCTTTCCTCCCGACGCTTCGCTTCCTGCGCTCTCACATGATCATTTTTCCGTTGCTCTTTATCAATCAGCGCTTTCTCACGTTTCTCCTGCTCACGCACTTCCTTCACCCATAACCGTACACATTCAAACATGTCTTGCCTAGCACGCCGTTTACACATACACTGTTCCACATACTCAATCTTACGCATATCAAACGATCCATACAAAGGCCATCGTAACTCAGGATCCTTTTTGGTGTATTTCCTCCACACTGTGCTGTACATTATAGAGGAAAGACCATGCTTCACATACATATCCCTATTAGGAGTCCCCTCCGGGGGGGATGGAGCAGATTCCTCAAGATTTAACCGGTTTCCAAAGCAGCAGCACCACTTACGGAGTGCGCTAAAAGCAGGCATGCTCAAAAATACTGCAAAATATGCAGTATTATCAAAAAAATGGCACTTAAACGTTGAGCCGTTCAAATTTAAACAACTCCGGAGAAATATCTCCACATTACCTGCCTATATGTGTTGCAACGCATATATTCCCACAGTAATCAATACAAATATGACCGGTCATCACAAATCAAACTCAAATAGCCAACCCAGGCTTCAAAACTCGGAGCAAGTACCGTACAACGGTTCTTACCAATCAAGAGCGTCCAGATTCCAACTGCCAAGTTCCAAAATTCGCCCAAACGGCTATCACGCGGCAAACCGACAGAAGAGGTCTCAGTCGAGGACCGGCGCCACCCAGATGGTCAGCTCGGAAGGGAAGGAAGAAAAACCTCGGGATGCCAGGACTAAAAGACGCCGCTGGCAGTGATCACATCCCCGGCCAAATTCCTCACCTTCGTCACGACCAGTCCTTCGAGCTTCCGAGTCGCCGATGAGCCCCATGTGACGGGCGCCAATTGATGAATACAGGCCCCAGCTAGGCCCGCAAATACAAGGGTTCGCCCTCCTGTGTACGAAAACTAGAAGGAAGTTGGCACGGAAACTGCAAATACAAAGACAGAGTTTATTAACCCTTAAGGGTGGTCCTACAACCTACACAACACTCTTCAGTATTGCATAGAGTAGCACAAAGAACTTGCATACACGGTCCCCTTTTATACACAACAGAGGGGCTCATAAGTGGGTGGATACAACATAGAGCAAAATTCATTACCATTTATGGACATTTTCGATACAGGATCAATATGGGCGGAGTTAACAATTTCCTGAGCCCGCGAAAACATGGTCAAACAAAGACTAACTGATAACAGATGTGGTCAAGTCTGGGCATGCGCCAGACGGACAAAGGAGCTATTTATAGACTGTTACTAGGCAGATTACAAGAGCAACTAGTGAAGAGGTAGGACTCTTCTCGTGCAAAGCACGTGGAGACATGACAATACAAAATGGAGTCCGGACATTAGTCAACATAAGACAAGAAACACGTTTTGACTGTAGAGAATTCATGTCTTCAGTGAATGCTTAATCATATCGCTGTTTTAGTTTTCAACAACACATGATTCTGCCTTACCATTATTCTCTCACATTCAACTCTGAAACATTCACTTATTCACAGATCTCATCATTTATTCGCCTAGGAAGTACTGTAACTCTCGGTCATAATTAGGACCCACTTCCACGGCCCTCAAGCGCATGATCCATCTTGCCTCATGCCTCCGCAGTGTCAGTTCTCTATTACCTCCCCGCGCTTCCATCTTCACATGCTCAATACCACAGAATTTAAATGATTTATGTATACCTTGCGCTGTACAATTATGTATGTGTTCTGCAATGGGATATCTCAGATCATTATTCTTAACAGCTCTCCAATGTTCACTAATCCTATCCTTAAGAGCCCTTATTGTGCTACCCACATATATTTTCTCACATTTACACATAATCACATACACAACATACTTTGTGCTACAGTTAATGTTGGACACAATATCATAGATTCGTTCCCCATTAAACTGAAATTGCTTGGTTTTGTCTTTAGCATGCTTACACATGCCACAATGGCCATGCTTAAAGAAACCTTTACTAAAATGCGAAAGCCATTGTTCCTTCTCAACCTCTACTGGGTAGCTTGGACTCAGAATTGTACCTAACGTTCTGCCTCTCCGATAGGTAATCTGTGGTTTGTCTGACAGAAACTCTCGTAATGTCTTATCCGCTTTCAGGATATGCCAGTGTTTTGACATACTTTTGTACAAAATGGTACTAATGGGAGTATAATCTGTAATCATCCTGATCATGAGTGACTTATTTCTAGGTTTTTTGGATTTCAAGGTGGATGCGCGTTTTATCTTAATTGCTCTCTGTGTTGCTACCTCCAAGTCTCTTTTACCATAATCCCTTTGAGTGAACCTCCTTTCCATATCTTCTACACATTCCCTGAATTGGTTATCCTCACTACAGTTACGCCGTGCCCGTAACATTTCTCCATAAGGGATTGCCCTGATCTGATGCTTAGGGTGTGCGCTGCCCGCATGTAAAATAGCATTACAGGACGTGGGTTTCCGATACATCTTACTGCAAATTTTGTCATTATGTATGAATAGTTCTACATCTAAAAATACCACATTAGTGGAGCTCATGCATGAAGTGAATCTTATATTCATAACATTACTGTTCAGATAGTCAATGAATCCTCTTAATTTTTCTTCTGTTCCCGTCCATATCAGTATACAATCATCTATGTATCGTCCCCAATACAAGATGTCATCATTCCAATGTTTACCAGCAGGGCCCCATATCACTGTCTCCTCCATCCAGCCCATAAATAGATTTGCAAATGCCGGAGAAAATCTTGAACCCATTGCTACTCCTTGGGTTTGCCTAAACCATTCTCCATTAAACAGAAAATAATTATTAGACAATATTAGGTCTGTCATGGTTAATGACATCTGGGTGTGTCCCCATTGGCTTGCTGGTTTTTTCATAAGAAAATACTCTATGGCTTTCATCCCTAAATCGTTAGGTATACTTGTATAAAGTGATATGACATCCAACGTTACTAATTTCATATCAGATTCCCACGTGCTATCACCCAGTATATTCAAGATGTGCTTAGTGTCCCTAATGTACGATGGCAGATTCACTACCAACGACTGTAAGAACACATCGACATACTGTGACATACGCTCTGTTGGTCCTCCTATTCCTGCCACAATGGGCTTCCCTGGTGGAAATGGGAGGTCCTTATGAATTTTTGGCAATGTGTATAGACAAGGATATCGTGGACGATTCACCTTTAAATACAACAATTCTTCATCATTTAAGAAATTGTTTAATGCTCACATTCATGATGGTGGCTAAGCAGGTGTAATGAATATTCAATTATTGAGGTAAAATTGTTAAAGAATATAAAAACGTGTAAAACACGGGTTACTAAAAGTGTGAAATCACACGGCATGTTTATTTCCTTTTGCACAGGGAAGTAATGTGGGCTATTAAGTATGGATTAAGGAGGTTTTTGTACTCCAATTTGTATTGTTTATTACTTCCAGCCATGAGGAAGTCGTATGGGTTAATCCCTTATCGACGAAACGCGTTGGGGATTTGTAGAATGTTTCCAAATTAAAGAATTTTGAAGATTCAACTCGAAAATAAAAAAGAAGAAGAGAAGCCCACACAAATTTTCTCTATTTTGTGGTTATTATAAGAGACATTTATTATTGATTTCACGTGTGCTTCAACAAAAGAAATTACATGAGCCCTGAGTGGCGTACTCCCCTTTATTCAACCCTTTGGCCGTGCCTGCCCATCTAGATGTGTACAAGGTCCAATGCCCCTGACGTAGGAGCAGGTGTTTCCCTACAGAGACCTATGAGTATTGAGCAAGGGGGCTGTGACTGGCTTGCAACACGTCTAGTAGGGAAGTTCCCTGACATTTTGAAAAGTTCTGCTCCACCTAGTTTGTGCTTGAAATGTTCTTACTCTAGCATAGATAGGTAAAAAGAGACAGAAGTTGAGAGGAGATCTCAGCTGTGAAATCGTTTATACTCTTTACATTTTTGTACTTACTTGTAAGCCCAGTTCGACTCGAAACAGATTTTGCTCACCCTAAGTTTGAGATGTCTCTATAAATGTTTAGGCCAGCATGTCTGTGCGTGGGTTGCAGCTGCATCTTGCTAATTAGGTCCTAGGGGACCACAAGGCAGTGTCTGAGATGCGCCTGCAATCCGTCTAACAAGCAACGCGCCTGGTATGGGGAGCTGCTCTGGTCCTTTAGGGTAAGGTCAGACCGATTTGCAAATGGTATTCCCCTCTCTGGCACGGTTTAAATGAGCAGATTCTGCTTTGTGTTAACAGAATATCTTAAAGAATCAAATGTAAGTAAAATCAAGAGTGCTAATTATATAAAATGAAATAAACCGATTAAACTTTAGGAACTCTTTATGATAGAAAATAAAGGCTTCAATAAACGTTATTCATTATGATATGAATAAAATAAAATTCTCAGATAAGTATATAATTGTCAACCCCAAAGGTAAAATCTCATCACATAACAACCATGAAGACTGTGATGCCTTAAAAAAAAAAAAGGACAACAAACTCTGCTTGATTGGCATTTTTGTTGCGTTTTATCATTAAAAAAAATAGACAGCAGTAGATGTACGTGGTTTTCCAGGAGGGTGCAGATTTACATTGCAATATAAAGTTGAGGAGTAAATAAAAGGCCCAATTACCTATGAATAAGTTTTATTACTTCGAGCCCATGTATTCATTCTCACAGTCCTTGTACAGTGAAGTGAGTCCTTATCCCGGGGACATGCGATCACAGTTACACATTTCTTCCTTAAAAAGAAAAAGCTAAAGTTTTCATGAATCTTCAACTTTTCATGATTTAAAAAAAAAAATGTATTTGTAAATCAGGCTTCTCCCTTTCAGGTTCCAATAAAATCCCTCACAACTCACATAACTCCCTGCTCCTGGGCAAGCCTCAAAAGGTTCACTGAGGAAATTAAGGGAATGAGAAAGACTTTTTTTGAAATTATTATTTTTAGCAGTTTTCCAAGTTTTTCAAATCAGACTACGTACACATCGGAGATCAGGTAAATTCTTGATCATCACTTAAATCATTGCAGTTCACACACTGAGTGCAAAGTCTTAGAGTCCTTAGGAATGGATATGTTCATCCTGAACTGTCAAATCATCACAGAAGTGGCTACTGCCAAATAATACTTGAGCGAAAAGGAATGAGGAAGACTTAGATTTGGAGTAATGGAAATTACAAAGAGCTATTCCTTTACTAACTCATCCACCTTCCTTGTCCCAGTCCTTACACATTTAGAATGCACCAAGCAGTGAAAGGATCTGGAGAAAGAAATGCCAAATGAAGGCAGAACAACAACCCTCCTGGAATATCTAGAGAAGGGCCAATGGCAAAAACTGAAAGAACAAATACAGGACTTCCAATGGGCTTCCAGAAATCCAGCCAGCCAGATATCTGAAACTCTCCACCTCATACGGTGGCCTGGACCTCCCAGGGTACTAAAGACCTGATTATGAGTCTGGCGTATGAGATAGTCCATCAAAAATGTGACGATTATCCTGTCCGCTGTATTACAAGTTCCATAGGATAACAAGAATTTACAATGCAATGGTCTCGGCATTGGTAAAGTTAGAGCTATTGGCATTGCTCATGACATTATTTTTGTTTATGTTTTTGTTTTTAAAACATTTAAAGAAATGGCATTGTTATTTACAATGTCAATAGCTTAATCACTCTCAAATGCGAGACCTATTGCATTTGCACCCACACACAGAGCCACCTACACACACACTGATTAAGCTATTGACATTGTAAACAACAATGCCGTTTCTCTACATGTTTTAAAAACAAAAACATAAACAAAAATCATGTCATGAGCAATGCCAATAGCTCTAACTTTACCAATGCCGAGACCATTGCATTGTAAATGCTTGTTTTAGTCTGTAAGCACTATTTTCTTGAATGAGTTTCTCCTACTGCAAACACGACATGCTTTCCTTAAACATTCAGAGCGCCAGGCGCACAACACCCATTGGGCTCACCGGGATTCACCCCTCCCCCCCCGTCATTTGTGTCAGCCCGGCTGAGACAGCCTCGCGGGCTGGCGTCCTTCTAATTGCAGCCGGACCCGAGTACTTCACAGGTCTATAAAAGACCATTTACTCGTTAATGAGGCTTTTGTTGTGTTTTCACCCCTTCTTACAGCCACTCTGCCTATGGCTGGAAGACTTAGCCCCCCCCCCCGAAATCTTTTTCAGCCCCCCCTACATTTGGCCCTAGTTGCCCGCCTGCAGAGCGCCATGCGCGCTTTAACTTTCCAAGCAGACCAGGACAGTGATAGCTGTTCTTTGAATAGGTCTTGCTTTTACAAGAGTTTGAGCTATTGGTATTGTAAATGACAATGCCTTTTATTTATGTTTTAATTAGCAAAACAGATAAACAATAGGCATTGCCACTTACAATGCCAATAGCCTAAACTCTCACAAATACGAGACCTATTGCATTGTAAATGCTTGTTTTGTTTGTTGTTGAGGGGTTGGGCTGGCCTTCATGTCACGGCGTTTTAACTTAATCTGAAGTCACTCTCGAATAAAACTATATCAAACTGAGCGGCTTCCCGCCTCCAATGTACCGAAAGCTCACGTGTTAGCGATTCCATTTGGAAACAAACTTGAGGCGTTCAGTGAGTCCTTGCACCTCGCGCTACACTGAGCGCCTGCAAAGAAATCATCCCGGAGCCGCAGAGCATCACGGGAAGCCACATTCTACCTTCACTTTATTAAAAGGTGTCAGGGGCGCTAAGGCGGGTGAGCTCCCAGTGTGTGTGTGTGTGTGTGTGTGTGTGTGAGGGGGGGGGGGCTGCATGTGGCCTATATAGTAGCAGAGGCCTAGTGAAGCTGTGAGGGGACAGCTGCAACCTGTGGTCACACCGGCCGTTTATATACTCACATCTTTAAACCGAAGTGTTATTACCCCAGCGTTACCTATGTTACCCACTTTGACGGATGAAAGGCTGAGTCTGCCCTGCAATAATTGCAATTTGTGACTTGTAGTCAGTGTCACATATGCACTATACTCTCAGCTGAAAAGTATGATTGAGGGACTCAGGTATGGACTTTCTCCTGAGAAGTGTTACACTCAGCCCCAGCAGCCTGCCAGCATGCACATGCCCTTCCTGGGCAGGCCAGAGAATTGGTCACTCTACTCCCATTCAGAATCTTGGCCTCTCTGCTGAGATTTCACATGTCCCACGGCTACTAAGCCCATCCCCCATGTCATGTTTCATCCAATCGAGACTTTTTAGCCAACTGAACATTGCATTGTGGGAAATGTGTGTGCGCGTGTTATTTATTATTTTTTATTTTTATTGTTTAAGAAAACAGTTATGAGCACCGCAGCATGCAAAGTGCTGCTGGCTGTAGCAAAGACAGAGTGAAAGTGCCTCTCAAGAGACGGGGCCTCTTGGCAGCGATACTACAGAGTTCGGCCGCACCCCAATCATCCCCCCCCCTCCTCCCTTCGGGGCTGGCCGAGAACTTTGCCAGGGTCGGTTTGGGTTCCCAGTCCGGCCCTGTCCAGCACTGGTGCCCTCGGGGCCTGTTTCACCCTCGCTACAGGCAGCCCTGACTCTGGGATCTCCCTGCACATATTTAACCCATTCTGTACACGGTCGACTATTCCGTGTTCCCCGCGGCCCATTAAAAGGCAGGAATGCGCAGGAATCTGTAAAAACACCTCTCACGGCAGGGGGACACAGAGAACGGAAAAGGCGTGAGGGTGAAAGTGCGGAGGTTATATACAGTGACAGAAAAACAGGAGAGAGGAGTGATAATGTTAAATGGAAGAAAATAGGGTGGAAAGGGAGATGCAAAAAGGAAAACGGAGGTAGAAAGATTAGAAAACTATAGTGTGATGGAGCATGAAAGTGTCAGGGAGGAGAGAAAATGGATGGCAGAGTGGTGAAAACAGAAACGGAGAAGGAAGACAGCCAGTGGAGGGAAACCCTGAAGAGTGAAGGAGAAAGTGATGGGTGAAATACAGAGATAGAAGCCGGGCAATGGGTGAGTGCCAGCCTTCTTTAAAGCTTAACAATTTTTTTTAACGTGTGTATGGGCTGTTGGGGGGCTCACTCTTTAGGATTGAGAGAGAGAGGAGGACTCCATGAGGGGCTGATGACAATATGAATGGATAACAAGCCGAGGGCTGATCAGTCTGTGACAGTAACTGGAAGACACCGGAGCTCGGGCACAGCACTGCGGGGCTGCACCGGGGGAAGCACAGCCTGTAGCGCCCGGTTTTTATTCGGTTGGGTATTTTAGCGGCGATACTTTAGCCCTGCTGCAGAGACGCCGGTCTAGGCGCGCGCTTCTATAAATAACGCCGGCGCGAGGCATGCACCATCCGAGGACCTGGAGGCCGGGGATGCGAGAAGATGTAGCCGGGATGAGGTGCCGCTGCATCCCAGCGGGTAACAGAGGGCGGAGGACAGCGGCCAGAAGGTACGGATCTCCGAATCAATGAGCTATATTAACAAGGCAGAGCAAAAGGCAAGCACACCACTGCCTTTCTCCGAGGCAGAGCAGAAATGCCTCGGAGAAACGCAGTGGCGTTTTCGGATTCGGGGGCGTGTTTTGCTTTTATCTCCTCTTGCCATTGGCTGGAGGAGATAATTAGACTTTCTGCAAAAAACACGCCCCGATCCGAAAAGGACGGGGCCTGATCGGAGTGACGGGACCTCTTCTCCAATGGCTGGCCAGCATTGAAGAGGCCAGCCAATGGAGAACAGGGGAGAAGAGGGGCGGGTTCAAGCACCTCTTCTCCAAGTCATTAAATCTCGGATCGAGACTGCGCAAGCGCAGCCTTCGAGCCGAGACCTAAAAATGAATTGTAATTTGGCAGGTGGGAAATCAGTCACGTTTGTGATTAGGGGTGGGCGGAATTTGCGAAAGCGACTTTCGCAAATTATCGCGAAAATGTTAAAAATCTCCGCAAACACGCGGAAATATCGCGAAGATGCAGAAGTTTTTTTCCCGCCCGTTCGCGGTATTTTCTGCGCGGTCGCGGCTCGCCAACTTACCCATGCGGTTGCTCGTGGGCGCGGCCATCTTGTTTTCACTCTTCTCGCGGTGCATGATCGCGAGAAGAAAGACGTGATCATGCGACGCATGATGTTACTGCGGGCACGAACTGTCGCGAGACAGTGCAAATGGCTACCAACAATCCAACATCTTGTGGAGAACGCGACCGGATCGGGAAAACTAGTCGGCGAACGCGGGGATTCAGGTAAGGCGATCGCGCGCGCGCGAGAATGTATTATTTTATAGCGTGAGAAAGACACAAATTATCGCAAAGCTCAGGAATGCGGAAATTTTTACATTTTCGCGCTCTCCGCGGAACGCGAAAATGTCAAATTATCGCAATTTCCGCGAGCGGAACGTAAATTTAGCCCAGGCCTATTTGTGATGGAGTAACCATGTCCACCAAACTCGTAATCAGGCCCTGAGTCTCCAGCACCCAAAGACATGCAGTAGAAACCAGAAGGCAACTCTTGTGTGTCATATGTTGTTGAAAGCTTGAGGTATCCAGCTAGAAATGTAAAACATGGTGATGATCCCATTCAAAGAGACAACCAAACAAAGAGCAGCATTTAACAAGGTAGATTGTTTAACTTAATTAATTCACATCAACAAGCACTCAATGCTTGTGAAGATAAAGTCATGCAACAGAAGGACCACATGAATGAGAAACCGTGGTCCAAATGGCCCCTTATCACTGCAAGTATAGTGATTTGGGCCATGTTGGACCCAAAAATACAAATGTTATTCAAAGATCTGGTCGATAACACCAGCAAACCTGATGGTGAACTTAACACATCTGTTAGAAACTGGGTTTCTGGTTGCCAGAGGTATGCACCCTGTCCAAGCAGAAACCACAATGCTAGTCAGGGTAAGTCAGATACACACCATAAATTAACCTCTGCTCACCTTCTGTGTAAAGTAATTTTCTTCGTGAAGTGGTGGTGATACGCCGGTTCCCGAAGAAAATGCACCAAGCTGAGAGGCCCTGGTTCCATAGATGATGCGTCGATGTTTCTACATGCAGTCAAGGGGATGCATTGATCTTCCCACATTGCAGTGGCGGCAATGCATTGGTTCCTATGCATCGGTTCTTTAAGGTGATACGCTGGTTCCAAGTGCATGCACCAATTCCACTCTGATAGCATAAACGTTGCATCTGTTCTGCTGCACGTAAACAGGAGATGCATTGGTTGAAATGGAGCAAGCACCTAGATCAGGACCAGGAGCAGGTGGTGAGACTTTGATACCCCTTAGTCTCAGAAACAGGAGGCATGTCAACAAGTCCTTGGAGATCACTCTGGGTTCAAGTGGAGTCCATTTCTTCCACAGCAGGGTCAGAGGGTAGCAGACAGCAGGGCAGCACAGCAGAAAAGCAGTTCTTTCAGAGCAGCAGTCCAGCCGAGTGACAGTCCTTGTAGCATCACAGCAGTCCTTCATCCTGACAGAATTTCTTTACAGGTCCAGAAATATCTGATTTGGTGGGGTCAGAGACCCAGTACTTATACCCAGTTGTGCTTTTGAATTTGGGGTGACTTCAAAGAAGAAGGGTTTTTAAAGTGCATAGAGGTCCTTTCTTCCTAGCCCTGGCTCCAGACTCACTACAGTGGGGGTAATGAACCTTTAGTGTGGGGACAGGACACTGCCTATTCAGATGTAGTTGTCAGCTCCTCCTGCCCAGGATGAGCTATCAGGATTCAGATGGGCACTCAGACACACCTAACTTTCCTTTGTGTGTGGCTGTATAGAGAGAATTCACAAAGTCAAGCTGTTACCCACCCAAGACATGCATTGGAGACAGTCTGCAAGCACACGGAGCTTTCAGAGAAGAGAAATGTTAACTTTCTAAAAGAGAGAGGATCAATAACAGGGGTAAGGCCCGTTAACCCAGATGAGACCGGGTGCAGTTTATAGCAAAAAACAGTGTCTCAACTGAACAATATTTAAAAACAAGACAATTGAAAATAGCGATATAAACCACAAATAGGAAAGGGGAAAAAAGGGAAAGGAGACCACAACGTAATTGTAGGGTGCAGTGAAATAAACTATAATTTCATAAGTAGTTAAGAGGCACTACAGTCCATAATTATATAATGACCATAACACACAGCGTAAGCACTGGGCGTGTAAGTGAGAGTGGGCGGCGCGGTGATACAAGTAAGCCTGGGCAAAACACTACGTTACGCATGCGTAGTTTGCGAAGTTTGCACTACTTCGCACTACGTGAATTGCACATAGCACTGTGCAAACACGCGTAGCATAGCGTAGTGCAGCGGTCATTTTTTGCTTGCTCGCGGTCCTCAACGTCAAGTTAGCGGCCGCGAGAAAGTAAAATGACATCCCGGCGAGACTTTTTCCTCGTTCGCGATCAGCAACATCAAGTTGCTGATCGCGAGCGTGGAAAATAAACCTCCCGGCAAGCTTCTCAACGCGGGGAGGTCAGGTTTCTCATTGCGAGTGGTCGCGTATCCTCGCGACCACTCGCGATGAGAAACTACCAGTCCGCGTTGAGAAAGCTGCCGCTCGAGTAAAAATCTACTCGAGCGGCAGAAAACGACCACTTGCACTGTGCAAGATGCAGTTTGCAATGATTGCACAGTGCGGACAAGCATCCGGCACTGTGCAATCATTGCGAACAGCATCTTGCACAGTGCACTACGCAGTTTGTGAAGCTACGCGTAGCTCGCGTAGTGCACTTCGCGGAGCTACGCGTAGCGCTACTTCGCAAACTACACCCAGGGTTAGATACAAGGGTGTGAAGGACAGCGTGAACGGCGAAAAATAAGGTTAAAGTGGTCAAAATTGCAAGTTATATATAGTGTTTTTGTACAAGATATTCAGGTAAATAGATTGATCACAACAGCGCCTGAGTTCTAGGCTGGGTAGTCGGTGGCGCTTTAACCTGAAAGATTGCAAGTCATCATCAGGACAATGGTCATTCAGTTAAGCGTAGTGCTCTGAGGGAAATGGAAAGGAAGGATAGATAAGTAATTGAGTGGTCCACGGGAGAGGGGACACGGGATAGGAAAGGTAAATCAATTGAGCTAAGTAGAAATGACCTAACAAAGAGAGGAATGATTCAGGGTTATTCAAGATCAGCGGAGCATCAAGCGAACGTGTAGATGATGTAGAAGAAGTAGGCAGGGTAAGTGGACATGCGGTGTATCTGGCTGACAGCAGGTGTGGGGAAAGAAGCGCAAAAGGCAGGTGTCTATATAATAATATAATTACCAGAAGGGGTCCTGGTGGGTATGAATGAAGTATGAGGAGCCAGGGGAAAGCTGTGACAATCTAGGCAAACCGCAACCAGTAAATGGGCGAAATTGATGAATCTGAAAGGAAATTGGAGGGAGGAAGGAGTCAAAGCAGCGTGAGGGAACGGGCTTTGAAAGTGAACACTTCGGTGCTTGACGGCAAAATCGGGCAAACAACCGATCGCTCTCACTTACACGCCCAGTGCTCACCCTGTGTGTTATGGTCATTATATAATTATGTACTATAGTGCCTCTTAACTACTTATGAAATTATAGTTTATTTCACTTCACCCTACCATTACGTTGTGGTCTCCTTTCCCTTTTTTCCCCTTCCCATTTGTGATTTATATCACTATTTTCAATTGTCTTGTTTTTAAATATTGTCCAGTTGAGAAACTGTTTTTTGCTATAAACTTTCTAAAAGAGGCAGTTCTAAAACAGTATTTTAAATCCAACTTTTCTCAATGATTAATTACAGCTTAAAAGTGTAATAAGGAACTGTTAACCTAAGAGAGGTGTAGGCCTCACAGTAGTAAAAAACACATTTAGATGTTTTTTACAACTAGGACATGGAATACTTAAAACTACACATCTTACCTTTTACTTGCACAGCACCCTACCCTATGTGTTACCTAGGGCTTACCTAAGGGTGACTTATGTGTGACAAAAGGGGAGTTTAAGGCTTGGCAAGAGGTTTTAAATGCCAAGTTGACATGGCAGTAAATCTGCACACACAGGTTCTGCAGTGGCAGGCCTGAGACATATTTAAAGGGATGCTTGTATGGGTGGCACAGTCAGTGCTGCTGCAGGGCCACTAGAAGCATTTAATTTATAGGCCCTGGACACAGGTAGCACACTCTACTAGGAGCTTGCAGATAAATGAAATATCCAAATTGCGGCTAAGCAAATGTAACAATGCTTAGGGGTTGAAGCATATGCACTTTAGCACTGGACAGTAGTAGTGAAGTGCTCGGAGTCCTAAGGCTAACAAAAAGAATCAGCAAAAAGAGGAGGTAAGCAGGCAAAATGTTTGGGGAAGACCACCCTAAGGCTGACGGGTTTAACCAAATCTTATCCACCTATCCAGTGTAGGGATTATGTCTGGGAGGAAGCAGAATTAATATTATTTTATTTATTTATTTATAAAGCGCAACATTTATCCCATAAGCATATCACGGCACTAATGTAGCGGGAGGGTGTTGGTTAGGGCTGGGGCTGTTAATGTAGGTGACATCAGTCCTTGGGGAATACGTGGGTTTTAAGTTTCTTCCTGAATGCTGTGAAGTCCTCGATCAGCCAGTGGAATCTTGTTCCAGTGCAAAGCTGCGAGGCATGAAAAGGTGCATCCACCTGCCCTGATCTTTCTGATCGTTTGAGTTTCAACTAGCGCCTGAAGACTTGACCTTAGGCACCTGGGTGGAGTGTAGAATTTGATTTTATTCCGAAGGATCCTAGGGCCAGTATGATGGAGTGCCTTGTGTACATGTCCCAAGAGCTTAAATCTTGCTCTTTGATGCATGGGCAGCCAGTGAAGTTGCCTCAAGCAATTGGTTGCTGAGCTGTATCTGCCTTTGTTGCACACCATTTTGCCCACTGCATTTTGTATCACTTGCAGAAGTTTGAACAGATGGTCTGGCATACCAACGAAAAGTGTGTTTCCATAATCCAGCCTACTACCCAGTAGGGCCTGTGTGACTATTCTCCTACTTTCCAGTGGAATCCAGGGAAAGAGCCTTTTCAAAAGCTTCAGTGTAGCGAAGCTTCTTCCACAGAGGGTCCGCACATGATCCTGCATGGATAGGGTGTTATCAATGAGGACACCCACATTTTGTGCGCACTGGTTGGTGCTGGGGCATCTCCCAGCGAGTGGGGCACATAATCTCTAAAAATAGACCCATTCGAGTTAACCAACACAGAACTAAAGCAGCCTGATACCAATATCTTTCAAACCACAGATGCAGCACAGGGTCTTGTTGTTAAAGTATAACTTCTTCTCAAGGCACTATTTTGGGATCCAAAAAAAGGCAGGCACATGACTATCATAACTTCCTTATACATCTACAGCAAATGTAAATACTCCAATGAAGAGATGAGAAATATCACCAGAAATCTCAGCCAGCCTACAGCAAGAGAGTGTCAGGGGCAGACTGCTCATGAACCGTTTTGTAACAATGCACTAGGTAGCAAACCTAACCATTCAATTCTATCCAACCTCATTCACACAAGTAACATAACATAAGCCACAATCCTACAGAAACAGGGGAATAGAAATGCAGACATCACATATGTATTTAACAAAAAAGCAGAATCCAGGGCAACATGTTGGCCAAAGAACCCATAATGCGCAGGCTTCTACCATCTCATTAGTTCTAGTGCTGTAAGCACTAAACCTAATGAGCCCATAGCCTAATACTAAGGGCTTATTGGGCTGGTACAAAAATGGAAACAATCATTAGGTGAAACGTAAACACCACTAAATGGGAACAAAAAGCTGCCAAGCAACACCTTGATGGCACTTATCATTCACTGTATGAACCACAGACAGAATAAAGGAAGTAGCTGGCCAACTGTGTAAAGACCAAGCTTCAGGCAAGAAATGCCAGAGCTTCGAAAGTCATAGTGTGAGGAACCAGACAAGCAGAAGTTAAACAGTGACAGAAAGGAAATGTAGCCCTTTCTGTGTTTACCTCCTATCCAAGCGTGAGTCATGGATCAGCATCCATCAGTGAACTACACACCCATACACAAGAAATATGCTTGCAAAATCAGGGCAGTTTATTTAACTAGTTAAGAATGCCTAAAACAGCACCTTATGTGAAATTGACTTAGTATATACTCTCTGCAGGAAGGGAGGCATTGCAAAAGGTGAAATTATGTGACATTTATTATGCATAGACAAACAAAAATAAAATACACATTGCAGATAGGACCAAAACAGCACTTGTCTAATGCACAATTCCTCCACAAACCTGCTATTCCATGTTGAGCCATCTGCTGAATCAACTGAAACAGTTACAAGCCAAAAACAATGAAATTGCACTAATGAAATAAAGTACAAAAAATGTTTCAGAGAAGATAAGGAGCAAATGATCTGTTCAGCTCTACAGCTTTCTGATGAAACTCAAGAACAAACAGTGGTCATATTGAGGCAGGAGACTGTGGAAAGGTGTTTCAATGTGAGGGCATGTCCAAATCTATGCAACAGAATAAACAATCAAGCACTTCAATGGGGGAACAGAAATGCATGCTCCGAAAAAGATAGTGACTCTCATTGTCCAATATTTATTGATGTCCATAATTTATTGAAATATAATTTTTTATGTATTGTACGCAAAATCTATAAGGACAACAAGACACACAGGGCCACAAGTAAGGGGCTTTGGCCTTTTGTAATAAATGGGTTACTGGTTGCAGGGGATGAAGCCCTACTCAAGCAGGAACCACAATCCTTGTCAGGGTGAAGCCACAAGCAACCCAAAATTATCTTGTTGTCAACCCATGGTAGCTTGGTACAGAGCAGTCAGGCTTAACTTAGAGGCAATGTGTAACGTATTTATGCGGCACTTCAAAAACAATAATCAAGTCAAAACACAACAAAAGAAAAATCCCTTGTCAGTTTAGGGGAAAAAAAGTATCTTTTAATAATTAAATGAAGACCAAAATGACAAAAATCCAATCAGTGCGGGCGTGTCTTGACGCCGAGCGCAATCGTCACTAAAATGAGGACCTCCGCTGAGCCATCAATCAGCAACTCATCATCTTTCACCCTATCCGACCCTTAAAATTCCTGGAGGGCATGCAGCACAAGGAGCCCTTGCAGTGACCTGATGGGGATGGGTTTTGAAACCTGAGAGAGCTGCAAAGATCCCAGACCGGTATTAGACTGAGGCGGCCGGGCCTGCATAGTGGCTCAGCCAGAGTGGCCTCATTGGAAATGGGGGTTTCTGAAGAGCCTGGGGGAGTGGAGGCTCAGAGGTGAGTGTTCCTGCCATCCCCAGCAACAGCACCGAGGCCGGTGGAGCTGGGAACATCCGGAAATACAGAGACACCCCCGAAGGTCGTAAAAATTCCTATTTTAGAGCCCCACAGCAATTACGCGAGGGCTGGACCGCGACAGGGAACCCACGGCGGCTGCCATAATGGGGGTAGGATTCAGCGCGAGTGGACTTCCGAGCGCGCAGAAGGCCTGGCAAAACAGAAAGAAAGAAAGAGCGTGGATTGGGGCTGAGTCAAAAGAAATAAGTACAGAGTGTGGAGAGGGCCCCTGGGACAATACAGCGCTCACTGCCAGAGCCAAGGGGAGACCAAGCAGCAACTGAGGGAAGGCCCTGGGGTGATCCCCCTCTCAGAGAAGACCCAAGTGACCGCAGGAAGGTGTTCCCAGCCCCCCCCAGAGCTCCTTAAGAGTACTGAGACATTGGTAAACACAGGAGGTGGCTGGGCGGTACAGACACCGGAAAACTACAGTCGGGGCCCAAACTTAAACAGACCCAGCAGCAACAGTAACGCAGTGACAGCAAATGCACTGGGGGGGCGGTCTTGGTGGCCAGGACGAACTCTGGGCCCCCATAGGAGACTGGAATGGCCCCAGGACAAACACCCCCAGGCTGCAGGAGTGCAAGCAGTCACGGAGAGGGGGGGGCTGAAGATCAGGAACAGAAAGTCCACCCGGTAGAAGCCAGTACAACCAAGGCGTAGACTCAGAGGAATCTGGAAATCAGTGGCACCCACCTATAACCTGGCCTAAGAGTTGTGGGTCTCCTTACATTGTAAATGGGTCACAGGCGGAGGCAGAGGATGAAAGCCTGAGAGACCTGCATTGCGACCTCCACTTGGTAGGTGACGGGCACCACGGGTCAGGAATGCACCACATCATCAGACTATCAGCCTGGGAGACTGGGCAGAACAGGGAGGCTGGACATAAGGACTCCTCCAACAGTAAGTTCAGCAAAGAACACCGAGCTGGAGGAATGAGGCCCAAGGGGAACCTACCGCCACAATCAAACAAGGTGGATAATTATGTGGTCCCCAGATCTCACCATGAGGAGGACACCCGTCCCACCAGCCAAGCAGCCTCAGGGGAGACTTCCCTGGGGCAATGATGACAGCCATATAAACTCTTCAATCCTCTCTGGAACCTAAAATAGGCTCAGTAACTATCGAGGTGGGCCTACTCAGAGTGGATTTCCATATGTCTGATAAGTGAGTCTAGGGTCAAGCTTTAGATCTGGCAATACATGAGCAACAGGTGCTTAAAATTGTATCCTGGAATGTAAATGGCCTGGGTTCCAAAATAAAGCGCACACTGGTATCACAATTTATCAAAAGACACAGACCAGATGTGGTCTTCCTGCAGGAGACGCACCTACAGTGGCCTAACTACAAAGCGCTAAATAGATGGGGATACACATTGGAGGCACATGCCAGGTACACGTCGGGGTCCCGAGGAGTGGGAATCCTTCTTAAAATTGCCATGGCCTATGTCCCTGGGAAAGCATGGTGAGACCCACTGAGCAGATTTGTACTTCAGACTGGGAGGTGAGATGAACGGACTTTGAATCTGGGCTATGTATGTGCCCCACAGGGCTTCAGTGTGACACTAGATCAGCCCTAGGAGCGCAACTCCTAGAGATGCCGCTTGTCTCTCTTATTACAAGAGGTGACATGAATGATGTCATCTCCCTGTCCGAAGACAGGTGGCCCGGAAAAGCAGACACCAGCACCGCAACCTCCCTGTGAGGCTTTGTGGAGGCACTGGGGTGGGCTGATCTATGGAGAGCCCACAATAGGGGGGAGCGTCAGTACACACGCATATCGGCATGACATGGGAACCTGTCCCGAATAAACTACTTGTTCACACTTGGCCAAGATTTGGGAGGCTTCCGGGACACACAACATTTGGCCTGGGGCATCTCGGATCATTCACCGGTGGTCACTTGGTTTAAGGGGCTGACAGTGGCAAGTGTCCTGCCACCCAGACTGGCAGCCTGGCATTTGTCTAGCAGGAAATTTGTGGAGCAGCTACAGGAAGGCACCGAGAGATACTTCCAGCAGAACGAGGGTCGGTAAACTCTTGCTCTGTTGTCTGGAAAGCCTACACGCCAGTGATAAGGGGGCAATATCAAGCCCTAGTGGGGGTTGAAAAGAAAGTAGACAGGCAAAAGCATCAGGACCTTGAGCACAGGAATGTGGCCCTAGAGGCCAAGGTAGTAGGTTGGGGCGAAAACAATAGGAATTTGACACACCAGTTACGCATTGGAACAGCGGTAGTTGCGAGTTATAGCGGAGGGCGCAGCAAGGGCCCACGCTTTAGCAATCCAGAGGAGGCTCTAAGATGTGGGAAATAATGCTACAAAACTTATTGCAGGCTTGATAAAAGGGATAGCAAGAGAGGCTGGGTGATGGAAATCCTAGACCATTAAAGGGGTGGTGCATACGGGGTACGAGGAAATAGCCGAGGTATTTGCAGACTTCTACGAGGAAGTATACACCTCCAAGTCTGGTAGATCTAGCACAGACTGCACGGAACACCTAGCAACAATGAACCTAAACACCCTGATGAAGGAAGATAGGGAGATGCTAGACAGTGATGTGACTGCAGAGGAAATAGTGGGGGCTCTTCACAGGCCATCGGTCCAGGAAGGTCCCCGGTCCGAATGGTTTGCCCCTTGAACTGTTCAAGAAAACAGCTCAAGCGTTGTCACTCCACCTCTTGAATGTGTTCTTAGAGGCCAGGGAGTTAGGGAGGCTTCCTCACGACCAAAGAGCAGCCACCATAGTTGTAATCCCCAAAAAAGGAAAACCGCCGGCAGAGTGTGCATCATACCGCCCCATATCCCTGCTCAAAGTGGAGCCCAAAATCTTGGCCAAAGTCCTTGCGAACAGACTAGCTGGTGTGATAACATTGGTGGAACACCCCAACCAATCTGGTTCATGCCGAAGCGTAGTATGTGTTTAAATTTGAGATGGCTGTACGGGCTGCTTCACCAGGTAGAGGCATACAGGGTTGAGGATGTAGTGGTTCTCTCCCTCGATGCCCAAGTGGCCTTCGACAGTGTGGAATGGAACTACATATTTACAATGCTACCTCAGCTGGGCCTTGGCCCCGACTTCTGTACCTTGGTTCGTCTACTCTACGAAGCACCGCAGGCCAGGGTGCGGTTAAATGGTTACACCTCCTGCATGATTGAACTGCAGAGGGGCAAGCGGCTATCTGCTATCTCCCATGATCTTCACCCTAGCTTTGGAACCTACTGGCGGGAACCCACTCATCCGGGGAACTACAGTCGAAGATAACTGGGAGGAAAAGATATCTCTCTACGCGGACGATATTCTACTCTACGTGAAAAAACCCTGCATCTCGATACCGAGAATTCTGCATATTTTTGATCTATTTGGGAGCTATGCCGGTTACCAAATTAACTGGGATAAGTCCCTGATTTTTCCACTTTCTGCAGGCCCCCTATCCCTGCCATCCTGGTGCTCAGCCCCAGTGGTAACGGGCAGGTTTACGTACCTTGGGATCCATATCAACAGAGACGAGAAACTCTTTCTGGCTCGTAAGGTTCTTCCTCAGATCGATCACTTTCAGGCAGATGTGAGCCACTGGGGTGCACTTTCCCTTTCGCTGATGGGGCGGGCGGTCCTCTCTCGAATGCTATACATTCTTCGGAATACACCGTTTCGAATTCCTGAATCCTACTTCCACAGAATTACCAGCATTTTGAGGTCCCTGTTGTGGGACGGTGGGGTGGCCAGAATCTTGTTAGCAAAACTGCAGCGGGGTGTCTATGATGGGGGCCTGGCAGTCCCTGACCTCCGAGCCTATTACTGGGCCTCCCAGCTCACAGTGGTGAATGACTGGGTGTTTGGGTTCCGGACGGACAGAGCTTATAGGGTGGACGGCCTAACCATGGGAAACAGGGACTCTCCGGCACTCCTATATGGTACGGACAGGAGGGGCCGGCTCCTGCCCCACACACTGGCGGTGGTATGGTGGCGGTGGAAAGCAACCAAGAGGTGCATAGGATGGGAATGGAAACCTACAGTGGAGACCCAACTGTAGGATAGCGATGACCTGGGAGAGGTTACAAAATTGAGAGCATACACAAAATGGCACACATTATGAATTGAGAGATTAGGAGATGTCTGGGGAGCGGGCATATTAATCACATTTGAGGCATTGAAGGCTGAATATGAGCTGACACAGGGGGAGATATTTCGGTACAGGCAATTGCAGCATGCCATGAAATGTCATCTTCCAGAAGGGGAAGTCATCCCAGATGACTCTCCTATGGATGGCCAACTGATACTGGACCAGATGCCCTTCAAGGCAGTTTCCCTGGTATATAGGAAGATCATAAACAATATGCCGGACAGTCTTGTCTCACATTAAGAGGCATGGATGGTAGATATTGGGCCCCTAGATGACGAAGAGTGGAGCAAGGCGTTGCAGAGCCCCAGAGAGATAGCTATAAGGGCTTGATTTCCCCTGGTGCAGCTACGGATATTGCACTGGTCCTACCTGTCTAGGTTGAGAGTATTCAAGATAGGTCGGATTGACTCAGCCGAGTGCCCCAGGGGGTGAGGTGAATTGGGCACATTCTACCACACACTCTGGACCTGCCCACGTACCACACCTTTTGGGCCAAAATAACAGAAATAATGAGGGAGGTAACGGGTCTACCAGCGGTGTCTGAGGCCAAGTGGCTATTGCTGGAAGTGTCGGTGGAAGAGAAGTGGCCTAGTCACATAAACACCTGTCTCAGAATGGCTGCAGGGTTAGCGAAGCGCAACCTAGCCAGGCTATGGAGTGCGAGCAGGTCCCCGGTGATTAAAGACTGAAAGGAAGATTTAGACTGAGGCCAATTAGCCGAACAGACAGTATATCACTCCTGGGGTTGCCCGCGCAAATTTATAAGGGTATGGGGGCCATGGAATCAATATCGGGGTATGTTCTGCTTTAACTGATTTGTGTCCTAAATCAACTGCTCAATAAAAAGAAGTTTAAAAAAATAAAAATCCAATCAGTAGGACTGTGTTGGAGAGTTCAGTAAATATGCTTCCCAAAAATGCACAAAGTGCCAACTGTGGGTATCTGGCGAATTAGACCGGGACAAAGTCACAAGTCCACGCTGACAGTGATGGAGTGCAGGCCGGCTACATGGACCCAGGCAGGCCAGCTGAATAGGAGTACCATAAATCCTGGCTGTAAAGAGTTACAGAGTCCCGCATCGAGAATGCAGTCGAGGCGATGCAAAGTCCTGTTAATGGGTGCGTTAGGCAGCATTGGTTCTGTGGTGCTGCCAGGCTGCAATCAAGGACCTGCAACGTCATCAACGGGGCTTATGACGGGGAGTCCTGTGTTGAGGATGCACTGCGCCCTGCCTCCAAAGAATCTGCAGGGCTGCGATGCAGAGTCCTGGGTCATCATTAAGGCTGCTGTCGACAAAAGAATTGAGATGAGAGGGCCTGCATAGAGGGGGCATCGCACAGCGGCAGTTTTGAAGTGGCTGTGATGCAAAGTCCTTGCTTCTAGAAAGTCCATACAGCAGATGCAATGCACCAGTTCTGCTTGGGGTGCACTGCGCAGCAGAGTAAATGTGTCGGCTCTGCTGGATCCACAGATGGGCTGGCAGAGAACATTCAGGCCCACTTCAAAAGGTCCATGACAGGTGTGGCACCACGTGTAAGGGTGGGACTCACAGACGTCAGAGTCCAAGTGCTGATTTCAAGGTTTTTGGATCCTTTTGTCCCTGAGGCTCTTGTCAGAAGGCTTGCCAACTATCCCTTGGGGTCCTTGGTTCAACTGATGTAGGTCCAGTCTTTCTCACCCAGGCAAGAGCGCAGAAGGCAGCAGGTCAGCACAGCAGGGCAGCAGTCCTTTCTGCAGCATAGCAATCCTTCTTCTTGGCAGCGTTCATGGGTTCAGATACTGAAGATCTGGTCTCTGAGGGTCAACATTTAAACCTGGTGCCCACTTTGAAGTGAAAGAAGTTTCTAGAGGTTTTAGGCATCCTCTGTGGGAAGTTGGCCTGGCATATGCTGTCCACTAGTTATAGTGGGCACCTTGCACCAGTCCAAACAACCCTTATTGATGATAGTTTTAAAGACAACCTTCATTGAAAGCTATCCTAGTGGTAACTATGGAGAGCAGCCTTCAGGCTATATCTTGAAGGAGTGTAAAGCAGCTTGGTTTACCAGATTATAACCTCTTGAATTACTAAATGAAAGGAGAACCACACAAGATATATATATATATGTATTTATTTCTAAACACTTACTACTAATCTCTTTATGAGATTAGAGTCCAAGATACACAATACTAGTTCTAAAACGACAGTAAATAGCACAATATACAATGGGCCCTAGGGGCGGACCAAACCATACATTAAGAAAGTGGTATAAGAACCATGACTTGACTAGACACAGTGCCTAGAGCACGTAGAATCACTGGGACCCCAAGGAACCACCCAAGGTGGTGACACAGGAGACCCACTGGGGACGTGTGCAGTGTGAGAACACAGCCGCGAGCCCCGTACTATTCTATGGGAAAGTCACAGTTGGAATTTTAGAAGTTAAGGACACTTAGGAGAGGACTTTGAGCAAACCCATTTAGACTTAGGGGGTTCTAGGGCCAGTACCAACGGGAGCACCGTAGTACTTGAGTTACCTCACCCAGGGAAGCTAGGCGCATAGGTGTCAAATGGTATCGGGAATCGTCGTTGATTTCAATTGCGATCTGCTGCAAAGTGAAGCTGCCGGGAAGGAGAAGAGTGTCCGGTGTGATCCAAGCCTGGATCGAAGATCAGAAGAAACTGAAAGCAGAGGGGACAGAGTCTGGGTCACTTGCCAGTGACCAGGGGCACGATAGACGAATGCCCACCGATATCGGGTGTTCCAGATGCGAAGAGGTGAAGCTTGACTCTGCAGCCACGAAGACCAGGAGGCATCGACGACAACCAGGAGCTGGATTCGAGCTGTCTCATAAAGGATGTCGAGTGCTGCGGTGTTGGTGCCCAGATTGGACCCAACAAGCCTTGGCAACAGCAACCCATGCAGAAAGAGAAAATATGCTTTGGTGCGGACCAGCAAGGTCCTGGGGACTCTCCAAGCAATGGAGAGTCAGGGCACATCTGGAGCAACCAGGTAAGCCCAATTAAAGTTAAAGTTGCCTTCACAAGGGACCCACCAGTTGACGGACCAGGGATCGCGAAGGGACCTCAAGAGAAAACACAAAGGGCCAGCTCACGGAACACTCGTGGAGTATAGGTGGGAAATCGTTGGTGCAAATGCTGCTCGGGGTCAGGGCTACAAGTAACCCAAAGCTCAGCTGTAGGAGTTGTTGGAAAGCTGATGCTTTTGCAAAGTGACACGGTGTCCAGGGGTTCAGGTTGCACTGTCGCCATGACGGATACGGGCCTCAGACTTGCTGTGGGCACTGATTGACCTCTAAGACCACGGAAACCCACCTCCTGTGTTGCAAAATTCTTCGTAGTCTGGCGGGAGCTTCAGAGATGCAAACTGGTCAGATGCATCTTTGGTGCCTGCCATGAAGGGGAGTAACCTCTTTACTCCAAGGGAAATTCTTCAGTCATCTAGTTCAATGTAGATTGTCGAGGTTCCAGGATTCAGTATCAGAGTTTCGTCCAGGTGTAATCTAAAGTCCTGTAGCCAGGGGTTCCTATCTTATACCCAAGGAAGGGGTTGGACAAACTCTAGGGACCCACCTATGGGAGGGTCAGAAAAGAGGCGTAGCTACACCCATTTCCTTTGTCCAGTTTCACACCAGAGCAGGGGCTGGTAGCCCCTGCAACCGGTTTGAGCTGAACTATGCACAGGGACACTAAATGTGCCCCCAGTGCAGACTTCAAAGCACTCTTGGAGTGCACCCACCCAGCCCTAATACACTAAAGCCTGTCTGGAAGGTGGTCACACCTCCCTGTGACAGGAAACCTATTGTTCAGGCCTCCCCTGCTGGAGTTTTGTCCAGCAGCAGGAGGCCATAATCGTGTCTGTGGCTGGCAGCATCCATTTTGTGATGCCAGGGCTCTGTTAGCTAGTACCGGGTATACAGGTGCTGTCATGTCTCTCCCTCTAGAAGGGTGGGATCATACTACCACACCAGTTACTGGTGTGGGGGTATGATTCCAAGGTGTTTAACACCAAACATGACATGTTTCCATGCAGCCATCCCAAAGTTAGAATGTACTGTTTGGTTATAATGCACTTAATAGTATATGGTTTGGCTGCATCACAAACTACCCCGGAATAAAGGTTCCGAAGGCTGCAGAGGGGCTCTGCTCATGCATGGGCACCCTCTCACATAAAACCCAGCCCCCTGTCTTCAGGATTAGAAAGGCCTGCCATAGGGGTGACTGATAGGTTTATATGTGCAGTGCTATGGAGAGATATAGTGAACCTATATCTCAGTAAGGGGTGCATGCACCACCTTTCCCTGGCTGCAGTAGCAGTCCTGTGGTGTCATTTTGTAAGGCTTCCCAGGGCTGGCAGGCTGCAGCCCCGGGTAGGCCTTTGGGGTACCTATGCCCTGGGTACATAGTATACCATATACTAGGGACTTATAAGGGTACCCCAGAATCCAATATGGAGTGTACCTAAAGTACTGGTAATCAATTTAGAGAGGAAGCAGCTAGGCTGGGGTCCAGGTTAGCAGGGCCCCAGCCAGACTAAAGTCGAAAAACAGTGAAACATCCCCAAAAAGTGGGGGTAACTATAAGAAGCAGATCCTACTCTCCTACATCCTCTTCCCCCCTGTCCTGGTCCCAGCTTGCCTGTGGTTACGATAGACCAGTATCAAATCCTCTGTGAGAGTTCTCAGGTAGAGCCTGTCTGATGTGCAAGTGTGGTAGGTGACATCTCCTCCTGCTAGTTAACTCAGAGTGGCCCATCCTGCCAAAAGCTACCTTCCCTTTCTCTCACTGTCTGGGAGCAATACACAAAGAACAATTGCCAGCTAAATCGTGTCTTGTGATCCAGGATCAGGCTGCAGGCTCCAAACAGTTAGGACAAGAAAATGGCAGCTTTCTAAAAGTGGCATTTTGAGAATTGTGATAAAAAATCCAACTTTACCATTCAAGAAGTTTTTAGTTACAGTAGAATTACAATTCTACAACTCTTTATACAACAAACTTATCTCCTTGCTCCCAATTGGAAATTACAGCTTATTAAATTTAGTCAGGTAACTCCAATGTTATCCTATGGGAGAGGTAGGCCTTGCAGTAGTGAGAGACGACTTTATGAGTTTTCATCACCAGGACATGTAAAACTTAAAGGTATATTTCCTACTTTTTAAAGACACTGCGCCCTGCCTTCTGGGCTGTTCAGGGCCTAACCAAGGGGTGACTTATGTGTTTTAAAAAGGAAGGTTACGGCTGACAAAAGATTTATTTTGCCAGGTTGAAATGGCAGTACCAACAGGCTGCAATGGCAGGTCTGAGTCATATTTTAAGGGCTAATTTAGTAGGTGGCTCAATCAGTGCTGCAGGCACAAGACAGAAAAACAGGAGGATTGAAGGCACAAAGTTAGGGGGTGACCATGCCAAGTTATGCCAGGTATAACACCTTCCATGTGAGAATTAAAGACTTTAACTAAAAGGCCACAAGTGCTTCATTAGACCTTGAGAGAAGACTCACAAAAAGCGAGGACTTGAGGAACCCAGTGCCACATACCATTCAACAGATGGAGAAAATATTAATGTTGGACTCTAAATCTACCTTCTGATGAAAACATGAGCCAACACCATAGTCTAAAGTCAGTGGTATAAAAAAATATCCGATCTCTGAATGGAAGAAAGTCAAAATTGGCTTGGTGTTCTATGAATCTGTGGCCTGCAGATGACTATACTTGCTAGCATTGTCCAATCCAATTATGTAGCCAAAGTACTGGAGCTTGATGAGCAAATTGAAGTAAAAGCAGGTCATTGGGAAAAGACAGAAGACCCCTGTACATTAGAAAATAAGTGTAGCAGAGTACCACATCACCTCCCTAATGCTGTTCATTATACCAAAAGGAAAAAAAGTTACTCAAGTCAGTTTGTGAGGTGACCAACAAAGAAACTACCTTATACTAACTATACCTTCATTCTACTCTTTGTATGTTATGCGGACATTCCGTTGTGAACTGGAGTCACAGAGCACAACAAGACCACTCTGGTGTGGTGGGGTTTTTAGCCCTTAACGTTACTTTGACAGTTGAGACAGAGTCTTCCCATTCTGTCCTATGGACAAGATGGCCTTTCAACAGTGAAAAACGAAATGGAGATTATTTCACTGTCAGGACATGACACATACCTTAGTACATGTCCTACCTTTAACATTCACTACACCCTGTCCAAGTTGTACCCCAGACCTACCATAGGGGTGTCTGATGTGCATAGAAAGGGAAGGGTAAGGTCTGGCAAGTGAGTGCACCTGACAGAACAACATGGCAGTTTAACAAACTGCGTGCAGACCCTGTAATGGCAGGCCTGAGTTTCCTTTTTAAAGCTACTTGTGTGGGTGGCACAAATTGTGCTGCAGGCCCACTAGTAGCATTTGTATTACCAGCCCTGGCACACATAGTGCACTGTACTAGGGGCTTTACTAGTAAGGCAAATATACCAATCATGGTCAACCAATTACCATTACTTTATACAGGGAACATTTACACTTTGACACTGTTTAGCAGTGGCAAAGTGTCCAAAGCATCTAAATTAGTCATACAAATAGTGGAGGTAGAGGCAAAAGTCAGGGGTAATCATGCCAAGAAGTGCCAGGTCTAACAGAAGACACCACACTACTCACAAAGTGAAGAAGGTGCCATAGTGTACCACAAGCATGCACATGCACAAACCTGACAAGTGACAGGTCAAAAATAGTAGGAGAAACCACCAATGTGCACTCAAAACAAGCCCAGTAACAAGAATCCACCTTGCTGCATATGACAGACACACAAGTGATGCACACTACACCTGCAACACACATCTGAATGTATCACACAGCAACAACTACTCACACACAACGGCATGCAAATAGACCATCACACACACATAGCAGCTGTCAGTAGAAATAGCCAACACAGGCCAAACACTGCATACATCCACAACAAAAACACAACAGATGCACATACCAATCCATCACATTGCAAACTCAGCTGCACATCAGGGGGATGCACAACAAGCAAGTACAAGTCAACATATACTGACAACACTGCATGCACACCAAGCAGTGTTTGCACACCAACCAAATCAGTAGCATACACATATGAGTGCCACACCATGTACTCCCACAACACAAATCATCACAGCACACAGAGAACATCACAATCAGGAAGGGTAGCAGTACCTCAGCAAACACACATACAGCTTAGCCATCACCCACAGATGCACAACTCAGGGACACCCAGGTACAAACAACATGACCAGAGGACTGTGCTGCCCAAACATCTGCACTGCACATGAGCAACCATGACAGCAAACCAGTATAAGAAAAAAACACACAACTAATTGGGAAACTGTCCTGAGTAGCACATTGGTCCTGTACACAGATCAGCATCACAAAGCATAGTGTAACAATTGAAGTGGTGGGGAGGCTCACACACTGGCAAGCCAAGGGGTGGAAGACATGAGATTGAAGTGGCGTGTATGTCAGTAGTGGACAGGTGAGGAGTGTACTGTACACAAACACATAGAAGAGTCACTCACAATGTGTAGGCATCAGAAGCACATATAGGGGATGGTATGACTCCACATACCATATACTATACTGGAGCCAAAAATGGGTCGTGACAGCAATGCATGATAAAACTCACAAATAATGTCAGTGTGGCTGAGCAGGTCTGCACAGTGAGCACAAACAGTAACAAGACACATGGCTGATCAACAAAACACAACACAGACTTGGCTGTCACACACTCTGCATACTCACAACTGGCAGCAACAAGTAGGTGTCCCCCAGGAGCACAAGGACACACCAACACAATGCACAGTGCACAACCTACAACTCCTACATGTGTCCACAATCTGAAGCACATGGCAGACAATTGAAGCACACAGGCACGCATCTCCTAGGTCATACATGTGTGCAGTTGGCATTGCAGTGGCACACACACATAAACACTACTGACAATTTCAGCACATTCACACTTTATGATTACTCAAGTGCACACATTCAAATGTACCCATGTGACTAGGAAGACAGGCCATCCCAAGATGAACACACATAAACACTGCTGTAAACACATCAAGAAAGAACACACAGATATGATGGACCCTGGCAACCCCGCAAGTAATCCTGTTGATAGAAGTTACCTCTGTTGTGGTATAGCATCATAACATACCATGTGTACAATTTAGCAAACATGACCATATGATGAGTATGATAATAGCAGATCAGCACAAACACCCATCTTTGCACCCTCAAGCCTCAGAGTGAAGAAGAACTAAAGTGCCTTTCACCACTGATAAAATTCTGAAAAAGTAAAACAAACAATTGGCAATGTTAAAGTGGCATACAGAGCATTTGTCACATGCAACCATACCCATACAGAAAACACTGTTATTTAGCAAGGACACTGACAAAGCAGACAACAGGAGTAACTGTCTTTATTACATATCACCAAGATAGGCATCAAAAGAAGACAATAGCAAGGCCAGTGGCCAGTTCATAGTTCAAAGGAGGTACATGTGTGCATGAGAACCTGCACAGGGAATGGGCATCCAACATGACAAACAGCAAGGCCAGTGGCTAGTCCATAGTTCAAAGGAGGTACATGTGTGCATGAGAAACTGCACAGGGAATGGATGACACCGTACACTGCCGTGGGAAGTAACACAGCTAGGGAGATAACAATGAGCAGTCCAGGTACCACTGCGGGAGAGATAGATTTGGGAGGTGGACTTTGCCTCAGGCTTGGCTGTCAGTCGAACTGGGAGTTGGCTGATTGTCGGGAACAGTTGGAGGACTGGACCTGGGAGAGAGAGGACCAGCTGAGGTAGAGGCATCAGTGGCTTTGGGAGCCGGAGGGCTGCTTGGACGGGTGGCATGGTAGCACAGGGAGGTGGAGACATGCTGCCATGAGATACAGTGTGGTGTGAGGGTGAATGTGGAGGGCTTCCTCTTCACTTCTTGGTGATTCGATAGCCAAGAACTGTCTTGGTAGGAGAGGGATGTGGGTCAGGCACAACAGGCACTCTCTCCACCAAAGGTGCATCAGGTGCAGGTGGTGGTCCTCCCTCTGGTGATCTGCTGGATCTTGTGGTAGTCTTGGCCTGGCCTTGCCTTTTCCCCTACATCCCCTGTTGACCAGGTGAACCCCTCACATTGCCCTCCTGTCTCAGCTTCACAGGAGTGTGGGTGAGAATTGAGGTTGTGGGTGAATCTGCCTTAGAGAGCTGTTTTTGCGGACTCTTTGCAGGCACCAGCTTCACAGCAGGCATGGCAACTGTTTTCCTGTCTTTGGGAGCAGGTTTTGGGACAGGAGTGTTCTTGGATGGGGCTGATTTGGCTTTATGCCCCTGTGTGTCACCTGAAGGGCTTTTGCCTTTGTGCTCCTGTGTGACTTTTTTTGGTTTTGGGGATGGTGTCTGCACTCTGGGCTGCTTGGAGTGCTTCTGTTGTGTGCCGTGTGTGGAGTACCATGAGCCTGAGGACTGTGGTGTATGGTAACTCATCAGATGTTGGCACTGGCAGGGTGGTTGCCAAAGAGACTGGAGCTGGACTCTGAGCCTGTGACAGCTGAGTGGCTGCCGTCACTGTGGAGGTCAAAGACTGGACAATTCTGTGTAGCCCACCCAAGTCAGAATGAATCTCCTCCATGAAGGCATCTACCTGTGCTAGCTTCTTGTCATGATCCTGGAAGGCATTCAGGTGAGTAATCTGACTCAGACACAACTGGCGCAAAATGTCCACTGCCTCAACACTGAGGGCAGCAGGGGAAACAGGGGCAGGGATAGCGGTGCCTGGGGGGAAGGACACTCTACCGTTCTTACTGCTGCCGGCACGGGCAGCACTAGTGGTAGTAGCCAGAAGGATGGGCACTGGACAATGTGTGGTGGAAGAAGAGGCAGATTTCACACTCCCTGTGCCCGCCAACATTGAGGAGTCACCGCTGGCGTCAGATGACATTGAGGTTGGTGTTTCTGGGCGTCATTCTTCAAGGGCACTCCTGTTCCCCTCCGAGGCACTGGTCAAATCAGTGTCAGTGAGCTCATGTGTAGCAGTCGTGCAAGATGCCTCACCACTGGTGTCTGTCCCCTGTCCTTCTGTGCCCTCAGTAGATGCTGCAAGAGACAGAGACTTAGGTTCAGTTTAGTGCCATACTCACAAGCATAATCTGCAAGCAAAGCACAAAACAAGATGATGATCCCCCATGTTATACCCCCCCGTGCAGTCTGCATGTGCAACCTTAATGCCAAAAAAAAAGAAGTATGGTAACATGCATACTTGGCATTAATGACCCATGTGATGTTCACACAGCTAAATAGCTTGACCGTGCCTCCATGGAACCTGACATACAGATTCCTGGAAGCATACCTACGTGCCTGTAGGTGAAAAAGATGTACATCTCAACATGTTATCACAGTTACATATGAAGTCACTTTGAGGGGAGAACACAGATATAGACTCCCAAATGAACTTTTGCAATGGCCATAAGCTCCTGCTATCCACCATGTTGTGCTTTGAAACACAACTACAGTTGCACATTGGTGTCAGATGTGTAGTTCTCACAATTTCGAAGTCAGGCACTGCACACATCGACAAAAGCACACTAAGAGGAGGCACACTGCTGTTCACTGCCCGGGGATGTCCATGACTCCCCTAATGCAGCCGTTGCCATGAGGCCAGACCATGAGCATCGACTCAGGCTGTTCGGCTCCGGGAACTCCATTACTGGATTGAATACTTTTCGATAATTATTGCTGAATTATGCATCGACTATCGTAAGTCACTACCACGATTCAAATGACTTGATTCCCATCCTGAAACCCTTTCCCGGCGCCCTCCATTGTCTCTCCCCCTGACCCTCTCGGTATATCCAAACCCAAGGCTTAATTACTGATTTGGTTCCCCTGTGACAGCAACGGATTGTCATTCGTTGTCCTTCAATTGCTCTTCAAGCACAATTTTTCACTGTATATATACTGGCAATATTATCTACTTTTACGCCAATTGTAAGCAGGCATGTATAAATATAATGTCCTGAAGATGGTCCCATTAATTTTTGCGAGGGATCAAAACGCCGTCGACAGTCTTTACATCATATGCAATTAATATATTGTAAAGCTTAATGTACAATGGTGTTTTCACGTTACATGAGTCTGCTATAATTTATACTACGCAGACACGTTCTGTTTTGCCTGAACCTTTCTACATTTGTTTTTGTCTCTTTGTTTCCTTGTGTCAGTAGGACGTTGGATATGTCCCACTTGAATTTTTTTGTAAATACCTTTTTCATGTATTTATCTTGAGATTTAAACCTTGCTCGGCTGGACAGTGAATATAGCTGCTATTTAGACTATATTTATTCTTTATATAATCCTAAATTGTCTAAGGACCCCTGTTCTCGAAAATGAGCCCAAATCTCAGCATGCAATGTCAAGGGCCATTACATTAATGATATGGGAAAGTACATGTAGCATAAATGCATGACAGCTGCACTCAACACAAAGGCCACTTACAAGCCATAGCATCACACTTGAAACATCACAGAGCTCCGCAATGGCTCAAGATTCGGACACATGCAATCACTCACACCCAAAGTCACACTTCGCAGAAAACTCACCCCCAACGTGCTGCTGATAGGCCCTCAAGCATCCATCCAGCTCTGACTGTGTCACTGCCAAGATGCGGGCCATTAGTGGTGTCATGCTCCTGCGTGCCAGCCTGCCAGTCCGAGGGAGCAGCCCCAGCGTCATCTTTGCCACGTTTTTGCTCAGCCGGCAGATGTCATCCCACCTCTTTTGACAGTGTGTGTGCCTTTGGTTGGAGACACCCCAAGCCCGCTCCTTGTGTGCAATGGCCCTCCATAAGGCCTCATGCCGGGTGGACTTTAAGCTTCAGGCATGGGAGACAAGAGGAGGAAATTTCAGTAACACTGGGTTATGTATCGCTGTGTCTCAGTACAGGAGCATGCACAAACTTAGCACAGCTATTCAGATATGTTTAGCAGAGGCCATACAGCATGACACAAAATACATTAGCATAAGACAATCGTACCTAAATGCATGCAGGTATTAGGATGGACACAGTACCTGGCCATCTCATACACATGCAGAATGCCAGCACAGAAAGCAATGTGAAGAAGGCCCACATCTGCAATGCAGTTTGTGAGTGAGCAAGACAAACATTACATTGTAAATGATGTGTCGGAGCAGACTCACTGTGTCCAATACTGCACACCCCTCAATGTCCTTGTGCCTGTGAATGGCTACCTGTGTCATGGAGGTCACATTTAGGGACATGATCTTACATTCTCACACCCTTCTCACAATTTCTGTCTTGTGCAAACCACAGGTCTAAGATAGCTCATTGAGGAAAAGGGTGGCAGACAACACATATGTCTCACTCTGTACATTCGGTGAGGGGTCCCTGTCAAATTGGGCAGTACATGTGCAGGCCAGGGGGGCTCACACTGAGATTAAACGTGTGCTATCTGAACAGTCACATGCATGTACAATATGAGAGGGCAAACTGTGCCTACACATGCGAGTCAGTACACATAATGAAACAAATGGAAGGGGGATGTTTCAGAAGTACAACAATTTGCTGTGTCATATTGGAATTTCCACCAAGAGTGTCACCCTCAGGCATTTCACTCTTGTGCATAATGCTCACAGATCCATGCTGGCAATACAAAGTAAAACACACTTACATCAGTACCCTCTGAACGAAAAGTCTTTGTAATGTTACACATGAGCATATAAAACCTTATGGATTCAGGCATCCATTAGCACAGGCAATGTCTGTTCTGACTTCCACTTTCCAAACCAGCAGTGTCACTGTATGGCTGCAAAAACACTGCATGTCCCTCCCATCCTGAATTGCAGCTCAGGATATGTGGAAATTAGGTTACAAACCCCATTTACCTGAAGTCAGCATGCTAGGCAGTGTATCACACAAACCCACACTCTCAGGCACATACTACAGCAGATCAACTTCATGTGTGCACTTTCTGCACTCTCCTACTTCCACTCTGAAACACTTACCATGACATAGGGAGCACCATTTAGCCTCCCAAACTGTGAGAGCACTTTGTCCACCAGGACCTCCTGCTCCTCTGTGGTGAAGGGTCGGGCCCTGATGTTCTCAATTCTCGCCATCACTGGGTCCAGGAGACAGGAACAGCAGCAGTTGGTGGTGAAGAGTGTCAGTCAGCAGTGTCTGGAAGCAGTGGAAATGTGTGGCTCTCTCCCACACATATATAGCCCCCTGGGGTTGTTTCAGTGGTACTCAGCTCCTGCAATTGGTGTTCCAGGTCAGCTTTTTTCAAATGTGACCAATGACCGGCCCCGCGGTAGTGGAGATTTTCAAAAGTGCATTTGTCTATCGGTTCCCATTTGTTGAATGGGCATGGGCAATGGCGGTAACGCACCGCAGGGGCCAGGCGGTCGCTACCGTACTCGTGCATCTTTCAATTGCATCCAATGACCGGCCCGTGGTAGCTGGGCACGCCTACCGCGATTTTCAAAAGTGCATTTGTCTACCGGGATTGCTGTTGCCATTGGCTGTAGCGGCATGCTCATTGGCGGTGCCACACCGCGGGGCCGAGACGGTCGCCACAGCGATTTTGCATCTGTACATTGGTGCCAATGTCCGTGATTGCAATGGCAGAGCACGCCAACCGCCATTTTCAAATGTGTATTTCACTACCGCGATTGCGGTTCCCATTGGTTGAATGGGCATGGGCGGTGTCACACTGCGGGGCCCAGGCGGTTGCTACCACAATTTTGCATCTTTACATTGGTGCCAATGACCGTGATTGCGGTGGCGGTGCACGCTTATGGCCCCTATGGACACATCATGCTGTAGCAATGGCAATGGCCAGTTCTCAACACTGAACAGTAGACACTTACTATGAATCATGCCACCAGATAGTTAAATTCAATACTAGTGTGACATTTAACTCACTGATGACTACACATGCCATGTCAGTGCACAGGATTTCATGCATTGGCATGTCCTCCCTCACATGTCGCTTATGATATTCTTGTGCATGTACATAGATCTGTGGTATGAGGGACTCTCAAATATGTACACATGTCAATGTGTGAGATGGCTAAGCAACACACAGTAATGAAGGTCTGACTACATAATGTGCCTATTTCACTAAGCAGATTGCTGAACTCATTTTCATACTTGATCTTTATGCACACACTGTGCTCACTGGGTTGTTAATGTGTGCCCTGTCTGACTTACACAAGAAGGTGTGGCAGGTACAGCAGCTAAGTAGAAGCCAGCAGTGTTGCTGTTTCACACATGTGCTGTGTCAACTACTCTGGTGACACAAGATGTTGGAATGTACCTTTTGGCATTCACATAGTAGGAATCTGTCTTGGGGGTACTCACTGTGTAAATACTGGACAAGTGTACAACTACTTTAAATCAAGGTGTCCCTACAGGTTACTTGTGCTGTAAGCTGTAGTTTTAGGCCAGTAATTGTTGGTGCTGTGTCAGTCAAAACGTAAGATGTTAGACACATCTCATAGGGGTATTGAATTGACGTGTCCCCTTTCATCTCACCTAGGAGGCGACCGAATGTGAATTGTCCATTCACATTGCTTGCGGACATGGAGGATGAGGACATCATACGTAAATTCCATTTGGATCGACCTACCCTTCAAGACCTATGTGGTCAGTTGGAGCCACATCTGAGGCCTTGCAGAACCTATCCGACTGCTTTGACACCAACGTGTGAGGTGATGGCGGCCCTGCATTTTTTTGCAACTGGTTCATTCCAGTACACGGTGTCCAGCGCAGGTGGAATGTCTTAACCAATGTTCAGCATGGTGCTACATGATGTCCTGTCTGCTATGATGACCTACAAGGACAGCTACATCCATTTTCCCCAGGAGGCATGAATTTACAGCTGTGAAGGGTGAAGGTTATGACCTTGGCCACATCCCTAATGTTGTTGGTGCCATTGACTGCACACATGTTGGCCTGGTTCCACCACAGGCACGTGACCACATCTACAGGAACAAGAAGCATTTCCATTCCATCAATGTGCAAGTGGTATGCCAGGCCTATATGATAATCTCCCATGTCTGTGCCAAATATCCGGGATCAGCCCATGACTACTACATCCTGCATAACAGCATCGTACCACAGCTGATGGCAAATCTGCATCCAGAGCGTGTGTGGATTGTGGGTGAGTACGCAGAGTCAAGTAGCGTGCTGTATGTGTGACATGTTGTCCTCTGCCACAGTGATGGTACAAAATTGTTCTGTGTATATCACACCCTGGTGACTCTGCATATCCCAACCGGCCTTGGTTGCTAAGCCCACTGAAGAATCCCAGGACACCAAGTGAAGTCCGCTACAATGATGCCCATGGGAGGACACGTCGTGTGATGAAGCGTACTTTTGGTCTTCTGAAGTCTTGATTTCTTTGCCTGGACAGGACCTGAGGTGCACTGATGTACTCTCCTCAAAAGGTGTGTCAGATCGTAGTTGCATGCTGCATGCTCCACAACCTGGCCTTGCGCAAAGAGATCCCCCGATCCTGGACAATGATGAGCAGCAGATGCCTCTGCATGCAAACCCACACATGTCCCGTGACGAGGATAGTGGAGAGGAGGAAGGTTTCGACCTGCGCCAACAGCTCATCAACTGCTACTTTCCTTGAAAGTGAGTGACATTGTACAACGGTGCCATTATCTGCTGTTTTTGATGTTGATGAAAAGGCCTGGGGAGCTTTTTGACTGCTGCCTGTTGTTGGCTCTGTGCCGAGGGCTAATGTTTCTGGCACAGGGTAGTTATGCACAGCTACATGATGTCTATGTTGATATTGTTGCTCATTGTAATGTGTGCAGGTTTGAGTACCTTGAAAACAAGTGAATGTTGTTCTCTTGCGTCTTTCTAGGTCCCTTCAGCCTTTCAATGCCTCAAAACAATCAATGCTTCTGGTACATTGGAATAAGAGTCAACATTGTAAATCTTGTGATAAACATGGAGCTGACACATAAACATAGGTGTGTAAAGAGTGTTTATTTACAATGATTATTTGGGATAGAGAAGTGATTATTTACTAAAAGGTGCAAAGTGAATCAATGAGCTGTCAGTGATGGTAGACGAGACAATAGAGTAGTCACCACATTGATGTGGTGACACAGTCCAACAGATGCCTGCCATCAACATGGCAGTGTGGGTAAGGATAGTCAACAAAGTCAATGTCAAGGTGAAGAGAGGTGCCATCATGGCTGGCTCTGTGACTGGCGTTTGGCTGGTGCTTTGCCACGTGATCCTCCCATGCTTTTCCTCAGGCGGCCCCTTGAGTGTTTGGCAGGGGGGGGCCTCTGCTGCGGGCTCAGCAGTGTCTGAGGACTCATCCTGTTACAGCTCACCCCTCTGTAGCGGCTGGGGAGGTGGTGGGACTGTCATCCTGCGGGCCACAGAACGGAGGTTGAGCTGTCCTTTGGGCTGCAGGCCTGTCCCTCAGAGCATCCACAAGCTGGCCCAAGAGGCCCACGATTTGGCCCATATGCTTGTCCATGGACCTCAGCAGCAGGCAGACCTCACGCACTTCTTCCAGAACCTGGCCCATTTGTCCCTGGGTTTGTTTATATGCCCCAAGGACTCTGGCGATGTTGGCCTAGGCTTGGACCCAGTGTCCTCTGGAATTTATTGCCTAGTTGCCCTCCCACCTGCCCCGCTGTTTTGGACCTGTTGCATCACCACTCGACACACCCACTGACTCTCCCTGCCCTCCTCAGATTGTGGGGTGGTGTGGGTATCCTCTGAGTGAGGGAGAGTGTTGCAGGCAGCACTGGTGGTGGAGGCCGCACAGGTCGTTGCAGCAGGGGTCAGAGCAGTAGTTGTTGCTGAGGTGGTGGTGGTGGGGACAGTGGGGGTCTGGGACCTGGTGCGCCCTGGCAGTTCTGATGGCCCAGGTTCGGGGTCAGCATCTGAGGAATTTAGGGAGTCTGTATCCGAGAGTCCATGTTCCTGGGGGGAGACTGGCTCTGTAGGTTGGTGTTGTCATCTGCAGCAGTCAATTCTTGGTCACCTGTTGGACAAAGATGAAATGGTCATTGAAGTGCACCCCACAAGCTTGGTGTTAGATGTTTGGTTGTTACATGTTATACACCACACAGTTTGCATTGATATCACTGCACAGTACTGAGCATCATGACATGAAGTGGAGGTACATACATTACTTGTCTATGGTGTGACATGTCAATGGAGAACATGTTCCATGTACAGATTATGTGATTACAAGGACATGTCGTCATCTAACGACTAGCAGCACAGCAACTTTATGTGAGGCGTCTTTGTTGTTTTCTGCATGGAAGAGGTTCATTCTGAGCATGTACTAGTGATTGTTATCTCATGCATCCCTCTGTCATATCATGTGCTTTGCTCTCTTTTTACAACTGACCATGCTAGTTTTGTTTTCATATGGGCCCTGATGCTCTGCCCCTTGGCACTTAAAAATAACATTCACTGCTGTGAGTGATTGTGCCCGGAATTTCTTCAACATGTGATTTGGTGAGTCAAACTTTAATTTCTGTGACAGTTACATACGCTTAACTGTCTGCACACTGGAAGTGGCTATTGCATCTATGCCAAGTTGGGTGGGATGTGAGGGCTGTTGTGGTCATTGAGGAACTTCGATTTTCAATTGTGATCGTATCGACCCGCCATTTTGTACTCCGCCGCCATCTTGTGTTGCCCTCACTCAGGTAGCACGACGATCGAAGTCTTTTTCTGCTTTTTCTGCAGCTTCGTGTCAAAATTAGCCTTCTGCCTCTATTTGCAAAGCTGGTGTTAGGTTTAGCCGAGTACACTAATCCCTGTCTGGTTTTTCTAATCCCCGTCTCAACTATCTGTTGGTTCACACTATTCTCCTCTGACTTTATCTTATCGTCTGGCCTTTGCTGTCCTCTGCTAGCATTCTCTCGTTTCACAACTGTCCTCCAATACACACAAACGTATCTCGCCACCTGCAAGTTAGTTGCGGATCTGTTAATGAATTAGTTTGAGGGAGGGGTGACAAACACAGTTGAAGGAAAGGCTTCTTCGAGTCATCTGATACTTTGTTTTCAAACCTTTCCTACTGGTGCTGTCCTGTTTTTCAACTTTTCTTATTGGCTCTTTTCTATATGTTCTGGGTGTGTATTTGGTTAATGTATATTTCACTTATATGGTATATAAGACTGTGCGCCACGGAGTGAAGTGGCAGTCTCCTGAGAACCTATCTCGTGTACTTCTGGGACAACTGTACTAGCTGCAGCTAATAAATCAGATCTTCTACGCCGACAGAGTGTCCCCGTGTCTCTGTGTAGCTAAGCAGGAGAACCCAGGTGATTAAGGCGTACCCTGCACCGCCAGGTTCAAAAGGTTCTGGTTCTTCAACTGGCGCCCAACGTGGGGCGGCTTCAGTGGTACCGGTTCTGCCCGAAGGTCGTGAGGAACCCCGCAAGAAAATTCTGAGGGAATCGCGAGCCACGTCAAGCGACCCCTGTATGTCGAAATTGGTCCGAAGGTCTTTTGCAGCGCGGTTACTCCTTCATGACGGCTACTAACGACTGCTGCCCTGACTGCCGCCCTGCCTTGGCCCTTCCTTTGATGATGTATGGTAAGACGAGACGATAGACGGGCCTCTTTTGGTGTAAGAAGACGTCCTTAGTTAAGTATTTCGTGGGTCGCGCCCACAATTTTTGTCCTTTGTTCCTTAGTACCTCTGGTTCTTAGATTCGACTATTGCAATAGCCGAAGCCAAGGGTAAGTGCATTTGTGCTGCGTAAACTGAGTTATACCCCCTTGAAGTTTGTGAACAGTCAGGTGAAATCACGAGATGCCTGGTCTGACTAAGTTTGGGAAACTTTGTTGCTTTGCTTGTAATAGAGATTCCCGGCTTGAGGACTCTTGTCCGATTCCTTCGGTTGGAACTCCCACATATGAGCTCTATTCAAAACATGGTATTGGCCCCATTGCCTTTAACGAGACATGGACCCGATACACGAAGAAAGATGGTGTTTTAAAATGGCCAGAAAATAGTAGTTTCGATTCTGATGTGCTAGATAATTTGGAAGCAGTTTTATTTAAAAGAAAAGCCCAGCCAGCAATGTTTGACTCTTTCCGCCTTTGGCGTAAGGAAGCCAAACAGAGAGAAATTAAGCAAGCAAAACGAGATAGGAAAGCACAGGGTATGACAATTATACAGGCTGCCCAACAATTCAAAGATGATGAAATTAATATTGTGATGGAAATTTCAGAAAGACAGCATCGTATGGCGATAGATAAATGTTATCCGGTATTGCCTGTTTCCCCTTCCGATAACAAGAAAGATTAAGAAGAAGATCCACTAATGTCCCATTTATTGAGGTTGCCTCCGCCCTATGTACAAGGTACTAATGCACCCCAGTTGTTACAGCCTGTTCAGCTGCCAGCAGTACCTCCGCCTGTTCCGGCTCTTCCGCATTTGCCTCCTCCAGTATTACCGCCCCTACCGGTTTTGCCCTTAACTTCAACTTCCTTGCCCTCATCTCTTGATCTTCAATCTCCTTTGCCTTCTGCTCCTTCTGCAATTATCGGTTCTCCTTCCACTAGTTCGCCTAATACCTTGTCCCCTATTCTTATGTCCAATTCTCCGTCTGTGCGTAAGCGTCTTACGGACACCGTCACTGGTATTCTATCTCCTTTCTTTGAAGCTTTAAATGTGTCTCCGGCTTTTGCTCGAAGACAATCTCGCAGTCAGTTCCCAGATTTTGAAGAACGAGAAAGGTTGGACTCTCTCGCACGTAAATGGATCAAGAAGGGTCCGCAGTATAGTGTACCTGACATTATGCCTACTTTCTCACAATGGAATGCGCCTACGCAAAGTTATGTTTTTAATGCAATGTGTGATACTCTCATTAAAGAATGGGAAGATGTGAATTCGAGTCCAATCCCACATGATCTGTTAGATGTTCAGGCTGATTTTGATAAAGGACTTGTTGTGGGTTCTAAGGTTGAGAAAGCTGTAAGGACACTTATTTCTTATAGATCCTTATTGTCCTCTCAGGCTTTCCTTGATTCCGATCCGTCGGTTAGACTGACACTGAAAAATTATCCCATGAGAGAGGTTCCTCCAGTATGGAAGGAAGAGGTCGCAGCAGTAGGTGCTAATTCAGCTATTCCTGCTCATTTTCAACGTATATGGGTACATGTTCCATGGAAACGATCTGAAGTTTTGGCTCTTAAGCAGACTCTGCCGGATCCTCGTAAGAATCCTGCAGGAATTATCACAGACAGTTGACGCTTGCATCATGAACCTAGCTGATATCGATATGTTGATGGGAAATGTAGTCCCACAGACAATATGGGCTAAGATTCGTAAAGAGAATCACGCACAGGAATTAGGTGCCAATTGGGATGTTATAACTGCCACAGATAGAGACCAAGTGGGTGGTGCAAAGCCTGGTACTTTGATTTCAGAACTCCCTGGTAGGATTATTACATTAATGAAAACGATGATGCCTGCATTGAGAGTTAATTGGGATAAATTAGCAGCATGCAAACAGAAGAAAGACGAGAGTGTCTCTGATTTCTTCACCCGTTTTGAGGAGACATTTATTGATCACAGTGGTCAAGATATGGCTACAGAGGGTGGTCAGCGATTATTTGTGGACAAATTTGTATTTAATTTGCTTCCCGAGCTGCCACACAAATTGAAAGATTCCGAAAGTTCATGGGCTGTTTCTTCCTCTGCCCAGATATTGGCTACTGCACAATATTATGAGAATAGAGATAAAGAAGAAAGAGAAAAGCAAGAGAAAAAGACAAAAGAATTAAAAACAAAGGTTCTTTTGCAACAAGCTTATCCTCCTCGCTATGTTCAGCCTCAGTTTCAACAGCCTCCGCAGTTTCAGAGGTTGTATCAAAAACCTGAGCCATATATTCCGCGACCTTTGTTAGGACCTAATCAATGTGCCTATTGCAGAGAAGAGGGTCATTTTAAAAGTAGTTGTCCGGTTTTATTGCAGCGCAATGGAGCATTATCTGCTCCACGAGGTCGTGCTGGCCTCCAGTCCGCAAACAGAGGTAGAGGTCGAGGTATGTCAACTCAAGAACAACGTTCCCTTCCTCCTCCCAATTCTGTGAATTATTTTGATCAGCAAAATATTAGGACTACACAGTATTACAATGAGGACTGTTATGTAGAAGGCGGGAATGAGAGTCTTCACACTAACTAGGACAGCCATGGACAAAGTAAGGGAGTTGTGTCGATTCCAGTAGATCAGAATGGACCCTATGTTAATGTCACTACAATGGGGTTCTCAGAGCCATTTCTCCTAAATACTGGTGCGATGAGAAGTTCTATCATTCATTCCAAACTCCCTGGGGCACCTTTGTCTGGCTTAACGAATGTTTCCGTCGGATTTCCTGGCGCCCCTGTTCGTAATCCGGTTTCTTGCCCTTTGCCTATTTCAATTGGCCCTTATGATTTGGAAGCTCCACTTCTCTTGACGAATGGTTGCGGTGAGAATTTGTTGGGTCTGGACTTATTGAAAAGAATGCATGCTACGATATATTGTTCTCCTTCTGGTGTATATCTTACTTTAGGACAAAAACTGATCTTTCCAATGTATTTATCAGAAAGATGGAGACTACATTAGGCAAAAGAGAAAGTAAAGATAAAAAGAATCATTGTAAAGAAATGTATAGTCGTTGTGGTATTGCTTTATGTATTATTATATTATTGTGTATTCTTTTCGCGTGTATAAATTGGATTGTTATTGCTCTGCAGCAAAAAGTTGTCTCTCCTTCTACCTCTTCGTCTTCTTCTACTGTCTCTCCACATCTGTTTCATACACTTCCTCAACATGAACTCATTAGAAGAACTGAATATTATAACAATTCCTTTGTCCAGTTGTTACATCAACATCAATTAGTGATCAATACAACTGACTGTTGGGTGTGTGGACTCATGCCACATACCGTAGAAAAAGGAATGCCGTATTTAGTCCTTCCGTTCTCCTATGAAGGTTCTGCTTGGGCTTATTTTGTTATCTTCTCCAATGCCTATCAAAGCAAATTCAGACGATCCGTTAGTTCACGTATTAGTGATCCGGATTTTAGTCATATTTCGTTGATAAAAGGAATGGTAGCTATGGCTAAAATCATGGAAAATAGTAAGATCTCCGTTGACGACAGAAAAGCGTACACTAACTGGAATGTCACCCATTATGTCACTAGCCTTAGTGATAAAGTTAAAAAAGGAAAATCTTCACCGATTTGGACTATACCACATCAGGGCAATTTCTGTTTACAGATAAATGGTCAGTCTGTTGACACTGTACAAACAAATAGCTGTTCCCACACATACGTCTACTCCTCTCAAAACTCGCCTCCTCTAGTGCCATCTCAAGGCACATATTTCATTTGCCATAATAGGGCTTACACATGGTTGCCAACTGGTTTCTCCGGTACTTGCTATATAGCTTTCCTTCTTCCCCCTACATACACCGCTTCTGCAAATCATCATCGAAACAGATATGGCAGAGGGATTATTAATTCCAAGGACACAGCAGGACAAGAGGGAGGAGATTTCCTCAAAGGATTTCTTCCTTTTTGGTGTCCAATGGCCAACAGCAGAAATATAAGGCAATTGGTTCGTGTCGTAGAAACCACCATAGACATCACTGTAGGAGCCTTAAGTAATATCACGGCAGAACTACAGGCAGATCGTCTTATGACTTTACAAAACCGAGTTGCCTTAGACTTTGTTCTTGCAGACCGTGGTTGAGTATGCAAATTGATCGGGTCAAGTTGCTGTATTTTCATACCTAATGACGCTCCGACAGTATACCAAGCTATCTCTAAGTTACACATGATCTTTGAGTCGGTTCATCAGGACGAAGGAGATTGGTCATTATTGGAGTGGTTTTGGGGACCACTGTCCAAATGGGGTTGGAAGGTATTGACATTCCTTGTAATAGTTTTAGCCATCGTATTCTCTTGTTGCCTTTGTATGCACTGTGGCCCCGCCATCTGCGACCTCTGTGCTAGTATGTGCATCCCTAAAACCAAGTCACAAAGAACAGAGAATATCAGAATGATGCTACAGCAACAGCTCGATGACCTTACGGCCATCGATATTGACTCAGATTAATGTGAGTCTGGGTATCTTGCCTGAGTTCTGGCAAAAGGAGGGTCTGAGGAACTTCGATTTTCAATTGTGATCGTATCGACCCGCCATTTTGTACTCCGCCGCCATCTTGTGTTGCCCTCACTCATGCAGCACGACGATCGAAGTCTTTTTCTGCTTCTTCTGCAGCTTCGTGTCAAAATTAGCCTTCTGCCTCTATTTGCAAAGCTGGTGTTAGGTTTGGCCGAGTACACTAATCCCTGTCTGGTTTTTCTAATCCCCGTCTCAACTATCTGTTGGTTCACACTATTCTCCTCTGACTTTATCTTATCGTCTGGCCTTCGCTGTCCTCTGCTAGTATTCTCTCGTTTCACAACTGTCCTCCAATACACACAAACGTATCTCGCCACCTGCAAGTTAGTTGCGGATCTGTTAATGAATTAGTTTGAGGGAGGGGTGACAAACACAGTTGAAGGAAAGGCTTCTTCGAGTCATCTGATACTTTGTTTTCAAACCTTTCCTATTGGTGCTGTCCTGTTTTTCAACTTTTCTTATTGGCTCTTTTCTATATGTTCTGGGTGTGTATTTGGTTAATGTATATTTCACTTATATGGTATATAAGACTGTGTGCCAAGGAGTGAAGTGGCAGTCTCCTGAGAACCTACCTCGTGTACTTCTGGGACAACTGTACTAGCTGCAGCTAATAAATCTGATCTTTTACGCCGACAGAGTGTCCCTGTGTCTCTGTGTAGCTAAGCAGGAGAACCCAGGAGATTAAGGCGTACCCTGCGCTGCCAGGTCCAAAAGGTTCTGGTTCTTCATCATATGGCTCCATGCTTTTTGATAGGAATGGCAGGGTGCATGCACTGTCTACCTACCTGTTCAGTGACACAGTTGAGGGGAATTCCTGACACATGTTTCTGGCTGTAGGGGGGGGTGCGCCATCCTGCTAAGCTGTGAGACAAGGGGGCCTGGTGGGAGTTATGATGCAGTCTCCCCACCCACATACACCCTTCCCTGTTAAGATGGCTACCTACATGTTAGATGAATGTGAGAATGTAATGTCTGTCACATGGTTCTGGGTGAGGTGAGTGGTCCATCCTGTTGAGCTGTGGGACAAGGGGGCCTGGTAGGAATAGTAGTGCTGGCTTCTCACCCACATATACCCTTCCCTGTTAAGATGGCTACCTACCTGTTAGATAAGGGTGAGCAATGCAATGTCTGTCACATGCTTCTGGGTGGGGGGAGTGCTCCATCCTGCTGAGCTGTGGGACAAGGGGGCCTGGCGGGAGTAGTGCTAAAGTCTTCCCACCCACAAAAACCCTTCCCTATTAAGATGGCTACCTACCTGTTAGGTGAAGGTGAGCAATGCAATGTCTGCCACATGGTTCTGGGTGGGGGGAGTGCTCCATTCTGCTGAGTTGTGGGACAAGGGGACTGTTAGACCTCATGCTTCTTGCACCATTAGCTGGAATGCTTAAGCTCTCAGGTGCCTGTTCTGTAGAAGGTAAGACACTTTGTAGAGAGTCCCTTGCATGCTATGAAAGGCGGAGTTTGTACACGCTCCCTATGTTTAAATTCAGACCAGCCCAGGGAACAGGCGCTTGGCTTTCAGTTCTTGAACCTGACTCCACGCCCCTTTCTCTCCTATCTCGCGTATGTTTCCACTCCTAGTCCCTGAGTTCCTGAGTTTGTTTCTTTATCGCCTGATTCCAGTTTTCAAGACTCCCTTTAGTTCGAGCTGTGCTTATGTACTTTTTGACTGCACACTGAACCTCTGACTCCCGGCTGGTGTGTATTTTCCTGAACTCACGGCCGCGTCCTGTCTCTTGACAATTACGCGGCTGCATTAGACTTGCCTTTGTCCCTGGCTACATTGTATCATTGCATGCGCGGTGCACGTTTAACTTTCAGTTCTTTGTGGATACTTTGTATCAGTGTACGCGCGGTGCACGTTTGACTGACATTTTTTGTTGTTGTTTTGGATACACTGTATCCTATCACGAGCGGTGCGCATTTGCCTGTCTTGTTGCTTCGTACACACGCAAGGCGTGTTTGCCCTTCTACATCAAAACCTGGGGCATTCAGTGCAACAAAGAGACTTTACCTTTATTTTTCTTAACTTACTGGCAACCACTTGACTTAGGAATCTGTACTCTCACTGTCTACTGACTCCTGGCTGATTCCCCTTTTTTTTACTTGGCCTCATGTTTTTATGTGCATTGCTGTTCTATGCCAGTCGAAAACAGTTGTCCACTTGACCAGTTTGCAGAGTGAAAACCCTACTAAGCACCTGGAGATGTCCAGCCGGTAAGGGATTGTCTTGCTTTTATTGAACAGGCACTGAGTATTACTGTATTCTCTGAGGTGGGAGGGGAATTATTTCAAAGCTGTTTGTCATTATCTTTCCACAGGTTGTCGCCCCTCCTGTTACCTGTCCTGTCCTGACCCCTGAGATAACCAGCTGGGGGATTGAGAATAGTCAAACCTGATCCTTCTCTCCCCACATCTCCTGGTGTCAGCTTCTTGGTATAAAGTGTTTAGTGCTTTGTCCAAGCGCTGACTTGGGGAGTGTGGGAAGCTTCTCATTGCTCCTGTGGACTGGGCCTCGCATTTTGCATCAGGTTAGTGGCATTGGCAACAGAAAGCCAAGCCCAAGAAGTATAGCCACCCGGGCGATGATTAATACTGAAGGGGCTAGTTCCTCCATGGATGCCTCTCTCCAAAGTCCCTCTGTAAAAGAGCTTGCAGCTGCCATAATGGACCTCCAAAGTGAGGTTGGGAGACTTCGGGTAGAAAATCAGCGATTACACACTGAGTTAGCTCAAGCCAGACTTCCACCTGCACCTAGTGCTGGCGCTAATGAGAAAGGTCAACAGAACAAACGCACCTATTTTCAGCCTGCCCGTTTTACCGCCCCCTCTCCTACAAGTCCTGCACCCACGAGCGCCACAAACCCCCAATCTGTTCATGTATCAGTCCATACGTATAATCCCGTACCTTTAGCGGTACCTGAGAGGTTTCATTGGGACAACAAGAAGTATAGTGTATTTATAAATCAGTGCCATCTCCATTTTTTGTGTAAGGCTTCTTCATTTCCTGATGATGCCGCCAAAGTGGCTTTCGTGATTTCCTATTTAGGAAGCAATGCGGCTAAGTGGGCTGTTCCTTTAGTTGAAAATAATGATCCTCTTTTATATGATTTTGTCTTGTTCAAAGAAAAGATGCAAAGTCTGTTTGCAAAACATACAGATGTTCAGGCCAGTGATAATGAGTTGTTGAATTTAAAACAAGGTTCTAAAGATCTTCTCACATATCTCACAGAATTCAACAGATTGGTTGTAGAGACACAATGGCCTGAACAGAAGAGAACTTCCTTATTTTATTAGGGACTGAATGATGATTTAAAAGATCTCCTTTCCCAAATAGTAGATCCTCCTGAAGACTGTCATGCTTTCATCGAATTAGTTGTGAAACTAAATCACAGATTAAGTGAAAGGAAAGGAGAAAAATCTCGGGGTAGTTTGGCTCGGTTCCTAGTGGTTAGAGAGGATACAAAAGAAAGCAGAGAAGGCAGAGATTCTAGTGAACCTGTGCAAATAGGGGGTATGAGAGCTCCCTTATCTCTTGAGGTAAAAGAGAAACGAAGAAAAAACAATCTTTGTCTTTACTGCGGCAAAGGTGGAAATTACGCTAGAGCTTGTCCCGCAAAACCTACTTGCTCTCTCAAAGCAGCCGCTGTCGGTCCATGTAGTCATTCGTGATCGGAAAACTAAAGAACTTGAAGAGAACAAAGATCGATTCTTCAAGTTGTCGGGCTTTTCAGGTCTCTCAAAATCAAGCAAGCTTAACCGTCCCAGTGGCAAGGCATTTTACCTTGTCGGTTACTTTAATTGTCTCTACTCAGCGTCGAAATGCATTGTCCATACTGTTAGATTCTGGAGCGACAGGGAATTTCCTAGATATTCATCTTGCTCAGACTTTAGGAATTCCTTTTTTACTTAAAGCAAAACCAGAGCCCGTGAGGGCCGTGGATGGGACTGAATTGTCCTCCGGTCTCATAACTTATCACACCCCTGCCTTGACCATGGTATGTAGTAACGGGCATTCTGAATCGATTGTATTTGATGTGATTGACACACCTAATTTTGGGGCAATCCTGGGGATTCCCTGGTTGCAGGTTCACAACCCCCATATCAATTGGAATACACGCAGAGTGACTCTGAAATCCCCCCATTGTCTATTACAGTGTTATAATGAAGCCAAATAGTGGGATAGCTCGTTGAGTTGTGCTTTGGATACTGTAAGTGAAAACTAACAAATTCCCTGCCAGTATAAAAACTATAGGGAAGTATTTGATGAAGTCAAAGCTACAGCTCTTCCTCCTCACAGAAGTTATGATTGTCGTATCAATCTAATTCCGGGGGCAGATCTACCTGTGAGTCAAGTCTATGCCTTGACCGAACCAGAGACAGAATATCTACAAAAGTATATAGCCGAAATGTTAGAAAAGGCTTCATTAGACATTCTACTTCTCCAATGTCATCTCCCATCTTCTTCATTCCTAAGCGAGAAGGGGGGCTTAAGAGCATGCCTAGACTACTCCGCATTAAACAAGGTGACTATTAAGAATAAGTACCCTCTCCCTCTTATCTCCGTACTTTTAGATCAAGTGCGAGGGGCCAAGATTTTTACTACATTAGATCTTCGAGGGGCCTACCACCTGATAAGAGTGAAGGAAAGAGACGAATGGAAGACAGCATTCCAGACTAAATTCGGATTGTTTGAATACTGCGTAATGCCATTCAGTCTCTGAAATGCCCCTGCGGCAGTCCAATTTTTTATCAATGACATACTACTGGAATATCGTGACCTATTCGTGATCGTCTACATAGACGATATCTTAATCTTCTCCAAGACTGAACAAGAGCATGTTGAGCATGTCAAAAAGATACTACAACGGTTGAAAGGCAATCAGTTGTTTGCTAAGTTGGACAAAAGTACCTTCCATACCAATAAAGTGGAGTTCTTAGGATTCGTCATCTCACCTGAGGGTATCCATATGGACCCCAAGAAGATCGAAGCCTTGGTCAAGTGGCCCAGTCCTAATAACGTAAAAGAGGTACAGTCGTTTATAGGTTTTGCAAACTTTTATAGACGATTTATTGATCATTTCTCGGATCTCATTGCGCCCATTACTCGGTTGCTCCGCAAGGGAACCACCTTTGTTTGGTCCCCTGAAGCAGAACGGTCCTTTTCGAGACTTCAAGAAAAATTCACCTCTTCACCCATCATTCGTCATGCAGACAACACTCAACCCTATTATGTAGAGGCAGATGCTTCGTAATATGTGGTGGGGGTGTTTTATCTCAATGTAATCCTGCCACTGGTTGCTTACACCCAGTGGCATACTTTTCTAAGACACTGCTACTGGCCTGTCTTGTTGCTTCGTACACACGCAAGGCGTGTTTGCCCTTCTACATCAAAACCTGGGGCATTCAGTGCAACAAAGAGACTTTACCTTTATTTTTCTTAACTTACTGGCAACCACTTGACTTAGGAATCTGTACTCTCACTGTCTACTGACTCCTGGCTGATTCCCCTTTTTTTTACTTGGCCTCATGTTTTTATGTGCATTGCTGTTCTATGCCAGTCGAAAACAGTTGTCCACTTGACCAGTTTGCAGAGTGAAAACCCTACTAAGCACCTGGAGATGTCCAGCCGGTAAGGGATTGTCTTGCTTTTATTGAACAGGCACTGAGTATTACTGTATTCTCTGAGGTGGGAGGGGAATTATTTCAAAGCTGTTTGTCATTATCTTTCCACAGGTTGTCGCCCCTCCTGTTACCTGTCCTGTCCTGACCCCTGAGATAACCAGCTGGGGGATTGAGAATAGTCAAACCTGATCCTTCTCTCCCCACATCTCCTGGTGTCAGCTTCTTGGTATAAAGTGTTTAGTGCTTTGTCCAAGCGCTGACTTGGGGAGTGTGGGAAGCTTCTCATTGCTCCTGTGGACTGGGCCTCGCATTTTGCATCAGGTTAGTGGCATTGGCAACAGAAAGCCAAGCCCAAGAAGTATAGCCACCCGGGCGATGATTAATACTGAAGGGGCTAGTTCCTCCATGGATGCCTCTCTCCAAAGTCCCTCTGTAAAAGAGCTTGCAGCTGCCATAATGGACCTCCAAAGTGAGGTTGGGAGACTTCGGGTAGAAAATCAGCGATTACACACTGAGTTAGCTCAAGCCAGACTTCCACCTGCACCTAGTGCTGGCGCTAATGAGAAAGGTCAACAGAACAAACGCACCTATTTTCAGCCTGCCCGTTTTACCGCCCCCTCTCCTACAAGTCCTGCACCCACGAGCGCCACAAACCCCCAATCTGTTCATGTATCAGTCCATACGTATAATCCCGTACCTTTAGCGGTACCTGAGAGGTTTCATTGGGACAACAAGAAGTATAGTGTATTTATAAATCAGTGCCATCTCCATTTTTTGTGTAAGGCTTCTTCATTTCCTGATGATGCCGCCAAAGTGGCTTTCGTGATTTCCTATTTAGGAAGCAATGCGGCTAAGTGGGCTGTTCCTTTAGTTGAAAATAATGATCCTCTTTTATATGATTTTGTCTTGTTCAAAGAAAAGATGCAAAGTCTGTTTGCAAAACATACAGATGTTCAGGCCAGTGATAATGAGTTGTTGAATTTAAAACAAGGTTCTAAAGATCTTCTCACATATCTCACAGAATTCAACAGATTGGTTGTAGAGACACAATGGCCTGAACAGAAGAGAACTTCCTTATTTTATTAGGGACTGAATGATGATTTAAAAGATCTCCTTTCCCAAATAGTAGATCCTCCTGAAGACTGTCATGCTTTCATCGAATTAGTTGTGAAACTAAATCACAGATTAAGTGAAAGGAAAGGAGAAAAATCTCGGGGTAGTTTGGCTCGGTTCCTAGTGGTTAGAGAGGATACAAAAGAAAGCAGAGAAGGCAGAGATTCTAGTGAACCTGTGCAAATAGGGGGTATGAGAGCTCCCTTATCTCTTGAGGTAAAAGAGAAACGAAGAAAAAACAATCTTTGTCTTTACTGCGGCAAAGGTGGAAATTACGCTAGAGCTTGTCCCGCAAAACCTACTTGCTCTCTCAAAGCAGCCGCTGTCGGTCCATGTAGTCATTCGTGATCGGAAAACTAAAGAACTTGAAGAGAACAAAGATCGATTCTTCAAGTTGTCGGGCTTTTCAGGTCTCTCAAAATCAAGCAAGCTTAACCGTCCCAGTGGCAAGGCATTTTACCTTGTCGGTTACTTTAATTGTCTCTACTCAGCGTCGAAATGCATTGTCCATACTGTCAGATTCTGGAGCGACAGGGAATTTCCTAGATATTCATCTTGCTCAGACTTTAGGAATTCCTTTTTTACTTAAAGCAAAACCAGAGCCCGTGAGGGCCGTGGATGGGACTGAATTGTCCTCCGGTCTCATAACTTATCACACCCCTGCCTTGACCATGGTATGTAGTAACGGGCATTCTGAATCGATTGTATTTGATGTGATTGACACACCTAATTTTGGGGCAATCCTGGGGATTCCCTGGTTGCAGGTTCACAACCCCCATATCAATTGGAATACACGCAGAGTGACTCTGAAATCCCCCCATTGTCTATTACAGTGTTATAATGAAGCCAAATAGTGGGATAGCTCGTTGAGTTGTGCTTTGGATACTGTAAGTGAAAACTAACAAATTCCCTGCCAGTATAAAAACTATAGGGAAGTATTTGATGAAGTCAAAGCTACAGCTCTTCCTCCTCACAGAAGTTATGATTGTCGTATCAATCTAATTCCGGGGGCAGATCTACCTGTGAGTCAAGTCTATGCCTTGACCGAACCAGAGACAGAATATCTACAAAAGTATATAGCCGAAATGTTAGAAAAGGCTTCATTAGACATTCTACTTCTCCAATGTCATCTCCCATCTTCTTCATTCCTAAGCGAGAAGGGGGGCTTAAGAGCATGCCTAGACTACTCCGCATTAAACAAGGTGACTATTAAGAATAAGTACCCTCTCCCTCTTATCTCCGTACTTTTAGATCAAGTGCGAGGGGCCAAGATTTTTACTACATTAGATCTTCGAGGGGCCTACCACCTGATAAGAGTGAAGGAAAGAGACGAATGGAAGACAGCATTCCAGACTAAATTCGGATTGTTTGAATACTGCGTAATGCCATTCAGTCTCTGAAATGCCCCTGCGGCAGTCCAATTTTTTATCAATGACATACTACTGGAATATCGTGACCTATTCGTGATCGTCTACATAGACGACATCTTAATCTTCTCCAAGACTGAACAAGAGCATGTTGAGCATGTCAAAAAGATACTACAACGGTTGAAAGGCAATCAGTTGTTTGCTAAGTTGGACAAAAGTACCTTCCATACCAATAAAGTGGAGTTCTTAGGATTCGTCATCTCACCTGAGGGTATCCATATGGACCCCAAGAAGATCGAAGCCTTGGTCAAGTGGCCCAGTCCTAATAACGTAAAAGAGGTACAGTCGTTTATAGGTTTTGCAAACTTTTATAGACGATTTATTGATCATTTCTCGGATCTCATTGCGCCCATTACTCGGTTGCTCCGCAAGGGAACCACCTTTGTTTGGTCCCCTGAAGCAGAACGGTCCTTTTCGAGACTTCAAGAAAAATTCACCTCTTCACCCATCATTCGTCATGCAGACAACACTCAACCCTATTATGTAGAGGCAGATGCTTCGTAATATGTGGTGGGGGTGTTTTATCTCAATGTAATCCTGCCACTGGTTGCTTACACCCAGTGGCATACTTTTCTAAGACACTGCTACTGGCCAAACAGAATTACACCATTGGGGAAAGACAGCTTTTAGCGATAAAACTCGCTCTTCAAGAATGGAGGCATTACCTCTTGGGGTCCCCTCACACAGTTACCATTTATACAGACCATCGGAATCTACAGTTCTTTAAATCAGCAAAGGCCTTGACACCACCACAGATGAGATGGGTCCTGTTTTTTAGCGAATTTGACTTTATCATTACATATCAACTAGGTGCTCAGCAAGGAAAAGCAGATGCATTGTCCAGATTGGGATCATAAAAAAGAATCCAGTTGAATGAGCACCCCCCAGTTATACCTTGCCATAGGATCATAGGAGCTGGAGAAGTGGGCCATAAACAACCTCTCTTTTTAGATCAATTGATGAAGGCTTGTTCTACTATTCCTCCCCTTGAGTGGACGAAAGAACCCCTGAATACTATTGTTAATGGGTTATACTAACATAACAACAGATTATACGTGCCTTTAGTAGACCTACAGCAGCAGAGCATCAAATGGTGTCACAATTCCTCTTTAGCTGGACATCCAGGTGGAGAAAAAAACTGTACAAACATGTAAACGATGGTTCTGGTGGGGAGGCATGAATAAAGATATTCTGGCCTATGTTTCCTCCTGCGGTACAAAAGGGGGTGGTGATGGACGGAGCATCAGAACCAATCAAACACTCACACCCAGTCAACAGATCTGGGTTTGATCCATCACCGTTCTTTAGCCCACTCTGCCACCCCAGTTCAGACATGGCCATATGCAAATCAGTCTGACCCTGTGCCTCATGGGAACAGTCCAGCCCGAACTGCCAAGCAATGCCTTCCCTGGACCAGAAACAAGCTTCCTAGGACCGGTTTCTGGCATTTCAGCCGTCTTCAGCCAGGCTTGCTTGAAACCAGTGGCAAAGTGAGCAAGGGACGCACGTCTGAGTATACCCTGCCAACTTATGGCGAACAGAGCGGTACAAAAGGGGGTGGTGATGGACGGAGCATCAGAACCAATCAAACACTCACACCCAGTCAACAGATCTGGGTTTGATCCATCACCGTTCTTTAGCCCACTCTGCCACCCCAGTTCAGACATGGCCATATGCAAATCAGTCTGACCCTGTGCCTCATGGGAACAGTCCAGCCCGAACTGCCAAGCAATGCCTTCCCTGGACCAGAAACAAGCTTCCTAGGACCGGTTTCTGGCATTTCAGCCGTCTTCAGCCAGGCTTGCTTGAAACCAGTGGCAAAGTGAGCAAGGGACTCACGTCTGAGTATACCCTGCCAACTTATGGCGAACAAAGCGGTACAAAAGGGGTTGGTGATGGACGGAGCATCAGAACCAATCAAACACTCACACCCAGTCAACAGATCTGGGTTTGATCCATCACCGTTCTTTGCAATGTTCAACACTCCGTCCATCATTTCCTTTGGTTTTTGCTTTGTTCGCCATAAGTTGGCAGGGTATGCTCAGACGTGAGTCCCTTGCTCACTTTGCCACTGGATTCAAGCAAGCCTGGCTGAAGACGGCTGAAATGCCAGAAACCGGTCCTAGGAAGCTTGTTTCCGGTCCAGGGAAGACATGGCTTGGCAGTTCGGGCTGGACTATTCCCATGAGGCACAGGGTCAGACTGATTTGCATATGGCCATGTCTGAACTGGGGTGGCAGAGTGGGCTAAAGAACGGTGATGGATTAAACCCAGATCAGTTGACTGGGGGTGAGTGCTTGCAATGTTCAACACTCCGTCCATCATTTCCTTTGGTTTTTGCTATGTTTCCTCCTGCCCTGTTTGTGCCAGACAAAAGTCCTTACACATCGCTCCTGCAGGATTGTTACAACCTACCGCTGTACCCTTGATTCCCTGGCATTCAATCAGTATGGACTTATCACAGATCTCCCTCGATCTCAAGGTTACACTACCATATTGGTAATCGTAGACATGTTCACTAAGATGTACCACTTTGTCCCATTAAAGAAGCTACCTTCTGCCAAAGAATTGGCACAAATATTCATTGAACAAGTCATTCGGCTACATGGCATTCCTTCTATAATAATAACTGATAGAGAAGTGCAATTCATCTCTCGATTCTGGCAGGGTTTGTGTGCCTCTCTGGGGATCGATCATAGAATGTCCTCTGCGTACCATCCACAAACAGATGGACAAACTGAAAGAACCAAACAGACATTAGAACAATATCTACGCTGTTTACTAAGGGTGGGCGTAGTTCGCGAAGTAGCACTTCGCGAAGCTACGCAAAGTGAAGTTCGCACTACGCGAGCTACGCGTAGCACTTCCCGAACTGCGAAGTAACATGTTCGCACTGTGCAAGATGTTGTTTTCAATGATTGCACAGTGCGGACAAGCAACCGGCACTATGCAATCATTGAAAATGGCATCTTGCACAGTGCGAGCTGTAGTTTTCTGCTGCTCGAGTAGATTTTTCCTCGAGCTGCAGCTTTCTCAACGCGAACTGGTAGTTTCTCATCTCGAGCGGTCGCGAGCATCCGCGACCCCTCGCAATGAGAAACCTGACCTTCTCGCGTTGTGAATCTCGCCGGGAGGTTTATTTTCCATGCTCGCGATCGCGAACAAGGAAAAAGTCTCGCCAGGATGTCATTTTGCTTGCTCGCGGTCGCCAACTTGACGTTGAGGACCGCGAGCAAGCAAAAAATGACCGCAGCACTACGCAACACTACGCTACGCGTGTTCGCACTGTGCTACGTGCAGTTCGCGTAGTGCGAAGTAGCGCGAACTTCGCAAACTACGCGAGCGTAGCGTAGTGCTTCGCCCAGGCCTACTGTTTACTATCCATTGTAACCTCTGATTGGGTACAGGCCTTGCCGTTAGCAGAATTTGCATATAATAACACCACTCACACCTCTACAGGGATTTCTCCCTTTTTCTTTGCACATGCACATCACCCCAGATTCTTACCTTTTCCCTTGCCATCCCACTTATCTGATATTCCTGCGGTTCAAACACATCATTCAATCCTCTTAGACATTTGGGAAAAGGCAAAACAGAATTATTGAAGGCCAAAGATGCCATGATACAGCAAGCAGACAAACATCGTAGTCATGTCCCAGTTTATGAAGTGGGTGACAAAGTGTGGCTAGCCACCAAGAATTTAAGACTAGAAGGACCCCGTAAGTTACAACCCCGTTATATAGGACCCTATACCATCACCAAGGTAATCACTCCCGCAACATTGAAATTAGAGTTACAAGAAGAAATGCGTACCCATCCAGTGTTCCATGCCTCTTTACTTAAGAAATATGTCCCCTCATTTGACCCTGAAAACCCTCCTCCTCCTGTTTCAGTGGCGGGTGATATGGAATACGAAGTGAAAAGAATCATGGATTCCCGTAGATACAAGGGCAAACTGCAGTATCTAATAGATTGGGTAGGATACGCCCCTGAAGACAGATCTTGTGAACCTGCAGAAAACGTATATGCCCCTACCCTATTTCGAAGATTTCATGCTCTATACCCTACAAAACCCCATCTGGTTAATAGACCTTTGGGGGGGGAGAACTGTTAGACCTCACGCTTCATGCACCATTAGCTGGAATGCTTAAGCTCTCAGGTGCCTGTTCTGTAGAAGGTAAGACACTTTGTAGAGAGTCCCTTGCATGCTATGAAAGGCTGAGTTTGTACACGCTCCCTATGTTTAAATTCAGACCATCCCAGGGAACCGGTGATTGGCTTTCAGTTCCTGAAATTGACTCCATGCCCCTTTCTCTCCTATCTCGCTTATTGTTTCCACTCCTAGTCCCTGAGCTCCTGAGTTCTCTTCTTTATCGCCTGATTCCAGTTTTCAAGACTCCCTTTAGTTCGAGCTGTGCTTATTTACTTTTTGACTGCACACTGAACCTCTGACTCCCCACTGGTGTGTATTTTCCTGAACTCACGGCCGCGTCCTGTTTCTTGATGATTACGCGGCCGCATTAGACTTGCCTTTGTTCCTAGCTACACTGTATCATTGCACGCGCGGTGCGCGTTTAACTGGCATTTATTTTTTTATATATTTTGTATTATTGCACGCGTGGTGCACGTTTGACTGACATTTATTGTTTGACACATAGTATCCTTGCACGCGCGGTGCGCATTTAACTTTCAGTTCTTTGTGGATACTTTGTATCATTGTACGCGCGGTGCGCGTTTGACTGACATTTATTGTTTGACACATTGTATCCTTGCACGTGCGGTGCGCGTTTAACTTTCAGTTCTTTGTGGATACTTTGTATCATTGTACGCGTGGTGCGCGTTTGACTGACATTTTTTGTTGTTGTTTTGGATACACTGTATCCTATCACGCGCGGTGCGCGTTTGCCTGTCTTGTTGCTTCGTACAGGCACAAGGCGTGTTTGCCCTTCTACATCAAAACCTGGGGCATTCAGTGCAACAAAGAGACTTTACCTTTATTTTTCTTAACTTACTGGCAACTCTTGACTTAGGAATCTATCTGTACTCTCACTATTTACTGACTCCTGGCTGATTCCCCTTTTTTTTACTTGGTCTCATGTTTTTATGTGCATTGCTGTTCTATGCCAGTCGAAAACAGTTGTCCACTTGACCAGTTTGCAGAGTGAAAACCCTACTAAGCACCTGGAGATGTCCAGCCGGTAAGGGATTGTCTTGCTTTTATTGAACAGGCACTGAGTATTACTGTATTCTCTGAGGTGGGAGGGGAATTATTTCAAAGCTGTTTGTCATTATCTTTCCACAGGTTATCGCCCCTCCTGTTATCTGTCTTGTCCTGACCCCTGAGATAACCAGCTGGGGGATTTAGAATAGTCAAACCTGAGCCTTCTCTCCCCACATCTCCTGGTGTCAGCTTCTTGGTATAAAGTGTTTAGTGCTATGTCCGAGCGCTGACTTGGGGAGTGTGGGAAGCTTCTCATCGCTCCTGTGGACTGGGCCTCGCATTTTGCATCAGGTTAGTGGCATCGGCAACAGGGGCCTGGTGGGAGTAGTAGTACTGGCTTCCCACCCACATACACCCCTCCCTGTTAAGATGGCTACCTACCAGTTAGATGAAGGTGAGCAATGCAGTGTCTGCCACATGGTTCTGGGTGGGGGGAGTGCTCCATCTTGCTGAGCTGTGGGACAAGAGGGCCTGATGGGAGTTGTGGTGCAGTCTTCCCACCCACAGACACCTTTCCCTGTTAAGATGGCTACCTACCTGTTAGGTGAAGGTGATCAATGCAATGTCTGCCACATTGTTCTGGGTGGGGGGAGTGTTTCATCCTGCTGAGCTGTGTGACAAGGGTACCTGGTGGGAGTTGTAGTGCTGGCTGCAGAGGAAGGGAATAGGTTACACATGGCTCTTGGATGGGGGAGTGTTCCATCCTGCTCAGGGGTGAGACAGGAGAGCATAAGATGGCTACCCACCTGTAAGTTTGAAGAGTGAAATACAATGGCTGCCACATGGTTGTGGGTGGGGGGTGGAGTGTACCATCCGGCTCAGCTTTGGGACAGGGGGACCTGGTGGAAGTTGTAGTGCTGGCTCCCACCCACAAACACCCTTCCCTGTTAAGATAGCTACATACCTGTGAGTCTGAAGAGTGAAGTAGAATGTCTGCCACATGGTTGTGGGTGTGGGGAGTGTTTCATCCTGCTCAGCTGTGGGACAAGGGTGCCTGGTGGGAGTTGTAGTGCTGGCTGCCTATCCACAGACATCCCTCCCTGTTAAGATGGCTTGATCCCTGTGGAGCAGATGAAGGGAATGGTTACACATGGCTCTTGGGTGGAGGGGTTTTCCATCCGGCTCAGCTTTGGGACAGGGGGGCCTGGTGGGAGTTGTAGTGATGGCTGCCCATACACAGGCCCCCATGGTAATGTTGCTAACTACCTTGGGGGTGCATCAGAGGGAGTGAATGTTGGATCTGTGAGACATGTGTTGGGGAGTGTGTGGTGCACATGAATGCATTTGGGCCTAGGTGGTGTTGCTTCGTAGTTGTGCAAGAGAGTACATAGGAGTGTGATGGTAGACATTTATTGGTACTTACCAGCCTCCACTCCCCCGGGTATTCCTGTGAGACACACTGGATGCAGTATGCCAAGCACCTTCCCCTGCTATGCGGTGAATGTTCGTAGTGGAATGGGAGGGCCACCGTCAGTCCTCTGAGCCAGCTGACGGTTCTTGTTGTTCTTCCCTTTCACCTTGCTCTTGAGGTCATGACACCGCTTCACGATCTCCTTCTTGGTGCGCGGGACGGTCCCTACTGCATTGACCGTGCTGTCTATCCTTCCCCACATTTGTGTTCTGGTGTCTATTGGACCAGTTTTCCAAACAAATGTGGTTCTACTCTGATTGCCTCATCTACCATGACTGACAACTCATTGTCAGTGAATTTGGGCACTTTCTTCTGTGACATGGTGTGTGATGTGGTGGTGGTGATGTGTGTGTTGGTGTGCTAGTGAGATGTGTGGTGGTTTGCCTCTCCTTTTTACTGTGGGGTTGGTTTCTTCAGTGGTGGAGTATTGCAAAGGATTCTGGTCAGAGAAGGGGCTGTTTTTATACTCAGCTAGGTTGGTGTGTCAAAATGGCGTATTGCTGTCAGGTGTGTTGTGTGGGTTGACCTGGGATTTGTATTTTTTTAGTTGCCATGAGGATGTGTCATTGGGGTGTGTTAGGTGTTGAGGCTGATTCAGGTTAATGGGTACACTTGGTAGCCTTGTTGTGTGTGTTTTTTGATCCACTGCCATAACTGTTCCGGAGTGACTGCGGCGGTGGGTATACAACTGCCCTTCCGCCGGCTCTCCCATTCAACAATGGTTGCGATCACGCCGGTCGGAAAAAGCGGATTGTTCCGCTGTCACCTCAATGGTATCCTAATTTCACGTGCGGTCAATCCGCTGACCGTGCGGTGGTTTTCGCTTTTTCCGCCGGGAATCCGACCACTGCGGATGGAGTTTCACCTGCTCTGCAAGCTACCGGCAGTCTTTTGTGGCATTGTTCCGCCGTGGTCGGATTTGTCTGATGGTTGATCCTAATCGGACTGCCGGTTTTGCCACGGCACATGCAGACAGTTAATTTCCGCTACCACGGCGGTCGGAATGGTTTACCGACCGCCATCCTAATCGACCCCCAAGACCTTTTCCTCTTCCTCTCTTGGAAGTTATACAATATTTAGACAAAGAGTGTTTCGAAAACAGTAGTAAAGTCACTGTCAGTATATTGTCATACCATCGTGAATAACCACTAGATTGGTTTACTGAAGAAAGAGAATGCAACATTTTAACAGAAAAAAGGAAGTAGAGTTCTATAAAGATTAATTCCTCGGCTCGCCCACAAGATTGGTGATCTGTCCCTGCTTTCGAGGTACGCTGAACGCCGAGCTGATTCCTGATTTTCTGGCTGGCGAATCCTGTTATCCCTAAGAGACTTTCCTAGAGACTTTACACATCATCGGCTGGTGATGCTGCTCTCGCTATACCCTAACGGCCATGGGGTTAGCTTTTCAGTCTAATTGCATGCTGTGCATTAGTATTTGAACTGTTTCGCTGATGTTTCTCTCTCTCCCTCTCACTCCTCTATACCTGGTGTTCTGAAGTTTTCATAAATGAACTGTGGTGATTATTGTGAATCTAGTCTGTATTTTTGTATGAACCAAGTAATGACATTCTAACTTGCATTTTGCGGTTGACCATTCATATTATGAAATAACAAGAAAAATTATTAGAAAAGAATAATAGTGGTTGTCTTTATTTCTGAGTTACTGAGTTATTTGTATATGTTTATAATGGTCAAAGTTTCGCGTATTTCTTCATTGTAGGTCCTCATGGGGAAATATCATTCCGTCTTTCATTATTTAGTCCCTTTTAGCTCTACCAAAGAATCATCGGAGGACCTTTGATATTGCTAACTGAGTGATAATGACTTATGGGCCCGTCATTAGAGTTACGCTTCCGATTAATATATAGTGGTTGGTGTGGATAGGTGAGCTGACAAAAATCCCCAACGCTTCTGCTGCATCACAAGTAACGCAGTATTCTATAGGCGCTTTGTTATTTCTCGTCTTCAAACATCTTATTTTATGGTGAGAATAAAAACTATAATACAAATCAGCAGTGTTTAGCTCAGTAGAAAATATTTTTCGAAATCAGTAGACTGGCTACATCTGTTTATGTGGACCTCCACTCTAAAGTCAAGTTTATGCAGGTAAATATCTACATTTTTACTTAGAATTGCCTTCTTCATAGCATCAGAAAATTTGAAGTCAAAGTGCAGGCAAATTTCATGGCAAATATCATGCCCTCGTAGACAGTGTCACTGCACATATAGCCAAAGAAAGAAATCTTGAAAAGATGTGTAAAGTTTCAGATGCATTTTCCCTGTTTGAATCTCATCACTGTAATGGTGTGGGCACATTTTGACACCAATAAAGCTAATGCTAAACAAATGTAAACACTAAGACGTGTAAAAAATGTGGGCAACATGAAACATTAATCAAACTCATGTAAAGGTAATGTTACATTAACACCAGCTTGCATGATTTAGATATCTTTTATTCATTATGTACCCATAATATGTCACTTATTAGTTTTCACGTTGTTCATGTTTAGATTTAGCAGAGCAAAACATATATATATGGTCAACTTTAGTTAGCTAATGTGAATTTGAATGAACATTGCATTGCTACTTGTGTGCCTAATTCTTTTCTGTTTTAGATACCAAAGTCACTGTGAACTCATTTAAAATGTTATTCTTTGCTAGCTTACATTTTGAAGGTAATGTAGTAATTAGTATGGACCAAAAATTCAACACCTGCAATGAATGAGAGCCTGAGGAAGCAACATTTATTTGTGTGATATTGTGACGTTGCAGTGGGAGAAAGAGTTGGCATTGTATTATTCTGTGAGAAGGAGGCCAGCACCATGTATGGAGAAAACACTGGGCTTTGATTGGTTACTGACTGGTGGAAAACCTGTAGACTGTGTCATTTGGACATACTGCTATGTTTTAGGTGTGCGAAGCTTATAGTTAGTTTGATCATTTGCCCCTGTCCACCTTTACAGGGGTACGTTTTCTCTCATCTCTTGAAACCGATGCTGCTGCTTTTTCTGCTCATAGAGAAACTCTTGAAAACAAGTATCTTTCTTCTCATTCTAATTTCAACCTTTATCTGGTTCCTCTTTTGATTCCCTACTCGTTGAAACCAGCTGCTTCTCAAATTCCAGACCTGCCCACAACTTTAGCTTACAATTTGGGTATTTCCTTCATGGGTACTGTTAGAAATTGGTTTACTAGTTGATTGGGGTGTAAGCCTTGGTCAAGCAGCAACTAATATCCTAGTCAGGATAAGGCACAAGCAAACCCCGAATTACCTTGTACTCAGCCCCATGGTAGCATGGAACAGAGCAGCCAGGCTAAACTTGGAGGCAATGTGTAAAGTATTTGTGCAACACTTCAAACAGTGAAAACACAACACAAAAAGATCCCACACCAGATTAGAAAAATACATCTTAATTTAATAAATCAAACAAGACCAAAACAACAAACATCCAATCAGTAGAATTTGAGTTATGATTTATTAAAGAATAACCTATAAAATAGCACTTTAAAGTGAAAAGCACTAACCTCAGCTATCTGGTCGTGCTGGACTGTGTCACAGTCAAACGTTCAATCCCCTTACGATGGAGCACAGGTCAGACACAATCCCAGAATACTCCCACTGAAATTTTACCTTATCAAGTTCTCGTTGGAGAGGGCCGCAGAGAGCAATGAGAGTTAGTGTTATGTATTTTAGTATATATTTTAAATGTATGTGATGTATTTTTTGTATAAGTTTTGTGTATGTTTTTTAATATATGTGTTCCATTTTTAGTAGTCATCAATTTTATTTGTATTAAAGTTTGCGTTTTTTAGTTCCGTAGCAGGTTGTGGGTTTATAGGGGAATAGGGTGGGAAGTAATTTAATTACGATAAATTAATGATTTTTACATATCAATATTTATGTAATTTATATTTTATCGTAATAATTGTGACAAGTAATTTATTTTTAATTAATTAATAATTTGTTGTTAATTAAAATTACGTAAGTAATTGAAACTTAATTAATAATTAGATATTAATTAATAATAATTCATTGAAAATTAAATATTGAATTTTTTTAATTTATTTTAGGTGTGGGTTGTGGGGTTTACAGGGGTATAGGGTGGGAAGTAATTTATTTGAAATTAATTAATAATTAGTTGTTAATTAATATCAATTAATTAAAAATTAAATATTGAAATTGTGTTATTCATTTTAGGTGCGGGTTGTGGGATTTGTAGGTGTAAAGGGTGGGAAGTCATTTATTTTTTAATTAATTATTAATTAGTTGTTAATTATTATTAATTCATTAATTGAACATTAAATATGAGAATTGTGTAATTAATTTTAGATGTGGGTTGTGGAGTTTATAGGGGGTAAAAGATAGGAAGTTAATTATGTGTTATGTGTTTTAATTTCTTTTTTAATTAATAATATTTATTCAATTGATAATTATTAATGTTAATTATGGAAGTACATTTTATTTTAATTTAGATGTGGGTTGTGAATTGTGTGGTGTTATAGGATAGGATGTAAATAAGATAAATGTATGTAATAATGGTTTTGTTTATAAATAATTTGTAACTGAAAATATTTCTTTGTTTGAAAAATATTTGTATATGTTATTTAATATATTATTTGTAGGTATTTGTGATATCAATTTAACACCATAATATGTTTTTATTGTTTTCAATTTTTAATATTAAATACATTTGTATTCTAATTTTTTACATATTTATACATTTCTCTTAATTTATTTTGTTTTTCAAGTATTTTTTATTGTTGTTGATAATTTGCACTGACTGGAGCGGGAATAGTAATTTTTGCCCCTCCACTATCCAACACTTTCCCTACTGTTGCACTGACTGGAGTCGAAATAGTAATAGGGGGGTAAATGAAATCAGCGCTTTGAGTGAGGACAGGACACCACCTATTCAGATGTAAGTATCTATTCTCCTTTCTGCCCAGGAAATCCCATCAGAATGCAGATGGATGCTCAAAATGCAGTTGAGCCTCCCTGTGTTTGTGGCTGACTGGAGAGAATGCACAAAGTGTAATTGTCACCCAGCCAAGACATATATTGGAGACAGACTGTCAGGCACAAGGAGCAGCAAGTACAGAGAAATGTCCACTTTCTAAAAGTGGCATTTCTAAAACAGTAATGTTAATTCAACTGTACCAGTAAGAAATACCTGCAAGGTCACACTCAGAAGTTGTCGGTGGTGTTGTGGCTGGCTCTCCATTTCAGTTCTAGCTGTTTACCATGCTGTTTTGTGTCTCAGAGGTCTTCACTGTACCAGCTGTCCTGCTTGTAGGATCTACTGTACATTTTGGGTTGGAAGGGTATGAGTGAATCCATACAGTTCTTGATCCTGTTGTTGATGTTTTTGTCAAGGTTGTTTGTGGGGCTAGGCTGGTCTGTGCTGAGGGCACTGAGCCAGTCTGCTTCTGTGATTTTGCCCCAGCTGCAGCTTAGAAAGCTCAACCTGCTAGGGGTGTTGGCTTGATGTGTGTTGATTTGGAAGAGGGTGATGGAGTTCTTGGTCCATGTGAGTGGTGTGGTAGAGTTGTTGATGCTTTCACATGTGAAGAAGATGAAGTCCAGTGTTTGCCCTGAGTGTGTGTTGGTTCTGAGATGAGCTATGAGCTGGATGAGTCTGAGTTGCTCAAGCTTTCGATTAGTGCTATGAAGCAGGGGTTGTTTTGGTCTTTGAGATGAAAGTTGAGGTCAATTAGGAGAATGTAAGCTCTGGAGTCGATGTTGAGCAGAGTGACGAAGTCCATGATGAGGTCGGTAAAGGTGTCTCATGTCCGGGTGGTCGGTAGGTGAGGGTTCCATTCAGGGTGAAGTTTTCAGAGATTTGCAGCTTGAAGTGCAGGTGTTCCATGACTGGGGTGGTGTTCTCTGTCCTCCTGGCTTGTGAAGGCGGTCCTGTTGAGTGCTCTTGTAGGCTTCTGTCGAGTGCTATTGGAGGCCGCGGGGATTGCTGTGGCAATGTTGGGAGCTGATGAGGGGTTGCGCTAGGTCTTTGTGATGAGGAGGATGTCAGGTGTGTCGCTGCTCACCAGGTCCCATATTTTGATTGTATGTTTGCTGAGTGATCGTCTGTTGAGAAGCATGAATTTATGTGTGTTGAAATGCAGGTTTGCTGTGGTGAATGGTTTAGGGTGGGGTGTAGGCATTGTTGGTACTTGTGTGGCAGGTGTGTTGAGGGCACTGTTAGTATTTGTGTAGGTGGTGTGGGTAGGTGGCTGCAGGTGAACCAGCAGTGAATACAGGTGAAAGCTCCTACCATGGTGTGAGGCACAGCACGACAGCAGTTCATGAAATAGCGTCTGGATTCTAGCGACCTAAGAAGTGCTGCAGAGTATCATTGTGTGGTGATTGGACCAGGTTCCTGTTGCTAGGCATGATCCAGGCACACATGGGCATGAACGGGCTTGCCTTTGGTGCACATGCTGCACGTCGGTGTTGCAGGTGCCATTATTAGGTCCTGGGAGGGGCAAGGAGTGCAGGGTGCCATGATGTTATTTCCTGTGCTAATGGATGATGTGAAATTAAGTCCTCTTGCTTGGCTTCTTCTTTTAAAATCTGGTTTTAGTAGGAAATTCAGTGATGTCACTTCCTATGCAGTGATTTGCCTAAAATCTCTGCACTCCACTGGGAACATGTTGCACACAACCCCAAAGGGTGTAATGGATGGGTTGTCTACAAAGCATATGGGGAATAAACAGAGGGACAAAATCTAACGAATGAATATGTTTTCCTACTTGAAGCCCACACATTGTCAACTGTGGGCATTTCACAAAGGTCAGGTCATTATAAATATTTGAGTGCCTAAAAATCATTGATGTTCATAGATTTCTAAACATATTCATGGGGATTTTTTTTAACGTGTAAATGTTTGAAAATTATAGGTGTAAATCAAAGACTTGTATGTCTACTATAGCCAAAATGTATACGTTTAAATACTAATAGATCAAAACAAACCCTATGTATATTATTATTTACTGTTGAAATGCATGGCAACATGTTCTGGTCAGAAATCAGTGGTAAACATGAATGGGAGTCACGTTCTAAAGAAAGTAAATTGAATGACACTGTCAAGTAGTTGTATTGATCCACACTGGCTGGTTAGGCTATTAATTTATCTCAAATGCTCTTTAAAATGTGTATTGTCTACAAATATTTGTATGCTTTAAAAATACTACAGTACTTAGGGGCATGTTATCAAGACAGGCGATAAAATAATCGCCGCTTTAGCGGCAGAAAGCTGCCGCTGAAACGGCGATAATGGGCTTGATAATATGCTCTATGGAGTTCCACTTGAAGCTTAGGTTAGATGTGAAGGACATCTAACATGGGCTTCAATTGGAATTCCATAGAGCATATTATCAAGCCCATTATTGCCGTTTTAGCGGCAGTTTTCTGCCGCTAAAGCGGCGATAATTTTATCGCCTGTCTTGATAATATGCCCCTTAGCAACTAAAGACTTTTCACTTTCAAACAGCTTCCTGTTGAACTCCCTAAGCATTCAGAAATCATAAACTAACAAAAGATTATCATGACTTAATGAATTTTCAAACCCAGAAGAACATTGTCTTTACTTTCGTTTCTTCATTGAGGGTGCTGTGTAACTGATGTGCTTTGCAGTTGGACCTTCACCCAATCGGATATATTCAGGTAAAAAATATGAGAGTACTAAACATGATACATCACGTTTTATAGAGGGTATGGTTTCAACTTCAACACAGGGACCCTTTACAAAGGCTGTCTTACAGATGTTGATTGTAAATGTCTGGTAGAACAAATAGCACTTCCAAGTTGCTTGCTGACTTTTAAAGGACCTAGTCAAACGCAAAATCGCCAAAATCTTTTATATGGAGTCAGCATGGCTTCTGAAAGCAGAGTATACATCAAGCAAACCACTCAGGAGCTGCCAATTGCACCGTTATCAAAAAAACAATGAGAAACATGTCCTATGTATACTCATATATTTGTAAGTAATTGAGGGAATGTTACAATCACTTAATTAACACACACTTAAATGGACTAAAGCCTGAGTCACATAACTACACATGCAGGAGGGGATCTCCTCAATGCCATCTGTAGAGGAGTTATTGCCAGAGATGTGATAAAACATCAAACAAAAAACTGTTAACTCAAAAAGCTAAACTAAAAGGATAATTTGAAGCATTTTGAAAGTGTACACTCGGACTACATTTATGATACTGTTTCATAAGCTGATGCCAATTTTCAAACATTTAAACTATTTATCTGAAAGCTAAAAATAATAAGGTGATTGCGGAAGTTGAATACATTAATAAAGCAAAACGGTTTCTGAAATATAAGTTTATAAAAAAAGGAAATATGTAGGTATATTTAACAGGAGGACCCATGGGTAAGAATCAGACATCGTGGAACCCATCATCAATTTTTACTAGTTGTTATAAGCACAGGACCCAAACACTGATCACATTTACATTTATAGAATCAGTTACAGACCCCAAAGTATGCAAATTTTTAAGCAGTGGTCTTACAATGATCCATCACTAAGTCCAAATATATTGGATAAAGTACCTCCTCCCGTACATTGTAAGGATATTTCAAATCACCAAGGAGTGTCATGACCAGCTAGAGTAACAAGGTCAATTGCTGATTCCCTTTATAAGAGTATGGAACTCTGATGAGACTTGCAGTGTTCTTTGATTCCTTATACTACATAGTCACACCAGCACATTTCTAATAAACTGCAAGTATTGTTGATATTTTGCTTCTTCATGTTTATTGCAGACAAGAAGAATGCAAACACAATCTGTACTGAAAAATTTAACACACCAAAAAGCAGTTAATAATTTTTAAGAAAATATATTAGAATCAGTTTAATGTAAGTCAAGTCAAAATGATTCTGTGGCTCAGACTCTAGCAACATGTCTAGATTGTATCTTTCCTGTAATGATGTACAATATGGAAAAGAAAATGTTTTATTAATAACATTAATAGTCATATTTAGCCTGTGGTGCTTACCTATCTCAGAAAGTATACGTCTCCACAAGAGTTTAATTAACTACAGTACATAATGAACTGAAACATAACACACTGATAAATAGGAACAGTTTAGTTAGTGGCTTTCAAGATAACTTTACATAAAATGATACAGAAGAATTGTGAACTTATGAAGGATAGAAATTGAATTATTTGTACTTTCCATGCGTCTTCTGCAAGTGAGGTGCCACACATACACAGCTTCCTATTTCCTACGTATTACTTTCCACAGTGTTTGTTAGCATATTTAATAATAATTAATTTTAATTTCTTTATTTATTGGATTTCACCCTGCCACTGGAGAACTTACCTGTCTAGGGTAATGGAGAATGTAATAATGGTAATAAGTGTGATAAGTTTCTGAAAATGATTGAACAAATTAAGTATAAAACTAAAACTATTAAACAGGGTTATGTGTGTGGTTCGAATACAGAAGAGCATGAATTTATTAAAGAATACAGTTATAGGAGAGGAAAGAATGTGAGAGAGCAAAAGGCAGTAAGAGAACACATTAAAGAAAAAGAAGAGTTTAGATTGCAAAATTACATTTTAAATTAAAAATAGATCAGGAGAGAAAAGGTGAAATATGTATGGTGTGTTGTAAACTTCATTAAGGTGGCAAGGCTGAATTTGTGGGAGTGAGTGAGTGAGAAAGAAGGTATGTTATGTATGTCTCTCACAGAGAGCTTCTAGCATTAATTTCAGTTTCCCACTGCTATTACATAGCAACAATTGATACCAAAACCGGTTACCCACTGTTGTGATGTCAAAAAGGCCTTTTAGGCCTAGCTATCAGAGCTCTCTGGGAGCCTGTCAGCTCAGCTCTGTTTGTCTGCTTTGACTAACAACAGAAAGCTCCACTGTACTACAGGGAAGAAAGGCAGTAGGTGTAGGGGTAGATCAAGGATGGCAGGTAAGGTACTTTTTAAACCTTTGGGACAAGGATAAATAACAGAGGCTGTGTAATGTGTATGATCCCCTTTCTCCCCTACTACTAGGTAGCAGTTGAAAGCATGGACAGATGATTTTGGGGGCCATACATAACATAAAATTATAGATGGATAAAAAGTGAATTATGGGGATGTTTTTCACCGAGGGGTTCTAAGTGACATCATTAACAGGTCAATGTTTACTCTTGTTGTATATTTGATGTCACTCAGAAACCCACAGTGAAAAGCATCCCAGTAATTCACTGTTACCCATCTATAATTCTACAGGTTGTAAAAGGTGATTTTTGTGGTTGATGAAAAGTCGATTCAGAGAGGAATTTATTATGTGTGTGGTAGTACTACCTTTTTAATTTGCATCGTAATTGGGTTGGATCGAGTTATTTTGCTTTAATGTTCCGTAGTGTTTAATACATGAGTGAAACAGATAATGCTGTTGGTTTGAGGAGAGATAAACAAGGCTTTGGACAGCTAGTATGAAATATGTTATTTGCTATTATTCCTCCTATTGGTGTGGCAATGAATGATGGGAAAATTAGACGCCTATCTACTTTGGTGGACAGGCTTGCCTTAAGTACGATTGGAGTGCTAACTCAAATTAATTCAGAACTAATTGCCATTAAAGCTATGGTAAAGCACAACCGCTTAGCATTAGGTATCCTTCTCCCAAAGGAAGTCGGTGTTTGCAAAGTACTAAAGGTTAAGAGGTGCTTCACTTTTATTGTTGAAAACAGCCCTGCTATTAACTCATATCACAAACTTGACTAACATGTCTTGTGAAGTTCAATTTTTTAAGAGCATGGCTTGTCAAAAGCCATAGGTTCCTGGGTTTGTGAGATAAGAAGGGGTTTTAGTAAGTTTGATGAGTGGATCAATAATGCAGATGGGGGGCCTTGCATATTAAATGTCTGATTGAAAATTGTGGGTATACAAATGAGAAGAGACCATCAGAGAGGAAGTGGTCTGAAGATTATGAGCTGAAGAATATCACGGATGCTCTCTACAACTACTTAAAAATGGTGGAGGTGGGTTCTAGAAAGAAGCAGAAAACAATACAGACTGAATGATTTCCTGATTAATAACATTGTATTAACTTGTTTTTGAAATGATAAAATAATCAGGGGGGGGGGGGTTGTGGAATAGTTTTCTGGATTTTAGATTTTTTGCATTAACAATAATGATTAATATGGCTTTTCACACTTGAATTAAACATATACAGACTGAATTAACCTCTTCAGCGCTGCGCGGATTCCCGCGCGGTGCTGAAAGATCTGAGCGCGGGCGGGGCCATGACGGAACGGTTCCGTCATAAGCACAGCCCAACCGACGTGCATGACGGAACCGTTCCGTCATCGGCGTCGAAGAGGTTAACATGACTGCAATTGAAACAACATGTGTACGATGTATAGAGGTGTATTTATATATATCTTTTAGTAATACCACACTTCATTGTAAAACCCCATTTTAGACAAAATGGTTGCCATCGCTGTCTCTCACTTCTGTTTCCGCCCAGCAGACATCTTCTCCCCACAGACTCCAGAGTATGCTGTTAAAAGTGAGGTCATATTGGGTTATTTCATTGCTGTATTGCTTTGCTCTCAACTAACTTTCTGTAGATATAAAGTGGATGTAAGATTGCAACAATTTGTTTCTTCACAGGGTTTATACATTGAGAGAGAGTCTTTCTGTCTAATGTGTCATATTTGTTTGAACGTCTCTGGATGACATTAGCTTGGAGGGTGTTAAATCGTTTTTTTAAAGGATTGGGATGGTGCTTAGGTGTTAAGTTAATGATGTGTATTACTCTTGTGTTCAGATTTGCTAAATAAATTATTCTTTTGTTCACACCATGATTATTTTGCAAAACTGACCTGTTGATTTTGAGGGTGATCCATAAGAATTTCTCATTCTACAAAGGATGCTGCCCAAATTCTTTCTTATTGTGCTGCTGATTTGGACCTAGAATACTTTCTGATTTTTATGAACTATGTATAACTTTTAGCATTGACTCAGTTTGAATTTTTCCAATAAATCCTTTTAAATTCTCATAGATCTAGAACCTGGTAGGAGTGGGCGGTAAACTTAGCTCCCCTGGCAGAGTTCATGGAGGTTTGACACTCCGCTCTCTTCTTGGAGCATAGAGATCAGCAAAAACTCAGCCAATTGCAGCGTGGCGGAGTTTACCGGCACCCACCACTATTCAACACATGCACCAGTCTCAGCACTGGGGCACGTCACTCAGTCAGATTACTGTAGCTTGGCCTCCGTGCTGCCTGTGGCCTGTTCTGCTTCTGACACTCACAGTCACAGCCTTCCCTGCCCTCCGACAGCTGAAGACCAGTGCCTTACATGGAGCTCTGCAGGCAGCGTCTTTCATAGCTTTGGCAGCCTAGTGCCTTTAACCACATTTACTGTTGGCCAACAATAAGGGCTATGAAAGGTAAGTTGAAGTGAGCAGTGCTGGCAGGACACCAGAGTTAAGTTCTACTGTATCCCAAGTGTGAGGACTGTCCACGATGGGACTTCGGTTTAGGCACAAACAATGCTGAATACACACTGAGGCCATAATTAACACACACACACACTGAGTGTGACACGTCGTTGCTCACTGCAGGTGAGCAGCCAGTGCCTGCATCCTGTGTCAGTGGTATTCTGGTGGTTTGTTTGCACATCTCTGTTTGTTCGATGCTTCTAAAGTTTCCCACCTTCACTCCAACCCACAGACAACAGCCAAGAGAAAGCAATTACTTGGCTCAAAAGTATTTACTCTCTCCTAGCCATTTGAGTAAAGTCCTGTGCCCTGGCATGGCATGCTGAGTTTGGTGATTAGATGGCAGTGGCAGCATCAGCGCGCATGGACAGAGTGCAGAGAAGCAGCTTGCTGGAGTTTCAGATCTGGGACCGGTGGCACAAAGTTTTGGACAACTTAAGCAATGAGGTGCTAACATCAGCTGCAATGGGATCATGAATGGCTCGTACCAGAACTCTCCAGATGGCGACTGCATCCATAGCCCCAAGGGGATCCGGGCGGCGTACACCGACCTGCCAGAGCAGGTGCACGAAGCCATTGCCAACCAGAAGCACACCATCAAGGTGCAGGAGCTGGGTGCGCTGGGCATCAGCCTCATGGGGGGCAAGGAGAACAAGATGCCCATCCTCATCAGCATGATCTTTACGGGATTGGTAGTGGACTAGACGCAGGCGTTCTACTTGTGGGACGCCATCCTGTTCATCAACAGGGTTGACCTGTCTAATGCTACACGTGATGAGGCGGTGCAGGTGCTGAAGAAGGCAGGCAAGGAGGTGATGCTGGAAGGTAGGGCTGCATTGCCCTTCTGGGTACTCATGGGCACACATTGGAAACTGAATGCAAAGGCATTGTAATGCAGTTGCATTCATTTAGCCCCTGATGCTCCATTGAGGGCTCAGAGTTGCATGATAAAACATTACTGGTAGACATCACATGCCTTTGGTGGGAAGCAACCCGACTTCAGCTTAGCTGTTATAGGCTTGACCTTTCGCTTGAATAGCTGTCAAGTAGCTGTATGTCATTTGTGACACCAAGCAGGCCGTTCTGGAATGTTAACTAGGAGGGGGCAGAACTCCACAGAATCGCTTGACGTTTGTATGTAACTGTTAATTACACAGAGTAAAACTCTGTGAGTTCCGCCCACCTCAATAACTCAGTTTAGTGGACCTCATTATTTATTGAACTGTTTTTACTCTGCTAATTTGATGTTCTGGGAGGAGCCTTAAGGGGGGACACATTGCCTCATGAAATTGAAGTTTAACACCATCTCCGAACCAGTAAACTGTGAGAGAACTGAATGAGGCAAATTTTGAGGTCTCCACATTTTGAGGGGATGGTTTTCCTCCCACATCAGCATGACCTGTGCAACACATTCATTAGATTTTAAAAGATGAAACGTGAACTTCCTCGGCACATAAACCAGGGACTCTCACTGAAAAATGTCAGTAAAGACAATGTCTTCTGCTTCATCAGATTTTTCTTAAGGTATAAAGTTCTTATACCAGGATGGGGAAGAGGTTTAGAGAGCAAATAGAGCATAACAAATAAATGTGTACTGAAATATATCTTGTCTAAACATGTCTTTCCCAGCACAAGAGGCTGCAAGTAGTATCATGAAATCTGTAATGTGGCAGTGCAAGCAGGATCTCATCATCTTTTAAAAGCTGAAAAGGTTATATTATGAAAGTGGAAAGAGCCTTATAAAATCTCCCTTTCATGTTTCTGCCTTTGCTATATTTCTTGCTGTGGTCCAAGGAGCCCCAATATCAAAAAAGGTTTACATGTCCTTCCAATTGGCTAATCAGCTGGACGGATGGAGCAGTCCTCCATGTCAAGGAATGACACGTCTCTGAGGGATCCAGTGAACAAGTATGTTAAATCCACTGTTTAAAAATCTGTCACAGTTTCTCATCTGACATTATGGACATATACATTTAGGGCCTCATTTATAAGAACTGAAGAATCGCTGTGTCAAGGCAGCGACATGTCAGAATAAGTTGCCCTGCATTACGTTGCTTTTAAATGCCATGGATGCATTGTATTTACGGGACGGGGCACCACTGCGTAGGCACATCTATTGCGTCAAAAACAATTGATGCTTTCCCTGAGAGGGCTGTCATAATGAAAACTGTGCATGTGCATATGCAGGCAAAGTGATGTATGGCAGGTTTGCGGCACGTAAAGTCGTCATGCTAACAACTATTGTGTCACTTTTGAGTGCGTCAAGCGTAAAAAAAACAAAGAAAAATTATGCTTTTGAAAAAAAATCTACTCACAGAGAGCAGACAGGGAGCAGAGAACAGCAGCCAAGGCAACAGCACCAAGAACCCCAGGCCCAGCCAGGATGTCCAGACAGACTCCTAGGGCAAGAGGACGAGGAAGTGTAACTTCAATGAAGAGGAGAATTACAGCTTGATCAGTGAGGTGACAAAGCATGAACATCAGCTCCCTGTCACATTAAAATGCCATCAGGGAAGAAACCGGCCATTTGGCAGTCCATATGTGCAAAAAGGTCATGCTGTGCAGTGTACCAAGCTATGTCCTTGCATTCCACTGCTCAGTGTGCAAGTGAAAGGTTAGGAATGTTCACGTGTACAGTTAAACATTACATAAATGTACGTCACACTGCCTAGTAACATGTTGACCAGCTCAGTCCAGCTCCATCACGTTTGTAACTTCCATGTGTGATGTGCAGTACCTGGCTATGTATACTGGGACGTGTAGTGGAATGTATAACATGAGTCAGCAAATTGTAAGTCTTCCAATACAAAGCAAAAAACATGGACTGGAACAACACATCATGCATGGATATTTGAACCCTGCCCAACCTCACTGTGACAATGCAGGTCAATTTGCACCTTGAGGCTAGTGTGTCTTACTTGCGCACATGCTCCCAAATCTGGACGGCAGAGCGTGGAATGGAATCGGCTTGTCAGACAATAAACACCTCACCTGAGAGGGGGCTCAGGTATGGGGCATGTGAAGTATCAACATATAGGGACAAGCGAAGAGCCATGTGTATAGTCAGCACCATTAAAACTGCATTGCACGCAGGGGTCACAACGTGCCAGGTGAGATCCCTCAGGTGTCGGCTGCCATGGTGGGTACCTCCTAAACTCCTATCATCTTCCAATTTATACTCGGGGTGCGGGTTGAATGCAAGTGATGCACACCCGAGGACCATGTGTGTGCACAGAAAACAGGGTGCCTCGTTTTTTAAGAATTTGCGTGGGACAGCCATACAAGTCTGCTTCCTGTGCTGCCCTGCGCCAATGTGAAAGAGCAGGAATTCACTGTATTCATGTAATATGGTGCAGTCCCCTTTCCTCCTGCATTGCTGCTCAACATGCTGCCTACCACCAATGTAGGCAACCTTGAACCATGGTGCAAGGGGGCCTCTGTTGCAGACAGGATAGTTTTTGTGCAGGAAGGGGCACCTTTTTGCACAAAAACAATCCAGAGAGGCGTTTACCTCTTTCTAGTGTGCTACAGAATGCAGTACACATGGATAGAGTAAAAAATTAGGCGAAAGAAATATATTTCTCCTCGTTATGGCTGCTATGGGGAGGCGTAAGGATTTGGTGCTGCCGCAGGTTTATATAATTAAGTAAATCTAGGACAGTGTCAAAATCCATGGGTGCTGTGTTGGAAAAATAGATTTGAGAAGAAGGGCTTGTCAGAACCACATACTTCTGGTTGTTTTTTTATCAGATTCTTATACAACCTTCTCAATCTATAATGCGTGCTGCAAATCTGTCTGCCTGTGTATGTGGTTACTACTCTCTGAGGTTCTCGCATCTGACTTGAGACTAGGGGTGGAATTGGCGGAATTTGGCGTTTCCACGTTTCTCATGTAATGCAGAGTTTTAGCCAAATTATACCAATCACCGCATGGCAGAATTTTTTCCCACAGTATTCCAGAAATGAGAGCGAGATTTGGCACCCCACAGCGCCATTTTCTAAGGCGGGTGGTCGTGGTCAAAGGGCTGCTTTACGAGTAGATTTGCGACCACTCAAGCAGATTCTCTATTTGAGCGGAGGCAAAAACAACTCAAATGGCCGCAAGCTCTTGCGCACTGCATGGTGCTGCTTGTGCTGATTGTTCTTCATTGTTCTCACTAACTTGCAGCACGAGCAGAGCAACATGCAGATTTTCTGCCCATTAGCAGAATTCCACTGAATTTTTATGAATGAAACTCCACAAGTAATGCACACCCCTACTTGCGACCAGCATAAAGAGGAACTACTGTTTACTGAGCTGCTCATCTCCGAGTCATGTTGGCAATGGCAAAAGCCTTTTTCCATAACAACCAATTTATTTTCCTTCTGGAATGTAGATACTAAGGGCCCAATTACGATGTTGGACGGACCGGAGTTTGCCCAACATCATTTGGGAACTAGGACCGAACGACCTCCTGTTGTCGGTTCCAGCCCAGCAAGTAGGATGCGACCGAACACTGTTCGGTCACGATCCTATTCTTTATAATGGGAGCATGCATTCCAAACAGAATGCATGCTCTCATTGTAAAGAGCAGAGGTTCAGTTCATCCCTGCACCCCGTGGCAGGCACCTCAAGGTGCCTTGCACCCATGGGGGCCCTGCTGGGGGCCCCCAAAGTCAGATTCCCACAGCCTTTCTGTGTCACAAAGGCCAGCACAGAAAGGCTGTAATCCCTAGGGTGGAAAGAGCCACCTGATGGATTGATGGAGACTTTCTGAATGGCAGCCAGGCTCACCAAGCCCGTCGGAGGCCATTCAGAAATCCGCTTCAGATTCCTTTCCGACCGACCCCATCAAATGGGTCAGTCGGAAAGGAATCGGAACAGCCAATTATGATGCCGTGGGTACGGCTCCGACCGAGGGTCGGAGTCGTGTCCTACAGCATCGTAATCAGCCCCTGTGTGTTTATGGTGTGTAATGTACCAAAACATTTTGGTCCTGATTCACAAAATACACTTTGTAGTACTATTGTAATACTAAAATAGTACTCCAGTGGTACTGCAAAGCTACTACAAAATGCTGTTCACAAGTTGTACTTCTAAAGTTCTACTGCAAATCATTAGTAAGTCCAAAACAACACATGCCAACCACTGAACAGCAACCCCCTCTCACAGAAATGGATCGAGGTGGGCGCTTTAAATAAAATCCAATAGGAAATAATGTTAAATTCTTTAAACTCAATGAAAATGTAAATGAATGTAATTTAATGTTAAAATAAAATATAAGAATTGTACAACTTTTTGAAATTTAACATTAATGCAACATATTTTAGGTAAAATATAATTAAATTACTTGTAATTGATTTGCATATCTCTTTTAATAATTATTCAAGCATATTGTAAAATATTTTTTTATTTAAGTGGGAATTTATTTAATTTACTCTTCGAAAATCATTTTAAGTTAATATAGTTAACTTTATTAAATAATACATTCAAAATACAGTTAATAATGCTGTAGCATTTTATTATTAATATATAAAACTAAATTACATTATTATTTAACATTAAAAAATGTTTAAAACTTTTTTGAGTTAAAAGGTAAGTTTTAATTTTTCCTATACTTTACTATAGGGAGACCCCGTAGTCGGGCGGAGATCTTTGTAAAAAGTTGAGCAAATCTGCACATTTCTGATCAGCTTGTAAAAGTTTGCATTTTGCTTTCTCGTAAGACAGTATTACTGCGGCATGGTTTTAAACCCCTCAGGCTAAGTTTTGTTCCTGTTAAAAGTTCATTTGATGGCACTGATTCATTTTTGGGATTTTTAAGAAAAACCTTGATTTTGCATGCATATAGACATGGGTGTGTGCGCATTTGTCATCCCTTAGAACATGTTGCATCTGTGTGCTGAGTGCGCTCCAAAGGCTATGCTTTGAGTAACATTCTGCCTCAGGAGCCAGTACATGCAGGAGCTTGGCAGAACCTACCTACTCCACTTGTTATCACAATAAATACCATTGGCCAGAAATGGGGACCAGCAACAAGATCACTCAATGTTTAAGGCAGTTGTTCCAGTAAGGAGGTAGCAGTTCCTCAACTAAAATAAATGTAAAGAGTATTCAATGCGATTGGATAATTTTCCTTACTGATAAACCAGGGAGCGGTGATTGTTTGAATGCACTGTCTCATCAGTAATTGCTTGGTAATGGGTAGGTGGTGACTCCATCAAGGCAGGAGACAGATTTGTCCCTATAGGTATTCTGCAGCAAAGAACGCTAGCTTGCCTTGATAGTCTCATATCTCAAGCACATACAGTGCTGAAGGATCACAAACAGTGTGGTTCAACTACTACGGCACTCTGCTTATACACTGTGGCTGTTTTGGGAAATTGAGGAACTGGTTCTCAGTCTATTTGCAACTCCAGGAGAAGCACTGCTGTCATACTATGTCCTAGGTGGCATTTTAGGCTTCTTCGTACATTTCTTCCTTTTTATTCCACCGCTCTTGATCTAATAATGATAAGGAAGGAGGAGGAGAAAGTCTGTGTACTTTTTTAAAACCTCTTGTACAAAATGTCCCATCCTATTTAAGAAACACTATGGATTTTATTTCGAACATTGAAGATCTTGATTTTGACCCTGAGACCCAGAGATTAGTTTCCTTTGACGTTACATCTTTATATACCCAAATTCCACAAGATGATGGACTCCAAGCTTCTCAAGCATTTTTGGATGAAAGACCTAGGCTACATTGTGTACCAACAAATTTCATTGTCAAACTGGCTCATTTTTCCCTAAGTAAGTACTACTTTAAGTTTGGGGATGAATTCTTTGTCCAAATTAAAGGCACAAGGATGGGTTGTCCCTTCGCTCCAGAGTTGGCCGTGCTTTTTATGGCAAAATTTGAGGAACCGTTAATTTATTAAAATAATCCATTTGTGCACCACATTGTGAAATGGTTCCGCTTTATTGATGACATTTTTTGTCTATGGAATGGACAAGATGATTCTGTGCTACAGTTTGCCAACTGATTGAATAAGAGATCAGCTGACATTAAGTTCAGTACGTCAAGCAGTGACTCATCAATCATGTTTTTGGATGTTGTAGTGTTTGGTAAAAATGGAAATTAACTGATGGAAATAATGCTTTGCATTATACTAGTCACCACCCGCCTAGTCTCAGAAATAATTTGCCTTATGGGCAATTTCTTCAGACACAATTGTGCAGAGAAAAGTGAATTTTTTTTTAATGCAGAAGCACTTGTGGCTAAACTAAAAGAATGAGGATACCCAAACAAACTTCTCAAAAAAAGCATGAAACGTGCGTGATGGACACCAAGGGAGACCTTGCTGGAAATTAAGGAGAAAACTCAGTTAGAACGTATGGTGTGTGTTTCCACATCTTGTTCAAGAACTAATGAGTACAAAAAAAATCATTCAACAGAATTGGCATTTGATTGAAAAAGTTTATAACTCGTTCAAGCAGCCATTATTTGCACTAAAATGGGCACAGACCATTGGAACCAATTTGTGTGTGGCTATATATTTCGGGATCGGCACAAAACAGTTTGCGCACACTGGAATTTACTACCTTTGGAAGCATATCATAAATGTGGAACATGTGTCTGTTGCCATCAAGCCATAGAAGGTACGTTCTTTGAGCATAACCATGTTAAATGGATACATAAATCATTTTCAAATTGTAAAACGAAAAATGTTGTCTACTCGGCGAGGAGCCCGGTGTACATTGGCAAAACCAATCAGGAGATTCGCCTAAGGATCATCCAACATAAATCACGTCTCCGATGCAAATTGGTGACTGCTCCTCTTGTCAATCATTGGCTAGAAAAGCACCATACTGAAGCCAATGTAAGATGGACTGACTGGCTACAATCAAACCAGATCCCCGTGGTGAAGACCTTGATATGAAATTGAACCACAAGGAAGCTTACCTCATTCTATATTTTAACACTGTGGCAAACAGACTTAATGAGATGTGCAAATTGAACAGCTTACTTATTAAATTGGGTGGTTCTGCACCTTTATTCAGTTTGAAATATTGTGTTGTGGTATGACATATATACATCATAAACTGGCTGTACCAGCTTTCTTTAAGCTTTAATTTGGTGCTGTGCGCCTTGAAACTACACTTCCCAAAATCACTCCCAGTGAGCGGGTGGAGCTTCTGGCTGCTTCCGCACTCTTATGTGATGAGCAACCAATGGGTCCAGCTGCCGATAGCTCCTGGTGAGCGAGTGAACGCCGAAAAGTGTCTGATATGAAAGTAAGTTGTGCAGAATGTCAGCTTTTTAACATCATCAAGCACCATGCTGCAAGTCGTTTGAGTGTCAGATGGTTCAAAACAAACCGATGCCCGCCTGAGTCAGGACAGTGTACCTATGCATCTTGCATATCAGTGTGAGTTTCCTCATAGCCGTTGCGTTTACATGCACAATACCATTCATGCAGAGTGGTCTGTACACTGTGGTCCGCGAGTTGTACTGGTGGATAAGCTTATGAACTTTATTAGATGCAGTATTTGCCATTTGCTTAGAGATTTCGTTTTTGAAACCTTAATGCAAAGGTTTTCTATTGCAGATTTCTAAATCTTGATCTAGTGCTGAGCTGAAGGTCATTTGGAGACTGCTGTTATCAGACTAGAAGGACTTGCTTCTGTACTACAGTAAGTATTGGGCCACATTAGTTGTTGACTATGTGATATTGATCAAATATTGAGGATTGAGAGTGAGTTCCGATAAAAAGGAGAGTAAGTGTGACAATTGGATAATTGTCTTTCAGATGCATAATCCCAAATAGCCATTTTGTGCCTGTGCTCTGAGCCATCTGAGGTTATTATGGTAATTTGTGTGTAGATATAATGATGTCAGTGGTTGTTTTCCCACCTGAGTATTTTCAAACAAGTTACATGTATTTGTATGTTGATTTCTGTAGAGTGGATATCAGTTCTGCGTCCTGAGGAGAACCCCATAAAGGAAGATTAGTGGGTTCGAAATGCGTCGGCAATTTCCAGAGGACCCACTGTTGGAATTGAAAACTGTTTTGTAATATAGAGTGACTCTGTAACGCAGGGATATTCTAAGTAGGATTGTATAAGATATGCACCTGGGAAACAGTCACGTTTTGACAGAGGCCCCTTTGTCCAGAAAATTAGGGAGCTTTTGAATTTTTGGAGAATTGTTTTAGGGCAAATGTATTTCCCCTGTGAGTATCCTCCGTATATTTTTTGAAACAAGAACTGATGCAGTGATGTATCGGACCTGTGTTTTTGTGAATAATTTCATTTTGTATGTTTGAATGTGATTTAATTTATGTTTTGTATCCACTGTTACGTATGTAATAATGTTGGTGGGAGGGACAAATATTGTTGATCACTTGTGTATGGCTTTCTATGTATGAAAAGAAGGCAGATGAAAATCAAAAAACTGTTTAAAATATGAAACAGTAACCGCTTTTATTGATTATAGCGTGTTTGATTAATTGTAGATTCTAAAAGAGGGTCAGTTTTGGCTTTGGTGATGTTGTTGGATTTGGAGGTGACTCCGCCATTCTGACGGTAAGAGCCCAACCCCATCTTGTGTATGCAATATGTTTTGCCAGCACTACTACTTTCATGTTGAAGAGAATTTTACTTCCAATATAAAGATTAATATTTTTCACATGAGTGAATTCAGATTTTTGTGATACTGGTGGCAGGTCAAAACTTCTCAGTGTTTGGTGTGCATCAATTGTAAAGACAAGGACTATGTGTGTTGAGGCCATTTCTGCAGTACTGCCTGGTGTTTCTCATTATTCCTAGTCCTGCTCTTGCTAGTCAGTGTCTTTATGTCCCACCCAATCTTCAAGCCAATTGAGAGTTTGGCCCTTTTTAAGGGAAAATCAGTGTGAATTGTGGGATAGTTGGGCCTGTTCTACACACACCTATAGCTATCAGTTTTAACAAATGATTGCACAATGACTCTTTGAGACACCACCTCATTTGTATGGAATTTTATGGGGAGATGCAAGAATAGGTTATAGTCCATGCAAAATTGGAAAGTTTAAGGTAAACTGACGATGAAACTTAAATGATCACCTAGGTATTGATGCAATACCTACTCCTTTTAAAATATATTCATCCACAGAAAGACCCTGATTTGGAGTAGTGTGCAAATGGAAACCCCACCATTAGGTCGAGCATTGGAGACCTCTTGTATATACTTTAGTATATACTTATATGTGTATGTACTTTGTGGGCTCTGGAGATCAGGCCTAGGATTTGTCTGCTTCCGCTTAGGGGCTTTTTTAACTGCCTCTATTTAACTGCCTTGATAGAAAACGACCAGTAGAGGTCAGTAAAATCCCAGAATTGCTTTCTGCTTGTTCAACTGCCTCTATTCAACTGCCTTGATAGAAAACGACCAGAAGAGATCAGTAAAATACCAGAATTCCTTTCTGCTGAGGGACTTTGTTTTTTTAATTTTTCTGGCAACTGCCTCTATTTAACATTCTTGATAGAAAACGACCAGCAGAGGTCAGTAAAATACCGGAATTACTTTAGCATTCTCTAGATTCCAGTCCATAGAAATTGTCTTCCATGAGCACCCGTAGACAATAATATTTTTTTCAAATCTTGTATTTTCAGTGATATGACCATCGAAGGCCCTGTTTTTATATTAAAAACAGAGCTTTGGACTATATAATTTCCTGCTGAAAGTCAATATTTCTCTCCATGTGTTCCCATACCTGGCGTGTCACGCAATTTGTTGCTTACTTTCCCTCCGTGTTAAAGCCCAGTAGACGTTTCAGCACCCAGGCTAATTTGCTGCATAGCTAAATATATATAAGGTCCCAAAGGCGAGACCGTACTTTGGTGGAGATCCACCAAATTGTTGAAACATTAAATTATTCCACCTGAAAAACCAGATGTGAAATTGATCACAAATGGCATAATTTGAGTTAGAGCTCTTGGGGTTGTTTGTCACTGTCATAAACTAATGAGTATGACAGAGTTCCTATGCGAATGCCATCATTCTGCAACACGTTTCTTTGTAGTAATGGTTTGAGGTGCTGCAGTCAGTGTCATATAAAGTCTGGGATCTGCTCCAGTCCAGATTGTTCTTTCCAGGATAGTATTGAGAAAGAGCATGCAGTTGAGAAAGTATCCTATACAATACTGCAGTCATTGGTATTTAATAATACACACTTTTTCAAAATGGACACAAGAAAACGTAAGTGAACAGAATCACATAATTTCCAAGTGAAGTGACAGTGCTACTATAAATCCTGAGCTCCAGGTACAGTGGACAACAGCTTAGTAGCAACCACAATTAGCAACATGTCGGATTCTGAGCATGTGCAAAAATAGTGGATTGTGGGGAGGTGGTTACTCAAATGCAGGAAAATTGTCAACTGGGATAGGACATGAAAGTGGATGCATGTAGTAATCCATGAGAAAAGTGCCTCAGTATTTCCCATTGTGGGGGTTATTCAGCTGAAGGGGTTTGCCCTTTAGCCAAGCGTGTGTTATAGAATTTCAAACACTAACATTCAGAGGTGCAAAAGTCTAAATAACGTGGATTTCTGTTTTCCAGCATGTTGCAGGTGTGATTTCCGCTGATCTGCTGCATACCAGGAGTGCAGAATACCAATATTATGTTTGACCTGCATGCAATACAACCTCGCTTCCATATTCCTGGTTTTCATTAAGAACTCTATTGAGTTAGTGTGGGCTAGGAACTAAAATATTACTACAGCAGATACCAGCCTTGGTGATCAAACTGTGGATGTGGAGGCCAATGTAGAAAGATGAGACCCAACACCCTTACTGTGAGCATACTGGTGTAATGTGGATTTGACAACAGTTCTAGGTTTGCCACATCAAGTGGCAAAATCCGTAAGTGTACAACAATAGAACTCACTAAAAAACAATTTCCATTGGTTCCTGGGTTCCTGACAGATGAGATGTCTGCCTATGTTCTATTTTCCTTTTTGTGGGTACTTTTCAAATATCTGTTTGATATTAGTTTGGCCTACTGAAAAAAAATGATATCATATATTACAGAGAGACAACGTTTTAAGCTCCTGGTGTGATCCAGACTGAAGTTTAGAAAATATTGCTTACATGTAGATCACTTTAGTTGAGTCTTCTTGAAACAATGCTGAAAACTGACTATTCCTCCCTCCCTCCCTCTTCAAATCAGCTTTAATGATCCTGTTATGGTTCCATCCCTAAAGTCTGATATTGATTGGTCAGTAGGATTTTTCTAGTGGGAGAAGGGAATGATAGATAATGACACAATGCCTCTTTTTTCGGTCAGTCTTGGCAAACCCCTCAGCTCCAAGTCTAGAATGCGGACACTGCTTCTAACTGAGGATTCCTTCCTGCAGAGGTGATGTTTACATGTTTCCACAATTGCTTGAAATGGTATTCCACACAAGAATAAAATAGAAAGTCGTTCCAGTGGTATTCCAAGCATCAAGTCTTTTTGTTATTGCCAAAAGGGCTCTCAGTTTACACAATTATCAATCTTTACATACTACTGCAGAGATTGAAGGAGATTGTGCAGATATTGGGTATCCCCTCATTGATGTTTAATAATTAGTGTCTTTAAAACTTGTCTGTGCAAAGTGATTTATGATGGAGAAGTATTTCCTCCAGTGACATTCATGGGTCTAAACAAGTGTTCACAATTACAACCCATGTAAGCCCACCTACCAAGTCTATACTTTGCTATGCTAGCCATGGTGAAGCTGCCCAGATCGTCTATAAATGTTTATTTTCAATTACACAGCCACTCAATAGATCTTTGGATGCCACACATTTGGTTAAGTCTCAATGAATCGAAAATGAAAATGTAAGCTTTGCTCATAAGCCTCCATAGACCATCAGGGGGCTTGTATATGTCTCATCAGCCTTGATGTTCTGCTCTCCTACTGATTTTTTCACATGGCCTGGAGCTGCGCTGGTGAGTCTCAGAGTCTCAGAGTATTCATGAATCCTTCTTAATAATCAGCGACTCGAACTGAGGGTTAGATACCTTTTGGAAAATAACACTATTAAAATAAAAGCTCGCTTTTTAAGTTGTTTTTTTAATTAAACAGCAATTGCTAGTCATTATTTTTAGAAGCTTTAAGCATGCACTTTCACTGCTAATTTAAGATATGTTCTCCAATGTTTAGGTCTGTGTGGGGTCTTAAAAAGTTGAAGAGCAGAGACAGTACTATTTTAATACCTTAGACAATGGTAAATGTTTTTCTGTCTTGGGAGCTTCCAAGGCATGTGTTCCTTTTCCAGCAGCATTTATTGACCTCTCTTAAGTAAGCAACAGAACATAACACAATAACATACTCAAAGCAACATAACAGCATAATTAAAAGATAAGAAGACACCTCACAAGGAAGAAGTCAAAGCAAAATGCAGCACAGCTACAGTACAATGCTGCAATCACTAGCACAAAAATACAGCAGCACAAAAAACGCATTCTTGTCACACATTATTGTCTGAAGAATCCTGTTTTCATAATAGGTGATCAAAGGTGTTTGGAGCAAGCACAACCTTTATTTACCCTCAAGGGCAGGCCAGAGCACCAGTCAGCAACGTGTTGTGATCAGGAGCTTCATGTTGTAATCCTTTTCCACTCTGGCTCCTGAACTAATTCTCATAGTAGAACAGAGTCCGACTGGTGCATGCCAAATACTTATTCTGCATGACAATAAATCTTGTTTTTTTAAAACGTCTACGTATTAGTTTGCTCTCAAGAATAATAATCTGTGTAAAGTATTTCTGATTGATAACACTTTGAAATTGAGAAATTCTAGCATGTTCTTGTGAAAGGGTGTTTTCAGTAAGTATTGAACTATAAAAGAACTCTTAAATTTCATGCTGACCTACAATTTGAAGCAAGCAACATTTACTCCGAAGACCGAGTCCTGCCGCTTGCTGAATACAGAAATAATTGCATTGTGTGTTTTTATTTTATCTCTTTTACATTATAAAAGGCTCCTTCCGGAAGGAAGATATATTTGAGAGTAGTGTGGATGTGTCCTTGGGGATTCTGAAAACAGCATTAGTGAACAGTTCAGCTTGTAGGTAATGTAGCATAGTATATTCTCTTCTACTAATTAAGCTAATTTGCATACTAGAGGCCTATTGATTACAATGACATTACTGCAGTGGTTTTGAGTGCCAACTAAATTATTGCTGGTCCCCCCTGAGTCAATCAGAGAAATATAGAGTTGTGGACGCACTTGGCATCAGCGGCCCATAGGCGAGGTCTACATTTGTTCTGATGACCCCCTTCCAAATGGACAATGTCGCTTAACTAAAAATTATACTAACATACATAGTCTCCTTGTTGCCCTAATTGTGATAGCTAATTGTTGAACTGTAGGAAGCACCGTTCTTATCTGGTCAGTTAGCACATTGCAACTTTTATAGGATAGCTCAATGCATAAGCCCTAGCAGAGATAATGGGATTGGACAGTCTTCTATTGCTAATTGACTGTCAATGTTTTCTTTGCTCACATACATATATGTCAATTCACCAAAATGGCAGGGGTAGAGGAAGTGACATCAGATGCCCTTTGAACCTCAATTTCACCCACACACACATGTTTACACATACCCACATTCACACTTACACGTACTAAACTTACATTTAAAAACATTTTTGTACTTACCTCAGTTCCCAGGGAAGATCATATTCCAACTAATTGTACTCCATTTTTTATTACACGAATAGTGAATAATGCAGCATTATTAGTGTAATAAAAGTATTGAAAGAAAACAAAGAGTGGAGCCCCAACCGAGATCCATAAGGACGAGTTGCCATTGTGTTCCTGGCGCTGATTTTTGCCACCTCTGAGGCCAGGGGTCGCACAGAAGGTTACAGGGGATACAAGGGGCAAGCCTTGAGATGCAGCTGCGACCCCAGGGACCCCTAAATGACGACCATGGTCACACGACAGTGGCACTGCAGACAGTGCATAGTGCAAAGTGCTAAACAGTGTACACCATCAAATAGGGAAGGTAATCTAATGATGCTGAATTTCTTTTCTGTTCTGCTAGCCATATGTCACCTTACATAAACAGAAAGACGAACTTTTACTGTCCCAATAAACGTATTTAATAAGGAATTAACATTCTGTTTAAGCGGATGAGGTGTTACGCAACATCAATAGCGATATTCGAAAATAATGCACCAATTCAAAAAGATATTGCAAAACAGCAGAAATATGTGCTATCGTTATGAATAATGATGAAAGATTTTCATGCAAACATATTGTGAAAAGAGGATAGACAAGAAAAAGGTGTGGGTGATAGGAGTCAGTGTGACAGTAAGCACATATCTTGTTCACATTCAGCTACCCTGCATGCACCTGCTACGCCCTTTTAGACAGGGTGTTACACCTACCACTAGGGCTCATATATATCTTTTTTTTTTTTTTTTTTTTAAGAAACCTTTATTTACACAATAAAATACAGACAAGGGCCTACAACCTCCAAGGCCGGCCGCTACAGAGCCCGAGGGCCCGCAATGCAACGCCACACATTCAAATAAACCAGAGGCGAAGCTCCCGGCAGTTCGTGAGCATATGCAACAGGCCGTGGCCATAGGTCCAGAGCAATCGGATAAGACAGTTTCATTTTTTATGAAATACAAAACACACTCAAGGCAATGAGAGTCCAGAATAGCAGCGTGCGCTTCCCAGGACGGGGGACAACGTACAGTATCCGAAGCAGTTCTTGACAGGAAGTGGATGTGGGGCGCAGTGGGAAGACAAAACATGGAACACACCTCACACAATCCCGCAGAATGTGTGGCTAGGGGGACATAGCAATATCAACCTCTAATGGCAGAGGCGGGGTGCAAATATGTCCACGATATAAATTGCATGGACCCCATACCTTATTCCATTTCCCGGGCTTGCCTCTCGCCACATACACCGTCTTTTCCCTGAACATACACCAGTCCATATTCTCCTTCCATACTGCAGTCGTGGGCGGCCTCGGGAAGCCCCACAGCTGTGCAATATTACGCTTAGCCACCATGTACCCCAAAGTCACCCACTGCGTCTGTGCCACATTATAGTCATTCGGTTCCCAGACATTCAACAAACACCTCCTAGCCTCTGGCAACAGAGCAACGTGCGTGACCTCCTCCATTACGGCGTGGATGCCGTTCCAGAATCGCACAACCCCCGGACATTCCCATAGGATATGAAGAAAGGTACCCGACAAGCCACATCCACGCTTACACATTCCATCCCCCGAGTAACCCATACGTAGCAAACCGGGCCCCGTAACATACACTCTATGGAGGATCTTCAGCTGTACAAATCGTAAGCGGGCCGGGATCGCCACCTCTTTCGGGGAGGCCACCGCCGATACCCAGTCCTCATCGTCCAGTTCCAAGCCGTCGCTCGTCCATGCCTCCCGCAGACGGGTCAGCAAGTCCGCGCGATCGTTAATACGTTTTTTGTAAATAAGAGAAATAGTGCTGTCGGGCACATAGCCATCCAACACTCTATCCTCCAGCGGGGAATATTCGGGGATAGCAGCAGCGTCTGGAAAGACCGAACACAACGCATGGTAGACCTGTGCATACCGGAAGTAGTCTCTATCATTTAATTTGTATTCGGTTTTGAGCATTTCAAACGTTTTGAAAGACCCCTTCGCCCAAAGATCGCCTACCTTACATATACCAATCATATCCCATTTCTCGAAGCCTTTCGTTTTCCACAAACAACCCAGACGCCCGGAAGCATACAACGGCGTCGCCCGAGTCAGGCGATCCCTCCATCCCATCGCAGCACTCGCCGCATGCCACACACGTACCGCAACCTGCGTGGGTCCTGTCAACCGTGCATCCGGGGTCACCGAATACAGCGCCCTATTATAATCCCCACCCGGGAGTAGTAATTTATCCATCTCAAAGGCCGGATTCAAAGCAGGACCGTATATCCCATGGTTCACCGCCGCCAGTTGAGACGCCCAATAGTATCGTTTAATATCGGGGAGGGCGACCCCCCCATCGTACCAAGGGAGCGCCAACTTGGCGAGAGCGATCCGCGGCCGCCCGTCCCAAAACAGTTGGCGCTGAAGACCCTCCACCTCACGGAAATAACGGGCTGGGACGACGTCCAGAGTATTTTGCAAAGCATACAAGAATCGAGGCAGCGACATCATTTTAAACAGCGCCGCCCGTCCGAGCGGCGAAAGCGGAAGTCGTCGCCACCTCGCGACGTCGGCCTTCAATCGCTGGAGGGGAGGGAGAAGGTTTCGCTCATAGCGGACCGCGGGATCCAGAGAGATAAAGATTCCCAAATATGTGAACCCCCGTGTAGCAATCTGAACAGGGCAGTCCCGCGGCAGGAGGGGGGCCTCGCCCGAGAGGACATAAACACACGACTTGGCCCAGTTGATAACCAGGCCGGAGTTACGACCAAAGGAATTCAATACGTCTACCAATACAATTAGCGACTGTCGAGGAGAGGTGAGATACAGAAGGATGTCATCCGCGTAGAGGGAGACACGATCCTCAAACTCCGGCGTCCATCTAATGCCCCGCAGCGACGGCTCCCAACACAACCAGGTGGCTAGAGGCTCTAAAGAGAGTGCAAAGAGAAGGGGTGACAATGGACAACCCTGCCGCGTACCTCTCCCCAGCGCGAGGGAAGCCGAGACCCTGCCATTCACCACAACCTGTGCCAATGAATCAGCGTATAGCAATTTTACCCAACCAATGAACTCAGGGCCGAACCCGAATTTCGCCAACACGGCCCAAATATACGGCCACTCCAAAGTGTCGAACGCCATAGTAGCATCTAAAGATGCCAAGATAGCCGGCTCACATATAAACTCCGCTCTAGCAAGCACGCCGTGCAACCGCCGCAAATTCAGGGCGGTATTCCGATGAGGTATAAAACCGGACTGATCCTGATGAATCAAGTCGCCCACGACCCGAACCAGCCGATTAGCCAATACCTTAGCCAGAATTTTGGGTTCTGCGTTCAACAGCGAAATGGGCCTATAGGAGGCGCAGCGATCTCGCGGCTTCCCCTCTTTGTGTATCGCGACTATAGTGGCGAGGCGTTGGTCAGGGGGGAGGAAGCCCACCGCACGTGCCGCGAAAAACATGTCCCGGAGATATGGCGCTATCTTATCGGGGCACAACTTATATGGACCCACGGCCTTACCAGAAGCGATCGAGCGAATGGCCAAAGCGATCTCATCCGATGACAACTTCGCCTCCATCAATAGTGCATCAGCTTCCGATAGGGTTGGCAATGCGATGTCTCTAAGCAACAGATGGGAATCCTCCTCCGAACACACAGAAACCGGAGAGTATACCCCACGCAAATAATCCGCGAAGCAATCAACAATCTCCACAGGGTCAGTCACACGCACTCCATCCATTCTCTCCACAACGGGCACCACCCTGCTCGCTCTCTCCTTCTTATCCAACCAAGCAATCAACTTTCCGGCCTTATCCCCAACGTCATACAGTCGTCCTTGCTGCTCTCTACTCATCTCTTTAGCGGCATCCGTGACTAGCGCTCTGTAATCTGATTGTTTGAGGCTGAGAACATGCAATTTCTCATCAGTGACACCCCGCTCCAAGTCCTCCTCCATTTCAGCTATTTCAGTTTCCAGGCGAACCACCTCTGCCCTCCCGTACCTCTTAGTATAGGAGATAAGTGACAGGGCCTGCCCCCTGACCACCACTTTATAACCCTCCCATAGGGAGACAGCCGACGACACCGACCCCGCATTATCATTAAAGTAGTGACCGGTGGACTTGACCAGTTCCGCGCGGATCTTGGGGTTACGTAAATACCAGGGGTTAATAGGCGCTACTCTCCCCTCTGCCCCAGGGACAACCTTCAATTGCAACCATATAGGGGAATGGTCAGAAATACCTCGGGCCAAATGACGCACCTCCCCAATCATCCCAGCTTGGAGCGCCGGCATAAGCATGTAATCGAGTCTCGAGAGACTCCCATGTGCCCCCGAGTGAAAGGTATATTGCGCCTGTCCCGGGTGCATCAATCTCCAGCAATCGACAAGTCCCAAAGTGTCCAGAAAGCCACCCAACCAGGTCTGAGCCCTAGGGAGATCCCTGGGGGGGCGACGGTCCTCCAACCCGGATACAACAGCGTTAAAATCACCCCCCAACACCAGAACTCCCCCAGGGAGTCCCAGGACCAGACGTTCCAAATCAGCAAATGTAGCCGTCTGTAATCCCGGAGGCACATAAACAGCAACAAGCGAAACAGTCCTACCCTCCCATCTCCCCACCAGTGCCACAAAGCGCCCCCTATCATCGTGAAGCACCTCGTCCACCTCCAAGGGGAGAGAGGCCCTAACCAAAATGCCCACTCCCCTTGAGCCAGAAGTGAAACCAGAGTGAGCGGCCAGGCGATAGCCCCTCCTATTTAGGGCATGGAAGGAGTTCCCAATCAGATGTGTCTCCTGCAGGAAAACAATGTCGGGTGAAATCCGTTTCAAAAACTGCAACACCACCCCGCGCTTAATCCTGTTCCCTAATCCATTCACATTTCACGAAAGGATTTTCAATCCCCTACCCCCCACCCCACTCCCGTGCATGATACCCACATCCCGGAGAGCACAACCCAGACAAATCAGCAGAGAACTTCACATTGCCTTGCAAAACAAACAAACAAACCCCAACACCCCCCTCCCCCACAATCCCCCAACCACAACTCCCCCCTCCCTGCACCCCTGCTTGAGCCCAGACAGCCCCCCAACTCGCAGTGTGCCTGTCGCCCTAACGTATACCACAAAAAGAACCCCCGAAGGAGGAAAGGGCCCCAATAAGCTCCCCACAACCTCCAAGCATTTGAGGGGCATAGTGCACCAAACTATAGTCTAGTTGAGCCAAGGTACAAAACGTCACCAGTCTAGTCCATCACCGGGAACCAAATTCTAGTCCTGCTCCGTCAACCCCTCTCTGCTCTCCGCCATCCGACCGTCCCGATCCTGTCCCCGAGGCAGGGCATCCAACCAGTCTCCAACCGCCTCCGGCCGGTCGAAGAAGTGTGAGCGACCCCCGAACTCAACCCGCAACCTTGCCGGGAATAACATCGCGTATTTCAGCTCCATATCCCTCAAGCGCCGTTTGACGCCCAGAAATCCCAGCCGTTGTTTTTGGACCGTTTGCGTGAAATCCGGGTAAAAGCTGACATTGGAGTTCTCAAACTTCAGTGGCCCGGCCACTCTCGACGCCTGAAGGATAGCATCCCTATCCCGAAAGTTGAAGAGTCGGGCGATTATAGGCCGCGGGGGAGCACCCACCTTGGGCGCACCGCCCGGAATCCTGTGGGCCCGCTCCACCGCGAAGAACTTGCTCAGTCCCTTGGGCGCGAGATGATTAACCACCAGATCCTCCACAAAAAGATCAGCAGCAGAATCCTCCGATCTTTCCGGCACGCCAATGATGCGAACGTTGTTCCGCCTAGCCCTGCTTTCGGAGTCCTCAAGTCGACGGTCCGTCAGGTCACTGGCTAGCCGCAATCTACGGACCTCCGTCTGCAGGGCGGCCACGTCCACAGTGAGGCTCGACGCAGCTTGAGCCAAGGAGTCGACCCGCTCGTTAGTTTTGGACAGGTCTGCCCTGACCAGATTCACATCAATCAGGACCGCGTCCAATTTATGAGCCAGGGTATCAAACTGCTGACCCACAGCAGCCTTCATCTCTTCGATAGCGCCCATGACGTCCAGCAAAGTCAATTCTGACGATGGGCCCGAGACCTCTTTGGACCTCTCAGGCGATTTATGCGCGCCACTAGGGGATCCCTTCGTCTGCGCATAACGATCCATGTTATCGACCTGAGTATAGGCCTCCCTCCGGGTTGACTTGGGTTTCAACTTGTCTCCGTCCAGTCGCACCGCCATCGTCCGGTGGCCACCAAGGTTGGCACCCGCCAGCACCAGGAACAGGGACCGGGCAGCTAATTCAATTGGACACAGCCGTCGCAGGCAGTAAGTCCGTGTATAGTCCGAGAGTCAGGCCAGACACTCCGTCAGCCGCGTCCCTCTGAAACACCAAAGTCCCACGTCCGGTATCAGTAACCAAGCTTGAAAACGAAAGTGAAAGTGCGGGGTATGTGGCAGTTCAAGCCCAGCATGCCGCTGTTGTTCACTTCGTACCCGGGCACCTCACCAACTCGAGATCGGGACCAAGGCAAGAGCAGGCCGCAAACTACGGAGCGCAACCATTCCGGTTCCCGGCGTCCGATCTGAATTTGGAAAACGGGTGGCATCTCAGCGCAAGTTCATCAGCATAAGCCCGTGAAATAAATCAGGATTAATTCAGGATAGACGTGGGAGGTCGCGGAGGCCCTCGAGAGCCGTAAGCCTACGCCGCCATCTTGGTTGCGCGCTAGGCTCCTCCCCCCCTCATATATATCTTTGACCCTCACCCATATTTCTCATTCCCTCATTGGCGAGCCAGATATCCATCCAGCTATTCAGGCCAACTATCAGGATACAACAGAATGGGAGGTAATTCACCAATGTGGAAAAGGGTACAGTATTCTAATATCCTTACCTTGAAGCACTTGGAAATTCAAAGTGAGCCAGAGAAGCTTCAGATTTTTTAGTACTTCGCAGTGGCGGTTGGTGAGACATAAACACGGTAGGGCGCGCAACATCCTGTTAAAAAAAAGTACAATAAAACATAAATTAAACATCTGAGAAAGAAAAAAGAAAAATTAACTTATCCTGCAGCACGTCCTTGATGCATTCCAGTCCTTGGCTCCAGACTAGTCTGAGCGCGAGGTGATGTTACACAGCCAACTACTTTAAACAGTCCAGATGCTGCCCTCATGCTGTTAAACAGCATGAATGAAGCATCTGGATTGGTTGGAGCAGGCTCAGTGCTCCAAAAGGCACTGGTGGCCTGTGCCTGTCCTCCAACTCAGCTGTCTAAAACAGCTGGGTAGGAGAGGTTTGAATTGCGCTTGTCGGGCTGGCCGTAGTAAGAAACCCAGCCAAGCCTACATGTGCACTTCAAACCAAAGGGGCCACTCCTCTTTGCTGCCAATCAGCAGCAATGACGCACTGGCCCCACCCCCACCCCCACACTCCTTTCGGCAGAAAGTAAAAAGGTAATAAAATCATTTATTACCATATAATTTTTCACTCTTTCTCCAATAGTGTGTGGGGGGTTGACACTCCTTCGCTCCTATGGAGGAACCGCCGCTGGTAGTTTGTTTCAGAGTCTCATAGTCTGAGCTTTGAAATGTTCTTCCACTGGCCATACAGGATCAAAGAAAAGCATAAATTCAATGAGTGATAAGGCAGGTAGTTGGTTTGTGGACTGTTAATCCATTCTAATGTAGTGTTCTTTAAAGAGTCAGTCTTCAGCTCTTAAATTGAAGCAGCATTGGGTGGTCCCCATGGACACCAGGATGTTCCAAATCCAAGTGCATAGATGGAGAAGGCTGCTACCTTTTTTTTACACTTCTTAGTCTGCTGTCTAATGATCTGAGCTGCAGGTGTGGCAAAGACCACCAGAGATCGTGAGCTTTACTGCAAGAGAAGCGGGGTGCTGGTCATGATGGCTTTGTAAATGCTACCGCTGGGTATGAAGATAGTACGACTGGCAAAGGGAGACAGTGGAGTTCTAGCAGGATAGGGCTATCTGATCATAATTTTTCACTCCTTATATGAGACGTGATAATCAACTATGGCAATATTGTTATAAAAGGATAGGAAGCATATGAGCCTCTGGAAGAAGTGAGGTTGAAAAAAGCAGCCCAGGCAAAAGGAGCCCCACATGACTAACAAAAGATTGCCTTTTAAGATGGAGAATTAGATTTCTTTTTTTTTGTTTAATTTTTATTGAGCAGAACAGATGGGCAGTTGATTCAATATACAATAATCAGAGATCAGGAATAAAAAAGTTTAAAAAACATGAAGTGAAGTCTAGTAGAATCCTTTGAAAAGAAACATTTACGTTAATAATGATAATAATGATAAAAAGCAGGAGAGGCAAGACAATATTCCTAATAGAAAAATTACTAAAGTGCAAACAGTGGTAAGTGTTAAAATATAACAGGGATGACCTGAAGCGGATAATACTGTTGTTATAAGACTTTGCCTCCTAATCCAGGTCATAATCGTTAATTAGATAAACATTCTATCCATACAAAAAAATAACAAGAAAGTGCTTAGTGCTATTATTTCTACAGTCACGATTTCGATCATATAGTAGCTGTTTAAAGTGCTAAAATATTGCAGGGCCTTTTTGTTGAAGCTAACCATAGCCCACCCGATAAAGTTTTCTTTTCTTACATGAGTAAACATTCTGCTTAGGGAGAAAACTATGTAACATTAAAGTGCAAACGTGCCTGTCCTAGAATTTTGTATTACATTTTTTTTTTTTTTAGATTTTAAAGTGTTGAGTGCTAAAGAATTATGTGGCGGTCGTAATCTACTCGTTATCGGAGAATTTCCAAATTTTGATGAAGTTTTTTGTTGCCCCAACTCTTTTGGCGTAAGCTTCTTCAAACCTTTTTGTCCTCTGCATTCTATTCACTCATTTTGAGTAAGATGGTATAACCTCAGGGAGCGGGCTACTAGAGAACAAATCACTGTATGTCTCTTCGGCTATGTTCAAGTCAGATCTTTTTGTAAAGATGCCAAAGAGAGCCACCTCGGCTTCAGGATCGAGCGTCTTATCGATGGCCTGGCTCATTGAAGAAAAGACCTTACGCCAAAATATTTCGAGCTTGTGGCATGTATAAAAAATATGAAGCCAATCGCCCCCATCACATAGCTGGCAACGAAAACATTTATTTTCTACTTCTGGGAAGCGTTTATTAAGAGCTTTTGGGGTGAAGTATGCCAGCCAGCGAGATAAAAAGGACATCCTTTCAAAATTGGCAGCTCTAAGGGCCTTACTTCCTACATGGGCAATCTGCTCCCACTCCTGCCTCGATAAGGAGCAATTAGTTTCGCGGGTTATTTTGGCCAGGACTACTTCCACCAAAGGAGACTCTTCACCCTTTTCAATAAGGTATACCAATTTCCTACTCCTTTTAATTTGGCTTGATAAAGGGCGTTGGCCTGAGCTAGTGGTTTCCCACATGTTAACAGGTTATATTTATTTATAAAATTTGAAATCTGCAGATATTCTAGAAACCCCATTTTTAGTCGATTATCTGATCTATCTTGCCAAGTAATGAGTTTCTGTGCTATAAGGAAGGAACCCAATTCTCCTAGACCACAATCCTTCCATCTCTTGAGCTTAGTGGAATGGATTTGAAGCCCAAAAATCATACACTCCTCTAATTTCAAGAAATGAAAGCCAATGAACCCAACCTGTTTAAAAAAGGACTGTAGTCTATCGGAGAAATCCCGGATAGTCTTATATCGGGTCTTTTTTAGTAATGTAGCTGTTTTTAAGAAAATAGGAACTTGCGATCCTGCCTCCTGTATCATTCTATCATAAAAAAACATATCTAGCAAACCATTAGGATCCAATAAACGCGCTGAGAGATCCAGAATCGCTGCCATGTAGTGAGCATGAATATTTGGTAGCGCTAGACCCCCTGAGCGGTTTCCAGCTGTAATATAGGCAGCTTAACCCTAGAAGCTTTCTTATTCCACACAAAATCCCTGATCATTGAGTCAATCTCTTTAAAGAAATGGGAATTAATCTTTAACGGTACATTTATGAAAAGAAAAATCAATAAGGGCAGTATAGACATTTTAATAAGTGCTACGCGGCCAACCAAAGTTAATGGTAAAAGAATCCAGCTATCGAGCAAAATGTTTATTTTCTTATGCATCACTGAATAATTCAAACTAAATAATTGATCAAATTGATTGGAGACATAAATACCCAAGTATCTAATAGGATCCACTTTTAGGGCTTGGGGTTTTAAGTTTAAGGGTAAAAAATTACAATCCACATTCAGTGTTAAAACCTCAGTTTTGTTTTGTTTTATTTTATATCCACCAATCAGCTCAAATTGACTGAATTTGTGTAGAGCGTGATCGAGATTTAGTTATCGGGTTGTAGATATAGAATTATATCGTCTACGAATAATTTTATTTTCGCCATTCCTACTATTGGTGATTTGGTTTCAGGGTTTCCACGAATTCTTATTGCTAGTGGCTCAATAAAAAAGGTGAACAAGATGGGGGACATTGGACAGCCTTGTCTGGTTCCTCGATTTATATTAATTACCCCTATCGTATTGGCATTAACCACTACTCGGGCTTGGGCACCTTGATAGATGTTATTCAGCATATTAATTATCCGGACAGGAAAGCCAAATATTTGCATCGACCATTGTAACTAGAGTTGGAATTTTATTATTTGTAGCAAAATCGAGGGCCTGGATTAAAAACCCGGTATTTGAAGACATAGACCTCCCTGCCACAAAACCAGACTGATCGGGGTGGATTACAGCCTGGGCAATAGGGGGAAAACGTTGGGCCCATATTTTCATTAAAATCTTGAAATCCGCATTGAGGAGGGTAATTGGTCTATAAGAGTTGACATCTTTATTGTTCTTTCCTTTTTTGGCAAAACTAATCATGATAGATCCCTTAAAACTAGGAGGAACCATGCCTCCTAATCTAACTACATTAAATAATTTAGCCAAAAAAGGACTCAACTCTTTAGAAAAGATATTATAAAATTCAATTGGGAGCCCATCGGCTCCACAGGCCTTTGCCCCTGCTGTTGATTTTACCGTATCTGAAATTTCTGCGACCAAAATATCGCGCTCAAGTTGATCAGCTAACGGGCCGGGTAAGACAGGAAGATTTACTTCATCAAAATATTTGTGAATATGGTCTACCCCTACCTCGTAGTTTGTAGAGTAGAGCTGTGAATAGTGCTCCATAAAAACTTGAGCTATGTCATCTTTGTCTTTAATGATATTTTGGGTCTTTGGGGCAATTATTTCAGATATTAAGGCTTTCTCTTGTTTAGTTTTTGTTTGCCCTGCAAGCATTTTTCCCACCATCTGACCCTCCTCATATACCTGTTGTTGGAAGGTTTTGGAACTATTAATTTCTTCAATTAAAAATATTTTGTTTTAAAGCAGCCTTTGCCCTTTCTTACTGTGAGGCAGCCTCTCCATTCCCCTGAGGCAGAGTTTCTCTCAAGCTCATAGCGTTGTTTCCAGCCTGTTGGAGTTGGTTAATCTTTTCGCGCCTTATTCTAGACTGCGCGGCAGAGCGCGCGATCATCTGCCCCCGAATGGCTGCCTTAAACCCACCCCAAACCGAAAAAATTTCTGCAGTACCTTCATTTATTCTGAAAAACTCCAGTATCCACTTTTTAGTTTGAGCCACCCAGTTAGGATCTTGGAGGAGTAGACAATCCATCTGCCACCTGGATTGAGTCTTAGCTCCCCCTTCAAATTCCAGCTCTATTGTAATAAGGGAATGATCTGAAAATGAGTTGGCCCCTATAGCGGTGTCTAAAACCTTAAAAGATCATGATAAAAGAAAGAAATCAATCTCAGAGGCCGTGTGAAATTGATTAGAGTAGCAGGTAAATTTTGCAATAGTGGGGTTGGATTTACGCCAATGGTCAATCAGTAAATGTTCCTGCTTTAAGGCCTCCAGCACTTTCTTTGTTTGGGGTTTTAGTTCTTTTTTCTTTTTATTTGAGGTGTCTTTTATCAGATCTTGAATAAAATTGAAGTCCCCACCCAAAACTATTTTTCCCGGGACTCCGAGTAACTCACTGATCTTTAGTAGGGCTGAAGTATCATTGATTGTCGGTCCATAGTAGTTTATAAAATTTAGGATCATCCCATTAAGTTTGGCCTCAACCCAGATCCACCGCCCCCGGGGGTCTCTCCGAATTTGCCCAAATTCCCAGGGAAGACTACGGCAAAAATACATGGCAACTCCTCTTTTGGCCAGACCGGCCAAGGCAAAGAAAGCGTGTGAGAAAAACCTGGAAAGATATAACTTGGGGAAATTAGTTTTTAAATGGGTTTCCTGTAAAAATAATACCTGGGGCGAGAAAGACACTAGCCACCTTATTAAAAATACATATTTTAATTTGTTTAGTATCCCATTAACATTGATGGACATAATGTGGCACATACAAGTCATTTTTACCCTAATTCCAATTGAGTGAGGATCAACAAAAAAATATCAAAAAGAAAATGCTTAAACATTCTCAATTTTCTGAAAGCTTTTGCTCTAATGCCCCAGCTCCTGCTTTCTTTACAATTCTCTTTTAACATTCCCATTTGCTTAAACGCTTTTGCTCTAAACACCTACTCCTGCTCTTTTTACTGCTACAGTCTTTTAACCCCCCTCCCGCACCCCTCTCAAGCCATCCCTCAGGAGAGGTGTATCAATATGCTAACCACCTCTCTCTCTCCCCTACTACTTTTGAGGGTGCCATGAATCTGCACCCTAGGTGACCACCCCCCCCCCCCACCCCCGGCAAAAGAAAACCATTCCAAGCCCAAGATTTCCTTCAGAAGACATCTCTACTTAAGGTTGATTCTTTTAATTTTTGGGTGAAGGGTAAGAAACACGGGAAGATAAACACATAGAACCTAATTCGGTCACATACAATTTTCACTACTCACATGCGTTTTGTTCAAATCCATTTACAAATGATATTTAATGTTGAAATCTGGGTCCTAATCCAAGACTGTTACAGTCACCTTTTCATATGCATGTACAGTCACTATCACCTTTTTTTCTGATTAGATCAATGTAAACGCTGTCCCTAAAGTATGTAACTTAAGCCACCGTACTGTTTTCTTATTTAGCCGTGAACAAGTTGCGTGTATGAAATTACAGAAGCGACGAAACACGTGTTGGCATAAGCACATCTTACTGGATTAAAGATAAAGAGAGAAAAAGAAAAGAATTCGACAAAACGGATTAATTTTTGTGTTGTGAATAACAAAATAAACACAGTTTGAATATTACGTGTGCTAGGGTGTCAAACCATTGTACCTTGTTGCTTTTGCTACAATAACTTGGGGAGGCTGGTGGTTCTCCCTCACCTTATAGCACCGTCTGGAATCAGCAACTCACCTTTTATATTTGGAGTGGAACTACCTCTGGCGCCTAGATTCTATTACCTATACCACCCAGATCTTTCCCAAATAATACAAATAATAGAGGGCAGCCTAGGTACACTATGACTAGTTTCAAAGATATAAAGAATAATAGGGACAAAGAAGCAGATGACCTGTTCATCAATAGAAAAGATGATACACCATCCACATCAACTACCCCAGGGGTTAATGCTAGAAAGAATGAAGGTCTCAGAGACAAATTTATACGTCTGGAAAAACTTCGCAAAAATGAGACATCTAAATGGTGGGACGGAGCTACCCTACGACAATATATAAAGGTACAAAGAATACCTAGGGGGCTCCGTTCCCAGATTATACCCTCATACGATGATTTGGATCCAGATCTGTTGTTAGCCTGGGAACAGGAACTAACCAGTAATTCAAACAAATTAATGGCGATTTTGATAGAAAACTGCGACAGAAAAACAACAAAATGACAGGCAGAAATAGAGAGCTTAGAATTGAAAATTAAATCACTTAATCTACCTGAAGCTACCGAGAAAAATTATAATATTCTAAACGACGTTATGAAACGTCATATATCAGAAATCAAAATGCGCAAGACCAAGAAACTGAAAAGAGATGAGGTGGACTACCTAAATTGTAGAATATTCACCTTTGCGAAAAAATATGATTACTTAATAACCAAAGATGATAACACTACACCCAGATTGGCAGGCTCCATTAACTCAAGCACCACATCACTTGAAACCCCAGCCACCAGTGGCTCAGAACTAGCTCAACAGATATAACAGGCAATGAGAACCGTTTTTTAAAAGAAGTTTTGAGGATAAAGAGGGGCAACAGAGAGCAAAACCGTCGTCCTATGATAAGCCCAAAACAAGGAGAGGGAAGAGAGGAGGTACCAGGAGAGGAGCAACAAGGCATGAGAACAAGGTCATGGAACAGAAAGAAGTAGACAATGTTAGTATTATCAACCTATCTGCAAAAATCCTGACCAATGACGATATGTCTTTATTACAGAAAGGCTTAAGTTTTTGTCCCAAAAGCGATGGCAATGTGGGTAATTTGAAAATTGACTTGTATAAATTTATCAGAAAACTGAAAATCAAAAAGCACTTCATGATGTGTGATTATGTTAATAAAAGAATGAATGTTGATCAACAACCTAATCCTCTGAGTGCGATCACTATTCAAGAAATAATTGATACTAGACTACTGCTTTCACTTACAGACTGTGAAGACGAATTAATCACTGCTGACATTATCATGAGGGATTTGAATGTCATTAATGATAGACAGATTGCAAGTGGCTTAAAAGAGAAATCAAAATGGACACCCACCCTACACGTAGGCAATACTATTGATATCTTTCATAAACTTGTTTTAGGTGATTTGGACAAATTTGACTCCAAAAAACACCGGCCACATACAGCTAGGGACAATCTGACACAAGGGGAAAAGAGATCACTCAAAACAATAAGAAATGATCAGAGTATTACCATCAAGGAAGCGGATAAGGGGGGTAACATTGTCATCATGACTAGCACAGATTACGACAATCAGATCTTAACTCAACTTGGGGATGCAAACTGTTACGAATCACTAACTATTAATCCCATTTGGAAACTAACAGATCATATAAACAGACACCTTAAACAATGGCATAGGATGGGTATCTTGGACCACCCAGATCTTTCCCACTTTATTAAGCAATCCGGTCATCTGGTCCTCCGATTGAGAGATTCTTGAAATCTGCTTGCTGGATTTTCACTGGAAAACAAGCCACTGCATCTTAGATCTTTCCTAGGCGGAGATGTGGAGAAGCAATCTCATTCTCCCGAGACCTCTTCATATCTCTTATTTCATCGAGGATGAGATTGAGCAGTGTTTTGATATCTGCGAATCGGAATTTATAGAGGGTTTTTCCATTCTGCACTATTTCCAGGTAGGAGTTTTCTTTCCTGACATTCCACGTCTGCTTCTCTGCCGCGTAATGTCACTGAGCGGCAATCTGCACAACAGCGCCCGAGGATGCCGAAACTCCTTCGCTATCCTGTGCGGCCATTGCCGGTGGGGGGTGTGGTCACTTACGGCTAGACGGAGGCGTGTTTCTCCGCCATAGCCCTGCCTCCTTTCATTTGCCTTGTGTGGAGAATTAGAATTGATGAGAAGACATTATAATTTTGGAGGGACTTAACTCAAAGGGACTGGTGAACATCCAAGAAAAGACCATTTTTAATAAAGATAACATATTCAATGTAGATGAATCAATGTCAAACATGAGATGCCCAAGGGTTTGTGTATCTTCTGAGCGGGGGTTTTGAGGAGGATTACAACTGAAAGCAGGAATAGATGGAGGACAGTGTGGCATTGTGAAGCCCCACTCATGAGTGGGCAGAAGGGTGCTACGTGGCCCCCAGAGCACTCAGTGCCGAACCACGTGGAGCTTGTCAGTATGGCAGACAGCACCAGATCGGTTTAGCTATTACAGTGACTGAGCTTTATGACTTATTCTTCTTTTAGGGAGCCTGACTGTCTAGGATTAAAACTCCCAGAGGCCCTCTTATAGATGATTCATATCGCGAGAGAGACAGTGAGATGTAGACCAATCTGGTCGGACGCAGTCCCAACTTTTTTTGCCAGATGTTGTCATTCTAAACAGCAGCTGTGTGTAACAGGAGAGGGAAGCCATGTCTGCCTTTCTCTCCCTCCCCTCCTTTAATGATGTGCATTTACTGGAGTGTTTTATCTGTGTGGGAATGCTGGCCTGATACTACAACCCTGCATTTCCTGTATTCTCAAAACATTTTTGTTTTTTCTGTAAAACTCCTTTCCGAGTCAGGCTTTAAGACTGGTGTAAAAGCATATTTTACATAGTTTCTGTAGACATATTTATAGCTTAATTTAGAAGGCACTAGAACAATACTTGTAGCTGTCAAAACTCATTTTTCAGCCACGTCATTTTTACGTATCACCCTCACAGCCCTAGCGCTGTGCTTGCGAGGGGTATTGTTTAAAATAAAGGGCGTGGAACCCGCCTTTGCTTTCCATTCATTGGCTCAATTGCCGCTCTTCTTGGCTGGCTCTTGACTGACCGGCGCACACTGTGCGTCACTTACTATTTCGAATCTGGCGCATGGACAAAGTACAGATTGCTTCCTGTTGATTAATATTCATCCGCTACTCGTGCTGTCATGGAGGTACTATTTCTTTATCTCTCGCGTTTCTCCTTCAGCTTCTCCGTGTTATTGCCCTCTGCGTAACTTGCTGCTTGCACCAGCAGCTAAGCTGTTCATTTTTTAAAACACTCCACAGTTGCGCGTGTTATCCAGCTGACTCCCTTGTGTGCTTCTCTCCACTCTTCAGCGCATGCTGCTCTCTCGCTTCTGATCATCTTCTTAGTTATTATTTTTTCTTCTATTATACATGTTCCTTTCATCGTTTCTGCTCACTCCGTTGCTTGTTTTGGAAAGTACTGCAAAAGAGAAAAGTCAACTTTCACTTTTCTGCTTTCAGTCACACGTGGGGCCTCTTCTGTGTTTATGTCATGACATGTTGGCCAAAACAACCTTATTCTTGTTAAATCAACTGTCTAGAAGGGAGGTGTGAGGTAGAGTAAAAGGGATGCAGATGAGTGAGAAGGAAGGACTGGACAAAAGGAGGGTGGGAGAAAGTGATAAATGGGCAGAGGAGTCGGGAGAAAAGAGGGACAGACAAATTGAATAGAGAGAGGAATATGAAGAGAGAGAGAACGAGAAAGGTTTGATTGGATACCACTTAGTGAAAGAAATTAAAGGCACAGGGGACACAAGAGAAGAGGGAGGGAAAGTAAGAAATAAGACAAAGGGACAAGAGAGACAAAGAGAGGAAGAGAGGACAAAACTAGGAAAAAGAGAAGTTCAATGGGAGGAGAGAGACAAAAGGCGAAGGGAGCCACAGGAAAGGGAACGATTGAGGAAAAGTAGGAGATGAGGGAGATGGAGTATGAGTCAGAGATTAGAGCAAAGATTGGACAGATGAAAGGCTAGCCCTTAAAAGGAAAAAAAAACAGCCTCTCTTGCTCAGTTTTTCTGATGCGTGTCCAAATGTGGAATATTTGTGGTTTTTCTGCCTACTCCCCTGCATTAGTAATCGAATGAATTTTCATTTCTTTCAGCCTAGAGGTACAGCCAGTGTAACACTGGAAGGACTGTGTGAAGTGTTCCATCTTGTTCATCCCACAAGTAATGGTTGGGCATTGTGGTGGAGTAAAAGTAAGAGTTTTCAAAAGCAGGGTGGGAATCCATGAACGCTGGCAATGTCAGAGGTCCTCTTTTGAGGGTCTGATTTAGCAGTATGCACCTCTGAGCTGCCTGAGAGTGAAGAGCCTGATGATTAAGGCAACTCAAGACAGAAGAAGTTAAAGGCTCTCCAAGAGCTAGGTTTGTGAGGGAACCGGTGTATCTATGCTTTGTGTGCATGGAAGGGGCTTGAAAGCAATTTTTAGGAATCATGCTGTTGATAGCAAAACAACGGGTTTGCAAAATGTGGTGCAAATCTTCAGCCTTCAGCTGTACTCAAGTGGATAGATCTTTGCCTTGAATTGAGGTTTGACATCAACAGTTCAATAGGTGATCAATAACAGTGTAACACATTTTATGCTACAAGAATAACGGAGAGTAATAGATTTGAAAACGATGTAGGTTTATTAGAAATGTGTGAAGTTACAAATCAAATTAATCAATATAGTCAAAAATCAATAACAACCTGGCTACATGCATAAAGGCATATCACTTAGATAAGTCAAATAGCAAATGTGAAGGCACGTTATTTATAGATTTAGTAGACAAATCATGAAGGATTTGGTTCCCTTTAAGGGAAACTTCCTGATGCTAAACTAAAGTTTTGGGTAAAGCCAGGGAAATTTAAAGCAGCTGGTGTCAGCAAATATAACCTTTAAGCCAGACACCACATGAAAGTCCCAATCAGGAAAGGAAGAAGTGCTTGCTTGAGAAATTAACCCTATGAGCAGAAATAAAATAAGCATAGGGGCTCAAGAGTGACAGAGAGGCATCCACCGAAGGTAACAGGAGAAACACTAGGCGTTTAAGTGAGTGATGCACAATCAAAACATGAAATTCAACAAGATAGACACAATATTCCTTGCAGTTCCCACAGAGAAGGAAACACTCAAAACTAAGTATTTACAGAACTCTTGGTGTGGCTCTCTTCCCATGACCCATACCATGGAAGATTTCAAGGTAATTCTCAGACAGTCCATCTCACCTGCAGGTGTTAGGATTTATTGTTCACTTGTTAAAAACATCCATTCAGTGGCCTTCTCACAGGAGTTACCAATAACATTACAGTTTAATGAGAACACTGTTGTGACGTGGCTTCTGAAATGATGGACAGGTAATTCACAGCCAGCAAAAACGCATTTCATCTAACATGGACTCTTCAAATTGAAGCCTAAAGTGACTCTGGCTAACTTAACATGAACACACTCTAAAAATGATTAGTTATTATTGTAAATCCACTAACCATGGTGAGTCTGAATGTCAACTAGCACATGGATATATGCAAGCAATGATTATATGCGATTTGCATAAACTTTTCGTTATACAAAAATGAACAATAGTGACAATGCGTCACCTCTGGGTACATACTCCATTTTGGAGGATCTAGCTGGTTGACAGAGGAAATTCTAAGTGTAAAGCTGATCAGGAAATAGGAAACAAACGGTTTTTAGAATGTGTGTAAATGTGGCATCACTTAACAGTTTCATTGCTGACATTGCTTTGCAGCACACACGTTGCAGATGTACAGTTGCAAATAAATAGTACATTTTAGCTTAATAGACAATTGAACAAAATGCAAAGGAATATGCAAAGTGTCTTAACCATCTCCTTTTCTAAATTATATCAATTGATGTTAAAATGTCCCAAACTTAATAGCATCAGTAAGAAAAGACATTTCTTACGAGGTTGGAAGCCTGTACAACATTTTTAATAACGTCATAATTCAACATTATTAAGGTGCATTTTCCCTCGCATTCGGTAGAAGGTATATTTCCTTTGGAATCAATCGCATGGGCAAATCAAAACACAGTGGCTGCTTAGTCTTTAAAATTCATAGAATAATCACATGCTTAACATCCATTTGTCCCACACTTCAAAGAAGTCAACAATTCGAATATTTTCTTACCTTGGGAAGAATATTTACCAGTTATTATAAGGTGGTTGTCTTCCTTGATGTAAGTCAAATCATTGTGAGCTGCTGGACCGGAAGAGAGCTCCTCAAATTCATTCCTCAAACATCGATCATTTCCTTAATAGCACCACATTTAATTTGATCAGATGAAATAATTAATTACTAAGAGAATTTTAAAGGAACAGATGCTACTTAGAAAAAATTAAAGTTTCCCATCTCGAGAAATATTAGGGCGAGTGGGGAGCCCGCTCCCCCTCGGGCTGGCAACACGTTTTCCAAAGGAAGGGGGGGGGGGGTGCAATCGGACCAATTCCCTTTTGAGAACCAGTTACCACCTGCTTTGAGGAGTCTGTAACTGGTCAATGATTGAGACCAGAATTGCAGTTGCAAACCATTGACATTCAAAATACGGAATCATAATTTTGAGGAAACGTCCCTTTCATGCCCTTTCCAAATTGCAATTCGGTTTAGATTTCAAAACTCATTTTATGAATCAGAAACACTGGCTTGTAAAATGGCTTTTGTACATTGTAAATAGCAATTTTATGGTTGGATACCCCGTGACTCTGTCAATTGCAGCATTTGCAATTGTTAAATTGTCCAGTGCTTCTGGCCCCAAATGGTGGTTCTTACAACCCTACACCAATGTACTGGGAAGTCAATAGTCCTTGGGACAAATGTGATACTTTATGCAAGGAATGCCACATCCTGGATAAATGCCTGGAACGCAGTGGCCTGAAAGAAATAATACAAGAGGTTTATCTTCTGAAAATGTCCTGCCGATGGCCTTCTCACACTGTGGCCACCCCATTAGCTATGCAAAAAGTACAAATAAACGATGCTTCTTCCGAGACCACTACCATAGCATGAACACCCAATTCAACATGGTCAGACAAGATGTCTTCTGCAACTTGAGAATATTAGGTGCTTTCTCCCCTATTTCAAACCCCAAAACAAGACAGGAACATTAGGTATCTGTATTATAAACAAGATTATCTGTACTAACAAGCTATATGTAAACATTTCCAAAATGAGCAACATTGATGGCAAAATGAGCAATAAACTAGGAAGACACATAGCTAGAGAGAAAAAAGAGGGTGATAATCACACCAATTTAATTCAATGTCTATTGCCTCTAATTAAATGCAAGACTCAAATCCGCAGTTGGGCCTGTGTGATATCTGGCATCAGAGGGCAGGGCCACAAAAAGGGTTCACATTTTAGAACAAAAAGTATAGACATCAGTCAAGGATCGATTACTTCTTAATAGATAGCAGTATGAAGGATTGGGTACAACAAATCGATCACGTGGGGGTGCATCTGTCAGATCATTCTGCAGTGATGCTTCGTTTGAAGCTATGCGAGGGGGCTGCCCAAACCAGGTGGACCTTGGATCGCACGATTTTGCTGGAGGAGGGAGTTAAAGAGGCATTAAGTAAGGAGACTAAGGAGTTCTTTGAATTCCACCGGGGCTCTGCGGTGGCTGGTGTGATCTGGGATGCATATAAGGCCTTTTTAAGGGGCAGATTAGGTGCATTAGCTGTGGGAAATGCGGCGATATTATAAAGAGGTGTCAGCATGGTGGTCTCCATCGGCGTGGTGGATGCAGTCACGTTTTCAGTGTCTTTGGCATTGTTGGTTGCTTTGCTTGCAGGTGAAATGGCAGTGCTGGCAGGAAAGTGGTTGTCTGGTGCTGTGTGGGGATGTGGGGCAGCAGTTGTTGTTAATGCACCAGAGGTCCAGGGCTCGAGATCTGCGGAGGTGTCGCTTCGCAGGGTGGAAGAGCCAGGATTCCTGGCACTGGGCCCGGTCCAGGCATGAACTGGCGAGGACAGGCTTGCCTTTGGTGCACCTACGGCCTCCATATGTAGTCGTTGGAGGGGCTAGAAGGAGGCAGGAGGACAGGGAGCAGTAGAAAAATGGTGGGAGCAGCAAACTAGTCCCAGCCCAAATTGAAACAACATTTTTAAAATACCAGAGTTACTGGGTTTGGGGAGCTCAGGCAAACAGAAGTAAGCTGGTGATCTGCAGCAGCGGGAGAGCAGCACTTTGACTCAGAGGTCGTGGAGCACTCATACGAGCCGCCATGAAGCCGCCATACTTAGTCCTGGGAGGTGGGAGAGGCTAGCAGGAGGCGGGAGGGCCCAGAGTGGGAGAAAGACAGCGGGCGGCAAAATAGTCTCAGCACAAAGTAAAACATTTGAAAAATACACAATACAAATGAACAAAACACAGTTGAATGGAAATAACAGATACTGGGACTGGGAGCCTCAGGCAGACACAGAAGTTTGCTGGTGACCTGCAGCAGCGGGGGGAGTGGCACGTAGACTCAGAGGACGTGGAGCTCACTTGTAAGAGGCATCCACTGGCAGTACAAGAGCATTCTACCCAGGTGTCCAAAAATACCAAAATTGAGGCATTTATAGACAGACACGAGCCAAATGCTCTCTCCCGCATCATCACAGTTCCCATTTGGCACCTTTCCCCATTTAGGAGCAGCTGTGGTATACCGAAAAGAAACTTTTTAAGAAACATATTACAAGATAAATAAATGCAAGTCCAGGCAATGATGGATCTGTAATTAATAACAGTACATTAACTAATTGTCGCAAAAATATCAAGGTCATTCAACCCATTAGCCATTCAAGTGGTACAAATTCCTGTAGAGAAAGAAATGGTATTCTGTAACACAGTTTGTGGACATAGTATTACAGAGTGGCCAATCACGTACAGGCATTTCCTCATTTGCATGGGGCATAATCAAATGCCAATGAGGTAATCCCTTTGCTTCTGTATATACTTGTGTCACAGTGGCATGCACGAGGTACATTAAAAGACGCAAAGGAGTATAATGTCTCCCATACAAAATGTGGTGAACATTATTTATACCCCAGAGTGTGACATTTTAGGGGGACTGAAGTCCATGTATCCACTGAAAATCTCTCCATGGAAGATTGACAAGGTTTCCCATGCACAGACACAGTTGCTGTGCTACACTGTCAGCATCTGTGTATGGACAAGCACCACCGGATCATTCATGCAGCCGGAATGTTTTCTTCAGAGTTTGAATAAAATCTTCTCTGGGTAAAAAGCCATAAAAGACAGCAGACGAAACTTCGCCCACTCATTTCAGCAACAGCAATGCAATAACAGATAAATCGATGAAAAGTCAAGAATGTCTGCTATTCAATAGCTTTCAGCATATGAAAATTGTTGCTGTATTCCAGATTCGCACTCGCTGGTCCAGCATTAATACTCTATTTGAAGTTGAGTGGAATGTAGTACAACATTTTGTATATTTAGAGTCACAGGAAAACCGCTGAGGGAGGTTAGAGGAGCTCACACAGCATGCAGAAATGTATGTGTGGAATTTGTCACAAGCCTCGCATCATGTAATCAGGCCTTTGTGACACACGTGTTAGAATTTGGGTTGTGGTTTGAGGGGGGTGTGAGCCTTTCTCTAGCAATAGCCACAGTATTGGTAGGGTGAACTACAAAAAGTCACTAATTCAACCTGTATTTAACCCTCTGGAAGCTTGGCATAAAAGCAGTCAGGCATAACTTAGAGGCAATGTGTAAAGTATTTATGCAGCACTCAAACAGCAATAAAGGAACAACACAACATAAGAAAAATTGCACACCAATGTAGAATAATAGAGTAAACTTTCATAAAATATCTTACACCAAAATCCAATTGGTGGAACCATACATGTGCAATTTTAAAAATTTAAGGTAGGTATAGCGCCCGAAAGTACAAAACGTCACTCTGTCTGCTTGTGCAAGACCGGATGAAAGTCACAAGTTCAGGCTGACCTGGGCAGATATAGGGACCAAGTTAATCGTGCTGAAAAAGTCACTTTCTAAAGTCCAATGTAAAGCGTTCCATTCGCAGTAGAGAAGGCTGATGGTCGTCGCTGTAGCACGAAACGAGGCTGGGCATTGTGAACGGCCATTGCTGTAGCACAAAGTCCAGGCCGGGCATTGAGGATGGTCGTCGCTGTAACGAGAATATCCCATCAGATGTCACAGATGGTCGCTGCTGGAGCTTTGCATTGACGGTCACTGCAGGCTGTCAATGCTGTAGCACAAAGTCGTTGGCCAGAGTCAGGTTTACAGTGGGTCTGCTTTGGTGATTGGCGCAGCCACCAAGATCTTGGTGCGAATGGGCCTGGTTGCGAGAGCCCAAAACCTCAGGATTTCTCCTTTTGTCTAAGGAGGAGTTTAACTGATTCCACAACAAGGGACCAGGACTTGAAGGCACCTCTTGGGGTTCAGGAACTGTAGCTCAGAACAGAAGGACAGTTAACTAGCTCTTGGAGTCACTAAGGTGGCCTGGGATGAAGGTCTCAGGTCCAGTCTTCCTTCTCAGACAGCAGGGCAGATCTCAGGCAGGAGGGCAGTCCTCTGGCAGCAGGGCAGTCCTCCCTCTGTAGTATCCACAGGTCATTAAGTATATTGAAGTGTGGGTAGGAGAGTCCCCTTCTTTTTATACCTGGAGCATCCTTTGAAGTGGGAACTGCTTCTGGAGTTTTCACCTTACAGAGGTGTATGGAATGTCCTGCCTCCCTTTCCTGATCTCAGTCTGTGTGGGGGCTAGTGTGCAATTCTTTGAGTGTGCTGTGCCAGTGCATTTGAAGTGAAAGTGTGGTAGGTGACAGCTCCTGTGAGGAACGGTGGGCCGAAGCGCATACCACAGCGTGACTGACCGACATGAGGAGAACTACGTTTCCCATGATGCTTGGACGAGGCTCATGGGTATTTATGACGGCTGACGCATGTAACTGGCGTGCATAATTTTCGTTCTGGTTGAACTCCGAGACCTGTATCGGCTAATCGGGTATTGTGTTTTGCTTAAGTCTGTACGGGGAGGAAGGTTCCTTTTCCGTGTATTTGTGGAGAAATCCGGCATGTGTTTGCAGGGCTCTGCTCACACACGCGGTTAAGACAAGGCGTCTTCACCGCTTCCACGGCCAGCGACCTTCATAGAGGTACTGTGGTCTTGCAATAACTTGCAATAACTCCAGTGCGGGAAGGAGAAAAGGGAGCTGCATCCCACGGAGTCAAAGATTCTCTTCATAGCCGTTTATTATTCCCTTTTGCTGTTAACAAATGCTTCTGGTCTGAAAAGTAATTTCATTTCTACCATTGGAACTTACTGTGTGAAACTAGGTTACGTAACCATTGTTTCCGGTACCTTTTTTGTTTGGGCAAGTAAATTGCTATCTTCAGTTATTTCATTAGATCTTATGGATTAGCGTTCATTGTGAACGTGAAGAGGTGCATTGGACTTCGTGGATAAGGAATATATTTATGGCCTCTTTGCAAATAACATTACCATGATTCCAGGAGAATGCATTCATAATTGACAAGACTTGGATCCTTGTAAACTGTCCTTTCATCTCCTGCATGCGGTATGTAGAATGTATGGTTTTGTACATTACTTTAGTAGTGTGGTTTGAATAAAAGCTGCATGTAGGGTGGTGCTAATTCCCTGTGTTCTTATTTTAGTAGGATCTAGCAGGAAGAAATGAACCGATGATTATAGTTTCGGAGTACTGTCACATGGGACATTGTGACGATATGTTTTAAGGTATATATCTCCATGTTCTTAGTGAGACTTACAGAGAGTAGACTGGGGTTGTGTGACTTACACATTCTTTGTGTTGTTTCTTCCACAGCTTTAATTTCCCTGCAGTCCCTTTCCTTTAATTACTATCCCTCGCTTGACCACTTCACTACTCTATGTATATATAAAATCACAGAGTTGGGAATGTCAGGAGGTGGACCAATTTGAGCAGTATTCCAGTTCTGAGGAGTTCCATTTTGTGGGTGTAACAGCTCCATCCCCCATCAAGTCAGGAGGGCCCATCCTGCCAATACCCAGACCGTATATTGTGATACCATCTGGGAGGTATACACAAAGGCCAATTGCCAACTACACCTAGGCATATGACACAGGATAAAGGCTGCAGGCACCAAATGGTTCAGACAAGAAAATTGCAAGGTTCTTACAGTAGCACATTCAGAATTGTGACTTAAAATTGGACTTTACCATTTAAGATGGTTTTAAATTATAATTCCTCAGACACCAAACATGACTCCTATCTGCTCCCAAACAAATGTTATTGCTTAATAAATGAAATTAGGTAACCCAATGTTATCCTATTGGAGAGTTGGGCCTTGCGATAGTTTAAAATTAATTTGAGAGTTTTTCAGGACATGTAAAACTTAAAAGTAATCTCTAACTTTTTTAATATAATGCACCCTGCCAACTGGCTGTTTAGGGCCTGCATTAGGGGTCATTTATATGTTCAGTCAGGCTGTTTGGCTGTTTAAAATTGTACACACAAGTGGCACACAGAGACATGTTTAAAAAGGCTGCATAAGTGGTAAGCACAGTAAGTGCTGGAGGCCCACTTGTAGCATTTAATTTACAGGCTCTGGGTACATGTAATACCCCTTTACAAGGGACATATAATTAAATTAAATGTGCAAATCGGGTGTAAGCCAATTTTTCCATGTTTAAAGGAGAGAGCACTTTTGCACTGGTTAGCAGTAATAAAGTGCACAGAGTCTGATTGACTCCTACCAAGTTGATAACTCCATAGGACATTCATAGCTATTATCTCATAAATGTCTCATTTTAGCATCAATCCACATTTTGCAGGGTCCCTTCCCCTAAAACCTGTCTGTGCATATCACAGAGTTCAACTGAAATTCCCGAACAGCAACTCATTCAGCAGGTTTCACGACACCTGAGAGCACCAATCTACCAATATTAAGTATGAGATGTGTCTGCAAATAGCTTCTTGCACCTCTGCATTTTTTAACTTCCATACATTTCCATGAAGGTTAAAATAAATCTTGTATGTTTGCCAAAATGTTACCGTTTTGAAATTAAGGAGTCTTGTGCAACAGAGAGGATGGATGGTCTGAATAAACAGACGTGGAGAGGGGGATGATGGACTTAGGAAGAGATCTCTTCTATTGAATACTTTAGGCTTTTTAAATATATTATGCATTAAATGACTGAAACCCCAAATTCAACAGCACATACTACAAAACATGGTGTCCAGAAATGCATCGCTTTTGTCACAAATATAATATGTTAGCGTGTTGCTTGCTCATTGACACGCTTTGGTGAAGGTAGGACATAACACTGAGGAATACACTGACAGTCTGGTGTTTGTATCGTAGGTACATGTTTCAATCAGCATGGTAGAGTTTTATTCTCACATGGATGAGGAGGATGTTTGAGAATTTTTAGGGAACGTATTTTTATTCTAGCTTTGTGCAACACTACCACAATTCCTATGACACAATTAACCAATTAATTGTGTTCATTTACTGTGTTTTTTTCCATAGAAAATGGCTTGAATTCTACAACTCCCATTCCAGCAACATGGTTTTCGGTGTGTGTCTTACATTTGTCATGAATATAAAATGTTAGCACTGTAGTTGTGTATTAGAACCCTGTGGTGAAGCTGCAGCAGAACACAATGGAATGTACTAAAGACTGCTGGGGCCACTGGAACCAGTCAGAGTTGTTTCTCACACTGATGAGGCCTTCCAACCACAATTTGAATGAAAACATCATGAGACGAAAACGTTTTCTTTCAGAGATGGGTCATCAGGTTTCCTCAAGGAGTAGCATTTTTCGCGTAGTGAACTCACTTTAGAACTCACCATCATTCCCTACAATAAGGATGGCACCGCAAAAAATGATGTCTGTTGTGACTAAATGTGTTCTGACCCCTGTGTGCTCTTTTTTCTTGACCCAGATGGAGTAAGGCCTCTGCTTCACCTCTGACACTCTGGTTCCACCCTTTCAATAGCTACCTGGAAGTGGACTCTCGCTTCAATAGCATTGCTTACATCTGAAGCGTTTTATGTCATCTTTAATCCCTCACTCTCTTGTGAATCCGAAGCGAAAGCCGTGTTTCAAATGTGAAGAAATAAGTCCTATTGGAAAATCGTGGAACCTTAGTGCTTCGATGTGGGTGACATCACTGCCGGCCGACATGTTTTCGACCTTCCCCGGGCAGCATCTGCTACACGAATTCAAGCGACATTCGCAATACTTGTTATATATTGCCATATTTATTCCGTGCACAATGAACTTAAATGTGCTATTTATGGAAGGCACTAAAGTGAAAATGCACAGCCCTGTTCCAATAATCAGGATTTGTAGATTGTTTTATATTTCTAAATGTTCAATTAATTACATTTGCAAAACAAAAATCACTGGTGTCGTCTGATTCTTCCTTTACAAGTTACTCGTGGGACGAGAATGTGGAAGTTCCAAATGCGAAGTCCATTTACAACCCAATAGATGTGACATTTGAGACACCCTGACACGATTTATTTCTCACGCACGAATTGCGCACAAAGGTTTGGCTATGCCCGGGAATTTGTGTAGTGTTTATGTTGAAACGAATTTCATTTTGGCTTATTTCATTCTAAATAGATAAGTATTGTTAGTCGCGCTCTTACCTAAGGAGATAATACAATTCGCTAGTGCGTTTGTCTAATGTTTGGAGCAGTGTTGTTTTAATCGAGGTCGGTTTGTTTTCAAGAAAACGCTGCAATTTGTAAGCCTTTTTCTTCGCATCCTTTCATTCCGGTGTCAACAGGACCTCTGCTGGCAGAAAGCAGTATTTATTTCTGATAACTTGCACGAGGTTTTCAACGGAAGTTGAGATTTGATGTTTCTGCCAATAAATTTGTGGAATCGCTATATTTTGATAGTTTGTAATGTTTTCAGATTTTCATTCTTTTGATGCATAACTGGCAACTGTAAGTGGTTTGAAGGACCATTATCTTCTTTGAATGGGGGTATGGAGTCAATACGTACCCACAGGGAGAGTTTACCAACACTTAAAAAAAAAAATCCGAGATCTCTACAACCGAGACCTGCGGTTTAGGTTTGTGAATATTTGCTTCTAGTGCTTTCTGGAGATAACATTTCCCAGAGCTGCGCACATGGAAGAGCATCTACACACAGTGGAGATTTTCGAATGTATTTCCCCTCTTTTTAACCCTCTCCGTGTGACTGTTAACAGGGGATCTAAGCATCTATTGTGAAAAAATGTGTGACGTAGGGGCATATAGGGCCATATTTATGGCCAAGTCTCGCAGTGCAGCACAGCAAGTCACCTTGCTGCGCTGCATGTTAGGGAAAAGCCAGGAATGCACTGTGTTTAAGTCAGTGAGGCGCATTCCTGCATAGTGCCATTATCGGCAACTTCCACCAACCCCGGTCTGAGCATGCAAGAATGAATAAATACACAGGACAACTTTTGTTCTGGAAAAATATTGCTGCAGGTTTATTCCATACAAGAGTATGCAATATGTGGGTTATCTTACGGGCGATCCAAGGGCGGGCAGCTGTACCAACCTATGCTGCCCCCGCCCGCCTGGTGAACCAGCACTGTGGGACACCCAGTTAGTGCTACCTTTGATGATCCTCTTCAGGATCACGTGACACGTTGGTCTCTTCTACTCATGCCCTTTTCAGGGCGGAGCGTAGCAGGGCAAACCCCCGGTTGGTCAGGCCCCCATCCGCCCGAAGGACTAATGGGGCGCCAACGCGGTTTTCCAGGAACCTGCCCGGAGGCTCCTGGTCTTTGGCTCTGGCACCCCTACTGTACCGGGCAGAGGTACCCTTACTGTACTGGTCTGCCGCAGAGGTACCCTTACTGTACTGGTCTTCCGCAGAGGTACCCTTACTGAACCAGTCTGCTTCCAGATCGCCCTATAACTCCACCTGCAACACAAAAGAAAACATTAAAGCATTCTGAGTACCCTGTCCACCAGCTAGGACACCGGGTAAGAGGTGGGGTGGGAGACGGCATGGCTTGGTGAACAGAGGCCGCCAGGAGGGGCGGGGGAGGCTTATATGCCCTCCCCCCTCCTGGCGCACCGGAACTGACACCACTGTGGCGACTTGGCGAGTGGACTCCTGCAGGAACGCCCAACCACTAGAGCGGGTGAGTGGTGCCCAAAATGGCACTAAAGGGCCACCCGTCTGTATTGGCCCCCTGCGGGGGCTGCGGACAGCCGCATTTCCCCCTGCCCTGGCACACTTTTGGCAGCTTGGCGCTAATGCAGGCACCCTTGCAATGCAGTGAAAGGGTTCCTGCGTTGTAAGGAGGATTATTTTCAAACACAATCCCCCCTCTTTCTCTGTGTGCCGCAGAAGGCAGAACACATGGAAAGAAGAAAAACAAGTGGAAATTTCTTCTTGTCACGCCTCATCTGGAGAGGCGTAGGATTTTTGCCAATTCCCAAGTCTACCACTTCTGGTAAATCTGAAACTGCTTCAAAATCCATGGATGTTGCATGAGAACACCCACGCAACACCCATGGAAATACCTCCCTGGAACAGAGCAATTCTTTGCTACATTGCAATACTCGAGATATATGTAGCCACTCAGTGCCCTGCAAAGTTGTCTTGTGTGGCTTCATAAATCTAAATTTGAAGGGGAGTCACTCTTGCATCACACTGCATGGTACAAGAGTGACACAAAGGAGCTTATAAATATGCCCCATAGTTTCTGCGCTGCTCAAAAGAAAAAGAGCAGAATAATGGCATATTTATTAAGATATGGCACTGTTTTCTCTTTCCCTGAGATGGCTCACTCAAAGCTGCCATGAGCCAACTCACAGGCCCTTTTTAAGAGTGATTTTTAAAGGTGGCACATATTGGGCCACAAATGGAACTGGTGGGGCCACCATCAAAAGGCAATTGTGGAAAGTGTGCAAATGCGCATTTGTATATGTAGGCATACATATATAAATATGAATCCCTCCAGTGCAGCGGAAATGTCAGAAAGCTTGTGAACAGAAGCAGTGACTGCCTGGCCATTCCAAGGTCTGCTGTCTTGGTTACCGCACATTTACTTTCCTCTCCACACCTCTGAAAAAAGATGCTAGCACACTCCCACGTTTTGAATTGTTTTCCAATTACGGCGAAGAAAGCTTGACACTTTTCGACTCCACGGTAGTTTTGTTCACAGCCTCTTTTCAGAAGTGTGGAAAGGAAAGTGAATATACATAAATATATACATATATTTGACTCTCGTGTTAGGATGTGACAGCATACATGTGTGTACACATCATAGCTATAAGTATACACACACATGGATATGTAGTTTCATGCAGTACCTCAAAGAATAGATAATTTGCAGCAAAAGGCAGCTGGACATATCAATGTGTGCTGCAAGATGTCGTGTTTGTTTTTCTCCATGGGTAGCTTGTAGCTGTAGCAACAATTAACATCTGTGAAGGTGGGATACAAGGGGAGGCAGGACAAATGGAGCTGTGCCATGGCATCCCCGCTAATGAGACCACAGTGCACCCTTGCACCATAGAGTACGGGTGTGCACATACCATTGAGGGCAGGTGTTGTGTTGGAAGGGGACCCTTCCAGTACTAAATCAATGCTTGAATATTTGTCCCACACTGTGCACAGTACAGTGCACAAAGTGCAAGGTTGGAAATATTTAGAGAGTTTTAAAACTTGCTCCACAGTTATGCTTACCTCAAGGAGGCATACCATTTTGGAGTAAATTGTTGTCTATCAATGTTACGTATGTTCCGAGGGATTGCTGTCAAAATGTATGGATGGTTGCACTAGAACGTCTCTATACCCCTCTCTGATGGTGTGCAGCCATGGCACAATGTAGAGCACTTTGGCCAACTTTCCAATGAAAACCCTTATTTGTGTTGGAAAGTAAATACCCCCACAGCACTTTGCTGCACAAACGGCGCACAGTTAGTAATTCTGGGCCATAATCTGAAGCCAGATATACGAAGCCATTCAGCAGCCAGAATGCCTAAATGATTCTCTAAATGACAGGGTTTGCAGTTCCAAAAAGTCCTTTTTAGTATTTTCTAAACCCATTTTTCAATTTGTTAAGTGCTTGTCGAATTAAAAAATGGGTTTGGAAATGCACCCCAAATCTCAATTGGGAAGGGCTGTGTTTAGAATGTCCTTTCGAAACTGCAATTAGTAATGCTATGGATTAATGGCTTGCTATCAGAATTTCTTTAAGGGAGTCAGTAACTTATAAAAGGGTATGCAAACCCCTTTCTTTTTTCAAATGTAAAAATTGGGATGGGCAATGGCACCGGGGAACACTACCAACTCTTAAACTATTTTTAAATAACTATTTTTTATTGCATGGTGGTTTTGAAAACCAAAACATAGAACATGTCAGTTTACAAAATCAGAACTGAGGTGTAAAAACTTGGAGACAATTTGTGATCAGATTTTGCAATTGATTATTTGTGCATTTGGCCCCTAATACTCTTGTAAAGCGCTCTAATGACCTCGAGCCAGGTGTGTGCTATGCAACAGCTGTGTGAATATCTACAAATTTTGAAATCTCTTTTGCATAGCTACCACCTTTAGTTTCCCCAACCTAAAATGCAGGCAGATTGTCTTCAGTACTATGAAGGGGTGGACGTAGCCTTTATTTCTGTGATTGCAACTGAAAATCCTTGGATTGATTTGCCATTTCCAGCTTCTAAAAATATATCCAGAGACACCGAAAAATACCAGGCAAAGTCCTGCGGTGGGAGATGAGCCACTGCCATTGTCCTACTGCCTGCATCCCACACCTGAACTGATGAGCAATCAGAATTAGCAGCTGTAAAACACAAAGAAGGTGCTGCAGCTGCACTCTTCCCTTACAGGTTGATGGAGGACAATCTATTTTATGTTATACTCAGAAGTTCTTTTCACATGTTTAAGCAGGGGGATTTTGTCAAATTCTTTATGCCAAAATTATCTTTTTATCTCTCTGTATTTAGTAAAATAATTTAACAGGGAGAGTGGAACATGAGATTGCAAATATATCCCCTACACTCAGCACTGCTACTTTAAAAAAAAATTAAAATAACATTGTCAACAACAAAGACAATAACGACAACAACGTTTGTCTGGCGAGTACTGTAGAAGAAACATGACGACCGTGCAATGCAACTATACCAAAATATTAGAAACCATTTCCCCTTAAAGCTTGGGAGAGAAGGGTGAAGCATTGAATGAGAAGATGTCCATAAGCAGCAGGATACAGCAAGGACACTGGCGGGCCTATGGGGACAGAAGAGAAGGACTGAGACCACAGGGGGAAAAAAGTGTACAAGTGAGAAACTCAGACAGAATAAACTCTACCGGTCAGTTTGTGGCCACTCATCTATCTGTGGCCATCGAATACGATTCTGGACACCTTGACTTTCTGGCACGATGTGACGGATATCTTTTTGAAGCTACATTTTGAACAAAAATGAAGCTTGACCAGTAAGTCGTTCAGAGAGTGTCCAGAGTAATCCATCTCAGCTAGAACTTTCCACAAGCTTGTACGATTTGCATGCCAGGTCCACGCATTCAAATATTTCACGATAAGTATCACAATACATTTATTTTAAGAGACATCTTCGTGCCACATTGTAGAGCTAACAATGTTCTGCCATTGAGGAAGAAGGCATGAGTAGGAGAGCTCTGAAAGCCTCTGCCTGTTGGGGTACAAAAGATTAATTTAGGGTTTCCTTTTATATTCTTGACTGATTTAATTTAATTATCCTGGAATTTAAGAGTTGTATGTAGAAAGGGAAATGGCACAGGATCCTACTTTGCTTTTCTAATCAGGGGCCATATGTCTTCATGGGAATGCTGCTCCCCGAGGTCATGCATTGAGGTGTTCATGATCTACTAGCCTCAGCTTCTTGCGATTGGCTGACTATCATGGCTGCCCCATTGGGCACAAGAGGGTTGTTAGAAATTGGGTTACTGGTTGACTGGGATATGAGCCATGGTCAAGCAGCAACCACAATCCTAGTGAGGGTGACAGGCAGACCCTAAATTCATCTGTCCACACTCTCTGGTATTTGGCACAGAGCAGTCAGGCTAAACTTAGAGGCAATGTGTAAAGTATTTGTGCACCACTTCAAACAGTAAAAACAGCACACTTAAAGATCATATGCCAAGTATTGAAAAATAGAGTGATTTCTAATAAATCAAAGAAGACCAAACTGACAAAAATCGAATCGGCAAATTGGAGATACTGAATTTTAAAGTTTTAGGGTAAAATAGCAGCAAAAAGAACAAAGCGTTAACAAGGGATATCTGATTACACCGGAGCGGAACAAAGTCAAAAGTTCAGGCCGACCACGATGGAGCGCAGGCCAACTACAGGGAACGAGTTAGGCCCACTGACAAAAATACCTTAAATTCTGGTTGCAGAGCGCTGCATTAATCTGTAGGAATCTGAGGCAAAAAAATGACGTGTAGCTGTAGCAATGTGTCAGTAGTTCTGAAGTTCGAAAGTCTGCTAGGGTGATGCAGGCCTTCTGCACTGGTTCCAATCCATGCAGCAGTGGTGATGTGTTGGTTCTGTCAGAGGATGCACCGCTCAGCCGAGGAGATGTGTCGGTTCGGCTAGAGATGTGCCGCTCAGCCGAGAAGATGCGTTGGGTCCACTGGTAAGCACCTTCGGCCCACTTCCAAGGGCTCAGGACAGGGATGGCACCACGTGGGAGGGAAGACTCACAGATGGCAGAGTCCAGGTGCAGATGCAAGATTGCTGGAAACCTGTTATGTCCCTGAGGCTTCAGATCAGCAAACTAGCCCTTGGAGTCACTCTAGGTTCAAAAGATGCAGTTCCAGTCCTTCTCACCCAAGCAAGGAGGGCATCAGGCAGCAGGAAAGCACAGCCGGGCAGCAGTTCTTCCAGAGAAGCAGTTCAGCATAGTGGAAGTCCTTCAGCAGCACAGCAGTTCTTCTTCCTGGCAGAGTACCCCCGGCTCCAGAATTGGTGGTGTCTGAGTTCCAGTAAGTATGCACACTAGTGCCTTTGAAGTAGGGAAGACTTCAAACAGACATGCTTTTGAAGTACAGAGAGTCCTCCCTTTCTGCCCTGGCTCCAGGCTCACTACAGTTGGGAATGCAGCCCTTTGTGTGTGGACAGGACACAGCTGATTAAGGTGTAATTGAGGCTGTGCCTAGCTTCTCCCTACCATCCTGCCAGGATGGCCCATCAAGTCACACCTAAACTCCCATTGTCAGTGGCTGTCTACTTCAAATACACAGGCCCATTGCTAACTTCACACAGTTGTGTGTTCAGAGACAGGCTGCGGGCACCAAATGGCTACGGCAAGAAAATGTAACTGTACCGCAAGTGTCACTGAACACTTGAAACCTGAGTGAACAGCTGATGAATTTATCAAGGATTCTTCCTCATGACTTCAAACAATATTATTATAACCACCTTCACTATTCTTTTTCGATCTGTTATATTTAATTAAACAATGTATCAAATTGGTGACATTTGTTCACTAGTTTCAGAGTACACATCAATATTCTGTGTTTGCTATACATTTGCTGCAAATCTTAAAAATAGCCTATTTGACACGTGTCTGTTGCCCAATGCATTTTGGTAACCCACTCCCTTCTTTAACCCCTCCCCTGCTCATGACGGAACCACTCCGTCATGAGCCACGGTCGCCGTGTGCTCATGACGGAGTGGTTCCGTCATGCCGCGGCCGTTGGCGGCCTCTCCGCCCACGCGGCGCTAATTCCCCGCCTGTGCGGGCGATTAGCGCCGTGGGCGGAGTCATGACGGAACCACTCCGTCATGAGCACAGCTCAACCGTGGCTCATGACGGAGTGGCTCCGTCATGAGCACAGCGCCACCGCGCTGCCCGCAAACCCCCCCCAGCGCTGCGGCGGAATTCCCGCCGCAGCGAAGGGGTTAAGGGTCACTGTAAAAAACATAAACACAACAAAGGGGGATCAAATGTACAAAATAACATTTATTCATGCCTTCTTAGTAGTTGACTGGATACCTAGGAGTCTGTAAAAAAAGGCACTAATAATAGATGAAAACACCCATGCTTTGAAACATAAAAATTGTACTGAGGTTACCCAAAAATAGGAAAGTTGTAAAAAGACACACTGCATCATGTGTAGAAACAATCCACAAGCAATAAGTCACCCTGATCATCTCCAACACAAATCGTGCATGACCGATAAGTGCCTAAAAGGTTTTCCAATGTCCACCATAGTCAGCTAAAGACATATTTTGTTTTTGCTTTATAGATACTCACAACACAGATTAGTTATAAAATGCAAGTCCTTGCCTCTAAATGCCAATGTCAAACTCACTCTCAATATTGAATCACTCTGAGAGTAATGGATAGGCCTGGGGGAAAATTCCGTTCCACTCACGGAATTTGCGATAATTTGACATTTTCACGTTCCACGGAGAGCGTGAAAATGTCAAAATTTCCGCAATCCGCTTCTTAACGGAATTTTATTTTCTTGCTCGCGCTGTAAAAAAATACATTCTCGTGTGTGCGTGATCGCCTTACCTGAATCCCCGCGTTCGCTGACAAGTTTTCCCGATCCGGTCGTGTTCTCCACGAGATGTTGGATTGTTGGTAGCCATTTACGCTGTCTCGAGAAAGTTCGCGCCCACATTAACGTCTTTCTTCTCACGATCACGTCTTTCTTCTCGCGATCACGTCTTTCTTCTCACGATCATGCACCGCGAGAGTATGAGACGATTGAGATCTTGAACACGTCATTCTCCAGCAAGAGCGTGAGGACGCGGGCACGTCATATCGAACACAAAAAGGAGCAAGAGACCCCGAACACGTCATATCCAACGCGACAGGGAGCGAGAGAACGCGATCAAGTCATTTTGGACACGCCATCGACATCCAGCGGAAGTAATGTGAAGCTCGAGAACTCGAACATGTAAAATTTTCAATTTGGAGAAGAATATCAGCTCTAGCAGCATGAAACATTCTGCAAATGATGATTTGGATGAAAACAACTCCTCAGATTGACATTTGGCTGTCCTTTTTTGTGCAAGGAGTCCTTTTTAGGTCTCGCCTGACCCAGCGCATGCGCTGGTCTGGCAAGACTTATTGAGAGGGCTCCAAAAAGTGCTACCAGGCCAGCCTAGAGCTACAGTGCATGTGCGCGGGCGCGCGTGCTTTACCGCAATTACTTTCACTTTCGCGGCCGCTTGGCCGCTATGATGTTTGATCGCGATCGCGATCACTTTCACTTTTGCGGCCACACGGCCGCTTTAATGTTCTTCGTGAGCCAATTTAGAGGCCGGGCACCAAATGAAAATGTGCTTGGAAGGTTATTTTCAGGACCGCACAGAAAATAAACATTTACATTGTAACTATGGGGAGCACAGTTTGAAAACCAGAGCAAGTGGCGACCATATCCGCAAAGTGTATGCTGATTTATACACCTCTTAAACTGCTAGTACTACACGAAATGATAGCAAACAGCAACGATTCTCCACTTTACAATTAAAACAACCAGTAAAAGCAAGACCTTATATATCAACTGGGACTAGTGCATGACCATGCCTGTGCAGGTTAATGCAGTTCTTATTACCATGGCTGATGGCGCATTCAGAAACTGCAAGTCTCACTCTTTCAAAGTTAGATTCATGCATTTGCAGTTGGGCCGAGCTCTCATTCGCAGCAGGTTAAATATCAAACCTGGAGAGAAGGCCTTGAACCTGAACCTTAAATGCTGCTCAGTTCAGAGTTCTGCATGTGTATCTGAGACTTTTCTTGCATTCAAGGACTTTTGTGTTACAATGCAGCATGTTCACCATAATTACAAATATTGGGGGAGGGCTATTTGGTTTCTGCAATTCTTCATATGCGTGTATGACAAACCACTTTACACTACTTCCTTGCAAACGTCTTTGGATACCAATTAGAGAATAAAGTTGAAGACGCTCACCTAGACTCATAAGATACACTAATCCTTATGTAATCCTTACGAATCAAATACACATCTGAACTCAAGCAGAAACAAGCACTGGCAAAGCCAAACAAGTCTGGCATAAGCTGCCAGCCTTTTGCCAATGCTTATTTTATTTTGTCATGGTTTTTTTGAAACTTTATTGTCGGGGGAATGGCCAGGCCCTCACCAATATAAGATAAATTCAAACACAAATATCTCTACCTATAGATTTCAGCACGTACAATGTATCGTCTTCTTTAATATACCCACACTTGGACTAGGGCAGTATGATTCAAAACAATAAACAAAAGTAAATTTTAGTAATTTTATTATCAAACTAAATTGATTTACGGAGACATAAATTCAGTGCATAAAGAATTTTCAAATAACAGAGAGCATGCTTTTCGGGGTCCCAGACAAATTCAAACACACACTAACAAACACACTCAAACCAGATTCATTCTAAGACATAAATGCTGAATTCGCACAATCACATGTAGAGGATATAAACCTTACAAAAAATTCAAAGTGTTAACATAATTCAATGAATGTTCAACATTATGTTGGCTAACAAATGTCCACAATTTAAGGCAAAACAAGGTTTAGGTGGGCCTCATGTTTGCGCCGACGCGCGTTTCGGTGAATGCACCGAAATATAGGTGCCACCTTCCTCAGGGCGAGCAGAAACCAAGAGTCAATGTATGGTTTAGGACTGGGACCTGTGAAGTCACGTGAAGCGAATAACACAGGTTAGATGCATTCATTCAAGCCAATAGCTTGAAATAGATCTACTGAAGGGAAAATACACGCTCTCAGGGTCGGATACAGGCCCGATTCGTTTCACCTGAGGACTCTCGCTTTGTTTGGAGCACGGCGTTGACTCGTACCGCATCAGTCTCAATTTAATCTGATCTCAAGCAATAATTCCGAAGATTTTATTTAGAAGCTCTTAACTCATCCCTTCAAGCCTCGTCATTTAAGAATCGGCCATCTAATTATCCCGCACCCGGAGTTCTCTTAGCAAGAGATCTGTAACCGACCCTGAGAGCGTGTATTTTCCCTTCAGTAGATCTATTTCAAGCTATTGGCTTGAATGAATGCATCTAACCTGCGTTATTCGCTTCACGTGACTTCACAGGTCCCAGTCCTAAACCATACATTGACTCTTGGTTTCTGCTCGCCCTGAGGAAGGTGGCACCTATATTTCGATGCATTCACCGAAACGCGCGTCGGCGCAAACATGAGGCCCACCTAAACCTTGTTTTGCCTTAAATTGTGGACATTTATTAGCCAACATAATGTTGAACATTCATTGAATTATGTTAACACTTTTAATTTTTTGTAAGGTTTATATCCTCTACATGTGATTGTGCGAATTCAGCATTTATGTCTTAGAATGAATCTGGTTTGAGTGTGTTTGTTAGTGTGTGTTTGAATTTGTCTGGGACCCCGAAAAGCATGCTCTCTGTTATTTGAAAATTCTTTATGCACTGAATTTATGTCTCCGTAAATCAATTTAGTTTGATAATAAAATTACTAAAATTTACTTTTGTTTATTGTTTTGAATCATACTGCCCTAGTCCAAGTGTGGGTATATTAAAGAAGACGATACATTGTACGTGCTGAAATCTATAGGTAGAGATATTTGTGTTTGAATTTATTGTGTTTCTTTTCCCCTGAATCTCTACCCACATCCATTTTACAGGGGTTCCCCTTTTTTGTATTGCCTCACCAATATAAGAAAATTAAAATATGGGCTAAAAGCAAAAATAGTTGTTGGTCTCATAAAGCACACATTACCATATTTCTCCCTGGCACTGAAGGGAGCTACCTTGTGTGTGGATGTGCTGGTGGTGAATGAGCAGAATACCGTCACTCAAAGTGAAGTTAGCCAATGGCTGAAGTGGGGGTATCCCGTTGCCCCATGTTTTATGCTAGAGTGGGCAGAAGAAGAACGTGAAGGACACAACACCAGATCAATGAATGAAGAGGAATGCATCAAATATCCTATCAGTAAGGATATTATGTGTGTAATTTTAGTAAAATCAAAAGGTCTTAGCTAACCCCAGATCTAAAAATATCTGCTGTTGGTTCCCAAACACACAAAAATGCAGCAAGAGCTTTTACCACTGTTATGCAACTACGTGAAACAGACTAAAAACTTATATTAGTGAATTCAAAGTTGGCATCCCCTTGACAAGTCTGAACAATAACTAAGAGCACCACTTGCTTGATGACCGCAATACACTAGGGGATTTCCCATCAATTACTAATGAAAACAACACTGAGGAACTAGTATAGTGAAGTATTTCCTTTTTGAAGCATGATACCTTGTGTCTTCGCATTTGGTTATGGGTTGTCCTCTTCCCGCATACACTCTACGTTAGTAAAAGTAAAAATATTGGCCCTTAAATATCTAACCCACATTTAGCTTAATTTTGCCTTTGACCACCTTTTGTTTACCCTTTTACAAATACTATGACTTTGTACGCTCACAGCAGCATGAATACGCTGTTATGCAAGGTGACAACGTTCCAAGCAATCCTCTTGATGTAAAAATACGAGGAGACTTTGGAAGTCTGATACACGTTTCTTTTGCAAAAAGCAGATTCTACTAGTTTGTGCAATACTCACTTCGTTGTGCCAACTTCAGAACGAGGCTACACTTATTAGAGGGGCTGGGCAACAACTCAATTGCATAAAATCTGATTATTTGAGTCTTTGAACACTTCATTGTCACATCCTTCATCAACTTCTAAAATATCTAGTGAATATGCATGGGGGAACACCTTTATTGCTGCAACCACATTAGATGATACACAAACACAAGTTAATCAGAATGTATAGTGTTATTACAACAAGAAGGACTGCAAGCATTATTTTTAAAATCTCTATTCCACGGTTCCCAATTATCCCCGATAACCAAGACCAGATGCCACTCATGTTAAAGTATGGACAATTTGAATCTTGTGTAATTTCTTCACACTATCCTTAATGTCATCTATCTGTTCATGAATCCTAATGGTTGTATTGGAGAAAACGTTCGCTCAGACCACCCCACTTTGGCTACATAGATATAATATAAGGCCATTCTATTCTGCAAGAGCATGGTCTTCTGGGTATCTAACTGATCTGATATGAAACTTAAGGAAAATGTAGGTGGCATTGGCTACTTCTTCCAGTATCTGAGCATTGTGTCTAGTCTCTTGGATGGCCTGACTTACACCATAGTTGGTGAATAGGATGGAAAATAATCTGTTCTTTTCAGAGACCTCACGTTGCCTTCGCTTTTGCTGGAAAGGGTGAACATCAGAGTATCTGATAGTGTGGATAATGTAGCCAGGATAAATTACCCCAGCACATTCTTGAAAAAAGCCATGAATAGACGTTCTTTGCATAGATGATGATTGCACAGTCTCTTTGACATCAATGCTTGTGAAACACTATGCTAGTAGGAAGATGATGTTCAAAAGGGGTTCCTACATAATGAATGGTCTCTACAACAATGTCACGCTCCCTTTGGCTCACAGAGTCACTCTTGTTCGATGTTTCTTGTTGTTCACAGAACTGCCTCCTTTCCGATAAACCAAATGAGCAACATCAGGTTCATTGTGACAAGTGGAATTATTGTAATCTTTAATGCTATACAAAGACTATTAGGTGGTGCTGGCATATTCAAGCAGTTTGTGCCCGTGATAGAACAGATCAAGACAAGTTTACTTTTTACTAAGCGGTGCTCCAATCAAAGGTACACAAAACCAATAAAGAAAGTCTATGACGCATCAAACTGAGAAAACTAGAAAAGAACAGGACTAGTGAAAAGTATTCTCTAAAATTCCATCTCCTTCACAACCATACTTAACGGCAGTGAATAAGAATATTATTTGTAAATGAAAGAGTAAACATCATTAACGGAAACAATGCACCTGTAACATTGCAACTGAGGATATACGTGTATGTGTTCATGCATGGGTATGTGTAGATATATAAGTTTATGTGCTCATCTCTCCATTTGCTTCTCTTTCTGTCTGATGGGTTTTGCGCATTCTTCATTCAAATGAGTGAGATCTTACTTGTATGTGTAAGTACGTTTGTGCACGTTTGACTGCCTATCCTTCTTTGTGCATATGTTTTACTGTGCATGCATGACTTTCTGTGTTTGCTTACCTTTGTGGCTGAATGCGTTCATGTATGTGTGGCAGTATGTGCATGGCTAAACACTTTTGTGTGTTCGCGTAAGGGCAAGTGTATGAGTTTCTTTTGCTGCATGCGTGTGACTGTCTGCGGTTATCTAGCACGTGAATGCTAAGTGCCGTGTTCAGGATCTCCAAGGGAGTTTTGATCATTTTCATCTTTCTCTATTTCACACGCTAGGTCTGTGTGCTTTTCTGTGTGATATGTGTATCTCTGCATGTTTTATGCACGGTTGTGTGTGTGTTCATGGGCAGCACTGTCCTTGCTTGTGTGAGCTTATGTGCATGTGAGAGGGTGTTTTTGTGTGCCTGTCAATTTGCCCGTATATTATTGAGTGTATTTTTGTCTGCACTTGAATGCTTGTCTGCATGTGTGTGTGTGTCTTTGTGTGTGCTCCTTTGTGTTCATGTGTATGTGTCCTCTTTCCTGTGCATGAGTGTGTCTGGTCTATCTATATTTGCAGTGCTTTCAGTGAGCCAGTCAAGACTCTCTCTACACACCTCCCTCTACCCACCTCTCTCTACACACCGCTCTCTACACACCTCTCTCTCTCTCTCTCTCTACCTCTAGGTGGCAGCCGGAGCCTGATAGCACTGCTTGTCCTTTAAAAAAAAACAACAACATTGGCATAGCCAATAGGTCTCGCTTTTGGGGCCTTATAAGTGTTTAACCATGCAACAGTTAATGTTGTTGCACCAAGTATATTGTGCTGCATAACTAAATACTTATAAGGTCCCAAAAGCGAGACCTATTGGCTATGCCAATGCTTGTTTAAAAAGGTGGGGAGAGGGAGGAAGTGCCACAGAATCTCCAACTTCCTGTTCCTGTCCAGCAGGCTCCTCCCAGTGCTTTGTCCATCTCCTGCTCATTCTGCCTTTGGATTTTGAGCTGGAAGGATCACTCTTTTTGTCTGCTGCATAATTGCAATTGGATTTGAGGATTTTTTAATTGGATATTTTACAAGTAAGTGGTTGTTGTCTGTTTGATTGGGGGCATTGCAGTTGTAACTACAATTTATTTTTGGTAACTATCATTCCTTTTTTTAAAAATGTTGTGGGTAGTAATAGTCAGTAGTAGGCCCGAGCTAGTCATGGCCTCATGGATGTGTGCATGATGAAGCAACTGTTCCTTTGGTGTTTTTTGAATGTATTTCATTTTCAAGCATCATTTAGGACCTGGATGGCATTGGATTGAGTTGGGAAATGTGTTTTTTTGGGGTGGGCTTTCTGTTGTTGAGCCTGGCCTTGTGGCTGGTGGCCATTTAGAAGCCTAGGCCTGCAAGCTTGTCTGGCCTTGGCTTCCAACAGGCCTGCTTTCATCCAGTAGGATCAGAGCAGGTAGCCACAGCTTTATTAATCAAGTGTTTCTGTGTGGTCTGTTGAATTTAGACATCATTTAGGGCATGGATGCCATTGGATTGAGTTGGGAAGTGTGTTTTTTTGGGGTGGGCTTTCTGATGTTGTTGGGCCTGGCCATGTGGCTGGTGGCCATTTTGAAGCCTAGGCTTGCAAGCTTGTTGTCTGGCCTTGTTGTCTGCCAACAGGCCTGCTTTCAACTAGTAGGCTCAGATCAAGTAACCACAGCTGTATTAATCAAGTGTTTCTGTGTGGTCTGTTGAATTTAGACATCATTTAGGGCATGGATGGCATTGGATTGAGTTGGGAAGTGTGTTTTTTTGGGGTGGGCTTTCTGATGTTGTTGGGCCTGGCCATGTGGCTGTTGGCCATTTTGAAGCATAGGCCTGCAAGCTTGTCTGGCCTTGTCTGCCAACAGGCCTGCTTTCATCCAGTAGGATCAGAGCAGGTAGCCACAGCTTTATTAATCAAGTGTTTCCGTGTCATCTGTTGAATTTAGACATCATTTAGGGCATGGATGGTATTGGATTGAGTTGGGAAGTGTGTTTTTTTGTGGTGGGCTTTCTGATGTTGTTAGGCCTGCCCATGTGGCTGGTGGCCATTTTGAATCCTAGGCCTGCAAGCTTGTTGTCTGGCCTTGTTGTCTGCCAACAGGCATGCTTTCATCCAGTAGGCACAGAGCAGGTAGCCACAGCTGTATTAATAAAGTGTTTCTGTGTGGTCTGTTGAATTTAAACACCATTTAGGGCATGGATGGCATTGGATTGAGTTGGGAAGTGTGTATTTTTGGGGTGGGCTCTCTGATGTTGTTGGGCCTGGCCATGTGGCTGGTGGCCATTTTGAAGCCTAGACCTGCAAGCTTGTTGTCTGGCCTTGTTGTCTGCCAACAGGCCTGCTTTCAACTAGTAGGCTCAGATCAAGTAGCCACAGCTGTATTAATCAAGTGTTTCTGTGTGGTCTGTTGAATTTAGACATCATTTAGGGCATGGATGGCAATGGATTGAGTTGGGAAGCAGGTTTTTTTGGGGAGGGCTTTCTGATGTTTTTGGGCCTGGGCATGTGGCTGGTGGCCATTTTGAAGCATAGGCTTGCAAGCTTGTCTGGCCTTGTCTGCCAACAGGCCTGCTTTCATCCAGTAGGATCAGAGCAGGTAGCCACAGCTTTATTAATCAAGTGTTTGTTTATGTATGGGCTGTTGAATTTAGACATCATTTAGGGCATGGATGGCATTGGATTGAGTTGGGAAGTGTGTTTTTTTGGGGTGGGCTTTCTGATGTTGTTGGGCCTGCCCATGTGGCTGGTGGCCATTTTGAAGCCTAGGCCTGAAAGCTTGTTGTCTGGCCTTGTTGTCTGCCAACAGGCCTGCTTTCATCCAGTAGGCGCAGAGCAGGTAGCCACAACTGTATTAATCAAGTGTTTCTGTGTGGTCTGTTGAATTTAGACATCATTTAGGGCATGGATGGCATTGGATTGAGTTGGCAAGTGTGTTTTTTTGGGGTGGGCTTTCTGATGTTGGTTGTCTTAAAGACATGCTTTTGTTGTGTGTGTCTGGTGTGTGTTGGTGTGCAATGCATGCACCCTGCAGACCTTTTTGGGGCCTGTGAATTTTTGTATTTGCATTTTGTTGCATTAAAAAGGCAGAGCAGTGTGCTTTAGCATGCATCCTTTGCCTGGCTTTTATAGGCCTTTTGTCAGCTCCTGGTGTTTCCCAGGCCCCCTGCTTGTTTGTGATTTGTGAGTGTCCATGTGGCTGGTGGCCTTTATTTGTGTTGGGAGTTATTAGTGTCCTGCTTTTGCCATATAGGCCTGCATGGTTTTCCTATTGGCTTACTGCTTCCATCCATCCATCCCCTTTGCCAGCAGCAGCTCCATGAATGATGAGATGCTCAAATAATTTAATGGCAAATAGGGTCCACCCCACTTCCATTACATTTTTATTTTGGTGGTTCTTATTATCTTTCCTATCCTTCCTGAGAGTGTAGTGTGTGTACACAGTAGTATACCATAGCCCTTGTTGACAAAGTCTCAGAAATGGCTACACTATATCTTTTGTTTGCACTAGTACAGTAGTAAGTAACTGAATCACAACAACAAATGCAACATTTCACTGATGTTCTTCTCCTGGATTATTTGCTTTTAAGTGCACAAAAAGCCAGAGGAGGTGTCATCATCACCCGTTGTACTGCCAGCCAGACAGAAGTCCTGCTGCGCATCACGTCCACGTGTGACCAGAACTTGTTGTGCATCTGCGTCCTGCCTGACATCTGAAGAAGATGGCCCCAAAGAAAGGTACCAGGTCCAGTACCAAGAAAGTTGCCAGTGAGAAGAAGGAACAGAAAAAGGAAGTGCCATTAACCACGACTTGTGTGCCGGCCAATGTTTTTTTTGGCACCAAAAAAGTTACGCCTGCAGCAGCGTTGTCCGGGAACCAAGCTGGGAGCAGGACCTCAGCACCAGCGGTCAAACCCCACCAACCTAGACCCAAGGCCTTGAGAGTCGCAGAGGTAGCCAGTTTACTAACGAGCAGCGATGTTGAAATGTCATTATCGCAAAGTAGTACACAATCAATGCAGGCGGAAACTCAGCAGATAAGTGTGCAGCCGCAACAAGAACAGCAGCAGCCGCAACAAGAACAGCAGCAGCCGCAAGAACAGCCCACCATAGTAGTTGTTGCTCCTGACGTAGGGGCATTTCAGGAAATCGAGCTTCCTGCAGACAAAGTGGAGCAAACCACTGTTTCAGAAGATCTATTGTCTACCAGACCACCAGCAAGGAAAAGGAGGCTTAGTCCATCATCTTCTCCTTCAAGCCCCGCTTCTGAGATCGTGATGCCACTTGGCAGCCACCAGCTCAGTCTGAGAGTGATGCACGCCACAAGACAATGCTTCTGAAAAGGAAGGTCCCAGAAAAACGTAGAGTTATGGAGGTAGATGTAGAAGAGGGGGGTCATGTTGATGAAGACAAGCCAGTCATCACACACGTCACTCCCGCCCCAAAGGGATTGGAGACCAACATTCTCACCCTATCCAGAAAGGCTCCTACTGAGCGGGATGTAGCACGGATATCACCAACACAGGTTATACCACCACTACCTCCAGCTGCCATATTTTCCAAGGCCCGGCAGGGACCTACATCCAGCTCCACCATCTCAGTAGGTAGTGGTAGTAAAAGTCACAGTGTAGCTGCACAGAGTCACATTCCAAGCACACCCTCCAGTTCATCTGGTATTGAAAGTGGCACATCCAGCAGTGCCAGAAAGTTCTCCTCCCCAGTTTGGGACTTCTTTTCTGTTAGCACTAAGGAGGAGAACGTTGCTATATGCTCAATTTATCGACAAGGTGTTCGGCGGGGTAAGCTTGGTACAAACTATGGTGCTGGAGGCCAAGCAAGTCATCTCAGAATACACCACACTATTGTGTGGAAGAGTCACCTACTTCAGTTAAAAGAAAGTAGAAAAACTCAACCCATAGAAGTTGGTCAGGAAGAATCAGGGGGTGATATTATTGCGGTGGAAGGTGAAGAAGAGGGAGGCATTTCTAGCCCTGTCCCCAGTAGTGTAGTGGTACTGCCCACATCCTCCTCAGTAACATTTGAGTGGCACCGCAGTAAGAGCCATACTCAGAGTCAGGCTGAGACACCAAGGCGACTATGTACCGCAATGAGACAAACTGCATCGTTGAGCCTAAGTTGGTTAATGAAAACAACAGCACCACAAAGGAAAGTAATCCAGCCTACCATTGAGAGCATGCTTAGGTTGGAGGGGCAGTTCCAACGCAACCACCCAACGGCACGGTTGTACAATGCGAAGCTGGCTAAAATGTTAGCGCTCTACCTTCTCCCTTTTTCATTTGTGGAAGGGGTGGGTTTCCTTGAATTTGTGTCAGCCATTTGCCCTAAATGGAAGGTTCTCAGGCGGTCCTATTTGCAAGAATTGCTGTTCTGGCACTACATCGTGATTTGCTGGAATTGGTTGGACAAGCTTTGCAGCAGAGTGCTGTTCACAATATCCACCTGACAACAAACATGTGGACCAGTTGCCAAGCCACAGATTACATGTGCATCACTGCACACTGGGTCTCTTTTGTGGGGGTTAGAGATAAGCTATCTGAACGAGGTGCTGTTGACACAGCTGCGATTTTTAAAGGTACTCAGAAACATGCAACTGTAGCCATGTTCGCGTTGGAGAAATCTCATACTCTGAAAACATTTTGCAAGAGTTTCGCAGCAAGGTTTTTGAATGGCTGCGCCCAAGAGGGCTTAGTATTGGTTTTGTTGCCACAGACAATGGCAGTAATGTACTTAATTAAGGCCATGGATCTAGGTTCCTATTTCAGGATTCTGTGTTTGGCGCACTGCATAAACATTATAGTTCAAGACTTTCTGAAAAAAGAACCCATAGTCAGCAACTTACTGGCCATCTGCCGAAGAATATGCACTCATTTCAGCCATTCTCTGAAAGCTCGGAAGCAGCTGAGGATCATTCAACGTGAATATAGGATGCCAGTCAAATCACTCATCCAGGAGGTGGCAACACGTTGGAACTCAACGTATTACATGCTTGATCGTCTGTTTGAGCAGTACAGGCCACTCAATGAATATGTCTGGCAAAGAGGGAATGCTACTGTGAAAGGCATGACCCTTCAGATGGAGCAATGGGGCCTAGTTAAATGCCTGACTGAGATGCTTTGTCCTTTTGAGGTCTTCACACGTGAAGTCAGCAAGGAGGACTGTACAATGGGCCAAGCTATCCCATTATTGCAAATGCTAGAGCATCAGCTGAAGAAGGTGTCTGAATCATACAAAGGTGTAGAGGACAAAAAGGGAGCCTATGACTTGTTGGAGAGCTTAGCCCGTCGCTTAGCTGAAAATACAAGGATAGAAAATAAAATTTTGTCACAAGAACATTAAATTTCTGCCACAATTCTGGATCCACATGCAAAATTTGGACTGAAGACATTCTTTCCTTTTTCAGAGATTGATGTTGCCCGCTACAAAACTTGGATAGCTGAGGCAGCGAGTAAGTTGGAAAATGAACGGCTGCTAATTAAAAGCCCGCAAGATCAGCCCGCAAGATCAACCCACAAGAAGTACTGCAGCAGGGCATGCAGCATCAAGTGCAACTTCGGAGGCTGAGGGCAGTGCATTTGGATCACAACACTCACCATCACTATCGACAACAGCAACAATAACTGGATCATTAGGCCCAGTAGAATCGTTAGAAGATTGGTATGTACAGTTAGGCATTAATAAGCACAGTGCTGATGCACAGAGAAAAGAGCCCGAAAGCTTAGCAGCAGCACCCCTGAACATTGAGCGGATGGTCCAGGCCTATCTCGATGACCCAACAGAGGTGTACATTGATCAAAACCCATTGCAGTATTGGTATAGGAAAAGGTCTGAATGGCCACTGCTCAGCAGGCTGGCAATAAGCTATCTGGCTTGCCCTGCCGCAAGTGTCTCTTCCGAACGTGTTTTCAGTGCTGCTGGTTCCATTGTAAAAGTGAGAAGGACCAGTCTCTTGCCCAAAAACGTGGAGAGGTTAACAATGATCAAAATGAATCAGCACTTCATACCACCGGATAACACAATACATGAAGCAAGGGAGGAATATGAGGACAGCGGCTCAGGTGATGGAAGTAGTGTGTGACATGATTACCTACTACTGGCTGAACCCCCAGAGTTTGAGGGCGAGCTATACTTCCCTGACAATCAGGCTTGCACTTACTGTCTTCCTCCCTTTTTTTCCCCTTTATTTGTGTGTCTGTCATTCCGGTTACAAACTTGTGAATCACAACAAATCCATTACCACTGTCTTCTACTCTTCTTATTTCAATATACAAGTTTCAGATGTCTGTAATTTGACAGTACAGTCCTCCGAATCCAGCTCCTCCGCTCCATCATACTGAATCTCCCGCCTAAATCCATTGTTCTCATGAATGATGATTGGATGATGGAAAATAGAAGAAAAAATAAAAACTTTCCCAGTCCCGCCAAAAGAAGTGGAGCATGAATCAGATCACTACTATAGCTATCCTCCTTTCAGAGCCGAGAGAGACTGCCCATTAACTGAAAATTACATGGAACAGGTAATGATTGATGCCATGCATTGGACGCAGAGTCGCAGACTGAGTGATTTTGTTGTTGTTGGTTGTGCATGAAGTTATGTCATTGTGCACTAATCATCTTTCTACAGTACACACTAAACGTAACACAAGGTGAATTTTTCCCTTCTTGCAAATAAGAAATTTGTACTTCTACTGCAGCTTGATACATTTCTTATGATTGAATACAGGAAGGGGACTCAATCTGCGCACTGAGTATGATTGACAACAGCACCGTCCATGATGATGATGGTGAAAAACATGGCCCGTTAACTTAAGATGAGAAGGAACATGTAATGAAAATTAATGGCATGCATTGGACACCTGACTCTGAGCGATTGGTGTTTGTGTTTTTGTTGTTTGTTTGTTGTGCACGAAGTGAAGTCAAAGTGTACTAGTGGTCTTACTGTACACACTAAAGAGTGACTCAAGTCAATAATATTTCTACTCTTGTTGTGTAATAACAAAATTTTACTTCTACTGCAGGCCGATCTTCACAGTCAGTCAGTACAAGTATCGGAGATGATTGATGGAATAATAACAAGTCAGGAGGACGTTTCATTTAGTGACATAAAAGCCTAAAGGTAAACATGTCAACAACAACCACAGCAGACCGAAATGTCTGTGTAGAAGTGGAGTCGAGTGTAGCAGTGGGATGACTGCGGTGCATTAATTTACTAACTTAAATTTTAAAATACTATGTTTGGAATGAATATGTGCTTTGCCTTTGCCCAACTCTTTAAAAAAAAAAAAAGTACTCTAAACGGAGGATGTGCTAAGCAACGTGCCGTCAGGCCTGTCACTGTGGGCCTGCTCTGTCCTGTTGTTGTTGAAGGTCAATGCTGGAAACAGACTAGAGTAGAGATGATGCATGCATGCCGCCTCGGAAAGTGTTCTTGTTGCACTACACCATAACTTGTGCATTTGTTTCAACTTTGTTTCTCAACATCCCCTTTGTTTTTCCATCTACAATTACAGGTCGGGCCTTGCCCTATACTTGGGAAAACATTACAATGCACACTTACCTTACCAATAAATCTACATTTTTTTCCAGCCGGGCAGTGGCGAGTGGCGACACCCAAGATTGATGGACGAGAGGACCAAGAGGAATGCCGAGATGCAAATCCAGTCCACATTTTTGACCAGGATAACACAGTAACAGTATCAACTTTCATCTTCTTTTAAATAATTTGATTCATTTTTTTGTCTACAATCTTTACAACAGTGTGTTCTTCTTGTTGTTGTTATTATCATTAGGTTTGCTCTCTGTTTATGATTCATCCCTACCAATATTTAAAAATACTATTTGCTATCTGTAAAAGTATTAAGCCCGGAACAACAGAACAAGAAGTGTATGTAATCTGGGTCTCCTTATCAATCATCATCATGCATGCATTTCCTTTTTCTCCCTTAACATATTGATATGGATATGGTAGTCTTCAAAGATTGTCGTTTGTTTTCCATGCGTACTGTTTTTCACTGTCAAACCTTTCCCCAAACCCCCTTCCCATCCATTCAACAAACCCTAACCCTCTTCCCCCGGGCTGTGTGACTTATTGTCGAGGTGTGACTAAATTGAATGTACACCAATACTTAATCACACGCTTGCTGGGGCGGATGTGGCGAAAGCAACAGTACTTCAATTTCAAGGCCGGGCGATGATCTTCTTCTTCTTGCCCACCCATGAGAAGTATATTTTAGAGGTGATTTTTATTTAACAAAGGAACATATACCTCAGCATTAATTGCCGGCATTGATTGGATTTGTTGTCATTCCTCATACACAGCACTAACTGTTACGCTGTAGGCCTAGTCAAGTGACTCGACACAAATATAGTTTGTAACTCTGTCTAGTAGGCTATCCCCACCAACATTATGATTTGATGTAAAATCTTTTAGCACATTATTGTTGCTCTGTAAGTTCTGTACTGTACTTCATTCTACTACTCCTCGAACAGTCTCTCAAAGGCGAATGACTGTCTCATTTTCTTTTTTTGCAAATGCTGCTGCCCTGCCAGTGTCTACTACTACTACTACTACTATACTACCACCACCACCCCAAACATGGCATGTTAGAAAATGGAAACCATCTTCACCATGCAGCCATCGCTGTGCCTAAGTTAAACATCAAGCAAAGGTAAGAGAAGTTTGGGGGAGGCATAATTAATAATGGACATGTTTTCAATGAATTCACACACCCCTTTGAGTCCAGATAAAGAATGCATAGACTAGAAGAGAGACTGAAAGTACTAGTAGGACAACTCAATCAGTGAGGGGTGTCGCATCTATCTGTTTGTGTCTTACACAGTCAGCCAATTATTTAAATCAAACACTGGCTATGGGCGGACCTGCACCAGCAAGGAAACAGTGTGATGTAAAACAGTAACCCCACCTACAAAACATTAACAAAATTGCATGTAACATAGAAATATAGATTTAATGTACCCTAACAAAAATAAACTACGTAAAAAAAACCATAAAAGCTGACCCACCCCCCTCCCTAACCCCAACCTGTGTCCGTAAGAATGGAGTTCAAATGTCCAAAACCCCAACGCCCAATTCCCACCCACCCAAGCAAGAATTAAAAAAGGGACAGAAGACAGGGACTAAGATGTAGGGCGAGATTGCAGGACGACACGCATCTGCTCCTCTAGACGGGCGATGTGGCGCCTGAGAGCGCGGCAGTTGTAGCCACAGTGGGGCACCAGAGATGGTATTACGGCAGCGGGCATCCACCAGACGGTGGCGCCGTACCGCTGGAGGGCGGTGGCTGGGGCCCGGGGCACTGGATAAGGCTTCAAGTGCTGCAGTCTCCTCCTCCTCCTCTGCCAAGACTACCAGCCACCGATATTCCTGCTGGATTTCCTCCAGCTTGCGGCGCTGTGCCTTGGCGGCCAACTCCTTCCGATTAACTTTGGAAGGAGTAGCTGTGTATCAAAAAGAAAAAAACAAGTCAATTGTAAAATATAATCTTAGAAAAACAGTAAGACAAGTTAATTATACACATAGTGGCATGGTAGCACTATAAAGCACAGTACATAACATTAATTAAATCTCGCCCGTCCTTCTTCCTTCCACCCGTCTTTCACTTTTTAGTTGAACACCAGGTGATCTGATCTGACTTTTAGTCTTCTCCATAAAACTTTCAAAGCGGAGTTGAAATCAGATAGATGAGGCCATTGGTTACTCAATACTCCCGTCCCTATGCCAATTAAAGGGTGTCTTCACTCTTCAAACGTTCACAACAACTCTTACTTACTTAGGACATCGGATGGCGGGCGGACTTTCCTCACGCTAAAAAGGGACCACCCGCCATAAGGGCGGGGTCCTGTGGGGACAATTAGGATGCACCCACCACAGTGGCGGGCGCATCCCGTTTTTTTAACATTGTGGTGGGCGGTGCCGAAAGCACCGCCCGCCGCAATGCTAAAAATACATGTTGTGCTTTTCCAAGCACAACGTGACATGCCCAGCACGGAGCCTGCCACGTTGTGCTTGGAAAGGCTGGGGGGTACCATATCATAGGTACTCTCCATGGGGGCCTGCAACGGGCACCCCAAGCCTACTCCGCATGCCTTTCCGTAGCGGAAAGGCATTCCAAAATGTAGATTATATGGGTGGCAGTGTGTTCAGACACCACCACCATATTGAACCCTTTTCCGCCCGGTCGACATGTTGACTGTGCGGAAAATCGGCGGACAGTTTCTATCCGCCGCGGACCCCCCAGCCATTGTAATATGGCGGGGGGTCTTTTCTACAGGGATGGCGGGAGGTTTGCCCTTGCGGGGTTGGCGGTGACTACCGCGGGCCCGGTGGGGGCAATCCGCCCGCCATCCTAATGGGGCCCTAAGTCTCAACTGTACAGTCTACATACAGTACACCCTTGCAGTGAGTGTAATGTCAACAATAGTTAAGGATTATGAATCTAACTTACCACCGCCCACCACCGGTGCTGGCACTCCCACTACCGCTCCATCGTCGGTATCGGCAACTGACGCATCCTCTCCCTCCGCGTCGCCTTCGCTGGCCCCGGCAATGGTGGTCATGGTCGGTAGTGTGCCTAGAAAACATTACACATTTTTTAGGCGTCATATACACCTCCCCCTATTGGTCAGTAGCAAAATTGAAAAATGAGTTAATAGTATATAGCATACATCACTAGTACAAATCAGGGAGTAGTAGAGTAGACACTAGTAGTTATATATGGTCCCCCTAGGGTCATTCTAGCCTTTGCTCAGTTAGCCCGAGCCATGCAACCATTTTACCTTTGTGTCTTTTATTTTTGCACATGTGACGTTACCTTGCAGCTTGTTGTATAAGACACCTTTGAGCCCACCTGACCTCACACTGCTACTGTCTACGCGCTGCGTACAAGCGGTCAACCAAAACATTAACAAGCTACTTTTTTATGAAGTACTGGTGTACTGTTAGTCCATATTCCTTATCCATCAATGCTACACTTTTAGGCACGGCTGAGAAATGCTTGCAATATACTAACGCGCACCATTTCATTTTTCGCATTACAGACGGAAGATTCACTTCTACTAACCAGAGCTTTGCAGAGCTTAAGATGCAACAACTACCAGTACTAGGTTATTCTAAGGTGATGGGTCCCTTCACTCAGCGATCTTCATTTATAAATTTATATAAACTAAATTCCTAGGGGATTGTGGTGCTTCCACCACTGTTCAGTTATCATGATTTAATTCCCAACTGTAAGTAAGTGTGACAATGTTTATTGTTTTAATGTTATTGATTTTCCTGTTAGTGCTGCATTATAATAGAACAACGTACAGAGCTTGTCAATTCAAAATAAACATTTTGAACTTACATAGACTTGGTGGTATTTGGTGTGGACTTACACGAGTGAGCAAATTAAAGGAAGGGTATGCATGTGCATTGCTTCCACGACTGAGAGGTTGGGTGTGTTATATTCTGAGTTGTCTACTTGTTGGGTATCTTGGGGGGAGGGTTCGGAGAGCTAATAGTTATGACAAGACACTACTATAACTAGTCGGGCAGGGGATTGTGGTGGGTTCTGAATTTCTGATTGAGGTGTGTGAGGAAGGTCCAACCTACCATAACCAACATCCTATTTTCTTGTGCAAAGGTCTGTATGTGCAAAATCCCTACAACAGTAGTAGTATGTCCTACCATATCAAAATAGTAATAAATCTGGTTGGGCATTTGTTGGTGTGAATTGTCAAAGCCTCAAGATTAACAAAGACTCAAGATCAATAAGACTAGAAGTAGTACAAGAGGACAACCCAAAGGACTGGACTCAATGGCTAGAGCTACTGATGAATCTGAGTTTTATTTACAACCTTTCAAATAAAGAGTGGCCAACTGGGCAAGCTTAGCTACTACAGTACAGACTGATAGTAGTAGTAGTACAGAGAGTCATCACAGCAGAGGCAGGGATAACAAAATTTTTGAAACAGTACAGATCGAAGGATAATTGTTGGTAAAAAAATAGCATTGGGAAACTGAAACAATAGTTCGGGAAAAATATGGTGCAGTAAAAGTAATGGAATAAGAATTATTATTAAAACAAGAAGACTTACTAGGGCCAGCAGAGGGGCCCTCGTTGGTGTCCTCCTGGTGGTGTTCTCCCGCCGACTTTGTCCCACTCCCTGTCTGCCTGCCCCTGGGTGCTTAACAGGTAAGATATAAGAAAGAGACAAACATTGATGGATGGTGTCAAACAAATATTTTTAAAGAACGGTCAAAAAACACTTATGTAAACAACAATTGCAATAACTAAATTGACCGATCTCATCTGGTCAACAAGTAGTATCGGGGGATTCGTGGATCGACTACTTACTATTTATCAACAGTAATCCAGTCTTCCATTCTGATTCCAGAATACTAACTAAGCCTAAGTACGACGTACCACCCGACCTAGCCCACCTATTACAGGCGTGCCAATTGTACCTTAAGTATGCATGTCCACTTCTTTTAGTCCTCAACAATGCATATGGTCAAATGGAGGACACATGACTACATTTTTTGTATACACCAAATTCTGGGATTTATTGATTGATGCTGATGTTCTGCTAGTGCTAAGCCTATTACCACCACTCATTGAACAAACTAGAAAAGGTTCTAATAAAGACTGGCGTACTAGCAGCACGTGACGTAACTGAGCTAAGCCTATTACCACCACTCATTGAACAAACTAGAAAAGGTTCTAATAAAGACTGGCGTACTAGCAGCACGTGACGTAACTGAGGGAGCATCACGCATACCACTAAAAAATTACAAACTCATACAAAGTAACTAAACCTAAGTATCAATCCGCCCCTATCTCTTAGTGACAGGACAAAGTAAGGACTAGAGTCACTATAGCATTACGTAACTTAATTTCTCTAAAATAAACTCTTACATAATCACGCTAAGCGAGCGCAAACGCAAAGTTGCAAACAAGTAAGATTAGTAGTAGCGCAGAGGAGCACCTGTGTCATAACAATCACAGAAGACTTTTAAACGTATGTAACCTGGAATGTAAGCAGCAACATTCTAGCTGGTTGGAAGAAAAAAAGATATTCGCAATATATAACACAGAGCAGAAGAACAGACACAAAGTAGTAATAATTAAATAGTTACTCACCAAGACCCGGGACCTCCACTCCTAGCAGGTCCAGCAGGTCCTGCTCACGGTCCAGGATGTCGGACCACTGGTGCGTCAACTGCGCCTGGGTGCGCCGGACCCCAGAGCAGTGCAACACTGCCTGACGCACCTTCCCCCACCGCTGTCGACGCTCTCGGAGCCCGTACCCGGACCCAGGCCTGCCACCTGCTGCCAGGGTTGAGGGGAGGGGGCGCTGCACAAAGAAGATGAGTGCAGCCAACTCCACCTCCCCAAATAAGGCCCGTGGCTGCACCCCTTGTGGGCGCCGCCTTCCACAAGGAAGGCGGTCGCGGCTCTGGCTGCGGCGAGCCCTACCCTTTGACATGGTTCTGGGGAGAGAGAGACGAGGCGGGAAAGAAAAGGTAATCAAATTAAAAAAGTAAGTAAAGGAAATAAATAGCAGGCAATAGAAAAAGAGTGAAAAAGTAGACAAAACACAAAAATATAGAAGCAGGAAAATAGTTGGAGAGATAATAAATTAAAAAGATTAAAAAAAAGTGGCTTAAAACAAAGGATTGGAAAGATACACAGAGGACTGAAAATCAGGCCCCAGAAGGAATACACAAAGGTCAACTGCCATCTACACCAAGCTATTTTTATCCAGGACACAGGCTACAGACACCAAATGGTTAGGACAAGAAAATGCCCACTTTGTAAAAGTGACATTTTCTCAATTTTAAATTAAAATCCAACGTTACTTTAAGAGGAGTTTAAATTACAATTCATTAGGCTCGATCAAGGAGCTTGGATGGCACATGTGAGGCCGAATTGAGCACCTCCGGTGTTCGCAAGGGTCGGGCATCATCCATCTTTCACATTCCTCCCACTTGATTACCCCTCCTCTTGGCCACTGGTAAGCCCTTCTACCTGGATCCTTTGGCAGTTTGCACGGGGTCATATGTTGGGCCCGGGAGGCGGAATATAAGGTATCCCTGAGGACATGAGATTCAGTAAAGAGCTTTGAAGCCAGGCGCCTGACCCTAAAATGGCACCCGGTGGGGACGCTAACTAAAGTAAATAATAAAATCGAAGGCAGCAACACCTGGCCTTTCACCTAAATTGCGGAATAAACAGTGAAACAAGACTACACCCAGTGTTGGAGAAGCGAAGGAAAGCGAAAATGGACTACACACAGCAGAGCCAGGTCTAGGAGGATGATACTTAAGGGAAAGGAAATAAACAGTGAAATAGGACTACACAATGGGAGGTCCACTCAAAGGAAAGCGAAAGTGGACTACACACAGCAGAGACAGGTCTAGGATGAAGTTACTTAATGAACAGTGAAACTGGACTACACACAGGGAGGTCAACTCAACGGTAAGCGAAAGTAGACTACACACAGCAGAGACAGGTCTAGGACGAAGATTTTAACGTAAAGGAAATAAACAAATAATAAAAAAAAGGGGACCACTCTGCAGAGATAGTTTGAGAGAGTATACAAAGTGACCATATCGATCTGATTCATATTGAAGGGCTGACACCCCTATCTCCCCATTCAACATACACAAAGATGGGTTCAGCAATGTAGGATATCAAATAAATCGGTAGGTCAAAGCTTAAATAATCTGAAAGTTAAAACTACCCACAACGGACGGGGAAGGTAGGAAACGAAGAAGAAAAAATCTCTACCTGCCCAAACTCTCAAAAAATGCTACAAAGAAGTTCAAGCACAGGCTAATGATAGAACATCCTGAGACTCTTATATTAGACCCATTCTTCTGCTTTAACAAAGGCATAATATCCAACAACCTTATCTTCTACACAAAAAAACTTGCCCAATGGAGAAATATTATTTACGCACTACACCGAATCTCCAAAGCGAAAAAAAACCCTGCATGCCCTCAAATTGTCGGTAACCGCTTCAGACCTATGCCCTGCGAATGCCACCCTTACTATCTATAACAGTGGTAATATTCTTATACAAGCCTCCAACGCTAATCTAGATACCATAGACAGGATCTTCCCTACTCTCAAGAAAGCAGTAAACAGTGAAAATAGCACACTCACCGCATCCTCTCATCCTCAGGATAATGATGCCACCCTAACTCCTCTTCAAAATACCACATCAAACTCTTCCGAACTGACAAATACTGACACCGACATTGTGCCCATTCCCCCAGACACCTCAGATCCAAATGCACATGGGCCACTTGGCCGAGGTGAGACAGGGTTGCACTTAGCCACCAACTTCAGCAGTGCAGCAACCCCCAGTAATCCCTACCCCCCCAGGTCTATTGGTCGCTGACACACCTGGATCCCTCAGCCCAGAAGGGACTGGGCTAGGTTTAGCTAATGATCTCTTCATGACAGACTAACCACCGTTATCCCTGATGTACGAGTGTGATGGCACCAAACGAGATATCGCCCACACCAACCTCTTCTCTACCCTTTCATCCAAAGCAGACTGCAAAGATCCCACTCACCCACTGTCCTCCTCGATATCTGAGAGGACCCTAACACCCGCGACACTGATCCCACCCATCCAATCACAGCGCACAATGACCATTCCCCAACCGCATGTGGCAGCCCCTATCCGGCTGCCTCGCTTAAATACCACACCACTCCCTGACGTGGATCTCATAACAAACCTTCCAGTTCAGCTTCTCACATCGACCCCTAATGAAGTTATCCCCAAGCAACTGGAGAACATGATCATGCAAACAGACCCAACCGGTAGATCGCCCGCCATAACCGATCATACACCCACACCTAATGAAGGTATCCCCAAGCAATTGGAGAACGTGATCATGCAAACAGACCCTACCGGCGGATCGCCCTCCATAACTGATCATACACCCACACTTACTACCTACTTTCCCAACTCTGTCTGGTTCACTCAACTCAAGGAGTTAGCAACAGGCCTATCCCATCTCAAGGGCAAAATGCACATCCTATCGACTATCACTAAAGAACTTCTAAACATACACAGAGCCACCAATGACACCGTGAACCAAATCAGTCTCCAAACGAGAAATTACATCCCCACGAATTCACACCCCGAGATCACTAGTCAGAATAACCAAATCAGCGACCAACCTAGGGGACACATACCCAAGTTCTTACACCCCGAAAACACCAACCCGGGGAATTTACCTTCTCCATCTTGGCCTACGAGGGCAAGTGATGAACTATCTGACAGAGACATAGATGACCTCCTCACTTCTTATGCCCGGGCAACTGATAACAGTAAGTCGCAATCTGGCACTATCCAATCCATTGTAACCAATCCCCTCGGAGAACCATCTCACAACAACAGATCAGTAAATAGAGATAACCTCACAAATATCAACATAGAGCAGATTAGCCTAACCCACTCTATTAACAAGATGAAGTGTGGGCTCATTAATTGCAGATCTGCTAGAAACATACTCCTGACATATTCAACCTCATTCTAGAGAATGATTTAGATATTATTGTCCTTACCGAAACATGGCTAAATAGTTTCTCCTCTCCCATCCTTGACTTACTGGTTCCTCCTACCCACGACCTAATCCGCCTTGACAGAAACGGGAAACTCGGGGGAGAGGTAGCCTGCATTTATCGTAACTCAATCTCAGTCACGCAAACAGACTCCTGCGGACTATCCTCCTGCAATTATCTCTGTATTAATATCTCTGACGATAAGCGCACCGCCAGCAAGCTTCACATATTCTACCACCCCCCAGGTGATAACTTGACTTTTATTGACGAGCTAATGGAGGTCATTCCACCCAACGTCAACTCACAAGTACCTCAAGTTTTTTGGGGTGACTTTAATCTCCACTGGAACAATGCAAACGATCATGGTGTAGGCTGTCTTAAAGAGTTTTTGTCAGAACAGGTGCTATCTCAATTCTGCGACAGCCCAACTCACAATACGGGAGAGACACTGGACCTCATCATTGCAAAAACGAACATCGTCCTACTAGAATCCATCACCCCATGAGACTGGACTGATCATCACTGCATCCTCTTCTCCATCAATATTGAAGTAACTCAAAAAAGGGGCCAACCCTCAAAAACAACACAATGGAAAAGGAACTTACAAAATATCAACCCCATCACCTTGGTAAACCGATGCAACTCCGCCCTGACCCACATGACGGACAAGACTGATGTACATGACCTCACAACCTTCTACAATTCCACTTTGCTTGAAATCCTGGACTCTACAGCGCCCCTCCAAGAAAAAAACATACCCTCCAAAATTTCCAAACCTTGGTTCAATGAGACCCTGAACTCGGAGCGACGCCAGCTTAGAGTTGCGTAGCGACTATGGAAATCAGCACCCACCACTGACAACCTTGATCACCTTTGAGGGTTAAGGAACTCATACAACAGGAAGATTCTTAAGGCAAAGGCAGACTTCTTCAGAACCCAGCTGAACCAAGCAATCAACCGTCCCAAAAAACTCTTTGAAATCGTCAAACAACAAGCATGCAACACGACTAACCCTAGGGAACTAAACAACCTGGCTACACCTACCTGTGATGTGCTTGCCAATTTCTTCTGCAAAAAGACTAAGGCTATTGAGTTCGACATCCGATCCAAGAAGGCTCTCCCACAATTTATGACCCAAGATACTAATTGTGGTGCACGACTCAAAGTCCATTTTAATTTTCCAGGGGAAGTCACAAAAAATAATGCCATATGGCACACCTTCTCGCCAATCTCGCAACAAATAATCGATAACACTCTTCAAGCAATCAACCCCTCCAATCACTTCTCTGACCCCCTGCCTCCTGCCCTAATCAAACTTTTAAAAACAACTATCCTACCGCTATGGGCTGAAATTGTAAACGCCTCTCTGAGACAAGGCGCCATTCTGGACTGTCCTAAAATAGGGAAGGCCACACCTATACTAAAGAAAGATGACGTCTCCCCGTCTGATCTCAACAACTACCGCCCTTTATCCAACATCCCCACTTTGGCGAATCTGTTGGAGAAATGAGTACAAATTCAATTATGCAACCATAGAAGTACAACCTCTTAGACAATCACCAATCTGGCTTCCGTTAAGGTCACAGCAAGGTCACAGCACTGAATCTGCACTCCCTCACATTATGGACGACATACTAAAAATGCTTGACCGCAACGAGTCATGCCTAATGATACTTCTTGACGTATCCTCTGCCTTCGATACGGTCAAGCATGACAACATTTTGTCCCTAATGGAACAAAGGATGGGCCTCGCGGGCACTGTGTTGTAATGGTTCTCCTCCTTCCTAAATAACAGAACACAAAGAATCAAGATGAAGAACTCACTCTCGCAACCCTCCGTGGTAACCCTGGGTGTCCCTCAGGGATCAGCCTTATCATCCATTCTTTTCAACCTACTAATGGAACCTTTGGCGACAGCACTGAAATCAACGAACATTCTATATCACCTGTATGCGGACAACACCCAACTGTATTTGAAAATCTCCACTCCTGAAGATTTCATTTCCCTCAATGCTATTGTACACTAACAACCACCTCATGCTGAATACCAAAAAAACAGAATTCATTCTCATCTCTCCACCGAATTACACACCTAAGCTAGACCTTTGGTTAAAACACCTAACCTCCTTTTACTGCGCTCCCCTCATCATTGACTCAGCAAAATCCCTAGGAATCACCATAGACAAACACCTGAATATTCAGTCGCACATTTCTAATGCCACCAAGGGAGCTAATCACAAGTTGAGTATACTAAGGAAACTCAAACCCTTCCTCCCTCAGGCCGACCTAAAAATGGCAGTGCAAGCCCCAGTGCTACCAAGACTAGACTATGGAAGCATCACTCTTTGCGGTCTCCCCAAATACAAGCTGGCTCCGCTGAGGGCATCACTTAATGCTGCAGCTAGACTGGTATCAGGAACTAAAAGAAACAGCCACATTTCTCCGACTCCAAAAGCCCTGAACTTGCTAGAATACACCTAAAGGTTGCCTGCATGACCCATAAAGCTCTACATAACAATACACCCAGTTACTTAGCTCTAAAGCTAGAAAGATCGGGAGGTTGCAGACAACTTCGTAGTGCGAGTACTTTACTTCTGAAACCACAATCCTTCCATAAGAAGAGAACTGGTTGCAGAGCTTTCTGAGGGATTGCACCAAAGATTTGGAACTCTTACCTCCGGCGGTGCGTGGAATCTCTTCCTTTACCGCATTCAAGAAAGAAGTAAAAATACTACTAATGAACAAATTCACTTCCTAAGTCTAATTCTAGGCTGACACTGAGTCACCTATAAGAGCCACATATCATTGCCTACCTCCGGTGGAATTAATGAGATTATTATATGTATGATTATTACCACTGCCACTTAATGCTCAATAGCTGTATTAAGAGTAAAGCTTAGTTGGCCGCGGATCTACTATATTATCCATATTCTTCATACCCATGGTGAATCAAAGGAGTATATTATATGTATGTTTATTAGCACACCCACCTAATGCTCAATAACCATTTATTGTGCAATGTCCTGCTGAATTCCGGGTCACCTATGTTTGTTATCTATATATTATATTTCTCTTTTGTAGGTATTGACACATTTTCAAATGCTTGTATACTACATCATCCGCTTATGTTTTATACTGTATACTGTAAAGCGCTCTGATACCCTTGTGGGTCACATTTGCACTATATAAAACTTTATAAATACATAAATAAATTAGAGACCAAACATGACATTTCTACCTATTCCCAAACAAACATTATTACTAATTAAATTTAATACGGTAAACTAATGTTATCCTATGGGAGAATTTGATCTTGAAGTAGTGAAAAACAAATCTAAGAGTTTTCACTACCAGTATAATTCTTCAGAGTACATGTGCACCTTTTTACATATACTGCACGCTGCCCTATGGGTTGTTTAGGGCCTACCTTAGGGGTGACATATGTATTAAAAAAGGAAGGTTTAGGCCTGGAAAAAAGTTTATTTTGCCAGTCCAGAAAATCAGTTTAAAACTGCACACAAGCTGCAGTGCCAAGCTTAAGACATGTTTAAAAAGACTGCTTCAGTGGATGCCAAAATGAGGGCGGCAGGCCCACCAGTAGCATTTATTTTACAGGCCTTGGGTATCCGAGGAACCAAATACTAGGGACTTACAAGAAATTAAAAAAGTCAATTGAGTATAAGCCAAATCTATCATGTTTAAAGAACAGGGATGAAGAACTTTGGCACTGGTTAGAATTGCACAGAGTCCTAAAAGTCAACACAAATGGGTTCGGAAAACAGAAGGGGGAATGTTTGGGGGTGACTCTGCAGAGAGGGTCAAGCCCAACACACTGGAAAGCGCCATTCCTTTTGGGGAGTATGGAAGAGATGAGGGCTAAAGTTCCTCAATAAAGGGTACTTAGAGGATCCCTACTTAAAGTGGTCAAGGGTCTTGCATGTCTAGTGACACTGAGAGCTATGCTGGCAGGAGCTTAGTCTCCTAGTAGAGTTGCCCGAGCCAGACAGGTGAAAGGGTAGAGACCAGACAGGGTGCCACAAAAAAGAAACTTATGGAGGCCAAACCTGAGAGGCTGCAGAAGAAGTACTTGCAAAAATACACGGAAGCAAATAAAGCAGTTGAACCAATAATCAGAGCAGTCAAGCGGGTGTACATGGAATACCTTGCCAACCAAGGAGAGGAGTAAGCCAGCAGAGGAGAAGAGGAGAAAGTCTCCAAGATCATGAGTATAGTCCATGGTAATTCTTGTGCAACATATAACACACCTATCATGGGCAAGCAAGGCAGACCACTCACAACACAGAACAGCAGGAAGCACACTGAGTTGAGAATTTCAAAAACGCTTGGAGAGACAAGTTCCAACAAGCTAAGTGGACATCCAAGAAGTAGAGACAGACTTGAGTGTGAACACTGCCCCATCACAGAAGAAATAGTCACTCCCATCTGATTTCTCAAGAACAGAAAACCTCCTGGACAAAACAGCCTGATAGCAGAATTGTTTAAGACAGAACCTGAAATATCCGTAAGATCCTCCAACTATTGCTACATCAATTTGGGCGAGAAAGAAGGAACCAGACAAATGGAACCAAGGCATCCTCATCATCAAGATTCCTAAGAGGGGAGCAATAATCAGCTGGTAAAACTGGTGTGATAACACCCTTCTATCAATTACAAGTACAATCTTGGAGGAAATTATTATACAGTGCATTTTTGATTCTGTGGACAAGCAGTTAAAAAAAGAACAGGCTTGGTTCTGCGAGGGTGGAGGATGCGTTGATCAGATTCTACTCTACGCAACATCATAGAGCAATATGCATAGTGGCAACTATATATCAACTTCATTGGTTTTGAAAAAGTCTCTGCACTGACATTATGAACAGTGACAGTCTCTGGAGTATACGGAGAACCTATTGCATACTGCAGCAGATAGTTCTCATTAAGAGCTTTGATGATAATTTTATCTGCAAGGTGGGAAACAGCGAGTATAAATTCAAACTCAAGATCTGTTTGAGGCAGGTATGTATGATGTAAGCGGAGCTTCTTACCCTAGTTATTGACTGGGTGATGTGACAGAAGACTAAGCCAGATGCATCAGCTGGACCATATTGGAGGATCTTGAATATGTGGATGCCCTGGCCTTACTTCCTCACAAGATCAAAAAAGGGTGGAGGTAGAGGGAAAAGCTAGGTCCTCCATCCTATGTCATGTGTAATCAAAAAAATCTGAACTCTCAGATAGAGAACCTAGCAGGAAAAAATCACTCAAATGTTGGTGAAAATCAATGAGAAGAAGAAGGAAAGATATCCTTTCTTGAGTCCCCTCACTAACCAGGGTTTCCCCACGGTGACATGCTTCTTCATAGGGGCCATCTCAACCCGCTGCGGGTTGAGGCGTGCTACGACTTGCGGAAATACATAGGAGCACTGATGTGAGACTATGTGTGGTGTAGTGATGTGTATGGAGTGGAGTGAGTTTAAAAATATCTACCTAGTGGGCTTAATAACTTTTATTCTTGCTCCTATTTGATATATTAAAAAGGGGTGAGTCCCTAGGGGGTCTGGTTATAATGAGTCAGATGTCCCTAGTGGGTGTCGACATGTTTCGCGCTTCCCCTCAGCTCTTCTTCAGGACAGGTACAGGGTCCAGCCCTGTGCCTTCCACTCCTTAAGTGACCTAAATTAGAAATAAAGATACGTGCTGCAACTAGTAAGCATGCACGTTAATACATACGATATCTGAACGTTGGATATCTGTAAAAGGAAAAACAAAGGTTATTATGTTGGACAAGCTACTCCTGGTTGGGTAGGTAAAATTCACTAACAAAAGGTGAGTACGCAATAAATTAGTGCACGTGTTAATGACATGCTTAATCAAAGACACACACACATAGATTAAGGTGTCATGACAAATGTGCCTTTAAAATCAATTCCTTCGTGACAATAAAAAACCATGACGGACGGATTCCATACGAGTGAGCTCGTCAAGCAGTGTCCGAGCCTGTTGTACCCGCCTCGTTAAACCAAGTATAATGGCATGTATGCGTCAACTATTTTCATTGCGCGGCTAGATGTACTACTGTTCGTGTGCCTGGTTGTCGCGCACCTAGGTAGGACCAAAAATGAGCCATAAATGCATATCTCTGTGGTTTTGTTGTCTTATAGAAAAAGAGCGTTACTGCATCTAAAAATCGGAGAGCGTGCTTGATAAATGATCGTGAATAAAGGCATGCTGATGCCAATGCCGGTGCTCGTGAAACTATTACATACATCAATCAAACATAACTGACAACATTTCACAGACGTTACAACACAAAAAACATTTACGCCATACTAGTTAGAGGGCAACAATGCGCCTCATGGTGCTGAAGGGGTTTTGAGGTTCTCGAGCGCTGAAAAGGAAGGAGAGGGGCGAGGAAAAGAAATGTCAATCGCCTCGAAGATTGGGAGGAAATGGGAGGCTCAAGGGGCTTCCGTAGGCTGCCCGGTTCCTGTGGGGGAAAAAAATGACTTACTTGTCGAAGAAATCCTCTCTGGCTTGCTTGCCTAGTGTGTCCCTCGAGACCGCATATTGACGAGTCTTGGGACGGGCTCTGTATTTGAGGAAGTGTTTCCGCCTAGTCATACTCGGAAGACTAGAGCGGGAACCTTCACAAGATGGCCGCCGTCTATTGGCTCAACATAGCGCTCTGTTGGTGGTACATACATTCGGCTTTAGAAAATAAAGTACTAGAAGCTGGGTGTGGGGTAAAAATGAGGGAAAGGGATATTAAAGGAATCTATATTAAAGGAATGAATATTTTTGTTCGAAAAAATATATAAACTCAATGGAGGAAATAGGAATGTGGGTCTTTTTCGACTTTTGTCGGTGGGAAAAATTGGGAACCTAAAAATAAAAATAAAAACAACCAAACACATATAGACAAACACTGTTTTTTCCTTGGAAAAAAGCGGAAGTGGTCCTTGGACTTGGAACCACTCCCACTTCTTCTCATGGATTTTCACCAACATTTGAGTGATTTTTTCCTGCTAGGTTCTCTATCTGAGAGTTCAGATTTTTTTTATTACACTTGCTCCATCACATTTGCAGGAAAACACGCCTCACCTCAACATCTATGCACGGCAAATAGGCACGAAGATCAACATGAAGAAATCAGACGTCATGCCACTCAACATCCCAAAACCTTCACTAATCAACATGGATGGAGAAGACCTAGCCATGACTGAAGAGGTCCCAGACCTTGGCAGTACTATCAAACACAATGTAGGGGAAAGCAATGACATCAAGAGTAGACTGAACAAGACCAGGAATGCCTTCAGGATGCTGAAGAATCAGTAAAGCACTAACAGAACGGTGAGGCATTACCGGAGCTGCATTTTGTCCACACTCTTGCATGGATCAGAATGCTAGCAGATCACGAAAAGTAACAGTGCCAAACTTTGAGCCTTCCACACTAGTAACCTGAGAAGAATCTTGGTCATTTTCTTACCGCAAACCATCTTCCAAAAAGGAACTGTTTTCCAGATGCAAGGAAGAGAGCATGGACACCATCATTATGAAAAGTAGATATTTATGGATTGGATACACCATCAGCAATACCTGCTACTTCCTACTGTAATTTTTAATCCATGTGTAGTGAAATATGTCAATGGGCTCCACTGGGTTTTGTTTTTTATAGCGTAACAATCCAATAGTTTGGAAAGGAAGGCTTTGACAACAGAGTTCAGAGGAAGTCACAGAGCAATGGAAAAGACTGCCTAATGCTTTGCTAATCCAGCCACAAGCCCAAAGGACACCAAGGAGGAGAGATGGTGTCATAAAGAAAATCTCACAATCAAGAAAAGGAAGTAAAACCGGGTGGGCTATGTTTAACGAGGTCCAGCATACAAGCCCTGAGGTAATTAGGAAAGAAGGGTATGCCGTTCCTCCTGGTCAGGGGAGTTAGTGTGAAATGTACACTCTACCCCAAGATAGAGACAAAGTGAGGGATAATGTCTAGACAGCCTGGGAACTTATAGCATGTGATGGGTGGGGGAACCCACACTGGTGGAACTAAAACCCTCACACACCCAGCAAGCTAGGTGTCATGCTTCATCATCTGGGTTTTGCTCCTCGTCGGGTCGGCGCTGCAATTCCCAACGGGCACCCAAAGATGGGGCTCTTTAACGGAGATCTTTTGTTCCTCGCCGAAGGTTGAGTGCAAGTGAGGGCCAGGTAAGTGTAGACGTTGGTGAGTGTATTTTAAAACAGGGTCGGTTAGTCTGAATAATAAGTTTATTGGGTCAGTAAACCACCCTATTAAAAACAATATGAGTGGCGGTAGTCTGGACACAATGAGTCAAAGACTTGCTCCGCTCTACTCAGATGGTCAACATGTTTCTCGCCTCATGGTCAGGGGGATCCAGCGGCAATTCATCAGGACCAATGAAATGTGAACTATCTACAAAACGTGAGGGTGTAAAACAGGATATTGAAATATTGTGTTAGTGCCTGGATAAAACTACCCCATGGAAGTGTGGAGAAAACTTAACACTTCCGCATGGGAATGGCCTAAGGTTTGAGCTAGTGCCGCTCCAATCGGTGCGTGGCGAGCCTCTTGGGATGGCGTGGTAGCCTGGGTTCTGTTGCCCAAGGGTGGTTTGCAAACCTACCCCGCTCCGCCGAAACCGGTTTCGGCGGAGCGGGGTAGGTTTGCAAACCACCCTTGGGCAACAGAACCCAGGCTACCACGCCATCCCAAGAGGCTCGCCACGCACCGATTGGAGCAGCACTAGCTCAAACCTTAGGCCATTCCCATGCGGAAGTGTTAAGTTTTCTCCACACTTCCATAGGGTAGTTTTATCCAGGCACTAACACAATATTTCAATATCCTGTTTTACACCCTCACGTTTTGTAGATAGTTCACATTTCATTGGTCCTGATGAATTGCCGCTGGATCCCCCTGATCATGAGGCGAGAAACGTGTTGACCATCTGAGTAGAGCGGAGCAAGTCTTTGACTCATTGTGTCCAGACTACCGCCACTCATATTGTTTTTAATAGGGTGGTTTACTTACCCAATAAACTTATTATTCAGACTAACCGACCCTGTTTTAAAATACACTCACCAACGTCTACACTTACCTGGCCCTCACTTGCACTCAACCTTCGGCGAGGAACAAAAGATCTCCGTTAAAGAGCCCCTCTTTGGGTGCCCGTTGGGAATTGCAGCGCCGACCCGACGAGGAGCAAAACCCAGATGATGAAGCATGACACCTAGCTTGCTGGGTGTGTGAGGGTTTTAGTTTCACCAGTGTGGGTTCCCCCACCCATCACATGCTATAAGTTCCCAGGCTGTCTAGACATTATCCCTCACTTTGTCTCTATCTTGGGGTAGAGTGTACATTTCACACTAACTCCCCTGACCAGGAGGAACGGCATACCCTTCTTTCCTAATAAAGAAAATCTCAACCTTTTTATGGAAGAATTCAATACACTGTATAAGATCACATCCAAGCGCTGCGCTAGGACACAGGTCCTATATTGACAACAACTGAAAAGGAACCTGGGACGATAGAATCCTTGCTCAGAACATACGCTCTACAAGTAGGAAACAAATGTGCTGAAACATATATGTGAAATATCTCAGTGGAACGAAGAAAAGACAACATTTATTTCGATAAACTGGCCTTCCAAACTAGGGTGCTTGGGTCTAGAATATAGCATGAGCAGCAACAGAGCTTACTCAGATCCTCAACAAGTAGAGTAAATTAAACAGATGACTGCTGAAACCAGTGCTCTGCAGAACCTTGGACTTTCAGACAAATCTAATTTTTGCAAGCCTTCAAGGTGCGGGACAACTAATGTGGAAAATTCAATGGTTATTAAGAGAAGTAAGATATATGCTAGTTCAGCTACAGCATGATGAAGCGATGGTAGGCATCTTTGAAGTATCATTGGAATGTTGATAGGGACATAAATAAGCAAATTGTTGAACCAAATGCAAGGTCCAAGAGCTGGGTTGTCAATGGAATTATCCTAAGTCCAAAGAATGTCTAAAATGTGGCCTTTCTAAGGGTTAAGGCTGATATGGGCTCAGGAAATGATTAGGTTGGGTCATCTGAGTGAACCTTCAGCTAAAAGTTGAAGTCCTCAATAACAAAAGGCACAGCATAGGAATTCACCAATGAATGCAAAATGGAATTGAAAGCCAAGGACAGATGGTAAGTAAGAACAACTGGGAGAGTGGAAAATTGAGGTTAAATTTCGAATTGAAGGGATTCCACCCCATACCTGTTGGAATGAGGTTTAGTGGAGGTAGAATAAGATGATTTAATAATGGCTGTCTAACTGCTGCCTTTCGTATTGAGTAGGTTGTCAGCATAAAATAGAGCAAAAGCTGGTTATATATATCAGCATGATATCAAGATGATCATCAAAAATATTATTGCAGAGCTCAACTGCATGACTAAGAACTCTGCGTTAGTTGATCCTACATTACGTTCTCATTTTCCAGGCAGGGCAGTAGGATGGAAAGCTCCATGATGGGAAGAGATACCTAAGAAAGGTAATGAATGTATGAGGGAGAATGACCCTTTATGTAGCACTTATCATTGCTGATATACCTAAATAACAAAATTCACCGGTGGATAGTCTATATTTCCCTAGTTTTAATCATATCAGGAGTGATGCTGCAACCTCTGGGAAACAGAAGAGTTTGAAATGGTGGGTCCTTGCATTCAGATTTGTAGGAGATTGGCTTTCCCATTTCCTGCCTCCTCCCCCAAAAGGCAGAGATAAGAAAGTCTCAGGGTCTCTACGTCATTATGGAATGAAAAATCCAGACCAAGTTCCTTTATTGCAAAGATATAAAAGAAGAAAATACCTCCTGTCCAATAAAAATTCAAAAAGGGGATCTTTTCATAGTTATGAGTCCCAGATAGGGTTCACAGAACACAACCAAAGTCACCCCATGTAGACTCACACATACTTGGGTGTTAGGATGCCCTTTGTTAGCTTGGGTTCTAGAAACCTAAGTGCTTCTCATCTATTTCATAGCTCCTATTCCTAGACAAGAACCACCAAGATATCCCTTAACTTCATTCCAATCATCCTAAGGTGTGCAACCTCAACTAGGACTGTGGCATTCTTAGTGTGAGAGGTCAGCATTAAGGGTTACGTTTTTGCCCAATAGGTTTCCTGTAGGGGAATCCAAACCTGAGGTGCTTGGGGTTTCTAGGAAAAGGGATGCTCTGGTTCCCTTTGGAAGGCTTACTTGGCACTCTTTTTTCTGACAGCCAGACTAAGAGCTGGTACTCTTCTTGAACAGAGTGGGTGCGTAAGTGACATACACACCTAGAGTGTGGCTGGTGCTACATGCTAGCCAGAACAGATTTTCAGTAAAGTCAAAGCTATCCTGTGGTAGAACATCGCACCAGCAGAACACAAAATAGTGCTTACTATGAACCCAGGCATGCCCCTATTAAATTCCAAGTCTATAAAGCCCACATATCCTTGAGTCTGGCTAATAGCTATGTATGTCACCTGCAGGCAGCTGGAGATTTGCTGATAGTTATGAGCTGTACAATTCACTTTAGCCCTGGTCATCATACTTTTGTGAGTAGCTACTGTTTCCTATTTATGAGTAACACTTTTCACATATGCACTAGTCAAAACAAAACAATACATGAAAATATGTAATTTGATTGCTGCTCAATGTATTTTCAAGCCTGGTCCAGCACCAGACCCATTCCCACAATTCCTCAAGAGTGTTGCACGGTTTCCCCATCTCCAACTTTGACAGCTACAGAATTGTTTTTTCAAACATCTATATGTGTTGGCTCATACAAGATAACCATGAAATGGTTCCCTGGCCAAGGTGCTGTGGCAAGATGGCTCATTGACTGAGTGCTCCACTCGTGGAAGGTGAAACCGGCAAAGATTCAAACACATGTAGGGTTGCTAACACCCCTCAGATATCCAGGGATGACAAGAGTAACCTCCAACACTATATGAGAGGTCACAGTGCTGGCTGACAGCTGTGGGGATGCGGTCCTCCTCCAGCCCGGCAGAGGGTGAGTAGATGGTGGCCACCATACAGCAGAGAACGCTGAAACAGCACCAATCTGGCAGACTTCTGTGAGGTCTGCAATGGAGTGGCTCAGTGCCTCTGCGGAGAAAGAGCAGCCGTGAACGAAGAGTGGGCCAGCCTGGGATCTGTGCTGACATTGCTTTAGGCAGGACAGATCCAGAGCTATGGGCACAGTGTGGAGAGACTGGAACATGCTTGTGCCCTCCGGGCCTACTTCCACACTGTATGCGACTGCAGCACAAAGGTGGTAAGAAGCAGGGTAATGAGGGAGGAAGGGAAGCCAATCCCCCATATTGGGGATAATTCAGCAACCAGTGGCCCTTCTCCGAGTGATCAGCTCAGTATGGAGCAATACGAAGACTGGGAAGGAGTCAATCCTGAGGACAGACCCCAAATTGTCTCAAACTAAATTCCTCCAAAACTGAGGTGCTACTCTTCGGAATTCAACCAACTCTCTGATCTCATAATTGGTGGCCACCTAAATTAGGCTCCTGCCTCTCCCAGTTAAATCAGTAAAAAAATCTCAGGCCAACTCAGTCTCGTCTGCTGCCTTTTTTTACCTTAAAGCTAATTAAGATCTTGCCTTACAATCCTGTTGCTCTACAAAAATCAGTAATAACATCCCTAGTGCTGTCGAAACTCGACTACTGTAATAGTCTTTATCTAAATGCACACAAACACATGCTTAACAGTCTTCAGACAGTTCAAAATGCTCCTCAAGCTTCCTAAACACCACTCGACTTCCACAGCTATTCAAAAGCTACACTGGCTCCTAGTCAGGGCCCGAATAATTTTTAAATCACTATGTACAGTATTTAAAGCCATACATGGTCATGGTCCAGTCTTCCTGAGATCGGCCTTCTCCATTTACCTTCCATCTAGACCTCTGTGATCAACCTCATCTCTACTGTTCGTCGTTGCAAATGAGTCAAATGGGGTGACTGCAGATTTGTACTGCATGCATCCAAGGCCATGAAATCTCCCCCCCTTACCATCAAATCTCAACCCAATTTGTTAGTCTTTAGCAAGGTTCTCAATACATGTTTTTTTTACTTTACATTAATTTCCAGCCACCACAGTTTGCTTAGGTTACTCACTCAGTTTAGCGCTGAGATGCCTTATTGGTATTCGAGTGCTTTATAAAATTATATAACATTACATAACATAACACTGTCTTCAGTATATGAAAGCAGGTGGAAAGACTGAATATATCCTGCATTTCTACTTTTAAAGGGGTGACTGATTTTAGTGATCTCTGCTAGTATGAGGAGGGAGCAGAAACAGCACTGGAGATACTGGGCACCTGTGGAGGCCCATTATAGCACTGCTCACAGTGGGAAATCTCCCTCACAGTACCTCCCAAAAAATAGTCTGTGACAAGGACCAGAAAACAATCTAGTCCAGTAAATTAGGGAAATAGGCATTTAGTGGTGGCTCAACCAAAGATGCTGCTGTACAAGCACCAGAATTTGTGCACAGTAAACAAGAGCAAGGACCATTCACTTAGGGAACTACTAACGGCAGTTAGAAAGACCAGATCTGCCCTGGAACACAAAACATATACGTAGGACCTGCATATAAGCCTCATGTGTGCTACACTTAAAAAAAATGTCAGCTAGAGTTGGCTTGGTGGAACTCACCTTGGACGCCCACACAGAATATCTCAAAGTCCTCAAAACTGAGGTCCATCACCTCAAAAAGCTACCCAATATCTTCATGTCAGAACAGAATATTCAGAAGGAAGATACAGGTCGAACAATAACCATCTGTTTGGCCTTTGTGGCATCTTCATCTTTGCTGTGCATTCTCCCTTTGGTGTTATGTCCCTTGCTGCTCAGCCATAGTGACTGTGATGTAATTAGAATGCTGGTGTGTGTACGGTTTGAGAGAGTGAGAGTTGAGTGCGTGGGCTGACTAGCAAGGATGCTTCTCCTGGTGGGGCTTCCCTCATACCTACTTTACCTGTAACCTGAAACTCGTATCTTGTGAATAAACTTGATCTTGTTATCACCTTACTACTGGCTACCCTGCATCTTCATTTACCACAGCCTTCCTGAAAAGATTAAGGGGAATACTGCAGAAAAATCTTTTGAGGACCTTCCTAAAAAAGCTGTGAAATCGGAAGGTTTATCTAATATTTGTTTTATTAAAAAGGTGTTCCGGGCCCCGGAAATAGCACCAAAATGAGAAACAAGAGCAATGAGCACTAGAGTCCTCAACTTCAGAGAACGCAATGCCGTCCTGAAATTTGAAACTCATACCATTATGATATTCCCAGACCATACCCAAGAAGTTCAAGCCAGAGATGGTGTTTTGATAAAGTAAAAATACAACTACGCAAATGCAATATGCAATATATATTGCTTTTCCCAGCAAAGCTGAAAGTGAAATCTGAGGACAGGTCATGCTTCTACATGTCACCAGAGGGCATTTGGGAATGGCTTGAAAGATAGCGCCAAGTGGAACACAAGAAACAGAAAGGGACCTGAATGCTGAGTCGAGGCACCAAAAGGCAGACAATGCTACTAGGAATGATGATAATGGAGAAAATGGGGGGGATTAATTAAGATTTTGTGCCATGTTTGCATCACAAAAGTGAAGGAAAACGGCGCAAAATTTTTTTTTCCTAATTTACTTTCCAGCACTGAACTTATTTAGCGCTGTAAATAACGTAAAAGTAATGCGAAGCAACACATAGCGCTGCATCGCATTACTTTGTGCCACGGGGGCATGCCAAGGTGGTGCCTGGGTCTTTCCATGCAACCACCCAAGGTTTCTCATGCTAAACCCAATTTACTAAAAATAGTAGATTTGGTCTAGCGTGAGAAAACTGTGCCCTTTTAAACTAGGCGCAAGGAAGGAGAAATGCTTTCGTTTCTCCTTCCTTTTCTTTCTTTGCATTCATGCTGCACTGTGCACCACACATATAAAGTGGGAAAAGCTTTCCCTCGTGTCTAGGCATAGTATTTTACAAAACCTACGCTAGATGTAAAGGCTCACCTGGGTTTACTGAAGGGACGAAATGGATGGAAGTGATGCTAAATCCCAACTTCTCTCACCTACCTCCCAAAAGAGGGAAGTTGGGGAAGGAGGGAAACAAAACAAGGAAATGAAGAAGGGGTAGACGTCCACTGGATCTTCTGTGGGAGTGGTCTTCTAGAACCCGGAAGGAGAAAGCACAAGGTGAGTACAAAACCTTGGTAAACAGAGCTGGCTATACGTTACCCCTCCCTGATTTCTAAGGAGATACCTGAACAGGAATATGCCAAGTACGTGCGAGGAAACGGCTCACATGGATGATAGCTCACTCCCTGTGCCTAAAAGGAAGGACAATGTTCTGTTAAACCCGACACTAGACCCAGACACACACACCCTAGAGCAATGGCACTAAGGTGGTGCATGGCGCACGGCAGCTGTAATCAGCACCGGTGCAAGGGAAAGAAGAGGAGAGAGCCATATCTTTGAAAATTTAGCGCTCACCTGCTCCCTCCCTGTTGCACATCGCAGTGCAGCCTCGCGGGAGGCTGCACTGCGTTGCGTGGAGATTTGTTAAATCTCCCCCAATGTGACATGCACAAGAAGAGGAAGACACAAATCTCCCCAGATTGATCCATGCTCAAAGCTATGGTTGACTCCGGAAGGAACAGTGATGAACGACTGGAAGGACTTGGAGGCAGGATAAAGCTCATTTTGTCACATTCAAGAGACAATACTCCTGACCCCTTATGGGAGGAGAAAGAAGATTACCAATGCTGAAAATACCAAATCAACAAAGGTTTGCTGTTAACTCTGGGGGTAAGGACACGAGCCCCAAGCATTGGGAGAACGAGTTCTTCTAGACCGTCAGCATAAGGCAGAGGGGAGAGGTGGTTCCAGTTGGGATCATCGGGTCAGTTTGGCATTTCCAGGTACAATAGGTTGTGAAGGTGGCAAAAAAGGTGGGTGATAAGTCACTTGGGAAATATAGATAGTGACCAAAATGTCAATTCTGTTATGCTGGGCCTTAAAATACTAACATTAAATGCTAACTGACTGAATCACAAGCTTAAGGAGAGTTGGTACTAAAAATCTTACCCAGGCACGACTGCAACTTATTAATAATACAGGAAACCGACCTAGGGGCTAACAATTGTGTACTCCTGGCCTGGTGAGGGGAGATGCAAAGTCCTGATGCATTTGAGGTACACAGCGAGCTCCAGAGTGGTGGGTATTCTAATATGGAGATTACTGCCCCAACAAATACATAAAAATAGTCAGACCATGGGAATTGCTATGTGGACATATGTGGGGAATGGAATGGGGAAAGAATCTTGGCAGTACCCTTGTATCCTCCCCGCCCCCCCCCGTCCTCTCAAACAGTTTAAGATGATGAACAAAATGGGCAAATGGATAGTACAGTCTCTAAATACACTTTTGATCATTGGTGGGAATTTAAACCTCACAATGCAGACAGCAATGGACAGAGTCACAGAGGTTAACCAACCAGGGATGGAGGATATGGGACTATATAACTTTACAAATTCCCTAGGGTTAATAGATCTCGAGAAGAAGGTGCATCCCAGTGCACAGCGATACTCCTATGTGTCTGGCTGAATCCACTTGCTCTCCAGAGTAGATTGCTTTTTGGTGCCACTCTCAAAGGGGGGCAAGTATGAAAATATGCACTTTTTAAGAAGAGGCATATTGATCAGACCCCATTGTGCCTTGAAGCAAAGATGGGGGAGAATAGAGGCTCAACCCCTGGAAGTTCAGAATTTGAGACACAAAGAAGCACCTGAGACAAGCAAGAGAAGTATGCTTTTCAGAAAATAATGGGATGGTTCAGTCCGCATTAACTCTGTGGGATGGGTACCAAGCGGTTATTGGAGGACAATTCATAGACACCATTGCCGGAAGACATAAGGAAAAAGCAGTGCTAGATCAAGAGCAAAGTCTATGCCATTGGGAGGCAAATTACTCAAAAGACGCAAAGGCTGAATTATGTCACAGAGTTGCAATAGATAAGGTGGAGTACAGACAGATGATGGAGAGGGATGCATGGGTATTATATATGGCAAACAAGCACAAACTTTATGAAGTAGGTAATATAGAGGCAAACTACTGGCCTGGTCTGCACATCAAGAGGTTGGCCAAAGGTAGGTTTATAATTCAGAACGAGTGGAAATTATATGGTTGAATCCTAAAATTAGATTGCGTAAGCCTTTTGCAAACCTAGAACAATTATTCCACCCAAGCGTGACTGCTCCATTGAAGAATGGGAAACAGTTGTAAGTGTATCCTGACTCCTAGTTTGTGTGGAGGTGATATGATACAATTGGATCAGAAAATAAAGGCTGCATAATTAATAGAGGCTATCCAACAACTGAGAGGCAGAAGAACACCTGGTCCTAATGGAGTACCATCCAAAATTCTTTTAATGCTGAAGGGAAAGGGAACAACTGGGTGAACCCTTTACACATGTGCTTCATGAGGCACATAGAGATGGAAATATAGTATTTATTCATAAAAAAAGCAAGCCTGCAGAGGAATGCACCTCATGCAGACCTTTTTGTTTAATTAATGTAGACCTGATGGCAGTCTTGTGGAAAATGGGTTTCGGCTCTAAATTCATGGCCTGGGTTCAACTGTAATACAATATTCACAAAAAATACTCTAATAGACCATGGGCTGGTCGGCGGTGCTAGTAAACTAGCTGTACCTGAAAAATGAATGAGGGGAAGGAAAGAAAACGATGGGGACTCTCTAGTGAAAGGTTGTACCTAACCCAACCATGAATGTGGGGAAAAAACAATTTTTATTTTAATTACCCTCACAAACCCTAGTGGTGTCATGCTTCATCATCGGGTCACCCCGACCCCTAAAATTCAGGGTGGGCTCAACCACAGTGTTGGGAGCTCTTTCGATATGCAGGAGAGAAGGGGGTTTTAAATAAAATACCTCAGGCAGATCCCCAGTTTCCCTTTATTCTTGGGTCTGTCTGGGTAATTAAAATTGTTTTAAAAGGGTCTTTGTTGGAGTGTTATGGTCCTAAGACCCTAGTGCTGACATGTTTCAGTCCGTGGTGGCCGTAAAGGTCCTGGACTTTCTTCAGGGCACGATGTGAGATGTAAGTGAGATCACTAGGATGGGAAGTCCCTATCCTGTCAGTAAAGTGGGGGCAGAGTAGCTGCTCCTCGTGTAATGTTTAAAAGAAAGTGTGTGTCAACTGCCAGGCACCATCTGAAAAGAGAAAGAGGGACAAACACCATGTAAAATGTCACAGGCAGATTTGCTGCCGTGCGTATAGTGGAATCCGCAAAGTGAGCATGCCTAAATTGATATGCATGCTTCTGTTTAGAGCATTATCCCCTCAATGTGCCACTCAGATCCAAATCACTGTAACATATTGGTTTATATGTGACAGGCATTCTGTGATAGTGGCGAATTTAATCGCATCCTAGCGTTATCAGCGTGAACGTCTGATCTCTTAAAATTAGCGTGCACTATGTGTAATCAGTCTCAATTGCACCATATAGCGTAAAAATATCCAAATAGTATCTAATGGTGATGGAAAAACGTGGGTGTTGATAAAAAGCACACATACATCTCACACACACTGTTTCTGAAATCATACTTTACCCAATTCGGGGAGGTTGACCGTTTCACACAGGACCAGAATGGCAATGAGGGTGGTCCTGAGGGTGGTTGGAAAAGATAGAAGGTGTATCTACTCAGTATGCGAATAAGCTCTGATCTACTGATGTGTTAACTCAAGTTGTGACATTGCCCCGCATTGTAGAAAGAAGCGCAGAGGGGCACTAATGTGTGACCATTATTTGTTAAGGCGAACCGTATTGTAGAGAAACGCTACGCATCCGCGCCGATTCTATACACTTACTTTAATAAGAGCAGTCACCAAGCATGCTACCTGTTTCGGTTCTGGTCCTCGGCTTGAGCGATCAGAGAAACCAGTTTGACGTTTAAGTATAGTAATAGCGCGGTAAACTCAAGCTGTGTGTGCCCCGCCCCCGGACTGCGGAGGATGTGACGTGAAACGTCATGATGGGATCGGAGTAGTTGATGCGATGTTATTGGGGGTTGTAGTTTTTTTTAAGAGTTCATCGGTAGTTCACTAGCGGTGTGCTCGTGGGGCGGTATGTGAGTACTTGAGGTACCCGCGAAAGTTTAGAATGTTCCCCGTATGTAGTCATACCAATAGTATGCATATTTAAAATGGAAATTTTCAAAAAGAATAGAATATGTCTGTAGGAACAACGTAATGAAAGTGTTCATTTTATTAAACAAGGGCAACTGGCGAGGTTTGTCCATTCTGAGGGGACACCTAAAATGGTAGTTGTATTGGGGGTACTTCAGCTGTAATACACCAATCCTATAGAGATAATACGGGTAAATGTTACAGGATGGTACAATACAAAATTATTACATGACCCATATTATTCTTTTACGTTCTAAAGACTACACCCTCTGGACTCCCAGATAGATTCTTTACAAAAGAGGACAGTGTGGCAAGGTCCCAGCTATGGGATGGAAAAAGCACCTGGATAACTCAGCGGGTGATAAGTAGCACTGTACAAATCTACTGATTGATTGATTGAAGATTCCCTCGGATTGCACTGAATACACTGATGAGGAACCCGTTCGAGGGGACGTATAACCGTGCCTGATCGACACATGATACTACTGGGTCGCCAACTTACTGGTGGTGAATGACAAGGCTTTTGCCATTCAGTGGGAGCCTTCACTACTGGCAGATAGAAGGGCTATGTCACAAAGGGGTCACATGTGGGAACTATATAGAAGGGGACCTCGGGTATTAGGAATCCACCTCAACTGCCACAGTGGTTGAAGTTTGTAAGAGAGATGAATACCAATCTCAAATTGGATATACCCCTGTGGGACTATGCTATCCTCGCAGTTTTGGGTTAACTTGAGGGATTTCAGAAATGGGATCGCTTGGGCACTTCCAAGCTAGCAACATTTGTGGCCCCAAATGGCTGCTAATATTTGTGGAACGCTAACATCAATTTGACCTTGCAGACCTAACTTACCTGCAGGTTAAACATATATTGTCCAACTACAGCCAAGAACTATGTAAGGTTGCAGATTAATCGTCCCTAGAATACTAAGTGCTGGCGGCACTGCTACACAAAAATGCTATATCACAAATATGCAAAACACTGTTGAATAATTGATGACACCACCTGGACTATCTCTGGAGTGAATGGGAACAGGAACTTGGAATTCCAGAATATGATAACTGAGGAGAAGTATTCAAGTATCCCAGAGAGATTGTAGTTGAGCTTTAGAATGATACAGCTCAGAATATTATATTGAGCATACTTTACTATAACAAGGCTGTTTAAGAATAAGAAGATGAATAATGACAGGTGCCTGCATACATGCAACCAGGCAGGCACACTGTGGACCTGTATAGTGATACAACAGTTTTGGACATGTGTGCATCATCAGGTTTGAAGGGCTATGGGGGTAAACATGGATATGAATCTGCAAGTTACCATGCTGGTAATATCAGAGACACTCCAGATACAAACTGATAATTTGAAATATTGCACTGATGGTGACCAAGAGATATGATGTTAAACTTTGGGGATGCAGAACGACCCCTTTGCTGGTGCAATGGATCCAGAACATGTATTGGTGCTTGCAGGCAGAATAAACATGATATCAAGCGTGGGCGTTGTTCTGAGAACTTTGTCAAAATATGGGGCCCATAGAGGGAGTTTTGAGGATATGACTAAGGACTTCTTTTTTTAATGGGGAACTGTCTGCAAGAGCGGCAAGGCAAATGACGTTGATAATTAGACTGCCCAATGAAGATGAGGAATATGAGTAAACTGTGCTCTATTTACTGTTGATTTAGGACCAGAAGGTCCAGCTTCTGTACATGTCACGATATTCAAATCATAAAGTATACCAATTGATTCATGTCCTCAAAGAATGCCAATATGATTTATGATATTCATTAGTACTTTTAATAGTATGAAAAATCCAATACAAACCTGTTTAAGAAAAAAGAAAATAGGCATAAAATAATCATATTAAACGTAGTGAGAATGGTAAACATGGCCGATACAGAGTTGCAGGAAGACATACATCACTTGTTGAATGAATAATGGATAAAGTCAAGATGGCCAAATCAGGCAGAGCTGGTGTGACTGGATGCTCCATATAGGGTATATAACACAATAGTTGGTACGACAATCAGAGACCTTTATAGGGTCCTATTGCTCCATAGGACACAAGTGTAACGATGGTTAGAATCTCATACATTCAAGGGGTAAATATGAATACAGTATCTACTCTCCTGTGCCGGAATGAAAGGGAAGTTGGATTGAGGGCACGGTAAGTCTTGCATGTAGATTTACCAGTCTATAAACTAATCTGCCAGTTTATCATCACTGTCTCTTTTTAATATGTTTCTTTTGTCGTCACCCATTTCACAATGTCCCTAATCCAGTCTTCTAGTTTGTGATCATCTAAACCAGTATTAATAAAAGGGAGGGATGAGGGGCGCTTGAAGGTCCAGCATATGAGCCCCAAACAAGATACATATGAGAGAAGGAGTATGCAGTTCCTATAGAGGAGAAGTAAGAGGAGGAGGCAACTGGGTTGGTCAACACCCCCACCCTGGCCCTCACACACTCGGTTGGGTGTCATGCTTCATCATAGGGCTTGCTCCTCAACAGGCCTGGCGGGAACCCTATGAGTGGCTCTTTGGAAGAGATCTTTTTCCCAAGCCATTTAGGTGAAATGCGGATCTGGGGCCTTGTGGTGTAGATGTGGACAAAGTGTGTAGTAAGATGGTGGGATGAAAGATAAAATGAGTTGAAGTGGTGCTCCAAAATGAGTTTAATCCACAAGCCCACTAGTCTCAATTAAAAGCATAGGGGGTGTCACCGCTGATGTAATTGTCAGAGGTGGCTAAATGTGTATGGTCAACATGTTTCTCGCCTTAAGGGTAGAAAATCACGAGGCAATTCATCAGGACTGAAAAACCTACACTATCTACATAGTGGTTGGTTACTCAGAGGTGAGCCAAGCACTCAATCAACCTAGAAATGAGGTACCTTTTCAGTGTATAACAATTTGGACCAACCTGATTAGGATTATGGTCACGGTTCCTTGACTAGCAGGCGGAAGAATGTACGTTACAAGAAAGTTAACTTCAGTTCAGCCAGAAACTGGTGTCGGAAACCTACCCCTTGCTCCGTCTGGTTGGAAAAGTGAGCTTGGTTCACCTCTGAGTAACCAACCGGGTGTGTGAGGGCCACATTTCCCAAATTGGGAGACACCCTGCCTCTACTCCAGGGTGGGAATGTTGACAAACCCAGCCTCCTGTGAATTGCTCTTCTCCTCTTATGCAATAACAAGGTGAGAAGCTGAGCTCTAAGTTGATCCCTACTGTTTGCCTTTAATGGGGATATAGCCAGCAGACGCATCTATCTTGACAGATAGGTAAAGATTGACTATTCTAAACTCCACATTTACTTACCTTTAGGATGTATATCATCATTGTACATGTATGTGGAGTTAAGTATACTAAAAGGTAAGCTATACTTATCTATATCTACTTACCTTGCCGATGGTTTGGATGTTGGATTTATGGTATAATATTTGATATATGATTGTACACTATGAATAACTTGATATTAAGTGTCAGATTTAGGAAATTTCTGAGTGGACCTATTGATAATCCCTGAGTTCATGTAACCTTGCTTAGAGCTTAGTTGGAATGTTCCAGTGCTAGAGTTTGGGGAAAGGAGTGAAAGGGGCAGAGAGAGAGAGAAAAACACAGGCACCCATCTTGGTTGTCATTTCATTGTTGCATCTTGTATGGTAAGTAAATGGCAGGATACAGGCTCCACTGTACTTTACACAGACTGAAAGAATAGCTTTAGGTGTTAAGTAAACAAAGCACTTCACATTAGTATTTGAATAGAACGGTACAACTCACCAGCCCCAGGTGAAGGTGATGGAGCAAGAATTTGTAGAAAAAAGACTTGCTCGGAAGCAATCCTCTCATTTACCCCTAACATGTTACTAATTATGTATTGTGTAAAACTAATGTGCACCACATAAAAACGAGGGTTAGAGAAGCTTGCCTATGTGTTTACTAACGTAAATAACTCGAGCAGCTTTCTAAAATGGCTGTAAATGGGAAATCTTTATTGCGCATGCGCCAACTACATCTACGCAGTATGACAAGCTGTCTCTTGGAGGGAAATTCTTAAACATGAGCAGAACATACTAATATGGAGTCTTGAAGACTCGCATGCTTTGCATCTGCTTGCTTGAAACTAAATTGAGCTATTGTACTAATGCAATGCGGAGAAAGTATTAATAAGTAAAGTGGGGTTAGAGTAGAGATGGGTGGTATACAGTGAAACCATTTATCTCTGAAAGTAACATCTGTCTTTCTTACTCTATCACTAGTGCGCAATTGGGCCTCTTGGGTATGTCTGAAGCCACGTGAGTTCTGCGCATGGCAGTTGAAAGCCAGCCCGGAAGAATGATGTATGAGTGAAGAAGAGGACAAGGACACAGCCTGCTTGAGCCTGGGAACCAGCAGCGAAGAACCTGAATGAATAAAACTATATACATTTGTTGCTGATGAGATGTGAATGCGTGTGGGAAAAATAAAGTTTGAATAAAAATTAAGGGGATGGGTTTGTTAACAAAGAACTGACTGGAAAGAGTGACTTGTAAGCATGGTGTGATGATCTTCCCCCCCTTGCCTGACCAATCAGAATTAGTATTTTTATGATATTGAAACTTTGGTGGGTGGTACATGAAGAACGGAAGGTATAACTGAGGTAGTTTTAGTTAGTTAGTTAGAGACGTCGATGCTGAATGCTGCAGAGTTCGGGATGCTGTCGGTGTAGCGGGTGATGCTGGGAGCGATGCTGTGAGAGAGATGCTGATGAAGAGCTGAATGCAGAACCTACTATCATAATCTAATTAGGTTAGAAAGAAGATCGCAGAAGAATCTTGAGGAGGAAGAGAGTGTAAGAGAGGGGTGTGGCGCTGTTGTCGGTATTCTAGTAAGATGTCATTTATCCTGTCCTAATTCCTATCCTGAAGTCTTTGTTGCCTGATCTATCCCAGGAGACCCTTACCTCTGTGGTCCAGGGGGTTGGTCTTCACACCATCCTAGGCAACTATAACTTTGTGAGTTTGCAGATGTTATTTTCTCTCTATCCTCTCCTTTATGAGCATAAGTCATTGAAATGGTACAAAGTATGTGTTTGATGATTGATTAATTGAAATTTCTCTCCTATGAGTGATGGTGACATACTGTACTGTGGAGTGGTTCACATGAAATTAATTTAGATACAAATTTAAACTATACCGAGTCTGTGGTTACTTTTTCATTAAACTAAAGAGTGAGTAGCTTATGTTATTTCACCATCAACTAGTTCAACTAATGGTCCATCGACCAGAGGAAAGAACTTTTGATCAGTGAAAGATTAGTTAGGAATAAAGATAACTAATCTTGAATTCCGAAACATAAACTTTGACTCCAGCGGTTTACTTAATTGTGTGTGTGTGTTTATGGGCCCAAGTGAGTATATGGTATAGGAGTATCTGTTATTGATACTCCGCTGGATTGGTACGCCTCAGCAGCCCCAGGTGAAGGTACACTGAATGAGCTCCATGGACCATAATAATCCAGGCATAGCACCCACAAAACTAATAGAGACTGAAGGTACATAAGAAGCAAGCAGAAAAAACATCAAACCTGAATAACGGCAAAGGCACAAGAACTAACTATGAACCCACACCTGGGGTAATTAAAATGGGAAGAAAGCAAGAAAGACGTGGGAACACAGATGTGGTTGACTAACTAGATGGAAGTGAAATACGACAGGCAACTCAAATGGCATTGCCAGGGAAAGCTGTTCTGAGTGAATGCCCCTTTTTGTTCTAACTTGAACTACTCTGCTCTGGAAGAGAAACAATTCAACGAAGTCCCGCCCCAATGGTCTGTAATGGGACAGAGCCACTTGCCCCTTCTCCATAATCTCTGGGCTTCTGATCTGCTGATCATAGAGAAAAATAGAAGTGTAATTCAGTGATAAGTAGATGGGAGTGTGGGGCGTGGCTTGGTAGCCAACGATGGCAGACACGTAAGCCTGCAGCTCCGCGCCGACTCAACAGTTATCCTGCGTTATCTGCCCGGCAATCGGGCAGGGCTGGGTCCTAAGCTGCGAGCACCTTCCTGGAAGCGATGGGATCCAAATCTGCCACACGTTAGATGATTTCGTCCACGAGCCGCTGCAACATACGTGAGCGATGGGAGGCAAGATGGCTGCATGTGAAGCTGGACTGCCGTGTCCCTGAGTGGCTGAACCCTGCTACTGGCGGTCAGCCAAAGTAGTTGACCTGGGTCTGCATGACCCGTAAACAACACAGACAGCGCTGAGTAAGTGCGTGGCTGAGGGGAGAGATGTGCAGAGCGGCTGCTTCCGTCTTGGTGAGTGGCCAGAGTTGTGAGGAGGACAAGAGAGTTACAGCTGCTCTGAGTAGAGAGAAGTCACTGCAGGAACGCTGGTGTTTAGAGCAGCGTTGTGTGTGGATGAGCGGATCATTGCTCCCGAGTGAGCTCTGGTGCCCTTGCATGCCTTGGGGAAGAAACAGACGCTGCAGACACTACAAGCAAGTGTGTGGTAACCACGGTGGGGGCGGCCTCCCATTCTCCGGGCCCAACAGATGCCTGGTCTTGGCAGTGGGCCTTTCCCAGGATAGGCTTCACTGGCAATCACTGGTTGTGTGGCCTGAATGCATGGATAGACTGGGCATATCTGGTGCTCCCACCTGCCTTGGTGTAAGAGCGACAGTCACTGAAACCCAAGACACCAGGTACAAAGCGACTGCACTTGGGGCGGATTCCTTCCCCTGCTACCTACTGGGGGCCTGGACTTCACGTTGGGCCTTCTCCAGGGTGGGCCCCACTAGCAACTGACTGTATTACGGCTTTGATGCATATCCCTAAATAAGACTGCTTGTGGTCTTTGTTGGAGTGGCGGTGGGCAAACCTCGGTGGGGTAAGCATATCCCAGAGAGCTTCAACTATCAAGAGAGGGACCCCCACCACGGATAACCTGCCCTGCCGTTTTCTTTAACCCATTGAAAGCCAAGATTGGGACGTGTTCTGTATCACAGACAACCCCGGGGAGGTTATCCACTGCTTACCTCGACATGTAGGGGCATTGTACAATGACCAGGTCTGCAAAATACCATTCGACCACAGGGAAAAGGAACTTCAACCGAAGCGGCATAGTTTTACCTGCCAACCCAGCTGGTGTACCCCACACTTGGCCTGTATTACTGCTAGAACAGAGACAGTGGAGTGATCTGTCCGACTCCTGGGTGCTGCGACCACACCCCATGCAAAAGGGGAAATGTGATACGAATGGCGGTTCAAGACAAGCAGCCCCACCCTCACTATCTTGCTGTTACATAGACACCTAGGATTGCACCTCGGCAAAATAGGTTGATGATGGGTAAGCCAAGGGGTAGAGGAACTGGGGCAGTGACAGAATGGGAGGAGGAAGATCCTGGCCGCCACATGGAAACTCCTGGTGGGACTGACTCAGTACAACAACAACTGGCCAAGATCCTGGAGGCCATAGCAGTTATCAAGTCCACCCTCCACCTCGATAATAGTACATTATCAGTGGGCTTGGGACTGCTACACACTGAGCATTGCATACTGGCAGAGAGAGTTGGAACTGTAGAAACCTCAGAGGCGGTGCTCCAGCCCGCACAACAAACACTAGCCCACACAGTCAAGGACCTCACAATCCGAGTAACCACCCTACAGCGACAGGCAGAAGATGCTGAAGGTCTCAATAGACAAAATAATATTAGAGTCGTTGGTTTGCTGGAGGGAACTGACTACGCACCGTGGTGACCCCGGGAGATGTCTCCACTTTCTGCACTCTTGAGAGAGCCCGTAGGGTCCCTGCTCGCCCACCAGCACAAGGAAGACCACCGCGCCTGGTGGTAGCAAGGCTATTACACTTCAAGGACAGAGACACTTTCCTGCAGAAAGCAAGGGCTGCAGGTCCTTTTGGGATCAACAACAGCAAGATATCTATATTCCCGGACTACACGCCTGACGTACAGCGACGACGAGCATCGTTCACCGAGGTGAAGACGACGTTAAGAGATGAGGGACTACAGTACTCCCAAATATTTCCGGCCAAACTGTTCATTACTCTGGAAGGTCAGACCCACTTCTGTGAAGACCCCTGTGTGGTTTGGGAGTAGCTTGAAACCTACAGACGGGGGGCCCCGTCCTCAAAGACAGGCTCTGCTGAGGATAGTCGCGGCGGTCTAGCGGGGAAGCGGACACAGAGGAGACTCAAGAACAGGCCACCTAAGAAACCAAACATCTCCGAGACAGAGAAAGAGAAAGAGAAAGAGAGAGCGGTGGCTCTTTTGGCAGTGGCCGAGATTATGGGCTCTACGAGATCAACCTTGGAGGCTGGTTCACCCACAGGGAAGGGGCCTGAAGAATCTGATTCAGATTCTTCTAAGACAGATAGCATCTTGCTTCCACAGGTTACTCCTAGGACCACAGATGATCTCTGAACAGTCGGCTTAGTTAATTGTAAGATGATGTTGGTGCAGCCTGAATCGCTATAGGGATGCAGTGGGTCTGGAGGGCCAGGGCTGCGAGTGTTCGGGGCAGCACAGGCTGGTGGAACCCTCACGGCCTATACCCAGGAGCCTACCCCCACTTAGAAGTCCACAACTAGATTTGGTTGGGGCCTTCTGTCGAGTTGAATGTACTATTTGCAGTTTGGGTGGCTGGCCGTTGCCAAACTGCTCGGGGGAAGGGGAGTTTGGACTTCTGCAGTTTTGTTGGTTTACAATTCAGTTTTTCGTTTCTTTGATATCAGGTATGGTGCTGCACAATACTCGGGTGGGGGTAGGAGGGGATGAGAGACAAGGGGTGGGTTTGTTTTTATTTGAATAAAGCATACACAAGACACTCTGAAAATGCTGACATGGAATATTAGGGGGACGGGGACCACTGTAAAATGCCACAATATACACAGGTTCCTACAAAGGAGAGGGATACAGATTGCCCTACTTTAAGAGACCCATCTTATACATAGTGAAACTGAAAAGTTGCGTACGCGCTGGAGAGGGCAAGTCTTCGCAACATCATACTCTGCGTATGCCAGAGAGGTGTTGATGTGGGTCCGGGCTGGTGTGGCCTTTGAGCCCACCTTCACGGTAATAGACAAAGGTGGTAGATATATATTTTTGTCAGGGAGGCTGTCTGGACAGGCGATAATCTTGGGATAAATGTATGCATCCAGTCAGGAACAGGTTCCCTTCCTACAAGGCCTTTCAGCACATGTAGCTGATGGGGTGGGGTGGGGTGCGAGGTAATCCTGGGAGGAGATTTTAATTGTGCAGTAGATTTTACACTGGACAGATCACACCCACCACTGCTAAGAGCCCAGACTCACCGTACAGCGGCGAGATTTAGGGAATGAATGAATCACTGGGGGCTGGAAGACATCTGGGGGACACAGCATACACAAGACAGAGATTATTCATTCTACTCACCGATACTCCAGTTACATACACGGATAGATAACTTTTTGTGCTCCCCAGACCTAGGACAAGCCATCACACACACTGAATATCTAGGTCGCACATTTTCAGATCACAGCCCCCTGATGTGGACCTTCCAACTGATGGGACGGCACCCGTTGGTTCCGGTTTTGCACTTCAATGTGCAAATTCTGGAGGACATCTGGTTTAGGGAGTTCCTAAGCTCTGCTGTAGCCAAATATTTTACTATAGATGCACGCACAGCCTCAACAGTACCAGTGGAATGGGAGGCATTTAAAGTGGTGACAAGAGGTTTTTGCTTGGGGCAATCTATTGGGGCCCAATGGGAATTACACCAGGAAATAAAGACATTAGAGGACAACCTAAATGAGTTTGATAATGCAGAATCAGGGTTCAGCTCTGCAAAAGCAACTGAAGGAAACACAGGCACTGTATTATCAGGCTCTGGAGCGATTGAGGTGTTATGATTATAAGAGATATTTAACTAGAGCGTATGAAGTGGAAGGAAGACCTGGAATCCTATTATCCTGGCTACTTAAACCAGAGACTCGGGGCTCCCCAATCACCCATGTGCGTACTAACTCGAACCAATCAATCCATGACCCTGAGAGCATTATTGAACTCTTACGCGATTATTACCAGACCCTATATGAGGTGCCCTCACATATCCCACAAGCAGAACAGGAAGCTTTCCTGATACACTTACCTCTGGTTGTGCTGGACCCGCAAGATAGGGAGACACTCGGCCCTCCCATTATGGCCCCAAGAAATGTAGAAAGCAATTAAAAGTACGGCCACCGGGAAAACTCCAGGGCCGGACTGTTTACCAGCAGAGTTTTACTCAGAACATGTCTCGACCTTGGCTCCCCATTTGGAGTCCATGTATGCGGAATCATTATGAATGGGGAGACTCCCTGCCTCGGTTAGCTAAGCAATGGTGATCCCCCTCTCCAAGACAGTACTAGAGGGGGCACAGGTCTCAGGTTTTAGACCCCTATCCATGCTCAACATGGATTTTAAAATACTGAGTAAGACGTTGGCGCTTCGCTTCGGCTTCTGCCACTCATGGCTGGATTAATTAATACTGATCAAAATGGCTTTATACCGTCTCGCAACACTTCCAACAATCTGCGCAGATTATACTCAGTACTCTATCATCCTGATGTGCAGTTGCCACCTGGGGCAGCTCTCCTATCGATAGACCTGGAAAAGGCCTTTGACGCTGTCAGATGGGACTTCCTATTCGAAACAATAACATGTCTGGGCCTGGGAGATGACTGGGTAAAGTGGGTAAGGTTGCTAAATGACCATCCCACTGCCAGGGTTAAGACGGGCAAGGTGGTCTCAACACAATATCAAATATTCTGTGGCACAAGAAAAGGGTGCTCACTGTCACCCCTCCTATTTGCACTGGCGATAGAGCCACTGGCGGCGCTGTTCCATCAGGGTGGCGCAGGATTGGGGTTGTCAGTGGGAGGCCGGGATCATATCATCTCACTCTATGCAGATGACCTCCTAATTTATCTTAACGATGCAGTGATAGGCACTGCAACAGCATTAGACCACCTAACGCAGTTCGAGAACATGTCTGGTTTGCGGGTTAATAGACGAAAGATATACGTATTCCCAGTGTCATCAACTACTCCTCGCTCTGAGAACCTACCGCTGTATCTCAACTGGGCTGCCTCTACCTACCTAGGGATCCATATTTTTTATTCCTTAGATGATACTAGTGGTGATGCTGGTAGCTTGTTGCAGTGGTATTAGTGGTGAACATGGTGGTGAGTTTGATGATGGTCCTGATAATGGGAATAGTGGCAGCAGCAGCAGTAGTGGTGGTTATGGTATTGGCAGGGCCACTGGAATTATGGAATTCTGCGGCTTTTTTTGTTTAATTATGGATTTGCTGCATTAACCACATACTCCATTATATACTGCTTAATGTGCAGATTTTAACAAAAAAATGTGTTTCTTTCTCAATCAGATCAAATGTTACTTAAAATATTGCATGTGTTGTTCTGTGGAAGGCCCTTCGCAAAGGTTAACTAATCATCTTTCAGTTGCTTATGTCTGCATTTGGTTGTTAAACCGGTACTAATGAGGGGACATCATTGAGTGTGCAGTATAACCATGTGTACTTACAAAGTACTGAAGTAATACAATCAGAAAATATGCTGCATAATTTGCCTTTTCTTGTCGCATAATTTAGTCAAACCTGCTGCTTAATATTGTGCTCCCCTGCTCCATATTTCCATTGGCCCTGGACATTGATTATGGTCTTCACATAAGAGATGGGACTGACTTAAGTTTAGATTTACTCATACCTTTGTGAATTGCATTTAAGATTATATGAATTAGTACTAAAGATGTATTACTAGATATTCTTATAGATGCATTTATGAATTGGACGCTTGTATAATTATCCTCTGATATTGTTGGGGAAAGGCACCCCCTCACAATTTGCATTAATGTATTACCTGCATCTTTTTGGAAGTGGGTCACAGGAGTGTAGCTAACTTTAGTAAAGCAAGTGGAATGGCACTGGGCCCAAGGGCGTGAAGGCCAATCAACATCCCAGTTACAGCAGTCTTTTACGACCCAACCAGGGGAAGGGAAGTACATTTCCCTTGCTTCCACTTGGGCTTAGGGCATCATTGCTACACCACTGAGCACATATAATACATCTGATGCATACTTCTGCGCCCAGAAACCAGCTACCTCTCCGATCGCTCATCGATTGTATCCTTGCCTTTGACCCTGTATGGTACTCCCCTACCTTTGGCTAGGTTTGCACTATACAAATAACAAATTCACATATAGACACTTAAACATATGTTTACATCTATATAGAACTGAACATGTCACTTCACCTCAACAATAGTAAGTTTCATGAGCACTTACGTCCACTGAACACTGCTTGTTTCTCAGATAGTGGTTACAGAGGACACAAGTCCACCACTGCTCAGTCACCCTCGACAAATACAAAACTGACGTGCTGAAATTACAAAAGTAAATCAAGAGTTAGGTTTGTGCTGCAGTACGATGCTGGGATTTGGAGATATGAATGAGGATCCTTATGGTACAGATATGTACCCTTTTAAATTGATCAGATACTGGATCGTACTGAAAGCCTCTCTCACCTGCAGGAGGGTCTTGGGGGGCTCTGGGTGCCTATGCAGCGTCCACAGGAGGCAGGTCAATAGGGGCCTCCTTCTTATTTATGTCTGACTGAGAACGCGGTGCCTTCACCAGTCCTCTCCTGATGTCTCTTCACACTGACGGTCCAGATGCGATCATGGTTGCTATGGCCAGGGATCTGAGCTGTGACATCACACAGACGAAAACATCACAATACCTGTCAGTCTAGAACCTTTTTCTCTGTGTACATTTGAATCCATAGCTTAGCATGAACATACTAAGAGAAGGCTTAGCTGAAACGAAATGTAAACAGCACAATGTCACCTGGTATTTTTCTGTGTCAAAACACTATTCTTTAAAATATTATTTTCAAGGATGTGCAAAGATGTTTTCTACTTAAACTGTGGATCTTTTACATTCCCTCATATTAGGAAAGCACCATTTATTTGAATTTCTCAAAATTGAAATTATGCTTTTGCAAGTATATAAAAAGAATGATTATTTTTTCTCCCAGAAAAATACATTGTATCCTCAAAATAACACATTTAGGATTTTGGCCTGTATTGCGTAGAAATAAAATTATTATTCCACCATTTCAGTAATAAATAATCTAAAAAGGCTCCTTAACACTAAAAACAGTTACCTGGCAACAGATGAAAACAAATATCAATAAATAATAACATTTACTGTGTGAAACAAAGGTATAATCTATAGTTTCAGACATTTCAGAGTTATGACGGGTGGCATCTGGGCGTGGTGATCCATGAAAATGCAAATAAATGAGAAGTGCTTTGTGCTAAAATACTGTATTAGGACGTTAGAATCTTGTTGGAGGCTTTCTTGGAAGGCAGTGCAGTATCAGAGGCATAATAGTGACTATTAAAGGCCTTCTGCTCGCCCTTTCCACTGATTGTCTTTCAGTTTCTCTATTTCATTTAAAATGTTCAACCCTCCGTACTTGGACTCTTCTAATTGCTTTTTGCATTGCACAATACCAGCTATTAAAACTCCTGCTCTCATTATAGGTCTGCACAAATGGCTCTAGATATCCTGAGAGTGGTCTATCATGGTATATTATCTCACCAATTGGAACAGACCTGCTTTGAGGAACAAGTGATATGCATCCAAACAGCAGGTAGGGGAACAGTTAGCAGTAGAGTCAACGGGGCAATAATGAAGAGGAGGTAGAATTCCAGGTGAGGCAGAGCGAGGAGTGGCCTTTGAGGGTTTGATTGGAAATTAGATCTCATGTTAAGTAGAAACATTAGGAGAGGCCAGGGAGATGCTGAAAGACTTCCCGTTCACACGTTCTTGACTTCAAACAATGCTTTTTCTGATACAGTGGATATACAGAACCCAAACGCACTACTGCTCACGTACCCTCTTCAAGTACTGATTCCTTTTGTATTCACGGCACTTATACCAGATCTGGGATACAGCGCAATGATGTGCCTTGGAGATATGAGTGGTACTTCTTTACAGACCATATATGTATCCACCTGTAAGCATTAAAATCTGGCTTGTGCTGAAGCCTCCTTTTGCCTGTTGTCTTGCACGCAGGAGGGTTCTGGATGCCTCTACAGGATCCAGAACGGGGCAGATCAATGGGGGCCTCCATCTCGTTTGTTTCCTGAGCCTAAAGCTTTCACCAGCCCGGGTCTGATGGCCCCTCACATGGAAAGTTCTGATGTGATCTTGGTTGCTATGGCCAGAGATTTGAGCTGCTGTTAAAACACATAGTTTACAAAATCACAGTGTTTGGGAGCCGAATGTCTTAACATCAATACTTTATGCACCTTGATTTTTACCCGAGGCAGTTAACCTCCAGGAATTCTCATTGATCTAGAGTTGAGACACCCTCCACATCAAGACAAACATTAATTTAGCAGAGTGAGTCAAAATAGAAAGTGGTACAATTAATAACTGAGTTCTAGATACAAAATAGAGCTAAAAGGATTTATTATAGAACAGACAAATGCATACATTTGACATAAAGGCTCAGATTCAGAATAAAGAATCACAAGGCATAATAAAAAACCCTATTTAGACAATTAAATCTAATTCAGCATGGTATTAGCATGGTTAAGTCACCTTGGCAAATCAAAAACAAACATGTAATTGTATAAGTTTCTTAACACCAACCCATTTCTTAAGGTGAGAGAAATCTTTTGCTTTCTTCCTCAGCAACTGCACTTAGGAGATGCACAACTTGACAGTAGCAAGAGGAGCTAAACTCCAGAAACGGCATCCAGTTTAAAATGAGGATGCCTTGCACGAAAATGTGGCATAGCTATACTGCATTATAAATTACAATTCTAAGCAAAATAATCAAGTTACTTCAAGTGTAACATGATTAGTTAATTGCTTACAACTATATGAATCATAAAAATTATCAATTCATACTAATAATTTGTCACCCAAATTTTATTTAGCAACCTTCCCCTCTGATTCGTTTGTAATAATGACTAAAACCCGATTAATACACTTTATTAATCGGCCATTAGTTCATTGAAACCTTCATCTTCTGAGATAATCGAACATTCACCTCCATTTGCTTTAATTGTTTTAACTCTCAATCTCGCTAATCATCCATTTCCATATCCATTGACCTTTTTCTTATTTTCAATTTGTTGCTACTATTATATTTATTAATTGCACACTCTAATAATTATTATAAATCTTCCAACAGATTGAAGAACACCACCACCATTATTACCTAACCATTTGCCTACTTTACCAAAGCAACTTCCTTACTCCCTACTCCCTGCAGTCTCCCAAAAGCCAGGTCCTCCAATAATTTATTTGCATGAGCCAAATTAGTTATGTTAGTTGTGGTAAATATTTCATTACCGGTACTATTTTTTATGCGGTAAAGTCTAGTAAGAATAACTCAGTAAATATAAGAGGCAGAATCCGTGGTATTAGAGGTTCTAAAAGGCTTTATTCCTCTACAAAGGAAGTACAGTTCGAACTGCAGGCTTCACATTCCATCACCATGAGGGTTCAGGAAGGAAGGCAATTCATTATTGACAGGTAATCATTTTTATAAGAAATGCATTACAGTGAAACAGATGCAGGAGGCGTAACAGTTGATAAGATAGATAAAATATGCATACGTAACTAAAAAGGCGGACATATAGGCGTAACTTAGAAAACGTCATTATACATGATGTCACAAGTGGGTGGATCCATAAGAGAATCCTGCAATGTCAGCAGAAATATTTGGCAGAGATGCGCGCGCAGCCGCATGACGTGTGATTGACGTGCAACTAGAGGGTGAAGGGGACTTGACATTTAGCTCTACATGTGGAGACAGAAGTCTGGGGGGTCATGTCAACCTAATCCCAAAATCCCAAATCATATCTAATATCTTATGTTTAAAGAACAGTATTATCCAAAAGGAAAGGTCTCTCGGACGGAATCTATTCTATACTGACTGTTAGTGCGTTTACAAGCGTCTAAGTGTCTACATGAGATGCGAGGGGGCAGGAATCTTCCATGGTAACAGGGGCTATGAATTACTTGCATGAGGACAGTGAGGCCTGGCCCCTTGCACGGTAGCTGGAGGAATGTTTACCTAAACTACTAGACAGGAATGCATCGGATGAGGAGCGGAGCAGATAATCTTGAAGGTGAAATACAGTTTTTGGCAGGCAACAGGCTGGATCAGGCACCGTTAGCCGCGCAGGGAGTAGGACAAAGTTCATGGATACAGATGCAGGCTCGGACTGGAGCTTTCAGAGGCAGAAGGCAGGAAAAGGCTTGATGACAGAATTCAGGGCCTACTCGCCTGAATCTGTAAAATGTGGAAAGTGAACCACATAAAGTCGGTGGCCTTTCATACTTAGGAATGGAATATCTGACCCATTCATGGCGGATCTGAAAGAGGACATGTTGACGGTGGACTCACATGTATTTGCGTCTTCATAACTGGAACTGGAGGGAACATACATGTACTTATAGCATGCACATGGAGCCGTTGGGGTCTACGATAGGGGACATAACTGATCACAAAATTCATATTTCCTCATTCCCTCCTTGTCCCCTACGGACCCTCAGGAGATATCGATCTTCATCAATCCATCGATCTGTTCATATAGCATCATTTGTTCTTCTTTCTTCTTCCGGGATCTTGAACGAAAACTTGGATGCGGGATACACGATGTGGCACACAGGCCGCAAATCGCTGGCCCACATTGTAGACATAAGCAGCAACTGAATAGTATGAGGAAGCCAATACCTAGGAAGGATAGGATCCTCCATCCCCAGGCTGACAACACGCTCCAGAACCAACCGGACCAAGTCCAGGTGCCTGGACTCTGGTGTATCTGGCTCACAATCTTATGAAGGCGAGTTATGGCTTTATATACTGACGGCGAATTTTCTGGTATGAAAACACAGCAACTTGATCCGATGACCCTACAAGCTCCGCCCCTATCGGCCAGGATGACGTCAAGGACAAGACGATTTTGAAGCACAACAATCCGCATAGCAGACTGCTCTTCTGTTAAATTGCCTAAGGCGGAAGTAGTCTTGTTCACTACTGCTTCAAGGGTTCTAGTTAATCTACGTATCAGCTTACTATTAGTGACTGTTCCTATATAGGGAAAGAAACCTTTATTGAAATCTGTATATTGCTCCCATGCCGTTTCAGTGTAATCGACAATCGGGAGATCTCTCTGTTGTCTATTGTGTACTAAATGGGTATTTCTGTGATAATCAGGAGGGGCTAGGAAAACAGGTGGCAGAAGGAATGCTATGTAACAGGTACCATCCCAATCTAGAGGTAGACGTATATATGCGGTCTGGCCACATATGAAGTAAGAATGACGGGAAGCTCTAAACGTAGACTTGCCTTGATCACTGAATTTTATTACAGTGGTGCATTTACTATGGCCCATGTGTATGGAACCATTCTTTCTTACACATAATTCCCCTTTAACTGGGAATACTGACATAGCGGGCAAGATTGGCGTAGCATCGGATTCAACATTCAGAATCAGGAGGTTAAGTGTAAAATTACCTAATCCATATACTTCATTTTCTAGATCAGTTCCTGTTCTTTTGGGAAGTCCCTCCTTGTTAGGGTAGCAGACTTTAAGCAAAACCAGGTTCAGTTTTCCCCATACCCAGTTGTCTTGATAAACTGCGGAATTTGAATCTAGGGAATTAATCAAACTAAACCATGCTCCACAGGAGCCATTGTGTGTGAACGGATACGGAAAGAGGGGCAAAACTCCCTTATAGTTCTGATAGGGAGGGAGTCGGCCACATATCCAACAATTTGTAGCGTTGCTGGTCTGATGGGAATGATGTAACATACTAATGAATGTGTTGTTGCGCAGCGCAAATCTATAAGACAACTCATGCGGAGGTAATTCGCTAAAAGAATGTTCAGCAGTAACATTGTAAGCACGTTTAGAAATAGGGTAATACATATGAAGCAGTACACTAGTTATGATGATCCGAAAACTTAGAAAAAACAAAATTAATAGTGTTACTGTGCAATGACTACGAAGTGATTTACAATACGCATGCTTTTTAAGCTGCATCTGTTGATTTCTTTCTCTATTCCGGTCTAGAGGATACATGTCAGAGACAAATTCAACCGATTCACCTTGGAGAGGACTTAAACAATCAAATTGTCTGACTTGCTAGACCTTAATTTCAGTTTATAAAGTTCAGTTTTTGTCTGTTCAACCAAGGGGAGCTTTGAGTCTGTCTGTGAGGGAATGCAGGGCTGAGTGTTCACACTGGACGGTAGTCCATAAAATTTCTTGATATGACTCGAGTGCAACCACCCTTTACGTCCCTCGATCTTCACGGCTGTCCTTGTTGTTAGTAGAACGAGTTTAGGCGATTTCCACCTAGGCTCCAGTTGGGTCTTCCGGTCGAAATTCCGTACCAGAACCAGGTCACCTGGAACCACGTCATGGGGCTTCACCTCAGTGTTATCGGGAAAAGCTGCAGCTACCTGTGAACGACAAGATTGTAGTGCAGACATCAAGGAAGCCAGGTAATCTGTCAGCATATTACAGTCAACATCAGTGATTTTGCGAGGTATAGGCGTCCCCCACATATTTGGTGGTCTACCGAAGATCACCTCGTACGGGGATAGCCCTGTTCGAGAATGTGCTACCATTCTCATGTAAAAGAGTGCAACTGGTAAGGCTACTATCCAATCGACACCTTTTTCTCTACATATTTTGGACAATCTAATTTTCAGGGTTTGATTATGACGTTCCACGAGACCTGCTGCCTCGGGATGTCGGACACAGTGGAATTTCCATTGGTAACCTAATAGAAGTGAAACGTGTTTCATTAGTTCAGATGAGAATGGCTGGCCGTTATCTGAGTAGACAACACGTGGTAAACCGTACCGTGGGAAGAATTCTCGAACTAACTGTTTGGCAGTAGTCGGGGCAGTGTAATCTGAAACCGGGTAGGCTTCTGTCCAACGGGAAAGAGCACAGACAACTACGAGAACATATTTGAATCCTCGACATCGTTCCATCTGGATATAATCCATCTGGAGGACTTCAAAAGCATGATCGGGAGGTTGAAATCCACCCTGCTCTACGGGGATGCTTTTACCTGGATTAAACTGACAACATATCATACAGGTACGTACTTTCTGTTTGGCTGCTGCTCGCAAGTGTTTGTTGAACCAAATGTGTTGAATACTGTCTAGCATAGCTTTTTCTCCTAGGTGCGCTGGACTATGTATTGTGTTAATGATGACTTGAACCATGGAGTCGGGAAGAAACCATATAGATTTTTCCTTCGTCATCCATCCTTGATCCGTTTGGATCCCTCCTAATTCAGTCCATTTCTTTATTTCTTCTGGTGTAGCATGTGTCTGTATGTCAATTATATCAAGGGCGGGATCCTTAACTGTCATGCAATGTGTTAGTGTCGGAACTATTGTCTTTGTCGCGTCAGTTGTATGAGTCTGGTTCTGAGCAGTCTGTTTAGCTGTTCTGTCAGCTAGGTCATTACCCTGAGAAATGATATCGGTAACTTTTGTATGGGCTTTGCATTTCATAATTGATATTGCAGTAGGTAGATGAATCGCGTCTAATAGGGCTTGAATGAGGGGTCCGTGTTGGATGTGGGCACCGTGAGAAGTTAAATAACCTCTCTCTCGCCACAGTACGCCGAAGTCATGGACGACTCCGAATGCATAACGTGAATCTGTGTATATGTTGACTTTCTTATTTTTAGCTTGAATACAGGCTTGTGTCAGAGCGATGAGCTCTGCTGCTTGAGCTGACAAAGTGTTAATACAATTTGTTTCAATGACTTCAGTGTCTGTTGTGACTGCGTAAGCGGCCACTAACTCTCCTGCACTTGTTCTCATACATGAACCATCTACATACAATGTCAGGTCTGGATCTGATAAAGGGATATCTGTCAAGTCTTGTCTGGGTTTCGTCGTGATAGTAATGACTTCAATACAATCATGTGCTAATGGATCTGTTCCATTTACTGGCAAAAGTGTGGCAGGATTTAACGTATTACAACGTCTGATTTCTATGTGTGGCTGAAACAATGTTAATTCATAACCGGTGAGTCTCGCTATAGTCAAGTGTTGTGTTTGTGTGCGGTTCAAGAGAACCTCTACTGCGTGTGGTACTTGTACTGTCAATTGATGTCCTAACACTATGGCATCGCTTTGTCTGATTGCTAAAGCTGTTGCTGCCACCGATTTCAGGCACGCAGGAAGAGCCTGAGCTACTGGATCTAATGTACTAGAGAAATAAGCACATGGTTTGTGTGATCCTGCTTGTTCCTGAGTGAGTACTGACAAGGCAGTACCTTCGCGTTCTGTAACAAAGAGTGTAAACAGTTTACTGTAACATGGTGTTGCTAAAACAGGTGCTTGGCATAAAGCTTTCTTTAAGCTTTCAAAAGCATGTGTATGTTCTTGAGTCCAAGGGAGGACAGTCGATGTGGCTGCCTCCTGTGTTGTCAACTGGATGAGTGGTTTTGCTAGAAATGCATATTGAGGGATCCACTGCCTACAGTATGAAGTGAGACCTATAAAAGCCCGCACCTCCTTTTGTGTCTTGGGTGGTGGCATGTTAGCAATTAACTGGATGCGGTCGGGTGTAAGCTGGCTTCCCTCCTTGGACAGCGAGTGCCCAAGGTAAACAACTCGCTGGACACAGAATTGCAGCTTAGAAGGGGACACCTTGTGCCCCTTGTCGGCCAGAAATTTCAAAACCGTCAGTGACGCTGTTTCACATTTATGTTCGCTTCGGGCAGTGATCAGCAGATCATCGACATATTGAAGCAAGGCAGTGTTGACTGGCATGTGGATACTGTCAAGTTCTCGTTTCAGTGCTTGGCTATAGATGCTGGGGCTTTCTGTAAATCCTTGAGGTGCGCGTGTGAATTTAAAACTTCGTCCATTTAAACTGAATCCGAACAGATATTGACTTTCCGGATCTATTGGGACGCTAAAGAAAGCATTCTTGAGATCAATTACAGTGAAGAACGTTGCTTCTGAATCAATAGCAGTTAGTAATGAAGAGATATCTGGGACCACAGGGTATTGTGGTACAATACATTTATTTAATTCGCGCAGATCAATAACTAATCGATATACTGGTGGTGCTTTTGGATCCGTTCTTTTAAGAATCGGAATTATCGGGGAATTGCATACATTGGAGTCGGTTTCGACAACCACTCCTTGTGCAATGAGCTCGTCAATGATTTGTAGTAAAGCCACAACAGCATCTGGTGGTAACTTGTATTGTCGCATTCGTGGTAGTACTACTCCTGTTTTTAGTGTGACTCGATATGGTGTAATGTTCATGCAACCAACATCAGTGGGGCCTTGTGCCCATAAATGCGTAGGTAAACTCTGCAGCCGGTGATCCATGTCTCTGGACACGTAGTGACCTTTAAAGTCACGTAAAAATAGTCGTACTCCTTCCGGAGAACAACATATTATAGCTCCTAGAGCTTTCAATGTTTTTATACCTAACAAGTTTTCCGGACATGATTTAGTAAGCAATAAATCTGTAGTACGTGTCAATGGACCAACCGTGAGTGGAAGAGGTTGTGTTACGTCATTAATTATAGGTTTTCCTGAGAATCCAAGGGAAATATTTTGTGAGCCTGAGTGGGGTGCCCCTGGAACTTCACTGCGTCGTATAGTTGTTCTGCTTGCCCCTGTATCAAGTAAAAACTTTCTGTCTTCCCCTAATAGTTCACTATGTACATAAGGTCCCTCTTGATCTACAGGAACCTCAATAAGGGGTAAGCCAACTTCCCTCTCTAGGCTATTTCATGTGTATCGCTGATAATCGGGATAATCTGCTTGTGCATACTGATACATCTGTTGCGTTGTTGCTTGTGTGGCAGCAATAGGCTGCCCTTGTGGTGGTGCTACGGTCTGTTGTGGAGCTGCCTGTTGCGGAGCTAGTTGTTGTGGAGCTGACCTAGGTTGTGCATGCTGAGGAATTTGTTGTTGATTCTGATCCTGTCTAGGTGGACGTGGTGTTTCCTGGGTTCTACCCGTGGCAATATTATGTTTCAGGACTGGACAATCGTGTATATAATGACCTTGTTGTTTACAATAGTTACATGTCCCTTTAACTGGACCTGTTGAATCACCCTTTTGATGACCATCAGCTGGAACTGACTGAGCAACAAGCATTTTCATTTTTGTATCTTGCATACGTCTTTGTTCATGTTCTTGTTCTTCTCTAATTCTATTGTGGTGATACTGTAACATCTGTAACATCTGTGACGGGGTGTTACCTTGCCAGGTACTCTCAAATTTCAATACTCTATTCTTAACTTGCGGCAGAGAATTTTCAACTAATTTTGTCACAAACAGATGTGGATATGACTCGCTACTTGCTTTTATGCCACTATTTATACCAAAACATTTTTCAAATCGGGAATAGAAATCACTAGTGTCTTCATCTTGCTTTTGTTTACAGGCTGAGATTGCACCCCAGTCCTCCTTTTTCGTAGTTAATAAACGTGGCAGTACCTGCACTAGTAATCCTGGTAGTGCTGAAGTCTTTTCCCCAAGCCCTGCTCCTGCAGCTCGGGCCTTTTCTTCGTTTTCTAATGCTGTCCAATCTATCTTTTGGTCTCCCACCTCCCATTCCTTTTCTTTGAGTTTCTCGTAAACACCGGCAGGCATTAACACTTTCAATATTTTCATAATGTCGGGGTAGGTATACTCTCCCATGAGTAACATGTCTTTTATCTCACGGTGGAAACCTGCTGGATCCTTGTCATGGCTGGGTACTACTTTCTTCATTTCTAATAATTCAATTTTAGTTATAGGCGTGTACACAAACACGCGTGTAAAGTTATTACCTTCACCTCTGATTGGGTGTACTTCGCGTAATGGATTCTGTCTATCTATGTGATACATTTTTCTTCCCATAATGGGAACCGGAACGTGTTCTGGGCACACGAAAGCTATATACTGGTTTCGAAATTCTAGAATTTCTTTAATTAAATCAGTACCTGACCCTCTCCATTTATTCGTGAGTAGTTCCGTCAATATGTCAGGTAAGGGTCCAGGATCGGAGTGTTGGCTTTTATATAATATAAGGAGGTGTTGAATCATGTATATACTAGCTAAACGCTGTTCGTCTGGGGCAAGATTCAGAAACGTGTGTGCTAGTGCATCATCACTGTATTTGCTGGGACTGTCAGCCCATTGTCCTGCTGACCTGGCTAATTCTTGTTCGTCCATGGAATCGAGTATATGGTACCCCCTTCGATCTCGGAGTAATTTATCAGCGGCTTGGAATAGGTGTTCAGGGGACCTTGTATTTAACATAGGGGTTTGAAAATGTCTGTTACATTCTGGACGTATCGGGCGTATCGGATCATTAAAGCCTCTAGCATTATTATGGGGTCTTCCTCTACCTACGTAAGCTATCGTTTCTAATTGTTCTGATTCTTGCTCCTCCTCTTCCTCTGATTCAATTCTGTCTGCTTCTCGTCTTTCTTTATGTATTCGTTCTACTTCCTTGCGGATCTTTCGATACATGGCGATTATACACGCCTGTTTATCATGTTTCTCGTCTGATATGTTCTGACCCCATTTGGCAAGTTTTTGTATGGTATCATGATCTGCCCCAGGCCTGTCTTGGTTCCTAATCACGCAGTTTATGAAAAAACGTAGTAGTTGTCTTTGGACATCCACTTTCTGGTATTCCATAGCTTCGTTAATACTTTCTGGACCTCGCCCTGTTTGGACAAAGTGATATATATTGTCTAGGTGTTCAACCATTCCTGGTATCGCCATTAAATACAATGTAGCTCGTCGTATACGTAGTGATGATATTAGTAATCTGTCCTGTTTACCTGGTACTGGATCGTATCTACAATCCACAAGATGTTCTTTAAACATGTCGGATGTCGCTAGTTGGGGTGTACGTTGGAGTGCTAAATCCCTAAGGGTCTGTTTATTTCGCGACGGCGTGGCAAACATGTCTGTCGTAACTCCTGTAGCACCATCTGAGGTGCTGGGCAAGAAAGGATTCGTTGGACGTAAGATAGAAATTGTAGATGTGGGAAAAACAGTAGAAACGGATGGACCTGTGGGAATGGGTGTAGGAGTTTGTTGTTGCGGGGATACAGACGGATGCTCTTGATGTTGGACACCATCGGCAAGCGGTGTGTGTGTTGTGGTATTAGCATACTCGGGAGCGACGTCATCTAAATAGGAGGAAAGGAAAACGTCCTTTGCTGTTTTAGGATGTGTTTTGGGATGTGCTTTTATCGGGAGCAATGGAGGAGTCAAGTCTTTTGGTATTTCCGGGGTAGCCTTAGGTAATCCTTCGGCCAGAAGAGGATACATACCATTCATAAGAGTGTTTCTTTGTCTATCTACTTGTTCTGATTTTACTCGGGTACCTTCCTCAATTAATAGATTTTCTCGGGCTTTAGTTGAATTCTCTCTACCTTTCTCTTCCTGTCTGAGCGCTTTTTCTGTACGTCTATATGATTCTTTACGCCATAATTCAATGGCATCTTTCTGTGACTGTCTGGCTTTCTTTTTCCATAATTCTTCTTCTACTCTCATGATGCAATCTGCATCCCAGGTCCCCGCTGCGGGCCATCTCTGACTTTCTGGTAAATCCTTGGTGTAGTCCACCCATAAATCAAGAAATAATACGGCATCTAGGCCATGCTTATGATACATAAAGTACCCTGGAGTGTCCCTAGGTGGGATGGGAACAGCTTCTTCGAGTACCCCTTTTCTGGTTTTTATCTGTCTTAGTTTTGAAAAGAGCGGCATTTTTAGACCTTATTACTTGAACACACTTAATACAATAAACACAATAATGAACAGTCATTCACACCACAATATGTAGAACGTATTTAAAACATTTAACATTTAACAGTTTAACGAACGATGATAACTAATAGAAAACTAGTTACTGACATAATACTGACACTAGATAGTACTTAATTATATGCAAGACATACTAGATATACTGCTAAACAGTACAGATACACTGCTGAAACAGTGCAGACCGGATTTGTGTACCCAAACCCGTCTTGACCGGCACAGACTATGTGCACGTTTAAATGCCTCCCCGGCAATGGTACTCACCGGGTAGCGCGGAACGGAAGGCCTCGGAACTGAACTGAAACTGGACCGGACTGGACTCGACTCGACTGGACTCGGAACTTCGGAACCTGGTGGGCCTCTGTATACCTCGGATCTTGCTCTCTCAGCTAGGCTCTGGTCGGGATACTTCGCACTTCTCACCGCCTCGTCTGGGTGTTGATCGCAGCCTCAGTCGCCCCCGCTTGGCCGGAGGGAGATACAGGAAATCCTGCAGGTACGCGTTTTTGTCCGTTCAGCTGTGGCAGGAGACCGTGCCTGCAACGCACCTCCGGTGCGTGAGTTGAGAAAGTGTCCCTATTCGGGCGCCAATTTATGTGGTAAATATTTCATTACCGGTACTATTTTTTATGCGGTAAAGTCTAGTAAGAATAACTCAGTAAATATAAGAGGCAGAATCCGTGGTATTAGAGGTTCTAAAAGGCTTTATTCCTCTACAAAGGAAGTACAGTTCGAACTGCAGGCTTCACATTCCATCACCATGAGGGTTCAGGAAGGAAGGCAATTCATTATTGACAGGTAATCATTTTTATAAGAAATGCATTACAGTGAAACAGATGCAGGAGGCGTAACAGTTGATAAGATAGATAAAATATGCATACGTAACTAATAAGGCGGACATATAGGCGTAACTTAGAAAACGTCATTATACATGATGTCACAAGTGGGTGGATCCATAAGAGAATCCTGCAATGTCAGCAGAAATATTTGGCAGAGATGCGCGCGCAGCCGCATGACGTGTGATTGACGTGCAACTAGAGGGTGAAGGGGACTTGACATTTAGCTCTACATGTGGAGACAGAAGTCTGGGGGGTCATGTCAACCTAATCCCAAAATCCCAAATCATATCTAATATCTTATGTTTAAAGAACTGTATTATCCAAAAGGAAAGGTCTCTCGGACGGAATCTATTCTATACTGACTGTTAGTGCGTGTACAAGCGTCTAAGTGTCTACATGAGATGCGAGGGGGCAGGAATCTTCCATGGTAACAGGGGCTATGAATTACTTGCATGAGGACAGTGAGGCCTGGCCCCTTGCACGGTAGCTGGAGGAATGTTTACCTAATCTACTAGACAGGAATGCATCGGATGAGGAGCGGAGCAGATAATCTTGAAGGTGAAATACAGTTTTTGGCAGGCAACAGGCTGGATCAGGCACCGTTAGCCGCGCAGGGAGTAGGACAAAGTTCATGGATACAGATGCAGGCTCGGACTGGAGCTTTCAGAGGCAGAAGGCAGGAAAAGGCTTGATGACAGAATTCAGGGCCTACTCGCCTGAATCTGTAAAATGTGGAAAGTGAACCACATAAAGTCGGTGGCCTTTCATACTTAGGAATGGAATATCTGACCCATTCATGGCGGATCTGAAAGAGGACATGTTGACGGTGGACGCACATGTATTTGCGTCTTCATAACTGGAACTGGAGGGATCATACATGTACTTATAGCATGCACATGGAGCCGTTGGGGTCTACGATAGGGGACATAACTGATCACAAAATTCATATTTCCTCATAGTGGTGAAACAATCAATTGCTTTAATTACATTACAAACTCTGATCTTTTTTGTCAAAAGATTATCTAAGGCAAGATTGATGTGCATGATCATTTCTCTAATTGCCACCATTTCTACATTCACCAATTTAAAATATCCTGCTGTATCTATGGCAAGTCTATTTAATACTGTAGACAATCATCAAATCTTCACATCATTCATTGCTATTCCCATTGGAGAGATAATAGCTCCTAAAATGTTTAAAACGACTTTTCCAAAGCTCCTTTCAATCTCCTCAAACCATGTTCTTAATCCAACTCATCTACATGATAACTTTTGGGAAAACTAAAGCTACACGGCACGTACCCGCCCAGTTTCTCAGCAGGTTAAAATAAGCAGTCTTTCCACAAACAGAATATATTCCCCTCATAATAGGTTCTCCTCTAGGCAAAAGGCTCCCACTGACCTCATAAGATTTGTCACAGACACTTTAACCTACAATTCTACTTTCATAGGTTTAATTCTTACCATACACATTTCACCTTTCCTCTCTTGATCCATGTTCACTCTGGGATGTGAGCTTAAAAGCTTAAAAACTTGGGGGCTTATTTATGAGCCCTTGTGTCACTTTTGCCCCACCAGTGCGTCACTTTTTGTGACGCACCAGCAGGGTAAGAAATGCGCCATGTTGTGTCATATTTACAAAGTGACGCATCTGCTGCAGATCGGAACCTATAAATTCTCCCTACTTCCACGGACAGAGTAATTCTACAGTCACACGCACATACACTCATCATACGCTAGGGCCCATCACACTAACATTCAGTCTATTACTCTATCCACACTGAATATATAGGAGAAATCCTGAACCATCTACGTCTAAAGCGAGGTCAATGCAACCTAAAGAAATTGTCTCGAGTCATGATTTTAAAACATAGGAATTACTTTTGAAACTCAATAAATGACAAAGAAATAACCACCCAACACTGTAATTCAAACAAAATGGTTCTTTATCTAAATTAGTTCAAAGGAAAGTCAATCAATAGCGAAATCATTATTCTCATAGTTACCTATTCTAGCTAAATTGGTCAGGACAGGTCTCTCAGTAAAGTCTCCCGAGTCGCCGTCCTCTCAATCTGCGTCGATCCTCTCGAGCATAGGTTCGGGAAGAAGTGGCCTTAGACCCTCTCTAGTCTAACAATATTTATAGGAAAACTAACAAATTAAAGTAACAAACAAACTCTAAACGTCTGTTGAGCCATTGAGCAGAGCTAGCAGGAAAGGATGTTGACTTGCAACATTTAGAAAACCTCCGCTCTCGAAAATCTCAAAAATAAAAACACGGAAGAAGGAAGCTCAAACTAAAAAAAGTTACATCCATGAATGCTCTTCCTCGGAATCATAGTGAAGCCAGCGCAAGTTTATCAGAGTTCATTGTGGCTTTTATTCTTCTCCAAGGGCAGCTGGCAGCAAGCCTGGAGCTGCTGTCCTCACGGAAACTTTTAATACAATCAGAGGCTGAGATCAGGTGGTTTCCAACCATGTTCAGCAAGGCCTCTCGTCGTATTCTATTCACTCAAATGCAGGCTGTAAATAGCGGCCATCTTTGTTTAGGCCAAAACGGACCATCTTAATCAAAAGAAACACAAAACAACGTTACCACATCATAATGATTAAACAGTGTTAATTCCCACTAACACCCTTATGTGTAAGTAATTACCTAGCCATCTGCAACACAAAGAAGCATTAAAAGCACGTTATTTTAAAGCGCAAACACATTTCAAATAACACTTTAGCCACACATATTTAATTAATTCGCTCACCAATTTTAGTTCACGTGTTAATAAAGCAACATAAATGCATTCCCGCGTGTATCTCTTTCATTAGTAAAGTTGGTTAGTCAGAAACTTCAACAAGATTAATTTGTAATGATTAATTATCAGTAATTTTAATTATGACATATAAACATAAACTGAAGTTTAAATCTCAATAAATTTTCAACAGAAAACTCTGCTCCAGCAATCCCCCCTTTGGTGATATATTATCACCACAAAAACCAACCCAAAAAAAAATTTAGTCCCAATTTTTAAGAGAAATTCAAATGTCTTTTCGTTTTGAACAACATGAACATGTTACACACCAGTCTCTCTTTCATCATCCCTCTTTGACTCCAAGTAAACACTCTCCCTCAATTCTTCTAATTCTATTTCTTGTGGATCTCTCTTTGACCTCTTTTGTTTCTTTTCAGTATTCTGCCTTATTATTTTCTTTTTCCCTCCCCTGTTTTTACAACACAAACACCCTAATCTAAGTATCAATAAAGCAACAATCACACATGTCAAAGGAAATAATATCTTACCAATAATAGTACTACCTATTTTAGCAATAAAACTCTTAACACCAACTATCTTATTAGCTATTTTAGTCCAGATACTCTCAGCTTCCAGTGGTACTAATTCTTCATGCAAATCAGTAATATTTTTGATATAGACCTTTAGATCTTTGCTTTCATCAGGAATATAAGTGCAACAATGTTGAACTTTCAGCATTCCACAAACTCCACCCTCTTTGGCCAATAGAATATCAAGGGCAAGTCGATTTTGCATAGACATGGCGCGTACGGCAACCATCTCCGTATTTACCAAAAGAAACCCTCCAGCGGTGCTTGTCGATAAGCGATCCACCACTGTTGACAGTTTCCGAATTCCATACGCATTCAATGAAATTCCCACTGCTGGAATTAAAGCTCCAAAAATATCTCCTACAATTTCTGACCAAGATTCTCTCTTAAAACGTGTTAGTAGATTAATTTGTTCTGCATCTTCTATTTTATCTATATGAAAAATCTTTGGAAAGACCAGGCCAACATAACACGTGCCATACCAATGGTCAGGCAACCTGTAATAAGCCTTATTCCCACAAATATAATACAATCCCGGGAAAACTGGATCTTCTCCTCCCTTGAATCCCCATCCTGTTGCAATAAAGTATGTATCATGGCACTCACTAGTCCCAACAAAATAGCTATCATATTGGGATTTCCTCATGGTAATGCATAGTTTACCCTTCTGTGGTGCATCTAAAGCCAAAGTTGGACTGGCCCCTCTCTTCAACTCTTTTCCCATCTCAATATCCCAAATTGTCTCACTCATTTTATATTCCCCTGCCTTTTCATGCCTGCTCACTCTCCTTTTCTCTACCATGTCTAGGAAAGCCTTTTCTTCTTCTTTCAAACTGCAAGTTAAATTGTTTCTAAAAATGTAATCTAAAGTTAATTCTTCTGTCTCAATAAAAATCTCACCAAAAATGTTAGCTTCTTTAGCAGGGTTCAGTTTCTTATCCATAGGCAATTGCCCAAAAATGTTATCTTTATTAAACATCCCATAATCTATTTTCCCTAACAAATAGAAAACACTACTTAACACACTACATGAAATCCCATACGTAGCCGGAAGATGGTGATAAGTAACTCCCTCTGAAACGGACGCAGGCAATTGCATACAAACGTAGCAATCCCTCACTTCCATTGTCTTTACGTATTCGTACAACAACTTTGAAAAAACCTTGCTTGAAAAATCATTAATTGACCTATCTTTATGTATGTAAATGTTACTAATTCTAGTTGGAACTACTCTCTGGGAACTCTTCTCTATGTTAGTCACATTTTCAGTATGTATTCCAAATGTGTCTATTGTAACTCTAAATGTAACTAGTAAAGCAAGTACACTCCATAGTAGCATTAATAATCCTGTACAGCAGCAGCACATTCTACACCATCTTTTCAAGAAGGCACATCTACTTTGATTATTTTCTGTGTTAGCCATCTTATTACTTTAGCAGTGTCTTTTGACTTAGCCTCTACTACTCCACTACTGAATTTCTAGAACACTAGATTATCTCAAACAGCTAATTTTAGATTTTCTTCTTTTCTCTCTTTCCAAGTGACTCCTTCAGTTTACTCAATTCGGATTTTCGTCACTTTTCACTTCTTCTTCAGCAACATCAAACTGTATCAGATCTTCAACATCCTGAGCATCTGACTCTTCTCCAATGTCAGTCAAGATAACTTTCAGGATTCCAACAGTTTTCTCCTCCTTAACCACTTCTCGTAAGGTCCCCTCTGGATTTCCTTGACTTTCTGCCTCTTCTTCTTCAGACAATGCCACGTACGTCCATTCCAGTGACCTATACTTCTGGTTAGGTTTTCTTATTCTCTTGATCTCCTCTGGTTCTTTTGATTCCTTTTGTTTTTTCCCCTTTGCTTGATTCTGACTGGACACCTCGTTCACCTGTTCAGCTTTCGATGAATTTGCTCGTGTCAGTCTGTACCTTAGTCTCTTTATCCTGTTAGGCCAAAGATCTCCTCTTACACTCCTTTTTGGTCTCACTTCTTTATTATTCCTTTCTCCAATCCAAGTTCTCTTTCTCAGAACTCGACCCTCCGGTTTCTCATTCTCACTCTCATCTGATCCTGTTTCATCTGCCTCTTGTTCATCAACGATTTTCTCTTTTTCCACAGACTTCTTCTCCACTGATTGAGATTTCCCTACTTCTGTCCCTCCTCGGGTCTCCGACACGCAATCTTCTTGCTGTCTACTTGTCCCTTCACCTAGCTTATCAGGAATGTTCCCTACACCTCCTCGGGGGTCTTCCGCAATCTGTCCCTCTCTATCTTCTTCTGACCCTACTTCTTCAGGATTAATCTCATGTGGATTCTCAATTTCTTCATCTGACTCAGGTGCAGTCTCTGTAGAATTGCTCTTTTCACCTCTTTCTTCACCACTCGTTGTTGGAACTTCAGGCACTCTTACAGAATCCGATCTCTCCTCTGAGACTCTCAATGTTTCTCTTGAAGTCTCTCTCGGGAAGGAAAAAGAATCACCTGACTCTCTTTCTCCTTCACCCCTTTCAGGATTCCTTTTTCCTTTCACTGGTTCAGTGTCTGCATCATTACTGGAATCTGACTCATCAAAATACTCTTTACCAGTCCCATCCTTTGGATTCGGAACTCTCAGAGTATGACTTGCATGAACCCAGTTTTTCACACCAGCACACTTTACTGCAGTTGTCGTAGTCAGAATAACTTGTCTTGGCCTTCCCCACCTTGGAACCAAGCAATTTCTTCTTCTGTGCACTTTTATCCTCACCCAGTCCCCTGGACTCAGATCATGGGCTTGCTTCTTTTCAAGTGTGGTGGCGTCTCCTCCAACCTGGTGAAACACAGAATGAACTGCGTCAGCCAGGCCTTTACAGTAATCCAAAATCATGTCATCAGTTATTGTCATCAACTTGTTGACAGGCACGAAAGCATGTCTCATTGCTCGTCCCATCAATATTTCATGTGGACTCAGCCCTGTAGTTCTATCTGGAGTAGACCTAATAGTCATCAGCACTAGAGGCAAGACATCAGGCCATTTCATTCCAGTGGCTAAACACATCTTACCAATTCTATTTTTGATTGTGCCATTCATCTGTTCAACAACACCAGAAGCCTCTGGTCTGTATGCACAATGTAGCTTCTGCTGTATGCTCAATGCTTCACAAATCAAACCCATGAGCTCATTGTAGAAGTGTCTACCTCTGTCTGACTCAATTGTCACTGGGAACCCGTACCTAGGAATCAACTCTCTTAACAGTAACTTTGCCACTGTTATTCCATCATTTCTCCTAGTCGGATAGGCCTCCACCCATCTTGAGAACAAACAGACTACCACTAGAACATACCTCAATCTATTCACTTGGGGCATCTCAATGAAATCAATTTGCATTCTGGTAAAAGGACCTCCTTTTCTGCCTATTGTTCCTAAGCTCACCACTGTCTTCTTTCCAGTATTGAACTGCTGACAAATCAAACATCTTTGACAGATGCTCTCTGCAATCAGCCTGAAATTTGCATTGTACCAGGTTTGTTTAAAGGACCTAATCATTGCGTCCCTCCCCAGATGTCCCTGGCCATGATACATTCTTGCCATTGTTGACAACATCGAGTTAGGCATGACTGGTCTTCCATCTCTATAGATCCAAACATGATCTTGGGGCACAACCTGCCTTGATCCAATCTCTCATTTCCTCATCTCCTGCTTCATCCTGCAACTGTTTCACTTCATCCCATGTTTCCAGGACATTAGTAAACATCACAGAACAAAAAGACATTTCCCTCTCTCGTCCCCTGTTAATCGAATGATTGTTCTTTACACAATACTGTGCTATGTCATCAGCAAAACGATTTCCGGGTTACAAAATCATCTCCTTGTCCATGAGCAGCACATTTTACAACTGCTAGTTCTTTAGGCAGCTGTATCGCCTCAAGCAACTTCCCAATCACTTCAGCATTATTTATAGGAGTTCCACTCGACGTCAAGAAACCTCTCTGCAGCCAAAGTTGGCCAAAATCATGAACCACTCCAAATCCATACTGACTATCAGTCATCACAGTCACTCTCAAATTCTTCCCAATCTTACAAGCTTTCGTCAATGCCACCAATTCAGCCACTTGAGCAGATCTAACTCCTTTCAAAGACGAAGCTTCCATAACTTCTGAAACCTTGCACACCGCATATGCTGCACTTAGCACACCATCTTCAGTTCTCAGACATGATCCATCCACAAACAACACATGATCACTCTCAGGTAGTGGCAGATCTCTTATGTCTGGTCTAGGTTTTGTACAGTAATCAAGAACATCCAAACAATCATGATCAACATCATCTCCCACATTCACATTTTCAGCATCTGGCAACAGAGTTGCTGGATTCACATTTACACATCTCTCAAGAGTCACATTTGATGCTCCCAGAATGATTTTCTCATATTTAGTCAGCCGACTATGTGACATATATTGAGTTCTGCTTCTTGTCAAAAGAATTGCCACATCATGAGGTACTAACACCCTTACAGGATATCCCATTATTATACCCTCACTCTGTTCCAAGCTTCTGCATGTAGCAGCTACTGCTTTCAGGCAACCTGGCAAACCCACAGCTACGAGGTCAAGTGTTGATGAGAAGTACGCAATTGGTCTTCTCAGTCGTCCATGTTTCTGAATTAACACTGAAAGTGCACATCCATTTCTCTCACTGCAGTACAACTCAAATTCCTTCTCATAGTCTGGCATTCCCAAAGCAGGAGCTTCACACATTCTGCTCTTCAATTCCTCAAATGCTGCCATTTGTTGTGCATTCAGTTCCAATGGGTCTCTCACCTCACTTTTAGTCAATTTAATCAGTGGCTTTGCTATCATTGAGAAATTACTTATCCACTGACGACAATAACCCACCATCCCCAGAAACATCCTCACTTCTCTCTGGGTCATTGGGGCTCTCATTCCTCTGATAATTTTGATCCTGTCATCAGTCACCTTTCTCAGACCTTTTTCAATATTTTGTCCAAGATAATGCACTTCTTTCTTGCAAAATTGCAATTTGGCTGGAGATACCTTTAACCCTCCATCTGCCAGATGATTCAGCAAAGCTATGGTATCTACTTCACAAGCTTCACGTGTTTTCGATGCCACAAGTAGGTCATGGATGTACTGCACTAGTACTGAGCTTTCAGGCATGATCAAACTCTCCAATGACTTTTTCAGTAACTGATTGAATATCGAAGGACTCTCTGTATACCCCTGTGGGATACGCACCATGCCAAAATACGCTGTCCAAACCGAAATGCAAAAATCGGCTGGCTGTCATGATGCAATGGAATTGAAAAGAAAGCATGACACAAATCAATTACCGTATACCACTCAGCATCATGTGGAATCTGATACAAAATCACCGACGGATTTGGCACAATGGGACAACATGCCACCACAATCTTGTTAACTTTTCTCAAATCTTGTACCATCCTGAACTTTCCATTAGGTTTCTTTAGCCCCATTATCGGTGAATTACACGGGCTACTCAGTAACTCTCTCAAAACACCCTGTTGAATCATCTTATGAATTATAGGGGTTATTCCCTCAATTATCTCTGGTGTCAATCTGTACTGTGGGATATTAGGATAAACGATTCCTTCTTTCACTGAAATCTTCACTGGATCTACATTATTCATCAATCCCACATCTTCTCCAGTAAAATCCCAAACTGCTGTTTTTACTGTGTGTCTCAACTCTTGAGGCAAATCATCTGGATTAAACACAGCATATGTACCAACAATCTCACTTTCTCTATTATCTAGAGCAGAGCTTTCCAAACTGTGTGTCCCGACACAGTACTGTGTCGCCTGCAAATGGTGGGTGTGTCGCGGGCACTTAGCACATAACTGCTGCTAATTAAGAGACATTCCTAGACACTCTGCTCTATGGGGCCTGGCGATTCACAACAAAGCCTCATTAACAAGTAAATGGTCTTTTAAAGACCTTTGAAGTGCTCCGGTGCGGCTGTGTGTGCGCCGGGAAGCTGGGGTGAGGTGGCAGAGGGTGACAGACAGAGGGAGGTGGAGGGAGGAAGACAGAGGGAGGCGGAGGGAGGAAGACAGAGCGAGGGAGACAGAGGGAGGGAGACAGAGGGAGGGAGACAGAGATAGAGAGACAGAGGGAGGGAGACAGAGGGAAGGAGACAGAGAGAGAGAGGCAGAGGGCGACAGACTGAGGGAGACAGACAGAGGGAGGAGGGCGACAGAGGGAGTGAGACAGACAGAGGGAGGAGGGTGACAGAGGAAGGGAGACAGAGGGAGGGAAACAGAGGGAGGGAGGAAACGGAGACAGACAGAGGGAAGGAGACAGAGGGAGGGAGACAGGGAGGGAGACAGAGGGAGACAGAGAGGGAGGCAGAGGGCGGCAGACAGAGGGAGACAGACATAGGGAGGAGGGCGACAGACAGAGGGAGACAGACAGAGGGAGGGAGACAGAGGAAGGGAGACAGAGGGAGGGAGACAGACAGAGGGAGGGAGACAGAGGGAGGGAGACAGAGGGAGGGAGACAGAGAGAGAGGGAAACCGTGGGAGACAGAGAGAAAGGGAGACAGAGGGAGGGAGACAGAGGGATGGAGTCCGGGGTAGACAGGGAGAGGGAGACAGATAGAGGGAGACAGAGAGAGGGAGAGAGAGAGAGGGAGACAGAGAGAGAGGGAGACAGAGAGAGGAAGACAGACTGAGGGAAACAGAGGGAGACAGAGGGAGGGAGACAGAGGGATGGAAACAGAGGGATGGGGACAGAGGGCGACAGACAGAGGGAGGGTCACAGACAGAGGGAGGGAGACAGACAGAGGGAGGGAGACAGACAGAGGGAGACAGGCAGAGGGAGGAGGGCGACAGAGGGATGGAGACAGATGGAGGGAGACAGATAAGAGGGAGGGAGACAGAGGGAGAGGGGGAGACAGAGAGAGAGGGAGACAAACGGAGTGAGTGAGACAGAGGGAGACAGAGAGAGAGAGAGAAAGAGAAAGAGAGATAGGGAGAGGGAGGGAGACAAAGAGAGAGAGAGAAGGAGGGAGACAGAAACAGACAGAGACAGAGATAGAGACAGGCAGGGACAGACAGAGACAGATAGAGGCAGAGGCAGGGACAGGGGCAGACAGATGGAGGCAGAGACAGAGAGACGGAGAGGAAGACAGAGGGAGGGAGACAGGGACAGACAGAGACAGGGACTGACAGATAGAGGCAGAGACTGAGACAGAGAGAGAGGCAGAGAGAGGGAGAGGGTGACGGAGGGAGACGGAAAGAGAGAGAGAGAGAGGGTGACAGAGAGAGGGAGACAGAGGGAGACAGAGAGAGGGAGAGAGAGAGAGGAAGAGAGAGAGATAGAGAGAGGGAGGGAGACAGAGAGAGGGAGGGAGACAGAGAGAGGGAGACAGATGGAGTGAGTGAGACAGAGGGAGACAGAGAGAGAGAGGGAGAAAGAAAGAAAGAGAGATAGAGAGAGGGAGGGAGACAGAGAGAGGGAGGGAGACAGAGAGAGAGACAGAGAGAGGGAGTGAGACAGAAACAGACAGAGATCGAGACAGACAGAGACAGGGACAGACAGAGACAGATAGAGGCAGAGGCAGAAACAGGGACAGGGGCAGACAGTTGGAGGCAGAGACAGACAGATACAGAGACGGAGAGGGAGAGAGAGGGAGGGAGACAGGGACAGACAGAGACAGGGACAGACAGACAGATAGAGGCAGAGACTGAGACAGACAGAGAGAGCGGCAGAGAGAGGGAGAGGGTGACGGAGGAAGACGGAGGGAGCCAGAGGGAGAGAGAGAGAGGGAGACAGAAGGTGACAGAGAGAGGGAGACAGAGGGAGACAGAGAGAGGGAGAGAGGGAGAGAGAGAGAGAGAGAGAGAGAGAGAGAGTGAGAGAGAGAGAGAGAGAGAGAGAGAGAGGAAGAGAGAGATAGAGAAAGAGCGAGAGAGAGGGAGGGAGACTGAGAGAGCGAGGGAGAGAGAGAGAAGGATGTGTGTATGCAGGGTCTGGTGGCTCAGTGGACAAAAGCATCCGCTGCATGGGCCTGTGTTCAACCTCATTGTCACAGTTTTTTTTTGCTCTAGCCCCACCCCCTCCCCCACAAATGTGTGGCCTTTTTTGTAACTTTCGACGTGTTGGTGCTTTTAGAAGGAATAACGCTTAACATCTTGGGTTCATAGAGTACTTTCCTTCTCCTGTAAGTGCATTACTAGCTTATTTTCATGTTCTGAATGTTGCCTTCCGTTTTATTGCTTTCGCCCATATCATTTTTCAGAATGCATTTGATGTTATTTGCCTGCTTGGGTGATGTCAATCCTTTGGTCTTAAGCGGTGTAGCAAAGAAGCATTTTTCCTCTTGGATTTGGATGAGGATGTCAGGGGTGGAGCTTGCGGGGCTGTCTTGTAATACCCCTCTGTTTGGTATCTATATTTTCTGGAGTATTCTTAAGTGACGCCTTCGGTTGACAGCCAGGTCACTAGGGAGAGTTTGTTTTGTTTGCGAGCATCGCCAGGGGATGGAATTCAGTTTTTATGATTTCAGATGTGAGCCATTAATAGTTTAACATTGTTCCTCCCATTTTTAAATAAGAAAATGTGTACAGACCTTTATTAAGGAGATATTAGTAGATTGTTCGTACATTTCTCTTTTTCTCATGCAATGAACCATTCAATGTATCTTCTTCTTGTAGGCCCTTGCTGGTATTGTGTGGGGGTCCTGCATGCTGGAAGGAACTATTATAACTATAATAAGACATTTTATTGGAAAGAAGCGCTATGACTTACGAAGAATGTGGTATTCAACTGTACATAATGCTGTTTAGTCGTGTTACTCTGTCACTCACTGGACATTGTTACAGGTTTCCCACAAGAGACTGGTCTATGGTTAATCAGGAAAATTCATAGCACTTTATCCTGCTTCACTGAGAAATCTCAATAGGAAATGGGGTGAAGTCAGGTTTTCAGGACATTCTTGGTGCAGTGTCTTTCTGTGACTTTCTGTGACTGAAAACATCAGTCAGAATTACAGCAAGATTGACTCACCCTTCCATACTTCCAAAACATTGGTAACTATATTGCCTGTATATTACAGCACTTAGAAACAGAGACAGGTCCCATCATAGTTCAATGCACAGAGACTAGCTGATAAGTTGCATGATTGTTTTACCACTCACAATTTCCCCTTCCTGAACGGATTTTTGTATAACTCATATTCAGCAAGACAGCAGGTGGACTTTGTGCATGGTTGGAAGGGTTGGCAGTGCGTGCACCCGCCCTTTTTGTTCCCTAAATCCCTGGGGCATGTGTCAATGTGTGCATGATTATATTGTTGCTTCAGGCACAAACCTAACCTTACACCTAGTTTTGCCAGTCACTGATTCACAATTGCTTTAGTAACCTTCCTGCTTTCTCAAAATTTGCTTGAAAATGCACCATTTGCCCACTTTTATTTCCAAATTTTGTTCCGGGGAGAGAACCCCCCCAAACACCCCTTAGGTTGTTCAGGCTCGCTCGATGCGCTCTCTACACTGCCTTACTGTGTCCCAAAATTATGCATCTCTAAAAAGTGTGTCACCAACTTGAAAAGTTTGGAAAGCTGTGATCTAGAGTCATCCTGTACAAAACATCCTCATCTGGTGTTTCAAAAGCTATTCCATCCGGAGTACAGAAAATTGTGCAATTCATCTTACACAATAAGTCCCTACCTAACAAGTTCACTGGACTAGTGTCACAGACTACAAATCTGTGCATATCTGAAAATTTCCCTATTCTTACCCTTACTAGTTCAGTTAGACGAGTCTTAATCTGTGTATTTGCTACTCCAACCACTTGGATTGCTTCGTCCGAGAGAGGAAGATTTCTTATATCTGCTGACCTGACAGTTGATCTCGTCGCTCCTGTGTCTACCAAAAAAGTAACACTTTCCCCATTTATTTTCCCATCTACAAATGGTCCTGCCTGGTCTATTTCTAGAGTTGCTCCAAGTATGCACTCTTCCTCCTCTCTTCGGCACCGTCAATAGTCCCCTTCAGACTCACTCCCCTCATTCTTTAACCAGTACTGCTGTACCGGGTTTGAACGTCTTGGTTTATTTACCTGCTCATCATTGTAGAATCCTGAGTCCCGGTTATACTTTTGGGACCCTCTATTCTGCGGCAAGGGCGGTTTTGGCTCTTGACTCTGCTGTCTGACAACCTTCTGCTGTTGCTGCTGATGATTACACCCCTCGTTCTGCACCTGTTGATTCAATGATTTATTCTCATTACTCACTAATGGTGGATTGGTACACTCGGATCTCCAATGCCCCAATTGTCCACAGTTGTGACATGGGAACTTCTTCTTTGCTTCTTCTAGATTTCCCTTTCCCTTTCCTGTGCCATATCTGGGCCTATTTCCTGGATTATTTGCTTGTTCCACCAGCTGTGCTTCTTGTCTTTCTGCAACTTTCACCTGTGCCCACATTGCTTTTTCTTTCAGTTTTCTCTGTTTTGCCTCAATCTCATCACTGAAGTATTTTGCATGTCTCAAGATTTCATCAATCTTTTTACTCTGCCAGTCAACTGTATGCTCACGTATCATTTCACTGATTTCAGGTCTCAAGCCATATACAAACCTGTATACAAAATGACTCAAATCCTTATCACCCAAGTGTTCATCTCCACTGAACTGTTTAAAAGCCAGTATCAGCCTTTCATAAAAAGCATGAACTGATTCTTTTGCTTCCTGATGTGTTCGATCTATCTTAACCCAGTCTGTCTCTTTAGGGGGTACCTTATTCTTCAGGAACACAATAACCTGCTCATATTTCCTCATGACCTCCGGGTCTGGAGCTCCTGTTTTCGGGTCTCTTGGGTACTCCTTAGCAGGCCAATCTACAACTATTTTACACTCTGCCCAAACAGACTATTCAGGTCAATCCACAGCACTTTTGATAATTTCACAAACCTGTCTACCTGCCTATACCACTCGACGGGCTTTTCTCTCAATCGAGGGAAATCATTCGTAAATGACAAAATATCCTGTCTAGACCATGGGACATGTACATATCCTCCTCCAGGAATCTCTCTCATAGGATAAGCATCCACTGTTTTTTCTTTTTCTCTCATAGGAAAAGCTGAATAAGTCCTGTCCACCGAATCTTCCCTTTTCTTGTACCACCTATTCTTCCATTTTTCCACATCACCCCATTTTCGCAATAAGGCAATCATTTCCTTAATCTGCCCTGTTCTGCCAACACCATTTAGATTTTCAATATCCTTATCCGAGAAGTCCACTCTGTAAGGCTTCCGCAAAGCTTTCACCTTATCCATGTCAACTCCCATTTCACTCGCTATACTCTTTAATCTGTCATGTATACTCTTATCTCTCCAGGTGATACTCTTACACATGTATAACAACTCTCCATCATGATGATTTTTTTTCAACATTTCTGTAGGAATTGTTCCTGCAATAAGCTCTTCCAATTCTATACGCAACCTGGCTACATCAATTGCCTGTGAATCTTTATCCTTCTTTTGAAGAACTTTCAACCAATCATTCAAATCCTCAGCTGTTATTTCTGTAGATCTTTTCACTGCACCCACTTGTTCTGCCATCCTCTGTGGTTCCAATATTGATCCTCCCAAACAACCAGTATTCAATCCTGTCATGTCTCAGCTGTCTCAAATTATTTTCTCCCGTCCTCATTCCTGATTCCTCCAAAGAACAAGAACCAATCAAACCATTTCCTACATAGGGAACTGTCAAACCATTTTCACCCATTCTTTGTTTATCAAAAATAGGCACAACCGAACCTATGGTTACAGGCACTGTAACAGCTTCTAGATTCTTTGTTAGCTCTCTAATTTTCTCAGTCAACTCAGATGTCGTTCTGGCTAATTCTCTTGTTATCTCATCCCCAATTTGATTCTCTCTCTCTCGCTCTCTCTCTCTCTCTCTTTCTGCTTAAGAGTTACCACTTTTCAGATCAGGTGTCACAATTTCTGTCTTAACAATTCGCAAAGTATCTCTTATGGGTGTAGCAACTGGCGTTCTCTCTTCTGGTTCTGGTCTATATGGTGGCGGTCTCTTATAGATCATGTCATCCAAGACTTCATCCTCATAATCATTAGCCCCATACCTTCTCACTTCTGCATCAGGTACCTTTTCCGTATCCTTCCTCCCGTCCGTTTCTTCAACAGTTCTCATAGGATATAATCCCTCTGACATACTAGCATCTCGCCATCTCCTCATTCGATCATGATGAGTTTCACGATCATATTTCCTCCCAAAAATATACCTATAATTACCTCCACTCCTCTGCTTTTCTCGCTCATGCACCTCATCTTCCCATTCTACCAACGCCTCAAACTGTGTCGGCCTTGGTCTAGGCTCTAGACACAACATTTTTTCCCGTAAATTTCTCAACACGGCCAAATTAAATGAACCATGTTCCGGGAACGCTAAAACACCATCGTCCTTAGTGTACTTAGCCCAGTTGTCCAACCATATACAGGTATGATACCCATATTTCGCAACCATGAAGGATGCAGGAGTTCTTGTCGGAGGTAGCAATTCACCTTCTCTAGTTATTATGTTCTTATCCTTGTCGAACCATCTTTTAATTTTACCGAACAAGGATTTCTTTTTCTTTTCCTCCGTTTGGTAATACATTTTAGCGTTTACCACTATTCTCTAGTCCCTTCCGCAACTGTACGATCTTTTGTCCAATAACAGCGCGACTCACACCAACGCACCAATCCTGGAGCGTCTACGTCACCCTGTACTCCTTCCAATCCCTGCGCGGCTCACACCAACGCACCAATCCCAGCGCGAGCACTGTTCTAATCAACTGTCCAATCACAGCGCGGTCTGTCTCTGACTCTCTGACGTCAGTAGTCGCTGCAGTCGCTTCTACTCTTGTCTCCTGTCACTCGTCTACCCCTCCTTTACAAAGCCTTCTCAGTAGACTTCGTTTCAGATTCTACAAAATCTATTAGTTACAACATATAAACATCTCCATTGTCTGCTTCGCTAACCACAGACTAGTAAAGAAAGTCTTTCTCACAAGAATCCCGCTTTTCTCTAGAACAGCGCTTACCTCTGCTCTACCACGGAATTATTACCTTCGTTGACACAGTAGCACATCCCTCTACTCTGCCCTTCTAACATGCATCCATTAACTGTTTCCTCCCGGAATGCTCCAAAGAGTCTCACAATCAACTAAATGCTCATACATTCACGCACTTTCATACCAGAAAATGTAGTACATCCACACAGAATCCTGCCTTTCCCCGAGAACAGCGAACAGTCTGTCCCACTACAGAATTATAACACACGTTAACCAAGCAGCGCTTACCTCTGCCCAGTCCTTCAAACAAGCTCAGAGAATACCTATTACTTCTCCAGCAGTAAGCTTTAACGGCAAACCTTACGGATTCCTGGGACTTAAGACCAGAGTTTCACAGATAACCTTCGCTACCATACGCACTCCTTTTATACTGAAAACATATCTCTAGTAGTAACACACGACGATGTCACTGATTCCGAACCCAGACAATGCGACGCGCAACTTCAATTGTCACACGTTTTTCCTGCATACGTACAGGTAATTCCAACAATGCCGTCTTTCCCGAGAGCAGCACTCACTTCCCTCTGCCCTACTACGGAACCGTCACCAGCTCCCCACGTTCCAGAAGCCGTACACACTACATATAACTCAACATGACGACTTCAACATATAGTATTAGTACATATATCAACATCAATCAATAAACCATTGAATCCAAAAGCCTATTTACAAGCAATCTATCAGATCAAGACAATAATCTAACCATCATACTGCTACCAGGAAACTGCTGCAGATCGGAACCTATAAATTCTCCCTACTTCCACGGACAGAGTAATTCTACAGTCACACGCACATACACTCATCATACGCTAGGGCCCATCACACTAACATTCAGTCTATTACTCTATCCACACTGAATATATAGGAGAAATCCTGAACCATCTACGTCTAAAGCGAGGTCAATGCAACCTAAAGAAATTGTCTCGAGTCATGATGTTAAAACATAGGAATTACTTTTGAAACTCAATAAATGACAAAGAAATAACCACCCGACACTGTAATTCAAACAAAATGGTTGTTTATCTAAATTAGTTCAAAGGAAAGTCAATCAATAGCGAAATCATTATTCTCATAGTTACATATTCTAGCTAAATGGGTCAGGACAGGTCTCTCAGTAAAGTCTCCCGAGTCGCCGTCCTCTCAATCTGCGTCGATCCTCTCGAGCATAGGTTCGGGAAGAAGTGGCCTTAGACCCTCTCTAGTCTAACAATATTTATAGGAAAACTAACAAATTAAAGTAACAAACAAACTCTAAACGTCCGTTGAGCCATTGAGCAGAGCTAGCAGGAAAGGATGTTGACTTGCAACATTTAGAAAACCTCCGCTCTCGAAAATCTCAAAAATAAAAACACGGAAGAAGGAAGCTCAAACTAAAAAAAGTTACATCCATGAATGCTCTTCCTCGGAATCATAGTGAAGCCAGCGCAAGTTTATCAGAGTTCATTGTGGCTTTTATTCTTCTCCAAGGGCAGCTGGCAGCAAGCCTGGAGCTGCTGTCCTCACGGAAACTTTTAATACAATCAGAGGCTGAGATCAGGTGGTTTCCAACCATGTTCAGCAAGGCCTCTCGTCGTATTCTATTCACTCAAATGCAGGCTGTAAATAGCGGCCATCTTTGTTTAGGCCAAAACGGACCATCTTAATCAAAAGAAACACAAAACAACGTTATCACATCATAATGATTAAACAGTGTTAATTCCCACTAACACCCTTATGTGTATGTAATTACCTAGCCATCTGCAACACAAAGAAGCATTAAAAGCACGTTATTTTAAAGCGCAAACACATTACAAATAACACTTTAGCCACACATATTTAATTAATTCGCTCACCAATTTTAGTTCACGTGTTAATAAAGCAACATAAATGCATTCCCGCGTGTATCTCTTTCATTAGTAAAGTTGGTTAGTCAGAAACTTCAACAAGATTAATTTTTAATGATTAATTATCAGTAATTTTAATTATGACATATAAACATAAACTGAAGTTTAAATCTCAATAAATTTTGAACAGAAAACTCTGCTCCAGCACATCTAGGTTGATGCATCACTTTGTAAACCCCTGCGACACATTATACCTGCACCAGATATAATGTATGCAGGGTGGGCGTTTTAACACAAGTAAGCCTCGTAGAAGTGACACAGTGAAATCTATGAGATTTCACTGCGTCAATTCTAGGACGCAAATGCGTCAATATCCTATGCCTGCCTCACAGCAGGCGTAAGACTGACGCAGGCACTTTTCAAATTGGACTTGCCCATGTGAAATGACCCATTGATGGAGTTGCGTCACTTTCGTGACACACTCCAGCAATGCGTCATTTTTGCGCCTACAGATACGTCACAAATACTGACGTATCTGTAACTCCTTGAGACATGATGCGCCATACTGTAAATATGATGCATCCAGCATGTTGCAAGGAGGGCGCAATGAAAAGTGACGCATCACTATTTTTTACTCAGCGATGCGTCACTTTTCATAAATGAGGCCCTAAAATTCTTCTTCCTCCTCTATTTCATCCAAAGCAATATTTTGCTCATCTTCATTTCTCACTATTTTCACTCCTCTTTCACTATATTCTCTAAGAAAATCATGCTCTTCGTTACTCAATAAGAATGAATATTCCCTGAACACATTAGTATCATATTTACACCCTCAAATATTCACCATATTTAATTCCTCTATTATTCTCATTAATTAGCAAATTATGTAAAGTCAAAAAAGTTAGATAAGGAGAAAGATATTATTCATGATTACAAATCACAATAAAAACATTACATGACAGAGACTATGAAATTACTTATTGTACATATTTCAAACTTTCTCCAGTCAATGTGGGAAAGTAAGTACACACTTAGAATCAACTAATTGTCATTATGTCCATGTATTCCTTAATCATTTTAGTATACACACTATCCCTGAAGCCACTTTTTATATGCTCTTACTGTATTGGTACCACTTGCTTAAATTCTTCATGATTAATTTTAACTTCAGCATTAACATTTATACGGTTTGAATCATTTCCCACAGGAGTCAGTAAGCACACCAAAGGCCAACTAATAGACATAGTGTAATACTTGGCAACATCATCCCTACAATTTTACAGCATCTGCTGTTTCCCATCTACTCGTTAGAGTCCAAAAATTATTTTGTGGCAAAAATAAATATTTACCCCAAATGTTCTTTAAAACAATAACATTTCTCCTGTTTTCTTATTTTATTAATGCAAAAATATAAACCAAAAAAAAAATGAGTAACTGCTTTTCTGTCTTTGCAAAATTTCATTTGAGGAATTCAAAGCAATGTTGTTACATTTTTTACTAGACCGCAGATGTTACTTCAGTCATTTCCGTTCTTAATCCTTAAGCAAAAACCTAACTGATTGTGTCTGTGTTTCACATCAGAATTACATTTTGCGAAGTCTTTATTTCAGTTTACAGGGTGGCTCTTCTTCAGTTTCAATTTCCATTTCTGAACTACTGTCAGAACTATCATGGTACTTGCTCATTCAAAAATAATCCTCATCAATCTCATCTACTTCTTCTTTTTATACTGTGGCTAAATATACCCACGCACTTTCCAAGAAAGTTCTTTTTTTTGGAACTTCTGCTTTCTCTTCTTCTGTAACAACCTTTCGATTTCTGTCTTCTTCATGTGTTTGGGTCAAACTTCTACTTTGATCAAACTTGTTTTGGTTTGATTTTTCTACAGTGAATCTCTTTCTTCTGAAAGTGGTCTTTTTCACTTTAATTTTCAACTGTAACGGTTCAATGCTTTGATCAGAGACTACTTATTCTTGCTGCCACTCATGCTTTGCTCTTTTGCATGGTATTAGCCCATGAATCTGATAACTCTGCAACTGAACTTTTCACTCACCTGAAACATTTGTTTTTACACTTTATCTACACCAGTTCCACAAACATCTTCACCCCTCTCTGGATTCACGCTGTGAAGTTGAACTTGGCTTTGAGCTTCTTCAGTAGACTGTGTATTCTGATAATTATAAACATGAGTTCACCAGCTACACAGAAAGAAGCTTGCATGTTCCTGGGCATGGTTGGCTACTACCGACAATGGATTCCAAACTTTTCTTTGATAGCAAAACCTCTTCAGAGGTTGACACACAAAGATGTGTATGATCTGGTACCCTGGGATAATAACTGTATGAGTGCTTTCACAGAGCTGAGAGAAAGTTGCACCCCAGCTCTGGGAATGCCTGGTAACAACAAATGCTATATAGTGTTGAGCAGTGAGAGGGAGGCTTGTGCTCTTTCAGTGTTAACTGAAATGCACGGCAGTGCACTCAAACTAGTAATATACTTCTCAGCTACACTCAATCATGTTGCCTCCTCATTGCCTGGATGTTTGAAAGCAATTGCATCCTCATGTGTGAGTTTGGAACAGTGTGAAAGCATAGTTATGAGTCACCCTTTGACTGTATTTGTGCCTCACTCAGTTGAAGTGCTGCTAACCCATTCTTGGACACAGCACCTGACCAATGGCCAACTACTGAATACGAACAGGTACTACTGGGTACAGAAAATGTAACCCTTGAGAGGTGCAATACTGCTACCTCTTCCTGGAAATGAGACTGTCAATGAGGAAATTGAGCATGATTGTTTTGATGTAACTGATTTGTGTACAAAACCATACAAGATGTGCCACTACCTCAATCAGAGCTGTTGTTTGTTGATGGTTCAAGTTTGCGAGATCATGAAAGAAATCTAAAAGCTGCCTATGATGTCTGTACAGTTGCAGGCGTGGTTTAAGCTTCTTGGCTCAAAGGAGTGTATTTGGCACAAGTGGCAGAGTTGGTAGCCTTGAGCAGAGTATGCTGCATGTCAGACCAGGTAAGAGTGTCAATTTTCACTGATAGTACAAATCTGGCATTAAACATGACTTTGGGCAATTGTGGTAACAGCATGAGTTCATGACTGCTTCCGGTTCACCTATACATGATGGAGAGAGTTGAGGAAACTTCTGCAGTCCCTACAGTGTCCCAGCCAAATTGCAGTGGTGGAGTGCGTTGCCCATAGGAAAGGCACTGACAGTTGGCAATCGCCACGCTGATGTATTTTCAAGGGACTGTGCTGTAAATGCCAGCATCTTTAATGGGAATCCAAGAAACGAAACATCAGCATGGAGATTACACAAAAGGTGCATTTTCATTGCTTGCGCCACGGGCACCTTTTAAAAGGTGTGCCTAGCACAAGCAATAAAAATGTATTATGATGAATGTGCTGCCGCCAGGGCAGCGATGAACTGGCGCAGCCCCAAGGGCAGCGCATTCAGGTGAAAAAACAGAGCAGCTGCTTCAAACCTGCTCAGAATTTTCACAGTGCAGGCGGCAACCTGCCTGCACTTTGAAAGAGGATTAGAGATATCTTTGCAGGTGGGTGCAGTGAGTGATTGCACCCACCTGCAAGGGGATGTCGGGGGGGGTACATAGGACCCCATTTTCACTTGCAGAGGGCTGGCATCAGGGGACGCACTGACAATGCACTGTCAGCATGCCTCCTGAAAGCTTTGTTGCATCTGTGCCCGCGTCAGTAATACGACACGTGTACAGAGGCAAAGGGATTCCCTCATTTGCATGGGACACGCCCCCATGCACATGAGGGAATGCCCTCTGAAGATAGCGCTGGAGTTTTATCTGCACCAGTATTACAGAAGTGATCTCACAAGCATCTGCGGCCCCTTCTGTAATACCAAAGTGCCCCAGGGGCATGCCAAATAGGAGCAAACGCCCATGGCACCCCGGGGCACTTGTATAATACTGTCCCAAATGTCAACAATTGAAATCTGTTGTTAAAAACTGTTGATACATGTAAGAAACTTAAAACATTTCAGGAAGAAGTACTTAAGCTGAGCAACAAGGTTAGATAAGAGCTGCGTGTATCAAAAGAGAGAAAGATAATGTTTGGGTTTCAACTGATGCTAGACCTTTGTTACTGAACAGATGATACTGAGGCAGAATAGCATAAGTATACTTTACTCAGTATTAAAGAATTTACACCATCAGTCTTGCCAGCGCAGCTGAGCCTCAACGTTTGACAGAAGACCAACATTCTAAACCACCTCTACCTGAAGGTTCCAAGAAAGAGACAATGAGGTAGAGATAAAGGATGGAAGGGGGACAGTAGAGGCATTACACACAGATAATACATCAAGATTATAACACATCTCCCCACTTTATTGATGAAAACAAACATTAAAGCAAAATAACAAAAGTCCTGTATAGGGAAGACCCTAAACCAACACAGAGTAATGGTAAACTGTTTGGAGGATTACAAGGCTGTAAAGAAATAAAAGGGAAAATCAACCTACAGCTGAATAGAGACCTACAACTTCTCATAGTCTTTATGACATCCAGGGACATTGACTTGCCTTTTCAGCCTTTGACTAGAATTGACATGTTTACATTAATTTTTCTCCATCGTAGAAGATTTTTTGGAGATAAGCATGTTTCCCAGACATGATGTTCATCTGTCCAGGCTCCACATACTTCCATTTTAAAGAATTACAAAATTGTTTTTATTTTCCTTAATTTTCTCGGGTTTGTGAAATTTGTCAAACTTGTTTAGACTGGTGTTGGGTTTTCTGACTAACACTCATTGTCCTTTTTTCTGTGCATGTTTTCTCACCCCCCATTTCATATCATACCAACCTTTGTATCTGGCTCAATGTTTCTCCACCTTCTCCTTAACACCTCTTTGTTTACTGTAACCTCTTTGTTATCAAACAACCAGTTAGGAGTTAATTCTGTCCCAGGTTTCCTGACTTTCAACATCTCAAATGGAGATAAACTTGTGACCGAATTGGGAGTGGTATGGTATCAGTGGGTTTGGAAGAGTCAATGGCCAACTGGATTTATTCTTTAATTATCATGTTGGCCCCTTCCACCATTCCATTGGCTTTCGGGCAATATATCAGGGTTCTCAGGTACTTAATGGGCATGTCACAAAGAAAATTCTTCATCTCTTCTGACACAAATTGAACCCCACTGTAAGTGATCAAAGTGCCCATATCCCTTCAGTAGAGAATGCCTCTGTTAAGAAATTTATGAGGGTTTTGCTATTGATCATGTTTACAAATTGAGTGGTTATCCAATGACAATAGTAATCTATGAGTACAAGGATATACTGTCCTGTATCCCACACACATGAATGGGACCAGCATTATCCAAACATAATTTATCACACGGAACAGTGGGAACACTAATGGGAATCAATGGAGTCTTATGTATGTTCTTGGTTTTATCACTTAGGCTACGTGCGTGGCAATCCTTAACCTTTTCTTCCACTACTTGATCCATGTAGGGGAACCAGTAATCTGCTCTCACCTTGGCACTATTCAGATTTCTCCCTAGATGTCAAGTGTGTGCTATGTGGGCAATGCGATCGCTTAACCCTGCAGGCGGGAAGGTGTTGCCTGATCTTCTGATAATACTTCCTTCCAGAGAAAATTCCTCCCTAACATTCCAAAACTGTTGTAATTCCTCAGGTGCATCCTCACACTTTTTGGGCCAAACATCAACAATATAGATACTTACTGCATCAAGAATATGGTCCTTTTCCATCTAATCACCCCACTCAGATTCTAGAATGGCAGGAATAGTTATTTCAAGAATAGCTCCTTCAGCATTTAGGGATACTTCACTACTTCCAATGGGAAACATCTGCACTGTTTATAGATCCCAGAATATATACAACCTTGAAATTATAACCTTGAAGTCCAAAAACCCATTTTGATATTATGAGTGTGGTTTTCTCAATTTCTTTTTTTGGCAACAATGGTAACAAAGGCTTGTGATCAGTCCTTAACTCAAAAGGCAACCCCCCCCCCAAAAAAATTGAAAGTGATTGATGGCCCAGTAACACGCCAATGCATTTTACTCCTCTGTGGAGTAATTTACCTCTGATCTTACCAAAGTTCTAGACATAAAAATCACAATTCTTTCTTTGCCCTCAAATCTCTGTGAAAGGGTGGCACCTATGGCGCAATTACTTGCATCTGTGGTCACAATGGTTTACAGATTAACCTGAAAGTTCCCTATGTGTGGTTTATATGTTATTTTATGTATGTATTATACCTGGCCCTTTTTTCCTTTCTCCTGTATTTTTTCTGACCTGTTTTTGTTGGCTTTAGGACTCTGGGCACTTTACCACTTCTATTCAGTGCTAAAGTGCATGTGCTCTCACCTTCAAACATGGTATGATTGGCTTGCACCTGTTTGGCATATTTACCTGTAAGTCCCTTGTACATTGGTATCCCATATACCCAGGACCTGTAAATTTAATATTACTAGCGGGCCTGCAGTGCTGCTTATGCCACCCACAGCAGTAGCAATTTTCAAACATGTCTCATGCCTCTGCAGGGCCTCAGTGCGCAGTTTACTGCCAGATTGACTTAGCATTTAACGTTTTTTGCTACGCTTAAAACTCCCCCTTTACTATATATAGATCGCCCCTAAGGTAGGGCCATGGTAGCCCCATGGGCAGGGTGCAGTGTGTGTGAAAGGTGGGACATTTGCTGGTGTGGTTTACACATCCTATTAGTGAAATGCTGACAATTTTGTTTTTTACTCTTGCAACGACCATCTCTCCCATTCGTTATCATTGGAACTGCCTTGTAACCTCTTACAAGTGTAACTTCCAATTGGGAAGGGAGGGAGATTTGGAGTTTGGGGTCCCTGAACTAAAAATACATCTTTTAGTGAATTTGGTTTTTAAATTGTTTGTTTGAAAATGTCACTTTTAGAAAGTGGCAATTTTCTTGCTTTTCCATTCCATGTCTCAACCTGCCTGTGGAATCCACGTCTGGTTTAGACTGACAGTTGGGCTGTTTGTACATTCACTCTAGACAGTTATTTGAAGGGAGCTGATGTATGCCCTGCATATCCTGATGGGCTATCACCAGGCTGATGGATCTTCCTGAGCTAAAGTGCTGGGAGGAGTTTTCACTGACACCTGAATAGGGCTGTACCAGTCCTCACACAAAGCTGTCTCTGATGAGTACAGGCCCCAGCTAGGCCCGCAGGACACAAGGGTTCGCTCTCCTGCAATGGAATCTATAAGGAAGTTGGCACGGAAACTGCAAAGTACAAAGACAAGGTTTATTAACCCTTAAGGGTGGTCCTACAATCCATACAATACCCTTCAGTATTGCATAGAGTAGCACAAAGAACTTGCATACACGGTCCCCTTTTATACACAACAGAGGGGCTCATAAGTGGGAGGGCACGACATGACACGAGGAATGTTACCTTTTATGGACATTTGCAATACAAGATCGATATGTGGGCGGAGCTGACATACTCCTTAAGCCCGCGAAAACATGGTCAAGCAAGGACTAACTGATAACAGATGTGGTCAAGTCTGGGCATGCGCCAGACGGACAAAGGAACTATTTATAGACTGTTACTAGGCAGATTACAAGAGCAACTAACACAAAGCTAAGACTCTCCTCGTGTTGAGCACGTGGAGACATGACAATACAAAATGGAGTCCAGACTTCAGTCAACATAACAAAAGGAACATGTGTAAAGGAGGAGAATTCATGTCTTTAGTAAATGCTTAATCACATCGAAGTTGCAATTTACAACAGACGACCCTTTCAGCATTTACTGAAGACATCCGGCTTGTTAGAATAATCATCATATATATCGATTATCATCATTTCTTCTACTTCCTTAGCTAAACGTTTCTGATAAGTGACATTGGCAATAGCTTTCTTATCGGGGATACAGAATGATACACATACAGAACAGAGCAAGGGACCACACTGAACACAGATACAGCAAGAAAACAGAACTGCTATAATTATGCAGAGACCTGTCAAAACCTTCCAACCCCAAGCAGTGATCAATGCCCAAAACCATCCAGAAAAGGACCAAGTGCCGTTTTCTGTATGGATTTCAGCTGCAATTTTATGCAACCTGTTAATTGCATTGTAGACTGAAGGTGTGTGGTCAGGAATAAACACACAGCAACTACTTCCGATAATTTTACAAACTCCACCTCGATCAGCTAACATAACATCTAACACCATACGATTCTGCAATGCAACAATTCTGGTAATCTGTAATTCTTCCGTAAGATTCCCAAGAGCAGCAGCGGTTTGGTTTGTCACAGCCTCTACCACTCGTGTTAATCTTCAAATTTTCCTACTATTTAGGGCAGCTCCAACGAAGAAAAATAATCCTAGATTGAAGTCGATATACTGCTGTAAACTGGTGTCAGTTTGATCCACATCATCAATTGATAAAGTACGTTTATACCTATTTACAGTCACATTATTTAACAACCTTAAATCCTTATGATAGGATGCAGGTGCCAGAAATACAGGAGGTAACAAAAATGATACATAACATACTCCAGACCAACCGGCTGGTAAACGGTAATAACCTTTAGTTCCACACACAAAGTACGTATTATGGGATGCTAAGAAAGTACTGTTGTTTAATATGGTAATACAATCGCTAACACTGACGGGAATATAACCCACACTTTGGACACACAGGTCCGCTTGAGCTTGTGCCACTTGAATCACAAATTTATCTTTTCCCACAGTGTCTCTGGTGTTCGTAAAAACATATGGAATCGATTCATTGTCTGGTCGATACTCTTCCCATTCCCAAATTGTCCCATTCGCTTGCGGATATCCATCTTTATCCTGATGACATTCTTTATTGAGTCTGAAGAGTAATCGTCCCACTGTGGGTTTCCGAGTGGCAAAAAGCAAAGTGTACCATGCTCGACAAGAGCCATTATGAGAGAAAGGAAGAGGTATGAATGGTGTTCCTCCCTTCTTCTGATGAGCTGGCATCATACCACATATCCAACAGTTCGTAGCATTGGTGGCAACATGGGTATGATGTAACATCTGAATGAAAGTGTTATTCAAATAGGACTGACGATGCTTCAATTCTTGATACGGAAGGGTATAGAAATAGTGCTCCGCAGGCACTGGAGTGGTCAACACAAGCAACTCTCGGGCAGGAGTCACGTTCTCCACAAACCATGTGGTTATCCCAACAATAGTTACTGTGAGCATAAAACCTGTTGCACAGAGGATCTTCTTCTTCTCCATGTCAAAAATAGAAAATCAATATCTTCCTGAAACTAAAAGTTTGTCAGAACTCTTCCCCTTGGGCAGCGGTCGATTTCTTCACCAACGGGCCAAGACGGGTGTCGCTACACTAATGCAGGGCTGATCCCCCCCCCCTTGCCTCACTGGCTCTCCGTTTCACTAACCCAAGGGCCGTTCTGACAACATGTCCCGCTACTGAAGGATTCACTTTCTTGGCCTCAGATGATATCGCCTTCCTCCAGGAGTCGCGTGGTCCGGAAAGAGCTCCTCAGCGTCGTTCGATTCCACAGCACGGCCTTTCTCTGTGGTCAGAATCTCTCGTTGATCGGTCAGTACAGCGGGCTCCACCAATCCGGGCGGTACTTTGCGGCAGTGCAGGGAATGGATCCAATTCTTTCTGTTGGAAACTCGCACAGCCGTCCTTGTTGCCAGCAAGACTTGCTCAGGGCCCACCCATCTCGGCTCCAGGCTGTTCGTCCTGTCGAAGATTTTCAGCATGACATAGTCTCCAGGCCGGAGACTATGTCCTTCGCCGGTGGACCGATCAGGGAGCGCCTCCCGGACCTGTTGATGAATGGAAACCAAGTTATCCGTTAACTGTGCCAGATAATCATTCATCATTACACAAGGTACATCATACACAGTCTTGGGTTTTGGTGGACCCCAAATATTCATTGGACGTCCAAAGACAATCTCATACGGTGTAAGACCGATTCGAGAGTGCGGTACCGACCTAATTGACAACAATGCCAGCGGTAAAGCGTCTGGCCAAGTCAAAGACGTTGAAGCTTGAATTTTAGCGATCTTGAGCTTCAGTGTACCATTATACTTCTCGACTAGTCCTGCAGATTGAGGGTGGAATACTGCATGGAACTTCTGGGTGATGCCTAGACCCTTCAGAACATACTTTATAACGTCCGCTATAAAGTGGGGCCCGTTATCACTCCACAGAAGTCTACAAACGCCATATCGAGGGAAGAACTCCTTCAACAGCATCTTAGCGGTAGTCATTGCAGTATTGTCTTTCGTAGGGTAGGCCTCAACCCATTTGCTAAAGGCACACACCACTACTAGGACATACTTCAAATTGTTACAACGCTCGAGCTGAATGTAATCCATCTGTAAAACCTCAAAGGGTGCAGTAGGCGTTACGAACCCTCCTGCTGGGGTCCGAGTCCCCTTTCCTGGGTTGTACCTCAGGCAGATCATACAGGTCTGTACCACCCTCTTTGCCGTGCTAGCAATCTCTGGATGCTCCCAGACTTGGGTAAGCAATTTTACAATTGCGGAAGCTCCAACATGTGCTAGCCCATGTGCCATCTGAACCATAGGTTGTACAAAAGCTGTGGGTAATTTCCATCGATCCATCTGCTTATTTCTCCAGCAACCCTCATCATCCAATTCTCCCTCACTGGACCATTGCTCCCGTTCTTTGTCAGAAGCGGTCCTCTGTATTTCTCGCACTTCTTCCTTTGCATCATGCCATCTTTCTACTTGTGACTTCACTACATACATGGCAGTAACACCGGGCTGCATCGCCGTCTCCCGCGCCACTCGGTCTGCTAACGCATTCCCTTCTCCAACTTTATCGACTACTTTCCTATGGGCGCTACATTTAATGATAGCAATTTTCTTCGGATATGTCAATGCAGTTAAAAGATTTTGAACTAACTCCCCATGCATTATTTGTACTCCATGCGACGTTAAGAACCCTCTTTCCTTCCAGAGCAGGCGGAAATCGTGCGCTACTCCGAAGGCATAGCGGCTATCTGTATAAACATTCACACACAATCCTGTACTGAGCTCACATGCTCGTGTTAATGCTATCAGTTCCGCTGCTTGAGCTGATTTCTGTGGTATGCGTGCTGTCTCCACTATTGTTTGCAATGTGGTAATCGCATATGCTGCTGAAGTCGTACCATCTGGTAGCTTCAGGCATGACCCATCCACCCACAGTTCTCCATCTACATCTGAAAAGGGCGTATCCTGGAGATCAATACGACCCTTTGTTTGTTCCTCGGTCATGAGGATACAATCATGTGCTTCTCGTGCCTCAGACCGAGTCTCGGGGTATGGCAACAATGTGGCAGGATTTAACGTCACGCACCTCTTCAACGTGATATGAGGAGCCAAAAGCGTCAGCTCATATCCCGTTAAACGGGCACTGATCAAATGCTGCGTCTTTGTCTGATTAAGCAGGGCATCAACAGCATGGGGGACTAATACCAACAGCTTATGAGATAACACAATTCCCTCGCTCTGGCGTATTGACACAGCTGTCGCCGCAACCGAGCGAAAACAACCAGGCAATGCTCGGGCAACAGGATCAAGTACAGCCGAAAAATATGCACAAGGGCGCTGCTTATCGCCGTGCATCTGCACTAAAACTGATAATGCACATCCATCTTTCTCATGCACATACAACGAAAAAGGCTTGGTATAATCAGGTGTTCCTAATACTGGTGCTGAACAGAGGGCCTGTCGCAGTTTCTGAAAGGCAGTGTCACACTCATTCGTCCAGGGGAGCGGGATAGGTGTATCTTTTGTCAAAAGGGCTAACAATGGCTTGGCTATATATGAAAACCCTAATATCCACTGCCTGCAAAAAGAGACAAGACCCAAAAATGCGCGCACGTCCTTCTGCGTGGACGGCGTCGGTGTATCCAGAATCACTTGAACACGGTCTGGTGTGAGTGCACGTCCCTCCTTAGACAAAAGGTGACCTAGATAAGTCACCTTTGGTCTACAAAATTGCAACTTTTTCCGAGAGACTTTGTGATTGTGGGATGCCAAAAAGGAAAGCAAAGACAACGTACTCGTTTCACACAACTCCGGGGTGTCAGCCGCCAGCAAGATGTCATCGACATATTGAATGAGGGCGACACCCTCGGGCAGAACAAAAGAGTCCAATTGTCTTTTCAAGGCTTGACTGTAGATGCTAGGGCTTTCCGTATAGCCCTGGGGAATTCTACAAAATCGGTAAGACCTATTATTGAGAGTGAAACCAAAAAGGTATCGACTATCGGGATGAATGGGAATTGAAAAGAAAGCATTTTTCAAATCAATAACTGAAAACGTGGTCGCCGTAGGCGGGACCAAAGTAAGCAACGTCGTGATATCCGAAACCACTGGGTACTGAGGTATCACGATCTTGTTTACTTCTCTCAAATCAATGATAAACCGATAGACTTTGGCATCTGTATCCTTTTTCAGAATGGGTAGAATCGGGCTATTACAAACATTATAGGGAACTTCTTCCACCACTCCCACCTTAATCAAATCCTGCACAATCTGTATAAGAGCCTCTTCCCCCTCCTGCGAAATACGATACTGTGGAAGGCGTGGTAACACCGCCCCCTCCTGGACACTAATGTGAACAGGCGGAATCACCATCTGTCCCACATCAGTATCCGAAGTGGCCCACAGAGCACGGGGGAGGGCAGCTAACACAGCATCTTCCGTAGCCACACACATCCGTTCAGACAAGGGGTAATTGTCATTCAATATCACCCGCACTCCAGCAGGGGAACACCGGATCGTAGCTCTGAAGTGCTTCAGCATATCAAGGCCCATAATATTATCCGGCGTGTTCGGAGCTAACAAAAACGGACAGGGTGCAGAAAAGGAATTAACCCGAAATGTAAGGGGCTGCGAAAGAGGGCTTCGGGAGAGTGTTCCATCAAACCCTACCGATGTAACCACTAAGCCAGATGGGGGAGCCCTCGGAACCAATTGTTTAGACAGCGCACTACGAGTCGCTCCTGTGTCCACTAGAAACTGATCAGTGGAGCCCAAAACTTCAGCTGATACGTAAGGACCCCTCTGATCAACTGGCACCTCAACTGATTCTAACCCCCATCCAACGCATTCCTATGCATGCTGAGAATCATGATACCCAGACCGGTCAATCCCCGACACTTGATACTGATTTTGTCGATCAAAAACATTAGACCTATCTCGTTGCTGCCCAGCAAGGTCAAACCGAGCGTGATCATTAGAATTCCCTCTAAAATTCGAGAAACCCCCTCTCCCTCTGGGGCCACTCTGAGTGTGTCCCTGACCGTGCCCCTGCCGTGAAGCATGCAACGCTGGGCATTCTCTGGCCCAGTGCCCCGATTGCTTACAATACGCACATTGATTCCTATTCAGATCAGATCGGCCCGAGGGAGGACCATAAAATCCTCCCCTACCTCTATTTACACCCCGTCGGGGCGGACCATATACTTGTGCTAACATCACCTTCGTTTTTAAATCCTTCGATTTCTTTTCCTCCTGCCCCTTCGCTTCTAGCTCCTGGCGCTCATAGTACTGAGCTATAGTCAGAAGGGCTGTCGGGGTCCTAGTGGACCAAGAACTTTCACTCGCTTTGAGGCGAGCTGCAATTGCCGGTAATAAATTCGCCACATATTTGTCAGCAAAAAGGTGCCGACCCGTATCATCCGTAAGGGACTGACCGCTAAAATCATGGAACGTCTCCTCAAAGCGCGTAAAGAAATCTGCAACTGATTCATCGGCTTTCTGCTTACACGAGGCTAGCATATTCCAGTCAATCTTTTTAGGAGGAATGATGGTCTTCAACTTAGTCAGAATAGCAGCGGGGAGATCTAAGATAATCTGAGGTGGTTTCTGCGCGGGCTTTCTCTCCCTATCCTCATCCTCAAGTTCAGACCATCGAGCCTTAAAAGTGGCAACATCATCTACCTTCCGCACGGATCGCCACATATCTGGTGGTAGAATAAGCCCAAAGAACAAATCTATATCCGCTAAGGTCATAATACAAGAATTCAAGGCCCCCTCAACTTCTTCGTAAAAGGCCGCTGGATTCTTGCGGGGATCAGGCAACGCATTCTTTAATGCCATGACGTCAGCCCTGTGCCAGGGAGTATAAACCCAATTATACACAAAATATCCCTTAGCATCGGCGGAGGTAATATCCGAGCTAGTCCCCGCTCCTTCAGGAGGAACATACAAAGGCGCCGCCTCGCGCATTGGTTTAGCATGCACTGGATCGCTCTTATCTGATGGAGAGATGGATGAATGGCCGCCTCCAGTACGCGAATCCGACCGCCTTTCCTCCTCAAGATGTTGGCGCGCTTTCTCTTTAAGGTCTGCTGCCGCATCCCGCAACGCAAACAGTCGCCGAACCGCTTCAGGCGCCTTAGAGGGAGAGAAAACACCATTACGCAATGCTTTAGCATCCAATACCACATCGTCAGGTTCAAAGACGCTGGAATATTTCCGAAAGGCACCAATCACTTCATCAGAAAAGTGTCCCAAGAAATACAACCTTTCTCTATCCTGCCACGGTTCCCAAGAAGCCAACAGTTCATCAAGGGATAACTTGCCCTTATATGCACGATAAGAAACCTGCCGAAGCTCACCCATTCGCTCAGCCGATAACATGGACCGCGTGTCTACCTTACTCGAACCCGATCCAGAATCTTGTGGCCTCGGGGCAGACGCGCCGACATAAGGAGGCGGAGAACGATCTAATAAATAAAAATCATCGTCATGATTATTAAGGACAGGATAGAGTGGCTGACGAACAACATATTGACCCGAGACTTGTAACCTATGTTCTTTCTCTTGTTTCTCCGTCTGTTCTCTTTCCTCCCGACGCTTTGCTTCCTGCGCTCTCACATGATCATTCTTTCGTTGCTCTTTATCAAACAGTGCTTTCTCGCGTTTCTCTCGCTCACGCACTTCCTTCACCCATAGTCGCACACATTCAAACATATCTTGCCGCGCACGCCGTTTACACATACACTGTTCCACATACTCAATCTTACGTATATCAAACGATCCATACAACGGCCACCGTAACTCAGGATCCTTTCTGGTATATTTCCTCCATACTGTGCTGTACATTATGGAGGAAAGACCATGCTTCACATACATATCCCTATTAGGAGTCCCCTCTGGGGGAGCTGGAGCAGATTCCTCGAGGTTTAACCGGTTTCCAAAGCAGCAGCACCACTTACGGAGTGCGCTAAAAGCAGGCATGCTCAAAAATAATGCAGAATATGCAGTATTATCAAAAAAATGGCACTTAAACGTTGTGCTGGTCAAAGTTACACAGTTCCGGAGAAATATCTCCACATTACCTGCCTATATGTGTTGCAACGCATATATTCTCACAATAATCAATACAAGATATGACCGGTCATCACAAATCAAACTCAAATAGCCAACCCAGGCTTCAAAAACTCGGAGCAAGTACCGTACAACGGTTCTTACCAATCAAGAGTCCAGATTCCAACTGCCAAGCTCCGAAATTCGCCCAAACGGCTGTCACGGCAGAACCGACAGAAGAGGTCTCAGTCGAGGACCGGCGCCACCCAGATGGTCAGCTCGGAAGGGAAGGAAGAAAAACCTCGGGATGCCAGGACTAAAGTGCCTCTGGCAGTGATCACATCCTCGGCCAAATTCCTCACCTTCGTCTCGACCAATCCTTCGAGCATCCGAGTCGCCGATGAGCCCCACGTGACGGGCGCCAATTGATGAGTACAGGCCCCAGCTAGGCCCGCAGGACACAAGGGTTCACTCTCCTGCAATGGAATCTATCAGGAAGTTGGCACGGAAACTGCAAAGTACAAAGACAAGGTTTATTAACCCTTAAGGGTGGTCCTACAATCCATACAATACCCTTCAGTATTGCATAGAGTAGCACAAAGAACTTGCATACACGGTCCCCTTTTATACACAACAGAGGGGCTCATAAGTGGGAGGGCACGACATGACACGAGGAATGTTACCTTTTATGGACATTTGCAATACAAGATCGATATGTGGGCGGAGCTGACATACTCCTTAAGCCCGCGAAAACATGGTCAAGCAAGGACTAACTGATAACAGATGTGGTCAAGTCTGGGCATGCGCCAGACGGACAAAGGAACTATTTATAGACTGTTACTAGGCAGATTACAAGAGCAACTAACACAAAGATAAGACTCTCCTCGTGTTGAGCACGTGGAGACATGACAATACAAAATGGAGTCCAGACTTCAGTCAACATAACAAAAGGAACATGTGTAAAGGAGGAGAATTCATGTCTTTAGTAAATGCTTAATCACATCGAAGTTGCAATTTACAACAGTCTCCACCCCTTTTTAGTGTGTTTTGAACAAGGTCAGGGAAAGGCTGGCTCTTGTGCACTACAAAGACTTTTCTTTGAAGTTTGCCTGCTTCAAAGGCAGAAACTGGTATAAGTACTGGAGTTGTGATACCATAACTTTAGAACACTTCTGTACTAAGAGGCGATCCGGCCAAGAAGAAGAGCTGGAGAATCTATAGGAGGGAAACTGCCCCTATGCTTGTTGTTGTGTTGTGTTGGTCTACTGCTTGCTGCTCCTGTCTTGGGCAGTAAAAGGACTGGACTATCCTTTCTCTGTCCCGCTTGCCAAGGTTCTCCAAAGGCTTGTTTGTACGTGCCTCCTGTTAAGACTCGGGCCATCAAAGACTTCACCAGCTGCCCCTTATCTCCTCTGGTGGGGGTTCTGAACTGCCAAGGGGTGCCAAATCCAGTTCTGGAGGTGACTTTGCTGCAAAGAAGTGAAGAAAATGCACACATCAAACTTCAGCGCCAATGTTTCCAGCCGCAGCAATGCCGTGTGGTCGAAAAAACAATGGGTTGCCGCGGTGGGGCTGAAGAATCAATGCAACACCTGCGTACAGCTGAAAGATCACTGTAGCTCAAGTCCAGAGCACCGTGTCTCCGACATCCGATGCCCCCGCTCCTACTCTGGTGCAGGCTCTGCTTTGCAGCTGAAGAAATTGACATATCACCTGCTGGTGGCTAGAAAATCAGCACATTGTTTGTTTTCACGCCTCCGAAAAAACCTAGCACCCCCGATTTTCAGAGCATCACATCTGTGTGCCAAGTTCTACATCGACATAGCCCAGCAGTAAGGAACCATGGTTGTGTGTCTGTAAACCGACTCATCACCTCCCCTGGCAGTAAGGAATCATTGCATCACCTCCCCTGCGCTGCAGTAATGAATCGATGCATCACCTCCCCTGGCAGTAAGGAATTGATGAATTGCTTTGCTTTTCTAGTGCCTCATCTCCTCTGAGCCTGTTTTTGTCTTTGATGTTGATGCATCCCAGGTGCTTTGTAAGAAAAGTGACATATCCATAGATTATGGACTGAACTATTTTGAACCTTTTAAAAGTGATATCTTTGCTTGTGTATGTTGGATGTTTATTGTCTGGTCTTGTTTCATTCAGATTAATATTAGTTGTTTTTCTAAACTGGTGTGGTTTCCTTTTGTAGTGTTTTCACTGTGTTACTGTGTGTGTATGTACAAATGCTTTATACATTGCCTCTGAGATAAGCCTGACTGCTCGTGCTAAGATACCATGAAGTTGAGCAGGGGTTATCTTAGCTGTGTAATCCCCTCACCCTGACAAGAATGAGCGTCCCTCTAAATCTGGGTGCAAGCCACTGCCAACTAGATACCCACATTTCTAACAGTATGTAATTATTAAATACAACAAATTGTCTGAAAACTCTTCTGGGAACTCCTCAAATAGATTTGTACTCACTAGGGATTGGTTCACTAAGAGCACTTGCGCATAACTGTTGGGCTATACCTAAATCTTTCTGATGTTTCCATCCCAATAAATTTGACCTTTTTTTGGTACATAAATATCTCTCTCCATGTGCCTGTCTTTGAATGAGATATGCATTCTCATCATGCCCATTAACAGTATAGGTTCCTTGTTGTGCCCTCCTGGATGAATGTTCAGGACCTGAAGCTTGTACTCATCTGCAGAAAAGTCTTTCTAAAAACTGACCTTGTCAATCAGTGTATACGGTGAGCATGGATCAGCATGTGCTTGAATAACTACACCATCTAATTGAATGTTACAAGTAGGACAATACATTTTCTCATCATTAACTGTGGGGTTAACCTGGAAGATAATCCCCCCCCTCCAATTTGCTTTCTGCATCAGATACCACATGTACCATTTCAACTGGGAATTTACATACTTTAGCATAATGCCCACTTTTATTCAATTTCCTACATATGACTCTCTGTGCAAGGCACTTAATGTTATTGGCTAAATGGTTATGATTTCCACATCTAAAACATCTTAAATTCTATTTTTTTGTTGTTTTATCATTAATCGTACATGCCATTTCCTCATCGGAAAGAGTTTGTACCTCCTCACACTCTTTATGTGATTTATGAGATAACTACATCTCTTTAAGATATACTGCAGTGCGTGCAATTCCCTTTGCTATGTATATAGCCTCTGATAGAACTGGCTTTTGTGTAAGAAGTTTCTCTTGTATTTTGTGGCCATTGGTGCAATTGATCTCTGATCAAATCAATCAGTGAGTACCCCAAAATCACATGTAGATGTCAGCCCTCTTAGTTCAGAAACATATGTGGACACATTCTCCCCTTTTCTTTGAACTCAATTAAAGAATTTGTGTCTCTCAAGATCAACATTAAATGTTTCTTTGAAATGAGTTTCTAAGTTTCTCAGTGTTCAATTATATATCTTATTCAGTGTATTCCTCACCACTGGCCTCATTATATTCCCTTTCCATAATATTGTCATCTATTTTATTTAATATTATGTGCTGCTTTCTTACAGATAAAAATGTCCACTTCCAATAGCTATCAAATAGGACTTAATAATGTTCAATCACCTATCCCACACTATGTCAGGTTCACCCAGAACCAGTAGCGGTCCATGAAGGGAGTTCCGTGGGACGGTGAGGTGGGGCGGGGGAGGGGCAGGGTGGGGGAATGTAAACACCGGAATATGGATGATCGGAGGTAAGTACACATTTAAAGAAATAAAACGAATTTCGTTGCGTGTGGTGCATCGCATTTTGCGATGCAGCGCGCGCAAATGAATTTGTTTTATTTATTTATCAGGTGAGCATCAACCTATAGTCCCCATATTTACCCATGCGATGTTTCTAAACTCTTCCAGTTTCTACTGTCTAACTAAAGGACCTCCTTCATTTAGTAAGAAATGAGAGCAGACCCTTTTCCTTCAAGCCTGCTGCTACTGATTGCCTGAAAATCCCCTCTGTCGAAATGCAGGAGCCCTCTTCTCCCAGGATTCTGCTGCTCATGGCTCTAGTGTAAGAAATTCAGGTGTATTTATCAGGATTAATATCCCTTCAAATGGGGTGTGAAACGAATAGCTAGAGCCGGTGAATGTACCTATGACCATGCCTCAATAACTAGTGCACCATTGCATGTTCTTGGAATGGGAGCTCTCAAATAATTCTCCTCGGAAAGCCACGTCACTTGGGCTACACAAAGCTCACTTTCAATCAGATTGAAAATATTCAAATTCCAGAACCTCTTCAGCAGCCCTGCTTCTCATGTTTGTACTACTCGTCTCTTCAAAGTAATATTCTCAAGGCACACTTCTTCCAGGCTGTTCGCCACACGCTGTTTCCCCACAGCACCCTTCTTACGGCACCCTACACGCCAGCTCAATTTATGGTTTAACACACTCCTTCACAAATTCAAGCTCACCAGCAATGCTCACACTTCTTAGCAGTTAAATGGAAAGGCTCATAAAGTGAAACACCCTCATGCCAGACAAGGTAACTATATGGTAGTGCTTCCCCAACAGAGGCCAAGCATCAATATCCTCTAAAAGATAAGAGTAATGGAACATGTGTTTGAAATCTGCTAGCGCTGCCCCTCAATCTGTAAATCCAGTCATTATATGATTGATGCAGCTTGGACAGAAATTATGTGCAGATTTTCAAACTATGCATAGGTGATCTTGCGCTGCATCGCGTGGATTCTCTCCCTGTGAATAAGTAGCTGGGTACTTCCTTTCACAACAGGAGCAGCCTTCCTTAAATTCAGCTGAACTAAGTCCTCTGAGGCATGTCTCTGAAGTGCATGAACTGGCGAGAATGTAGGATCACAAGGGTGAAGATCTCTTACTGTCCCTTGCACAGCATCCCATCCTTGTCGCCACTTGAAAAGATGGTACTGAGGCAGAATAGCGTAAGTATATCTTATTCAGTATTAAAGAATAGACACCTATGGTTTTGCCAGCACAGCTGTGCCTCACTGTTTGACAGAAGACCAACATTTTAAACAACTCTACCTGAAGGCTCAAGGAAGGAAGAGACCACAGGGTATAGATAAAGGAGGAGGGGAACAGTTGAGGCATTA